>NC_142461.1:47365000-47990000 GCF_049115385.1 Moschus berezovskii
ACTGTTATGTATTACATTATGTGTTAATTATTATGTATTAATATTTAATCCTTACGACAACTCTGCTCATGTCCAATTTCCTGATGAGGAAACTGAGAGGCTGAGTCGCCTGCGCAAGTTCACACAGGAAGTGGCAGTGCCGGCTCTGGGGTCTACACTCATCTACCCTCCACTGTGAATCTATGTGTGGCCTTGGGCAGGGGACTTAAACTGTTCTAGTCTTAATTTTCTTGAAAATGATAAGGTTTAATTTGATCAGATGGCACCTTGGTGACTGCTGAGAGGGTTGAGCGGAAGATGAGGAGGTGGGGTGCCTGTCACAGTGAACTTCCTCACGTCCACTTGTAGCAGTTTTAGTTTGGTGTTCTATGTAAATCTCATTTGAATAAAGAATTCTACCGTTGAAAAAAACCTTGGAAACCACAGGACAAATGGTCTTCAAAGTGCTTGCCAAGTTTAAATCTGTCATTCTAGGTTGAGTTTCATTATTAGTTTGAAACATTGGAGCCACAATGTGTGAAAGCCTCTTTGCGTGGCCAGCATCTTGGTAGGGGGCAGGAGAGAGATTAGACCCTACCATCATGGACCCTGACAGGGAGCAAACATTTTTGATCTAGAAA
The DNA here is from genome assembly GCF_049115385.1 of Moschus berezovskii. NCBI lineage: Eukaryota > Metazoa > Chordata > Mammalia > Artiodactyla > Moschidae > Moschus > Moschus berezovskii. Next base: position 47,365,621 of record NC_142461.1, read on the forward strand.
GCAAGGAGATAAAGAAGTGTTTGAGAGACACTGGTTGTTCCTGCTCTACCGCACTGACTGCTGGGGACTTGCCTCTCATTCCTTATCACCTTCCTTTTCCTGAACTATTGCGTTAGCCTCCTAACAGGCCATTTGACTTTTAGGCTATCCTCCAACCAATTTATCCTCTATCTTTCTAGTGATCAATATTTCTAAAAAGCGACTTTTGTTAAGATTGGATCTTCTTTAAAGCCTTCAGAGGTGGCTGTTTGCTAGACCCATACAGACTCCTTAATAGAGCAATAGATATGCTTGCTATATAGAGATGGAGCCCCAACCTCCCTTCCAGACTCATCTCACAGGTTGCTCCACACAACCTGCTTGGCCATCTGGCCTTCAGCCTGTCATGCCCGCCAGCCCCCATCCCCATGAGACTATTAACTCTTTGACTATTTGTTTTATAGAATTAAAAAAAACAAACAAATGAACGATTATGTGGCAGCCTGGATGGGAGGGGAGTTTGGGTGAGAATGGATATATGTTTATGTGTGGCTGAGTCCCTTTACTGTTCACCTGAAACTATCACAACATTGTTGATTGGTTATACCCCAGTAAAAAACTGAAAAAAAAAAAAAAATTTAAATTGAATGAAAATCCTGGAAAGACCACCCCCTTCTCTACACTGATCTGTGCTGATATCAACTACCTTCCTTCATGGTTAACAACACCAGGGTAGGGCTCTCCCCCTCACCGAAACTACCTCAATTCTTTGTCCACTCATTTCCTGTCTGAGATTAGTTTTTTCCTATTTCAAGCCCTTCCTCATAGGTGTAGAGACCTTAAAGACTGAACACTGTGTCTTGTAGTCTTGGAGTTTAACACTGTGCCAGGCATGTAGAGTAGTAGGTAGTTAATAAATAGAAAATTGTACTTAAAATATCTGGTTAATAAATATCTGGTTGACTTGGTAGTACATTTATGGTAAAGAACTTTCAGTTTACCAGAAACCTGCTGTAGTCAACAGACTATATAGTTTTATCCAATCTTGGCTAAGTTGCATCTTTGTCTGAAATTCCCAATTCAACTCTTCACACAAAGGGCTCTCCTTTTTACAGGGCTAATGTTCCCTGCAGGCAGAGAGATAAGGCTCATGGAAATGTTTCTATTTCTTTTAAAATCAAAAGGATAAATGAATATAATGATAATGAATATATAACACTGAAGGCAGCCTGAATCATATTTATCTTTACACTGACACAGTCATATATATTTTTTACTTTATCTTTTATGGAGGAAAAGACTGACAGAAGGCAAAGCACCCAGGGCCCCTGAGTTCATACCATGACTCTGATAAGAAAGCAAATCTGATGGTCACTTAGGAATGCACCCCTCCTGTGAGCAGCCCCAAAGGCACCCTGTATCAGCTGGTTGGAAAGAAGACATCTCTCCCTCGGAAGCCCATATGTGGCCCGCTGCTCAGGGCGAAGCTGGGCTTCCCTGGGGTGGGCGGCGGGTCAGGGAGCCCTTACCCGAGTCGAGTGTGGAACATACACAGATAGCACAGTCTCTTCTGACTTGAGGTTGGCTTCAGGTGACTTCTCGAGGAAACGGCCATCTAAGGGAATCTGCCGTTTTCCCTCTATTAGAGAAAATGACCTTGATTAGGATGAAGTTATCAAATTGGAGAATATGCCCAAAGGGACAGATGTGACGCACTGGTGGAAAGAGAGAGTGCATCTGGGAGCCAGAGATGTGGGTTCTTCGTCCAACTCCCAGGCTGGGTTGGCTGAGGCAGGTCCTGGAACCTTGGGCTTCTGGTTTCTCATGCATAATGGCGGGGTTGGACCCAGGACACTAATATGTCCTTTCTTGTTCTTATTGCCCATTGTACACCACTCACAGCATTTGGGATTTGAAGAACTTTAAAGCTATTTGGAAACTACCTAGTACGAAGGAGGTTCACAAATGGGTAATGGGTACACTGGTTACGGTGTGTTTCATAGATGGGAAAACTGAGGCCCTGAGCCGAGAAAGGATAGACAACCTGTTCAAAGAGATAGAGATGGGATGAATGGCAGGGGCGGGATGCCTGAAATATACTTTTCCTCCTTAAACAGTTTACCATACTCTCTTGCTCCACCACAGTTTTAAAAATCTCATTTTAATCAAAGACCTGTGAATAACACACCATTGTCTTTATTTTTATTTCTTTAAGTTTAAATCATTTTCCCTTGGCAAAGTTTAAGCTATCTTTGACTAAAGAGAGAAGTAATGAGCAATATGCCCTATAAATTTGATTTTGTCTAAAATGAAAAGTACTATGAGGAAAAATTTTACCTTTATGAAACTCTGAAATAAAATATGCCATAAAACTTTAAACTCACATATATACACCTCATTAAATTTTCCTTTATCTGCCTTGATACTACAATTTGGACTATGCATAAATATAGCCAATTAGTTCAGAAAAACTGTCAGGTGCAGTAACTTATGTGATCTACAAGATATAGAACATATGGAAAACAAGGTGATTGATCTCAGTTTCATCCTTATGTTTGAGGTAATGTAGATACAGTCAGATATATTTGGTGAGTCTAAGTGAGATATATTTGGGTTCCTTGCTCACAGTTTGCAAAGCAGCTATGTAACTGATGTGATAATTATAAAATCAAATGCCTAAAGCTTGGTCTCTTACCTTTAGATATCAGATTGATGGTAGCATTTCCTGCTGCTAAAATGGGATTCAGGTCAGAATAGTTAGGCCTGCTCACCACATGCCCACCTAAAGTCTAGATAAAAAAGAAAAGATGGCATTTTTAAAGTTACACTCAGTCATTTGAAAAATAAGGAATTAGGTATACAGGGATCTTGTGTAAGCTTTAAAAATTCTCTTCTTTGTTTCATAGAAAGATCTGACAGACTTGGGGGGGGCGTGCAGCTAAATATAGTCAGACAACACAGTGTGCAAGATTCCCACCCCTCTGATGCCAATTTGAACTTATAGCTTGACAAAATATTGCTTTTCCATGTGCAATGAGGAAAAAACCTCTTTCAGAACTGACCCTAGCACATGTCCAATAACTGGAGCCTGAGGAAACTCTAAATTCAGATATGTGCTGTGCTGCTGTCAATACAATTCTCAGTGTCCCCAAACCGTCTCTAAAGCTGCTCTGGCACAGTCTTATTTCATATGATGCTAGAGAACATACCGCCATGTTCCTAATCTGGGCTCCAGCAAGTGTTCTCAGGTGCTTCAGGAGAGCATGGTAGGTCTTGGTCTTCTCCTTTGGTTGTTCAGAAACAATAAAATGTAAGGCATCATTCAACTGCGCCAAGCTGTATCCTGCGCCTATCGTCACCCCTGAAAGTAAGGTATGGAATTTAAACTTAAAGTGGAAGGTAACAAGATGCATGGGCTGCTTGGAAACACTCTTTCAAATATATCTTCTCTTTTCATATAAACTTAGAAGGACAGAAACAAAGATAAAGATATTTTGGCAATTGGCTTTATTCTCAAATATTAAGTACCAAAGATTTTTCTCATTCATGTACAGTTATATCTGCCTTACACTTTAGGACACCTCAACCATAGATATCTGAAATTCATTACTTTGTTTATTCCCAGGGTAGTGCTGTCCTGAATAAACAGATCAAATGTGAAATTTTCAGCCGAGATCCTGTAAGATTTTTAGAAGATCATTATGCTTGAGTGGAAGTTGACTTCCAAATCTGCATTGCCCATTTGCCCCTTTTCCAAGCCATCTCTTCCTGTTGTTCCTTTATCATAACAAGAAGAGACACCTGCCTGAAACTTGGCTTAGTTCTATTTGCCTGTGAGCTCACAGGGAGTATTTTGAGTAGTGATGTCCTCTAGTTCATGTGTTCTCAATGGGGGCAATACTGCCACCAAGGCAGTAAAAACATCTTATTCTTTTTATTTATAAAGCCCTGATACCAATATAGATATACGGTCTATATGTGATGCTAAAATTTTATGGAGGATGATGAGAGAAAAAATGTCTATCACTCCTTAGAGTGAGAAATGATGAAAAGGTTGAGAAATACTGACCTAATTTTACAGGTTCTACAACCCAGTCCCTCCATCTCTACCCTACCCTAACCACGTCCCTTCCTTCTAGCCCTTCCCCATACAGCCTGACCTTTCCTTGCTCCATCTCCTTCTGTGGGTCCATTAATATGGACTTTCCAACAAGCAAAAAAATAAGAAAAGAATGAGCAGACTAAGATGGGAAGATCAGAGGGAAAGCAGATAATTCTCCATTTGACTTCTGTTTACGTATCTGAGATTTACTCAGATGTATGATATTTATCAAGACCATCCCCAAGAAAAAGAAATGCAAAAAAGCAAAATGGCTGTCTGAGGAGGCCTTACAAATAGCTGTGAAAAGAAGAGAAGTGAAAAGCCAGGGAGAAAAGGAAAGATATGCAGAGTTCCAAAGAGAGCAAGGAGAGATAAGAAAGCCTTCCTCAGCGATCAATGCAAAGAAATAGAGGAAAACAATAGAATGGAAAAGACTAGAGATCTCTTCAAGAAAATTAGAGATGCCAAGGGAATATTTCATGTGAAGATGGGTTCAATAAAGGACAGAAGTGGTAGGGACCTAACAGAAGCAGAAGATATTAAGAAGAGGTGGCAAGAATACATAGAAGCACTGTACAAAAAAGATCTTCAAGACCCAGATAATCACGATGGTGTGATCACTCACCTAGAGCCAGATATCCTGGAATGTGAAGTCAAGTGGGCCTTAGGAAGCATCACTACGAACAAAGCTAGTGGAGGTGATGGAATTCCAGTTGAGCTATTTCAAATCCAAAAAGATGATGCTGTGAAAGTGCTGCACACAATATGTCAGCAAATTTGGAAAACTCAGCAGTGGCCACAGGACTGGAAAAGGTCAGTATTCATTCCAGTCCCAAAGAAAGGCAATGCCAAAGAATGCTCAAACTACCGCACAATTGCACTCATCTCACACGCTAGTAAAGTCATGCTCAAAGTTCTCCAAGCCAGGCTTCAGCAATATGTGAACCGTGAACCTCCAGATGTTCAAGCTGGTTTTAGAAAAGGCAGAGGAACGAGAGATCAAATTGCCAACATCCATTGGATCATCGAAAAAGCAAGGGAGTTCCAAAAAACATCTATTTCTGCTTTATTGACTATGCCAAAGCCTTTGACTGTGTGGATCACAATAAACTGTGGAAAATTCTGAAAGAGATGGGAATACCAGACCACCTGACCTGCCTCTTGAGAAACCTGTATGCAGGTCAGGAAGCAACAGTTAGAACTGAACATGGAACAACAGACTGGTTCCAAATAGGAAAAGGAGTATGTCAAGGCTGTATATTGTCACCCTGGTTATTTAATTTATATGCAGAGTCCATCCTGAGAAATGCTGGGCTGGAGGAAGCACAAGCTGGAATCAAGATTGCTGGGAGAAATATCAATAACCTCAGATATGCAGATGGCACCCCCCTTATGGCCGAAAGTGAAGAGGAACTACAGACCCTCTTGATGAAAGTGAAAGAGGAGAGTGAAAAGTTTGGCTTAAAGCTCAACATTCAGGAAACTAAGATCGTGGCATCCAGTCCCATCACTTCATGGCAAATAGATGGGGAAACAGTGGAAACAGTGGCTGACTTTATTCTTCTGGGCTCCAAAATCACTGTAGATGGTGATTGCAGCCATGAAATTAAAAGATGCTTACTCCTTGGAAAGAAAGTTATGACCAACCTAGACAGCATATTAAAAAGCAGAGACATTACTTTGCCAACAAAGGTCCATCTAGTCAAAGCTATGGTTTTTCCAGTAGTCACGTATGGATGTGAGAACTGGGCCATAAAGAAAGCTGAGGGCTGCAGAATTGATGCTTTTGAACTGTGGTGTTGGAGAAGACTCTTGAGAGTCCCTTGGACTGCAAGGAGATCCAACCAGTCCATTCTAAAGGAGATCAGTCCTGGGTGTTCATTGGAAGGACTGCTGCTAAAGCTGAAACTGCAATACTTTGACCACCTGATGCAAAGAGCTGACTCGTTTGATAAGACCCTGATGCTGGGAAAGATTGAGGGCAGGAGGCGAAGGGAACGACAGAGGATGAGATGGTTGGATGACATCACCAACTCAATGGACATGGGTTTAGGTAGACTCCGGGAGCTGGGATGGACAGGGAGGCCTGGCGTGCTGTGGTTCATGGAGTCACAAAAAGTTGGACACGACTGAGAGACTGAACTGAACTGATGATTTTTATCAATTCACGTGCTGAGTTTGGGTAGCAGACAGTGGTACACTCAGATAGCCTCATTTGGTGCATGATGAAGAAGGAATACTTGACTTGGAGTTAGAAGACTTAGGATCTCATCCTCACTTGACCATGTGTTAGGTGTGTGAAGTTCAGCAGTTACTTAAGCCTTTTGATTCTGTATGTTCTTATTAGAATGGGGATTTCAAGACTACCTGCTATGTCTACCTCCCAGGGTTGTCGTGAGGATCAAAACAAATAAGAGATGTGAGAACCCTTAGTAAATTGTGAAGACTATAAAAATAAATAAGGTTGTTGTTTACAGCTAAATTTTCAAATCTTTTATCCCAGATCTTTTCTCTTTTTGGTGAATATGTGTGTATATAGGATAAGCCTCAAGCAAATTTGTGAATCAGGAAGTAATATCAGGCAAGAACCTTTCCTACTGGCCAAATAATGTCTTAAGTCTTCTTATTCAGTTACTCTCTCTATACTTGACTGAGTTGTGTGCCATCCTCCTGCCATTATGGCTTCTATCACAATGCAGTCCATGGTGACACAGCCGGGTGGGCAGTTTGATAAAGCTCATAGAAGACTCACATAGGTGCTCAATAATTGTTTCTGAAAGAGTAAATGAGGTCAGCTGTTCTATGAAGATCTCAAATTCATCCAGTTTTTGTAATTGATTAATAGCCCACTAGCACCCAATGGTTACATCTTATTTGAAAAAAAAGGTACGTACCATCATCTGTGCTATCCACAAAATATAGTTCTTGGAGCCCAAGTGGAGATATAAAAACTGGATGGAATTCATCTCTGAATTTAATGCTGGGTCCTTAAGGAGAAAAACATGTAAAGCAATTAGAAAAGAAAGACAGTGGATACTAATATACGTGGTTTGCTGATAACTCAAAGTGAAAATTACACAGCAACTCACTTGCAAAAGAAAACAACACAACTTTCTAAAGGATCATGCTGCTGCTGCTAAGTCGCTTCAGTCGTGTCCAACTCTGTGCGACCCCATGGACTGCAGCCCAAGAGGCTCCTGCATCCGTGGGATTTTCCAGGCAAGAAAGAGTACTGGAGTGGGGTGCCATTGCCTTCTCCACTAAAGGATCACAGGTACTCACTAATAAAAGTGAATCACATTTATGCAGAGTTTTAAAAGAGACACATATTTGAATTACCCCAAATCTAGATTAAAAAGCATGCCCCTAGACCACCTACCCACTGCAGTGTTCCCCATGATGATGGGGGCTTCAGGGAAATTGGTTTTCAGCTCCAGAAGGTCATTCAAGTTTACAGGAGCGATCCAGGTGGTCCTCTTCCCTCTGAACGTCAGCCTTCTTTTGTTCGGGTCTTCTGCCATTCTCTATAGGGAAGCAAAGCCAATAGACATCCAAGTAATGCTCTGGGTGTCTAGGTAGCCTGATGGTCATTTTAGCTTTTTGAGACAACCTAACTTCTAGGTATCAGGAGAGGGTGGCCTTGCTTGAAGCTACTTAGATTGAGAAGATGTGTATTAGCACCACTGAATAACTCTCAAAATAGGTGTCTGTCCATCAACAGCTGCACATAGAGTAGAGCAAACTCTACATTTGTGAAGTGACTACACAGAGAGGAGGCAGCATGGCAGCTTGAAGGTATCCTAGCCTGGAATTAAAGGGCTAGGATTCTTGCTCTAATTCTGCCATAATGGGGACTCAGAGGGGCCACTCCTTTGGAGATTAGATTCTTCAGTAGGACAGAAATTGCTTATTAGCAATATTATCTTTGGGGGAAAAAATCCCTTAAATCATTCATCTGGTAGAGTATAAATGGATACTTTTACAACTTTGTACATATATATAATATTAAAATATATATCAAATATACTAATATATTTAAAATATTTATCTTTATCTACATATCTACATCTACAAATAACCCTTAACTATGAGGTATGTCCAGGTTTTCATGCTCTGAGGGGTGTGTATGTGAGACAGGCGGGGACCTGGGGCCTTTTGCTGGAATGCTGGAATGCTTGCACCTGGATCTCTCCTTGAGTAACAAAATACAAGGAAACTGTATGGGTCAAAAAATAACTGTGTGCATGAGCAACTGAGGCAAATTCTGAACAAATAATACAAAGAGACCAAAAAACCCAGCTGCCGCTTTTGAAGAGCCCAGAGAAAAAGCAGGGCACTGCCCACAACCCCCTGAACACGACATCACCTAAGGGGTGGGCAAACCATTTAAGCCATCCCTTCGGGTTGACCCCTGGACACACCCCTACCCTCACCCCATATAAGGAACAAGCTCACCCCCGACCTCAGGGAGCAAGCAAGCAGAGAGGGAACCTGTTGTGTGTTTGACTCCCCCATGCTGCATCAGGGACCCTAGTAAAGGTTTACCTGAATTTCTTGCCTGGCCTCTGATAGATTTCTACTGATTAAGGAGGCCAAGAACCCTTGTTGGTAACATAGGGACTGAAGCCTTCTGAGAAGCCGGTAGAATCATAGCCCTCACCTCATGCTTTCTCCAGGACAGAGCCACGGAATAGAATGATGGGCGTACCACACTATTTGTGTTATTCTGTCTTTCTCCCCACTGAGTTGAGAACACAGAGGTTAAGAGTAGGAATAATGAAATTCCATTATAATAAGTATCATCTGATTTTTACTTGACTAGTTTTACAAAATGCCTTTGACGCATCTCACTGTGTAGCTGTGTGATCTTGGTTAAGTCACCTACACTCTCTAAGCTCAGGATCTTCAATGGAGGGGTAGACCCAAGCACCCTTGTGGCCCTGGTAGCACTGCCTTCCTAAGCTGTCTGTTTTATATTATTCACAGTAGAGCTGAACATGTTTCTAAAAATGGGTTATCGTGTTGGACACACTCCCAGCTTTTAGGATCTAAAACTCAGTAGTCTCATAGTGTAAGGTAAAATGCTTAAACCACATCATGTTATAAGACAACAAAAGTAAAGTGTCTTACTATCAGTTCAGGAGGGAATATAGGTTCCTGGCTTGGATCGAAGGGCTGGAATTCATCTTCGTTGTACAGTTTGGTACACATCTCAACAAAACAAAACACAAATGGAACTTCAGAGATGCTGAGAGATGTATAGGAGTCTCTCAGTGTGAAACTTCAGAGTCAGAGCCTGCATCTGACATTCTGTATATAAAATAGAAGCTCCAGAGCCACAGGCAGCCCTGGCAGAATTCTTCCCACCCTCAGAGGACACTGATGGTTTCCCTGGCAGATCTGCTAGGCCCTGGGCTTTCTCTTTTGGTGTCAGGAATTGGATTTTAAGCTTCTGTCTGGGTCTCAGGCATCACTGGCAGGTGTTTATTTGCCATAGGCATGACGTGTCCCTGCTTTCATCCCTTGTAGTGCTTGTTGGGGGGTGACAGAGGGGGTAAGCCCAGATTAAGGCACAGAAATCTGTAGTGCTTCTGAAGGAAAATAGTCTTCTGTGGTGACTAGCCTCATGAAAGTCTGTGCACGTGTGCTCAGTAATGTCTGACTCTGTGTGACCCCATAGACTGTAGCCCACCAGGTTCCTCTGTCCATGGAATTTTCTAGGCAAGAATACTGGAGAGGGTTGCCATTTCCTCCTCCAGGGGATCTTCCCGACCCAGGGACTGAACCCATATCTCTTACATCTCCTGCATTGCAGGCGGATTCTTTTACCACTGTGCCACCTGGGAAGCCCCTCATGAAAGTCATGGGCTTGCTAATCTGGGGGGCTTTTAAAGGCTGTTTATGCCTTGAATTCACTAACTTTACATTTTATTCACAGAAAAGAATAGAATATAAATTTGGATTGATGTGGGCATTTTTCAGTCAGTTCCAACTTAATTAGAATAATAGATACTTACTTTTTCCTGTCTACTTGTGAAAGACTTCTCTTCTTGATCCATGCAACATTTTCCTGATCCTTTCATTTGACAAACAGCTGATTCCTTAGGAAGTAATACAGTTTATAACAAATGCACGGGTTGATTTTTAAACACTAACCTGAGCACCCGGCAGTGCCCAGGCCCCAGAGGAGCTATGGAAGAAGTAACAGAGCTCATCCTGGCCCTCAGTGAAGCCAAAGTTACTCAGTCCTGTCCGACTCTTTGTGAACCTATGGACTGTAGTCCACAGAATTCTCCAGGCCAGAATATTGGAGTGGGTAGCTCTTCCCTTCTTTAGGGGATCTTCCCAAACCAGGGATTGAATCCAGGTCTTCCACATTGCAGGCAGATTCTTTACCAGCTGAGTCACAAGGGAAGCCCAAAAATACTGGAGTAGGTAGCCTATCCCTTCTCCAGGGGATAAGGGGATCTTCCCAACCCAGGAATTGAACTGGGGTCTCCTACATTGTAGGCAGAGTCTTTACCAGCTTAACTACCAGGGAAGCTCAGGGACTCTGTAATAGGGTGGGACAGAGTATAAGCTATTCCATCACTGAAGGATCAGAGAAAATGCAGGGAGCGTGCAACCATGTTTCTAGGCAAGAGTACTGGAGTGGCTTGCCATTGCCTTCTCCGATGTTCCTGCTAGGGTCTTATAAATGGTTCCGCTTGAGTTTCAGGGGACGATGAAGGGGGTTAGAGGAAGGTGGGTCAGTCAGCTAAGGCTTCCTACTGGAAGTGAGGTCAAAGGAGTATAGTTACCAGGTGGTAATTCAAAGACAGATAGCTGGCTTTTCATCAGAAGGGTGATGCATGGTAATTTTTTAGGGAGGAGGATGCATGTGTATTTTTTAATAAAGTCCTGGGAGGACAAACTGCCTTTAAGACGTCCTGTATACAAATATAAATAGACTGAAAAACCTGAGTTTCTTTGAATGTTTTTGGAGCTATTCCAAAGTATTTGGAGAACACAAGTCCCAAAACATTTTGCCTTAATTTTCAGGACATTTCATGTGGACCCAAAGTAGTGTTTTTGGCTTGAATTCACTGGTCAGTTCCTGCAACTCTCAGACAAACCATCATTCCTGTTTGCTGTTTTCACATGCAGACACAGCCTAAGGGTCTGTGGTGGTCTGGAGACCTATGGTTTGGCTTTATATGTGGAGTCAAAGAGACGTAGGTTCTAGTACCTGCTTTAACACATACTAGCTGGATTGAGTGGAGAAGGCAATGGCACCCCACTCCAGTACTCTTGCTTGGAAAATCCCATGGATGGAGGAGCCTGGTAGGCTGCAGTCCATGGGTCGCGAAGAGTCGGACACAACTGAGCGCCTTCACTTTCACTTTTCACTTTCATGCATTGGAGAATGAAATGGCAACCCACTCCAGTGTTCTTGCCTGGAGAATCCCAGGGACGGGGGAGCCTGGTGGGCTGCCATCTATGGGGTCGCACAGAGTCGGACATGACTGAAGTGACTTAGCAGCAGCAGCAGCAGCTGGATTGAGTTTGTTAAATTAGGAAAATAAAACCCATCCCAAAAGGCTTGTCAGATTTAAATATGTGACAGGTGTGCATAGTATCGGACACATAGGAAGCACTGCAGGAATGGTGGTGGGTATTTTCACTCATAAGTTAACTGTCCAGAGTTAAGAAGGGATTTGGACTTTGTGACAACAGCATGCACGATAAAGGGACCAACTAGAGGCTGAATGTGGAGACCCTGAGTGAGTGTGACAAAATGTCTACCTTTGTATGTATTTTGCCTCCAGGAAAACAGTAATAGATTGAATCATATGAATTTGTTCTCGTGAGTCAAAATGGCCACACATATAGCACAACATAAAAAATATCTAATTCAGGATTTAAAATAAACTAGCCTGTAGTTTGGAAATCTTTTTGAAATTCTTCGTTTCTGGTCTAAACAAAGATTTCTTTCAGACATTTTAGTGTTTGGAATGAACTTGCACCCTTTGAATTGGTTTTGGTCAATCAAAATTATTTAAAAATAATTTTTACCATAAAAATGGGTGATGAAAAACACAACTGAATACTCATCATGATGTCTAGTCTTGATATTAACTTTATGAAAACTAAATCGATCTCAAGACATCACCCCGCTCCAGGCTATATACTGAATCATTCTTTTACAACTTCCTTCAACCTATTTGATTCCTTAATCTCTCGGTTTGGAAGCTGATTTGTATTTCTTTCTCACTGCCTCCTTTATCATCTAGAGGTTATGATTCTGGCACTCCTCTTCCTGAAACTTATCATTTGGGCCCATATCCACCACACTGGCTTAGGTCCTCATTCCCTCACGTGTGGGCTGTTGCACTAGTCCATGCCCTCATCCCCATCCTCTCTTTCCAGGCTTATTCTTCTTATAGACAGGTGCCAAGAATTTCAAAATATTGTTCTTCTGTGACTTCTAGCTTGAGAATAAAAAGTGACTATCGAGTAGGTATCAGCTTTGAGCCTAAATTCCTTAATGCTTCAGCCATGTCAATTTCTTAGTTGAACTTTGGACATCTTTCTTTTTTCTACTTCCAAACATTTTCTGAGTGGAAATTTTCTAATGGCCTCTCTTTACCCATCCATTAATATCACTTCCTTTAAGACCTGGCTCATAACTCTCCTTCTCCAATAAGTCTCCTCTGTATCTTCCCTCCCAACTCATGGATTCTGTTTAATCCGTATTCCTCTAAAACTTTTTTACAAGGTAGAGAGGCTATGCTGTTGTGCTGTGCTTTGCTCAGTCGTGTCTGACTCTGTGACTCAATGGACTATAGCACACCAGGCTCCTCTGTCCATGGGATTTTCCATTTTTTACTCCAGGGGGTCTTCCAAACCTAGGGATGGAGCCCAAGTCTCCTAAATCTCCTGCACTGGTAGGCAGATACTTTACCACTGTGCCACCTGGGAAGCCCACTAGAGAGGATATATTGAGCTTTTAATATCTTGCTTTTCAACTATGTATTTATTGTTTTTTAATCTATATATTTCATTTTCTTCTATAGGCTTTGTATTTCTTGAAGTCGTGGACCACATACTTCTAAAGACAGTGCCTAATTTAGGGCTGTAAACAAGATAGATATTAAAGATAGATATTTATTTTTAAAAACAACAATAGTGGCATTTAATAACTTTCAGTGGATAGAAAGCACAGCATTTTAGAGATAACTGAATGCAGTAGACAGTTTTACACAAAGGTTTCTTAATATGTTAAATCAACTGAAAAAATATTTTTTATCATAACTTACCGCACAGAAAGTTTTTCCACTTTCTACAATTGGTCGGTATCCAGTACAGCGGCACAAATTACCTGAAGAAGACATTGATGTTTAAGGAATGATAGATATATTGCATAGTTGTGTTTTTTTCAGTGGAATAGCTATATTAGTAGTTTTTCAGTTTTTACTTTTTGCTTCTCAAACCAACAAAATGGCTCTTTGAAACAGAAATGCCCTTCAAAAATAGAATATACTTGTGATTACAGTTTTATCCTGAAATATCACAGAGATCTCTATAGTTTTTTCCCTTCCTACCTTATTTCCCACCCCTGCCCTAACTCATGTCACATGTGACCCTCTTCCCCCATAACATCTCACATAGGCCCCTTTGTTAAGCTTCTCTTATGTAGTCTCTTCTGCCTCAAATGTCCTCTTGGGGAGAGTGTGTCCATTTATCAGGGCCACGGCCCCCCTCCTCCATGGAGCCTGCTCTAACAACCCAGCTAGAGATTGTCTGGATCCTTCTCCAGGTCTATCGTTGACCATGTTGGAGAAGGGTCATTTATGTGCATGCTTCTTTTCCTTCATTGGCTCTTAAGCATGGAGAAAGCAAAGACAGTCTTAGATGTTCTCGAATCCTCCCAGTACAGCAATAAGTACCAGTAAGTATCAATAAGTACCTGGTATTGTTTTAATTAGTTATTTCAAAATATAGTAGAAACGGTGATGAAACCACTGTCCTTTGAAAAAGTATTCAAATTTTGAAACCAGTATAAGTGATATTTATAAAGAGGTTTTAGTAATATGGGAAAATTCTTATGTTGTATAGTTAAAAATTGTATATGAAATATGCAATTGCATACACAGTAGTCACAAGTATTTAAAATAAGCCTACAAAAACTATGCACAGAAGAGACTGGAAGAGAAGCATCTGGACTGTGGTTGTCTTCTAGTTGCAGAAATATGAATGAGTTTTTCCCTTATCTTTTCATTTTTTTCATTTTTCACAATAGAAATACATCATTTTTGTGTTAAAAATAAATTTAAGATTATTATGTTCAAATATAGTTTAAAAATTTCAGAAGCAATGTATATATGTGAACTGGGCAGTTTTAGTTAGCTAGAAGCAAAGTGTTGTTTGGAAACTTGTTGCCAGTAGGTCATGTGGAAAAACTAGATAATAGGTTTACTCCTCTTCTTTTATTTGAGCAAGAATTGTTTAGAAAGAAACTACATGCACAAGGATGGATTTAGATTCCATATTTTATCTTTCCTTTTGCTAAGAAGAAAGAATACAGAAGTTTGTGAATTACAAACCTCTTTTTGGTATATAAAAAAGGAGGTGAAATACCTAGAACATAGCTATAGGGCATGCAATTGAACTATTTAAGAGGCAAAGGACAATTTCTCATTGATAAACAGTGAGAAAGCATTAAAAGCTAGAGAGAGCTATTATCAAACCTTTTAGTTTTGTTTGCCACATAATCAGAAGCGCTAGTAAAAGCCCACCAAAGGAAACTAATAGCACCCATTACAGAAAATTTTCTGATTCTAAGGGAGAAAAATATGGAAATTCAAAAATTTTCTTTTCTTAGTCTTGAAGAAAAAAACAAGATTAAATGAAGTGGTCATTTGTATCAGCTGATCATTATAGAAGGTAATGTGTCATGTCTAATTGCATTCCTTTTGAGTTTTTATTTGATCAGTTTTCTTAAAATATGAACATAAAGGTTATCAGTATACCTAGCATTTATAATTCTAGAAAGAGATCAAATAAATGAAGTGTGAAACAAAATATACTCGCGAAGTCATCCACACCTAGAATAAAGTTATTTTTATAATTTAGCCAAACTTTACAATGCCGTCTCCCAGTGGTTAAGTGAGTTATAAGCATAGAATCTGGGAGGAAATAATTCATGTTTATAAGACTGTCTGTGCATATTCAAAGAAACATACCAAATGTAAGGCAAATCACAAGACCTTTACTTTTCAAAGCTCCAAATATCTCATTCGTGTGGGTTATTTTATAAAACAAAGATTATCTGTTATCCAAATTTATTCAGGTTTAGTTAAAATTATAATTGAAACCATTGGCCAAAATTCTTATAATACTTAATGAGAAACTAAAAAATGTTGAATGTAGAAGTTGATGAGAGATAAGGGAAAATATTAGTGAATATTTGTATTCTAGTTACCATACAACTGAAGTTGAAATTTTACTATGTTTGAGTCTGTATCTTTTCATCATAAAACTGAATTTTTGTGTAGGTTTGTTTACTGGAAGGGACAAAGAGTTTTCTTACAATGTTTAGAGGTTTGCTCCCACAGCTTTCTTCAAAGAACTAGTAACTGGTTACCTTGAACCTAGTATGTTTATTGAAGGAAATGTTTATTGATAAAATGTTTTTTTTTGGTAGTAAATCGTGTTTGTTCACTTAAATTCAATAGCTGTTTTGTCATAGGAGATTGAGTTGCTCATCAAACTTATCTGTGATAACTAATTCCTGTTTATGGGCTTCTCGATCTTGTAATGAACCCAACCAGAAAAGAAAAAGGTATTTTCTGAAATCTATTCTCTTTGTAAAATTGATTTTAGTAAGTAGAGTTAATGAATGATTCTAACAGATTGATTTAAAAATAAACCAAAAATTCTCATCCTTGTACACTATCCAGATTTCCACATTTGGAAACTATTGTATTAAAAATGTTAGAAACAGCCTATTTGAATGCTTTTGCAGAGTGACTACAGGCTCCATTAAAGGAGAAAGGTTTGAAATGAAACAATATTGCCCCAATTCTTGGCACCAATGCTGACCAATGAAGGCGGCCCTTCCTAGAGAGAACTGAGGTCAAGGTGAGGGCTTACGAGGCCTACTTGTTGACCAGGTGCCTGGAACCCCACAGCTGCACTACAGCTTCACTCCACCAGCTGGGGCCTTTTTCCGTCCTTCCTTGGTCACCTCCCACTGGACGTCCTGCCTGCTGAGGGCAAAAAGCCTCACCTCCAAGGGCTTCGGTTATCTGCTCAGGGGTGGGCTCCGGGTGGTTCCTCAGCAGTGTATAGATGGACATCACCATTCCTGGGCTGCAGAAGCCACACTGTGTCCCATGACATTTGGCAAGTCTTTCCTGGGGGAAAAATGGTACATTACTTCTACTTTAAACCTCATATTTCTCTCCCGTGTATACTAGATAGGAGCAAAGCTTAAATATTTAACTTTCTAGAGATAACTGCAGGGTGAAAAATGTCATTTTGGAAGAATATTTGTATTTCTTGAAATCATATGTTTCGCCCTACCCACTCAAGAAAAACCTATTGGCATGCATTAAGTTATTTTACTCTCTAGACTCTCTGGTTTCTTTACCTGTGAAATAAGAATATAGTTTAAGTAATGAGTAAAATGCTTTGATGTCATGTTCATGTGGGTTTTGGTCCTTCCTGTATTCATTAATTGTGGGTCCCTGGATGATTTACTTGACTTTCTTCCTTTCTTCATCTTTTTCACTTCCTTTTAAAAAGACTTTTTTTTTTTTTTTTTAAATTGGAGTATTATTGCTTTTGGGGCTTTCTTGGTGGCTCAGTGGTAAAGACTTTGCCTGTCAATGCAGGAGATGCATTTCGATCCTTGGGTCAGGAAGATTCCCTGGAGAAGGAAATGGCAACCCACTTCAGTATCCTTGGCTGGGAAATCCCATGGACAGAGGAGCCTGGGATGCTGCAGTCCATGGGGTAGCAAAAGAGTTGGACACGGCTTAGTGACTAAACAACAACAATATACTGCTTTACAATGTTGTGTTATTAACAGTTTGTACTGTGCAACAACGTGAATCAGTATACATATGTCCCCTCCCTCTCGAGCCTTTCTCCCAACCCACCCCGCACCCCATCCCTCTAGGTCACCACTGAGACCCAGCTGAGCTCCCTGTGTTATACAGCAGCTTCCCAATAACTAGCTACTTTACACATTGTGGTCGTTTTGGTTGCTAAGTCATGTCCAACTCTTTTGTAATCCAATGGACAGAGGAGCCTGCAGGCTCCACATTGTAGTGTATATAGGTCAATAATATTCTCTCAATTCACCCTACCCTCTCCTTCCCACCTTGTGTCCACAAGTTATTCCCATGTTTAAAATTAGAATAATAATGGTGTCTATGGCACGAGATAACTGAGAATAAATGAATGAGTATATACAAATCATTTAACAATCTCTGGCAAGTAAATTTTATCTTCTTCTTCATTTATCTTCTATGATGTTTTATGGATTAATTGACAATCTATATAAATGCTTTGAACATTATGAAGTATAATTTAGTAGTGTTGTGCCATTTATATACTTAATTTGTGCACTTTCAACTTTATGCATTTAAATACAACAAAACAATAAAAAAAAAGAGAGTCAGAAAGAGAATGAGAAATGACAATTTACTTTGTCCATTCTGTACAAAGACCCAATCCATGAATGGATGGGAAACATGACTCTGTGAATCCCACTGTGTGTCTCTGTCCCATGTCTTTTTCAATGAGTTGAGGATACTCAGTTCTCTGGCCTGAATGTGATTCAAATGTTTTAAAATAAACATTTTTCAAACAGCATGACCCTTAAGATGGAAGCCAAATACTTCATCTATGGTTCAACTGAAAGGAAAGACATTGTTCTAGTGCTAGAGGAAAATATGGCTGTGTTGGGTTTACTGCTAGAAGGGAAGTTGTTTCAGATATGTCATATAGACAGACACAGCACATGTGCTGGTAAATATTTAACAACTGGATCTCTGGGAAGACAGTCCTTATTTGTAGCTTCTACTATTTTTGGTAATATAAATATTTCCATGGAGGCTGAGGTTAAACATCTGATGTTATGTCATTGAATGTGGAAATATTTACAAGGTACTTCCACTGTGTAGCTACAATAGACAAAAATGGCCTCAAATGCATAGGTGATAGAAAAATGTAGTAAAATGTTTGGGATACGGTAAAAGTTGCTATTTATTAGCTTTGTTTTTAATATCATTTACCTACTTTTAAGTTTGTACAGTTTAGTTTTTAGTAACAGCTGTGCTTAAAGCCTGGCTCACAAAATCCCTAACATTTAACAAGTCTCTGTTCAGTTCAGTTCAGTCACTCAGTCGTGTCCGACTCTTTGCGACCCCATGAACCGTAGCATGCCAGGCTTCCTTGTCCACCACCAACTCCCGGAGTTTACCCAAACTCATGTCCATTGAGTTAGTGATGCCATGCAACCATCTCATCCTCTGTCGTCTCCTTCTCCTCCTGCCCTCAATCTTTGCCTGCAGTAATCCAAGTCTATGCCCCAACCAGTAACGCTAAAGAAGCTGAAGTTGAACAGTTCTATGAAGACCTCCAAGACCTTTTAGAACTAACACCCAAAAAAGATGTCCTTTTCATTAGAGGGGACTGGAATGCAAAAGTAGGAAGTCAAGAAACACCTGGAGTAACAGGCAAATTTGGCCTTGGAGTACAGAATGAAGCAGGGCAAAGGCTAATAGAGTTTTGCCAAGAGAACGCACTGGTCATAGCAAATACCCTCTTCCAATAACACAAGAGAAGCAGCTCTCACATGCCAGTAAAAGCCTGTTCTGGACACTACTGAACTATCAAGTGTTGTCAGAATTTGGGAGGAAGAAATCTGATAAACTGCAGCATTAGGTTGCTTCCATAACTGTTAAGATGGTGATCCAAGTGTGGAATAAGAGCTTAATAAGATCAAAAAGTCATTAAGTTTACAGTTGAAAGACAAGCATTACCAAAGTGCTCATGAGTGCAACACATCAACAGAGGAAGCTCTGAGCCTCCATGTTCTAACACAACCTTCTAGGGAAGAAATTTCCAAGGAGATTATGGCAATCCATAATTTTCTTTCTACACCCTGCTTTTAAAACTTAACCTCCAAAGAAACTCTTGTTCAATAGTACATAAAAGTAATATTGCAATTTCTTTTAAAAAGTCCTCTGAAAATTAGTGTCAATAAATACTTTGTCATTTTAGTTGTGTTTTATTGTAGTATGGTGTTCAGCTTCTCATGAGACATTTGGGGGGCATTTGGGGAGTATTTGTATACAAGATTAGCTTCTTATTCACAATTCAGTAATTTTGAAATGTGGTAGACAAGTAGTATCTTCTATAAACTTCTAGTTTCCTATCTCATTTTCTTCTCTTGTCAGACTGGGTTGGTCTTGTTTCAGTTTAGGACAAGGATGAGACTGAGAAGTTAGATATATTAAAATTATGAAGATGAAGAAATCTTGGTTAATACACAAATCTCTCTCTTTTTTAAAAATTTTATTTTATTTTTGGCATATGGGATCTTAGTTCCCCCACCAGGGATGGAACCTGTGCCCCCTGCAGTGGAAGAGTACAAAATCTTAACCACTGGCCCACCAAGGAAGTCCCTATACACCCAGCTCTGAAAAGATCCCTAGCTACGAAGCACTAAATCCCACAAAATGAGAATTTAAAAGCACACAAAAAATCTCAAAATTGATGACCTAACTGGAGTCCATTAGATTATGGAGGGTGCCGATACCAGCACTGGGTCCCCACCACATTGTAGTCTTACCTGCACGGGGTGAATCCTGGTTTTAATGCTTCCTACACCTTCCACAGTGGTAACAGCAGCCCCATACAGAGAGCAGATGGGCACCAGGCACGCTGTAACTGGATAATGGCTGTGATGGGATTTTGTAAAGAGAACACATTGGAATCACACAGAGCGGGTAACATAATTCAGGGAGTTATTTCTAGAAAGGGACTTGAGACTATATTTCCCAGAGAACACAGAGAACACTAGATAAAAAACCATAACTTTTGGAAGTGTTCAAGAAAGGACTTAACATATGGCTGGAGTAGAATGGTAGAGAGAAATGGAAAAAAAGAAAGATGAGTTTTGTGTAGAACCTCCAAGAGACCCTCATTCTCTGTTTATTTTTCTCATTCAGAGAAAAAAGACTTTTTCTCATCATAAAATGATATATTGACTCATGTAAACCATGGGATAATTTACCCCAGTGATTCTCAACTGTGGGAAGTTTCTGAAAATACAAAAAATCTGGTTGCATGCTAGCCTAATTATTATTTTAAAAATTATTATTAATTTTATTATTATTATAAATTTATTATTATTAATTTTTGGTCATGCCACACAGTATGTGGGATCTTAGCTCCCTGACTAGGGATCGAACCCAGGCCCACTACATTGGAAGCACAGAGTCTTAACCACTGGACTGCCAGGGAAGTCCAAGGCTAGTCCAGTTAAACCAGAATCTTTGGGATGCAATCACTCCATCACTTTTCAAAACTCCTCAGCTGATTCCAGTGTATGGGCAAGTATGTAAGCCATGAATTCATGCCCCTGTCTTGACCATCTCTTTCACACTAAATTCTGTATTATTGATACAGTAGGTGAGGTTACATCAGATTCTCATCTCACTGGTTGGGAATGGGGTCTAGGCTTTATTAGTCCAGTTTAGTCTCTCAGAAGAGTGCTTGGTGTACAGAGCAAAAGTGAACCTTGGGTTATTATGCATTTTTGCATTGTGTTTTTGTCCTCCAGCTGCCCCTCCATTAAGTTTACTTTCTGTTAATGTTATCTCCCTCTTCCTTTTCTCTCAACTTTCCCAGGGCTCATTGCTTTCCTGTTTTAGTCTTATGGAAGCTATAGGGGGAAATATTCTCCTGTCACTGCGCAGCCCACTCCTACTCATCTCTAGCTGCAGTCAGCCTCACCCCCAGTCCAGGCCTGGAAGGTGAGGACACCCCACTCCTCCCCTGTGCTCTGAATCCCTTCTATTCTTGTCTTCCCAAGGACTTGCTTCATTATCAATTGCCCTTCTAACCTCTTCCTTTCTGGAGTCTCATTTCTCTAAATTCCCTTGAATTTAGAAGTTCAGGTGTTTTTTTGTGCTAAAAATAAATCCCCAGGCCAATGTCTCTCTCCAGCCCATTTTTCTCCCCTTCTTAGTCAAGTTTCTTCAAAAGCTGTCCATGCCTTCCTGGCCCTCCAGTCACTCCTGCGTATCTGTACCTCATCTTCCAGCCCCACAAGTCTGCTGACAGTGTTCTGGGAGCAATCTAATGGCTCTGAGCCATGTCCTGGTGTTTCATACCTTTGCACTTCTACCACCTTGGAACTCTCTCTTCTGGATGCTCCTCCTTCATCCCTGGCTACTCCTTTTTGGTCTCCTTTGTGGGGTGTCTTTCTTTGCCCATCTCCCTGTCTCTTGTTCTGCAGTGTCCTGAGCTTGGAAGCTCTCCTGTGATTCCCACTACCTTCTAAATGACCAGGGTTGAAAACTTGCTTTTACAACTAACTGGCCCTCATAACCTTGACAAGTTAGTTAACCCTCTTTTCCTCCATTTCCTCTTTTTTCAATATGAGTGACAGTCGAGCCTATCTCAAAGTTGTTTTGGGGACTGAATACAATAACATGATGTAAACTATTTTGAACAGTGCCTAGCATTCAGTAAACATTAGCTATTTCTATTGTCATTGTTAGTATCTATGTTGATAACTTCCAATAAACTAGTTCCAGATGAGACCCCTCTTCTGAGTAATAGGCCTGTCTATGTAGATACCTGTGGACAGTCCCTCTTACATGTCCCATAGTAATTGCAATGCGATTCATCCAAAGCCAAACTCACCCCTTTCCTTTCCTTTGCTTCTCCTCTTCCTAATTTGTGAACAGCATAACCCAGAGACTTCAGACAAAAAACTTTGGAATCATGCTTGACAACTCTCCTACCACATGCAATCAGTGAGCAAATTTACATTTTAGGTCAAGGTGACATTGGCTCAGTCACAAAGCATGATGGGAGGTCTCACTCAGCCCTTCAGGGGAATAACTCTTCTAGTGTATGTTGACCTAAACCTTCTGCCAGGACAATGCATCACTTCTTTGTGTGTAAACCCATTCTTGCCTGGCCCTCAGTCTGAGATCTGCTCAAAGGCAAAGCAAATATCTGTACAGCAAGAGACAGAGTAGCCCTGAGAGACTGGAATGCAGGACAGATATACCCTGGTGGGAAGAAAGTCCATAGGAAAGATCTGGAGCCTGGGAAGTCACAGGAGAGCAGGTCCAGAGGCCATGTGAGTGCAATGGCCTCCTGGAGAGAGAGAGAGGGAAAGGAAGTGGAGGTTCTGCATTCTTTCCAGAAGTGCTTGGGCCAATGCAAAGGATACTGGATCTTCTTGGTCTTGGGGTCATATCTGGACACCATGACAGTGCAGGCACCGCAGCCTCCACTTCCACAGCTGTACTTGGTGCCGGTGAGGTGGACTGGAAGGAACGGGGTCAAGGAAAAGAGGGACCCAGGCTGCTCTGCTTTCTATACTTTTCTTCCTCAGATACTGATAACAAGTGAGTCATTTTCTGGAGTCTCCCAAGATTTCCTGCTTAAGAGAGCTGTTCTACTTTTTGCACATAAGTGAGCTAATTGGTGAAAGGTGAGAAGATATCCCTACATACCCACACCAAACAGCTTTATCTGAAATCCCCGATGCATTTGTGAATGTGACATTTTCTGGATTTTAGGAAGACAGTATGGTAGCTCTCCAGTGGGGCGAGGGCAGCACCTTGTAATCAAAAGCTCATGCTTCTACAGTGAGTCCTCTGGATATTCACACTGAGTAGGACACGTGAAGACTACAAAGAGCCTCATGCCAGTTAGATCAGAGTCTGCATCCACATGAATAGGGAAAAGCCTGTTGAATTCAGGGTTGGGGACAATGGATTCTACACTCGTGTTATGTTATTGCTGTGGGGGTGCTAGGAGGTGGTGCATATATAAAACTTAGAAACCCCCACAAGGAAGTTTAACTTTTCCTGGTTCAGCAATGTAATGCTTTTATTTTCTTATAGGATTACAGGATTAGAGAATATAAATTGGTAACTTGGTTCCTGAACCAGTAATATCAACAAACTCTTGCTTACCTCTTACCTGTAAGACACTGGCATATTTCCACAAAGAAAGAACAAATAATATATGTAATCCCTTTGCTTCAGGTGCTATTAGAGTCTACTGGAATTTGCTTGGGACCTCTCTGGGTGAGGTTTAGGAAAGATTTCATGGGTGCGGATTATAATTGGCTTGGGTGAAGGCTGAGAATATCATCTTAGAAATTGCTGTCCATGAATAGGTAATAACAGGTTAGGACACCGAAGAGCAGGAAGCTGAGGTTCTCTGCAGAGGTTCGGAGGGGGTGGCATCCCACTTCCTCTGTTCCCTTGTTTGAACCCATTCAGGCAAGTCAAACTTTCTGTCTTCAGGCAGAGTCATGTGGGTGATGCCTTAGTGAGAGTGTACCATTGACCTGAATGGAAAAGTCAGAGAAACCCCTTCTCCTTGCCTTTGGTGACCTGACATTTTCAAGCAAACGAATCCAGGAGCTGTCTGACTCAAAGAAGGGTCAAATTTTGACTTTTCACTCTGTCAGACCTTAAAGCAGCTCTATGCTTCTTGTTTTAACATTGCCTTGAGTGAAAAGTGACAGTTTGATTCAATCAGCTGCTTTGCCATCTGGTTACCAGACAAGTAGTTTGATGCCTCCTTCCTCCAGTCCCACCAGAAATGCCAGTTTCTTCTATGTTCTGTTGACTCATCCTAAAGTTCTTTGCTAGGTAGGGTGACCAGACAAAATATAGGACACCCAGTTAGATCTGAATGTCAGATAAAAAATGAACTATATTTTAGTGTAAGTATGTCCCATGCATTCAAATTCAAATTTACCTGGGCATACTGTATTTCTATATGCTAAAGCTGACAACCCGACATAAGTTAAATACAAACGATAATATATCAGAAGTTTATTTTTTGGTCCTTTAAGAAAAGAGCTTTCTCAGGGCCCCAAGATACACAACTCTATGGGCATATACAGAAGTTGCCCTGAGACTAAATGCTCATGGCCAGCGTATGCAGTTGACCCTGGAATTTCCACTGACCTCTGGTCGTTCATCAGTGAGTGATTGTGTCTTGCATGCCAAACTTGACTCTTTGCCTCAAGGATCTCACTCCTCATTCATCTCTTGCTATACCCTCCCACCCCCACCCCACAAAGCTTTACATCCATCGGAATAAACTGCTTTCATTTCCTCTAAAGCAATATATTCTCTTGCCTCTGCACTCCCCCACCCCCCCACACACCACCAACAAGAATACCCTTTTCCCCAAGAATTCCCCTTTCCCAAAACTCCTACACAACCCTTCTCTCTCCCTTCCTTCCCCAAGCCTGGTGAGAGTGCCCTGTCCATGTTCCCACAACACGGCACTCATCACACCCGCTGTCTGTCTCTTCATTCACTAGACTGAGGGCAGAGGCTGTGTCTTCTAGCTTACTTCTGCACATGTGGTGCTTGGTAAAATTCATCTACTGAATGAAGAGTTGTTTCGAGAACTGCAAGAAGTGATAGGGCTGGGTGTGTGAAGGGTGTGGGAAAATGAGGACAAGTGTTTAGGATGTCTCTGACCCATCCCGTTTCTCCAGTTTTATCCTAGAGCCAGGATCTCACAGTTGCATTAAAGCAACTCCCTAATGACACATTCTCTTTAATACATGTAGCTGTGAGACATCAACTCTTGCTGGTGCAGTATCTTTTTTTTATAGGTCAGATTGCTCAATAGCAGGCCAGGATCTGTCATGTAGAAGGAGAGGTAACATGAGGTTGCACCCCAGCAGGTCTGGGCCGTGTAGGTGGGTTGCCAGTTTCTTCTCCAGGGGATCTTCCCGACTCAGGGATCAAACCCAAGTCTCCTGCACTGCAAGCAGACTCTTTACTGGGTGAGCCACCAGGGGAATGGGAGGCTGGGGCTGATTCTGTCTAGGGCTCTACCAGCCTTGCTTACCTGGGAGCCCATGAATTTTCAGCTTGTTCTTAATATAGAGTTTCTTCACTTTGGGAGTCTAGAGAAAGCATGGGAAAGTGTGGCACAGATGTAGAAAGGTAACAAAAGGGAAGTGACAGGGTATGCTGACTAACACAGATTTTAAAGTTGGGTAAATGGGAGGTGGCAAAACCAAGGAGGAAGGATTTGGCCTGTTTGGTTTTTTTGTTTTGTTTCAACTGTAATCCCAATTCCCTGAATAGTGAGTGCAACGGGGACATTGGGGGGAAGTACTGGCTAGAGTAGTAGAATAATGGGGGTAGGAAACCAGATTGAAATGTTAAATAGTGAGAGATGGAGTCAGCAGAGAAATGAGACATTAGGTACACACAGTTATTAGAAAAGTCTGGCAAGGAAAGGACAGGGAGAAAGGAAGTCACGCTTCATGTTTTTAGATGTGCATGTTGGGAGGCCAAGAGCCAGAAGCAGAAGGAAATGAAAATTCTAGAGAGAGGATTGTCTAGCACACCACCGATTCTTCAGAGCTTAATACAGTGCCTGGTTCTTAGTAGACACTGAATAAGTATATTTATTTTTAACTTGTTATTTGTTGATTTATCTATTGGCCATGTGGCTTGCAGGATCTCAGTTCCATGACCAGGGATTGAACCCAGGTTATGTCAGTGAAAGCCTGGAATCCTAACCACTAGGCACCAGGAAGCTCCCCCCCAAAATCTCCAAATTATTTTGAAACAATTGTAGTCTCATAAGAAGTTGCAAAAATAGTACAGACTGCCCTATGGACCTGTTCCCTAGTTTCCCCCAATGCTGACATCCCATAGAACTACAGTGCAACACCAAAACCAGGAAACTGACATAGGTATCATACCGAAAACAGATAACCAGAGGCTAGAGTTTCTTCAGATTTTACCACTTATGCGTGCACTCGTACTGTGTGGTACACTCAGCTCCATGCAATTGTATCTCATAGATCTGTGTAACCACTGCCACAGTCACTCTCTCGTGCTAGCCCTTTACAGTTACACTCAAGCCCAAGAAATTCTTTTTGAATATTTACTGAAGGTGCAGGAGGAGTGAGATGTGAAAAAGGGTCCAGATCATAAGTGAAGAGCTGGAGTGCATTAGTTATACAATGGAATTTTGAAATATGCTTATAAAACCTTATTTTCTCTGATAAGGATTGTCAAAAGGCATAGATGACAAGTCAATGAAATGCCCTTGTGGGAAGGTACACACATTGTCATTGTCAGTGACATGTACCCTTGAGCAAGTGGCTGGACATATTTAATCTTTTGTTTGGCCTGCCATGTTGAATCTTAATTCCCCAACCAGGGACTGGACCCGTGCCCCCAGACATGGAAGTCTTAATCACTGGACCACTGCGGAAGCCCATGGCTGGACATTTTCACATTCACACTGCTGAATATAAAACCATCATCAAGGTGACCATGGGGCTCAAAAGTCAAAAAGTTATTTCCAAAGTCGGCACACTCATGGTTCACTGGATGGTCATTTTGGTTTTGCCCAGGCAAAAAATACAACAAATATAGCACATATCTGTCACTTTTAAATGCATTCTCTGAACTCCAACTAGACTGTGCAGATTGAACACAAGTTTATTTACCTAGAGCAAATACAAAAGGAAGAATGACTTCCTTTAGAAGTCTTAGCATGTTTTCTTTTTACCACCAAAGCCAGATTAATTACAGTAAAATAAAAGGATACGGATTTTCCTCAAGTATAATAGTAGATTTACTTCAGGATCAGCATTCTTCTCTATGACCTACATTGTGAAATAAGAAGGGATTTTAGGAAGATAATACTAGCATGTTATGGCAATCCTATCTGTTGTTTTGGGAGCATGTTTTTGAAAGGTGCTGGCTTCACAAGGACCAAAAACAAAAAAATAAGTCTTTTCTAACACTGGAACTAGAATTCTGGAGAAATAATGGAAGGCTGTTTCAATGTCTCTGAACTTTCTCATATATGTGACAACTATAAATTCTGGATTATTTTTTCCTTAGAGTTACTCAGAAAGGATCTAGATGGGGAAACAGATTCCAAAATCGACTCAAGATAACTCAGCCACATGAAGTCATGAAAAAGCTTAGCCAGAGAAGATTCTCTAAGGGAGTCATAGGAGAGTGTGTTATAAGGGAGCCTCTTCTGTCCCCACCAGCTTCCCTTGCCCACTGAAACAGAGGTGCCTGGGTGAAGGAAGAGCTTAAGGGAACAGGAATCTCCCCTCTGCCTGTCATGTGGCGCTCCAGGCTGCTACTCCCAATAGATCGAAGCCTGCACATGAAATAAAGTTATCTGTCCTCCCTGACTCAGGCAGCATCTCTGCTGGGTACAGTCAGGCAAGATTATAGAGGAGAATTGGAGCAAAACCCATCAGGAAGGGGCGCAACACTGAAACTAGAGACACAGGACCTTATTCCACTAGAAGTGTTTTTGATCACCCCAGAAAAAGTAACAAACCACATTATTTTTCATAACTGCCTCCTATTTTCAAGTCTCCTTTTGAGTCCTCAGAAGATTCACTCAGCCAGAGATGAGCTCAGTGCTCCCCACTCGGAATCTCAGCGTGCAGAGCAGGCTGAGCAAAATGTCATCGCAGAAGCAAAGCATTACACCTAAACTGCTTTAACACCCTAACTATGTGGCTAGGGAAGTTATTTCCAAAGTGGAAGCAAGATGGGGGTCGGGAGTGATGGCCTGCAAGCCAGGACCACTGTCCCTTCCTCCTGTGTGCCCCTACATTGAGGGGACACAGCCTGCTGACACTATTCTGTGCTATAAAGACATTGATGTTCCTGATGCAACATTTCAGGTCAATGTTTCTCAACCATTCTAATTACTGGATCATCGCTACACTTGATTTAGTGTTGTCTTCAATCACAGTATTGCTCTAGGCCCAAAGTAGCAGGCCAGGATGCTTTAGCCTCAAGGTTCATCAATCAGCCTGAAAGTATTTATTAGGGCAAAATAAAATCCTCCTTTGCTATTGTTATCCTCAATGTCATATACTCCTTCTATTAAAACAGTGTTGTTGGGAGAGGACTGGATGTGCCCGGCCCCCAGCCCACCATGACCGTGCTGTTCCACATGCTGAAAGAACACCAGGCCAAGCAGAATGAACGCAAAAAGCTGCAGCAGAAGAGGCGAGAGGCCATCACTTCAGCCACCTGCCTGACAGAAGTTTTGGTGGATCACCTCAATGTGGGTGTGGCCCAGGCCAACAGGAGCCAGAGAAAGCTGGACCACAAGGTGAAGACCCTACAGATTCACGCTGCCCAGTCTGCCAAGCAGACAGGTCAGTGGATCGGGATGGTGCAGAACTTCAACCAGGCACTCAAGGAAGTCGGGGATGTGCAGAACCGGGCTCAGAAAATCGAGCTGGACGTGTGCACCATCGCCACCGCGCTGGAGTACATCTACAAAGGGCAGCGGCAGTCGGCCCCCTCCTAGCCCAGTTGCCCTCCCTTCCCTCACTCCTCCTACCTGCCTCAGGTGGGCAGGAGGGAAGCCGATAGCCCATGAATAAAACACAAGCTTCCAAAGTAAAAAAATAAGTAAAATAAAATAGCATTGCTAAATTCAAGCAGAGCTAACATCCATGTAATGGGAGAATGACATCGTTTTTAATGCCTGGGTCAGAATTCACTACCATTGTAATTTAACAAATAAAAATGAGAGTTCCTTATTGATTCCAAAGAAAAGTACAAACTAACGCTCCCAAGCTTTAATAATTTTGCACAAAACCCTAAACTAACGACCCATAGTCAAGTTCATACTACTACATATGACTTGAAAAAGACAGAAAAAGGAGTTTAAATAAATAAGAAACAGTATCAGTGAGAGAAAATCAGCTTGGTTTTTATCTCTGACATAGGAAAATTCATATTATTCATATAATAAACTTACCTTTCTTCCATTCACAAAAAAAATCAACTCATCAGAATTGGAAAGAGAAGGCATTATGCCAGAAAAATACCTCCACCAGGATAGAGGGTTATTTTTTTCTTGGAGAGCAGATATGTTAGGGCAAAAACCTGGATGCTTATCAGCCTTGGGGAAGCCCAAGCTGCCAAAGCAGGAAGAGAAGAGGTGACTTATAGCCACCCTGGCAGATGTGAAGCACCAACCAGAGCTCCCGGCCCGCCCAGCCCACGAGCGCGCCCTTCTCCTCCCTTCCCATGTCAGTAAAGTCAGTGATTTTGCCAGTCCCCTTTGAAATCCAAGACTGGTTTTACTGGGGGAAGGTGTTTAACATCAGGAATGAAAAAAATAGGGGAGGGAGGTGGGAGGGGGGTTCAAGATGGGGAACATATGTACACCTGGAGCGGATTCATGTCAATGTATGGCAAAACCAATACAATATTGTAAAGTAATTAGCCTCCAATTAAAATTTTAAAAAAAAAGAACAAAAATAAATAAATAAATAAATAAAACATCAGGGTCATCAAAAAAAAAAAAGAAATGAAAAAAATAAGAGTTTTAAATAGACTATTAATGTTTTTTTTAACTAACCAAGCCATCAATTCATTCAATGCTATTAAAACTCATGACACTTTCTTAGGTTTTTCTACAGTTAAAGGGCAAAGGGAGATTTCACTATGTACATACCGTCATAACTTCTTTATAGAGACTTCATAAAAATGTGTCCATTGCATTAAGCAAACTGCAAGTATATTCTCTTAATCTTTTTCTCATACTCACTTTCTTCTCTGAATTTAAGGGTTAAGACATTGAACTACTTAAAACCAGAAACATGTACAGAAGCTTTCTGTGGGCTGGAGACCCTTTTCAGGACTCCCTTAGTCCTATAGCAGCTTGATAAAGTGTTGTCATCTTCTCTTTAGAGATGTAGAAACCGCAGCACAGAGATGTCAGGCAATTTGTCCAATGTCACACAGGCAATGATGGCAGAGTTGCTCCAGAGCCCATGTCTTTGACCTCCTTCCTGTGCTCTAAATGGAAACATGGTAGGAAATGAGGCTGGAGGGGTGGCCAGCGGCCAGAGCATGGAGGGAGGCCTGACAGGCATGATGATGGTTTTGCTGAGCTGTCTAAATATGATGGGAAGCCACTGGAAGGCTTTTAGTAGGGGTGACAGGGTCTAGGTTTTAAAAAGATTGCTAGGCTGTTTGCAGAGAATGAAGGTTAGGGACAAAGGGAGAGAGAAGAGAGATAATTAGAAGTTATGATAGTGGCTCAGCCAAGGGATGATGACGCTTGGTCTAGGGTGCCAGTGGGGGGCAGCAGTAAGAAGGGCCCAGATGTGCTGACAGATTGGATGTGAGGTGTGTGTGTGTGTGTTTGTTGTATGTGTGAGGGGTGGAGTCAAAAATGTCTCTGCAGCTTTTAGGCTGAGCAGGTGCCTGGGGCTATCTTACATGTCAAGTTCTATTTGGATAGTAAAAGTTTGGGAACCTAAAAAGACATGCAAATGGAGATGGTGAGTAGGTTGTTGAATATTCAACGTCCCCCAACCCCTTGCTTCCTGTCTTGAGGAAGGGAAGGCTCCAGGTTTGGGGCAGAATTTCCCTACAGAGACTCCAGTCTTCCTTCAAGCCCCAAGTTCTTACCTTACCAACTGGGCAGCAGGCTGCCTACTCCCCTGCCTTTTCACCTCCATGGTTCCTATTCGCATCCCTCTGCAGGCTGCTTATCAAACAGGGATTTGAAGGGTGAATAGAAGAACATATAAAGGACATTTCAGCAGAGGGAGCCGCTGTGGAAAGTCAAGGAAGTTTGAAATTATTATGTTTCAGAGATTTACAAGTAGTTTATTTTATTCTTGTGTATGAATTGCATGAGAATGAGTGAGAGGAATATGAGTATCAAATAAGATGATTCATTTATTAAAAAATATTTGTGTGCCTGACAAGATCACTGTTCTCCTGGATCTCAAATGTGTGTGTGTGAACTGTAAAGTACTAGATAAAATGCCATGTATTTCTAATATGATGGGATAACAAACAACTAGAGAAATAAGTTAACTCCAAGAAATGAATGGTAAGCAATATGATAAAGACAGGGGGATGATACAAATGGACTTAAAAGACTAGCTTTAGTTTTTGGTAGTTAGCACTAGGTTGCCTTCTTGAATTGAGTCCAAAAAGCCAACCCACTGAGAGAAGGCACAAGAAAAAGAGTCCCACGTGACCTCAAGGAAGAAATGAACTTGTCATGTTGAAAAGCAGAAAGAAGGCCAGCATGGGTGTGTGCAGAGAGCAGGAGAAGGATGGCATGAGAGAAGGTCAGAAAGATGACATGGCCAGGGGGAGGAGTTAGAACGTTTCTATGTGGGAAGGGATACCATGGAGAGTTTTGAGCTGGGATATAATATGGTTTATATTAGATCATTCCACTGTATAGAGAAATGAGGTATTACTGCTGAGAGGGTGGCATGGAGACCAGATCTGAAGCTATTGATGGGGCTGATGGAGGATCAGACTAGGGTGTAGGGTGATGGCATCAGAGATGGAGAGACAAGGACAGAACTGGTATGAATTCTGGAGGCAGAATCCACTGGATAGATGAGATATGGGTAGGGTAAAGGAAAGCGTGGTCTCAAGGATCAGTCCTAGGTTTCTGGCTTGAGCAGCTGGGTGAACCATGGGGTCATTTGCAGAGATAGCAGAACTGGGTTTGTGACACTGGGGAGGAGGGCAAGGGAGCCAAGAGTCTTTTCTTGGGTCTGTTCAATGTGAGTTGTTTATTTGACTTTCAAGTGCGCATGTCCATTGGGTACAGAAATCTAGAAGTCAGAGGAATCATCCAGACTGGAGACCATCAGCTCATAGATGATAAGCGCAAGCTACATGGGAACTGTAGGGTATTTCTCTTGCGGCGGGAAATATTAGCTGATGTGCTTCCCCCTTGCCACTCCTTTTCCCACTTTCAGGTGTTGGGGAAGCCATGCCACACTCCTAGGCTTCAGAGTGGGGTTCTTATGTCAGGAAGCAAAGACAAATGCAGAAATGCCAGGAATAAAGACAGGGATGTCAAGGCAAGTGTCCTTTCCTAATGCCACTGGCCCAAACCTCCTACAGGGACATTGTACTGCTGTGTTTCCTCTCTGCGGGACTGAGTTTTTGCTGCCAGCTGGAACAGTGCTTAAGATAGAATTTAAATATATATATATATATATATGTATTTTTTTAGAAAATGAGTATATAAAGTATATTACAGTTGTGTAATAGCTAACCTTTTATTCAGTATTCGAGTATGTGCTGAGTGAAAAGCTTCCCTGTATTAGTTCATTTAATCTTTGTGATAAACTTTGAGGTAGGAATAGAGTCTCCATTTTACACATGAGGATCTGAGGCACCCAGAGAAAGATAGTTAACACACTTTGTACAAGTGAGTCTGTGCCCTATGAAATTTCTCCTTGTAATTTCACATGCTTGTTTCCTCAACTTCCTATGAGACACAGAATAAGTTTTGGTTTCCCTGGAAGGCTGGTACCACATTACCCTAACAGACTAATAAAGTTTTCACTGCCTGTGAAATAGAAACTACTGCAGCTCTTAAATGCCAGGGCAATTTACCCCTAGCTTTTATCCATCAAAATTTTAAGAACTGTAAGGGCATCTGACTGCAGGTGCTTTCCAGCCCCTGGCTGGGTTGGCTTAGTTTCACCAATGATGGAGCATGCTTGGTAGGAAGACCCAGGCCCAGCCTCCTGAGACGTATTGGCAAGTCCAGGTCCAGGCTATTCTGCCATCTTTTTCAAGCAAACGGAGCTGCAGTGTCTGCCTGGTGAGTAGAAATGTGTATATATAGAACACCAACTGTTCTTAAAGCTTCAATAGCACAGAGTTCCTCCCAGAGCCTATTTAAGCTTGTAATAATACAGAGATGTGGTTTCTCCCACCATGTGTAAACAGGCAGTTACACCTTGGAGTTAGTTATTTCTTAAGCTCTTGCCTTCTCAGTAGGCGTGGATCTTGTTTAGTCAAAGATGTAAGACTATGGCCTTCTTATCCTCCCTGGAAATTTAGGTCATGTTGGGAGCTGGGCTGCATCACAGGCCTGGAAACTTCATCATGGAGCCCCTCTCTGGAGTTTGAAAGCACCAGCTGTTGAAACACACATGTGCTGCTTGTCCATGTGTAACAACTCACACACCCAGACAGAAACTGGTAAGCCAGACTAGGGTCAGATAGGTGGGTTTGCTGTTAAGGGCAGTCAGTTGCAGGGCTTGACAGAATTAGGAAGAAACAGTCTTTCTGTGTGTGTTGTGATGAGTTATAGATTTTAATTAGCATTTTCCAAGAGACACAAAGACTGGAAAACACACTATTTTTGGCTACTAGACTATTTTTATTTCTTGGCCACACAGCACACGACATGCAGAATCTTAGATCCTCTACCAGGGATCAAACTTGCGCCCCCTGCATTGGAAGTGTGGTCTTAATGACTGGACTAGCGCTAGGGAACTCCCAAAACTGTATTTAATGCCACTTGGTATGTGGAACTAAGGGAACTGGAAACTGCTGGTACACAAATTTGGTCACCCAGGACCAGAACATGTCTTTGGACCCTAGTGTAGTTTGTTGGAGGGACAACCAGTCATGTTCCACGGGCAGATCCCATGAGGGTTAGCACTGTCCATCATGGGCACTTTCAACTGAAGTCCCCTTTCCTGCATCTCAGAACCAATGTACCTGCAACACCGGGATTCTGCCCTCTGCTGGGCTGATGCATCCCGTTTTAGAGGGCCACAAAAAAGTTTTTTCTTTTAAAATCAGAAGAAAAAATGAATATAAACCACATTGGCTTATAGTTCTGTACCAATGCAGCTATAAAATATAATTTCTAATGCTTGCTTATGGAAGGAGCCCACAAAAGGCTAAAGTTCCCAAACAGGCTCTATCCTGCACCTCCTCCCTAAGTTACAGGGCACACTCTGAGAGGCAGGCTGAATTTAGAAGTGAAAATTTTGCAACATGGCTTGCCCATAGACCTAAGCCAAATTCTTCAACTCTGCTTTTAATAAAACTGGTAGAGTAATTTGATCTTCATCTGTCTAATTTCTCTTGTTGTTCAGCTGCTCTGAATCCAGGCAGCCTCTTCAAAACCCCAGCATGTTGGCTAATCATTTCAGTCTCACATTCCCAGCTACTTATTTTGCTGGGTCAAACCCATTATTTTCATGAACTTCTATATGGCTAAGTGTTATTCTTGACACTTTCTGATTCAACTAAATTTACCCAAATAACAGTTTCACTGTGATCACCTGGACTCTTCTGGTTTGGGTGTCTCTCCAGCACATGGAGCATCCAGACAGGTATGAGCCTTTTGGGGTCCGATTCAGTAAAGGGGTCTTTGTGTTTGGTTGTGCTCACCATAACCTTGGCTCTAATGGCCAGGTTGCAAGTCTCCTAAAATGGGCTTCTCTTTTCCATTCTAGTCCCTCAAACTCCTTTCCACACTGCAGTTGGAAGGATCCATTGAAAACACAAATCTAAATATGTCACCATCAACTGTGTGTGCCTAAACCCTTCAATTGCCTGCCCTGTATTTGGAAGAAAGCATGCTAACCTGGCGCTTCCTGGCAGGCTCTCTATCCTGCTGACATGCCCCCTGCATAAGCCTTCTTCCAATTGCTGGCCCACAGCCAAAGCCCCACCCCAGAGCCTTCAAGCACACACTCTATTCCCTGGCACCAACTGCTACAGTTCTTGCCCAGACAATGCCCCCTTATCCTTAGGGTATGGCAATGCTGTTGCTCCCTCAGAAAGCTGTCGGACCCCCAAGTCTCAAAGTCCCAGATATTACCTTCATTAACTACTTTATATTTCTTCTGGGCATTTATCAAGGCCTGCAATGACATTTGTGTGATTACTTGGTTAATGTCAGTCTCTCCAATTGAATCATAAACTCCATGTAGGTCTGTCTTGTTCACCATGTGTTTCCAATGTCTAGCACAAAGCCCAGCTCATCTATGACTTTATAAAGACAAAGGGTACTTTTGTAAAAAGAAGGGCTAAATCCATACTGTAGTGAGCTTTATGCTAAAGATTTTAGAGTTGACTACTATCCTGTTCTTTTTTGCTAAAGAACTGATAATAAGCCTATGTAGTGTGGCTCAAAGAATAATCCAAGTTCTTTCTGGACCTTTTCCTGGATGATCTAAGGTGTTCTTCTCCTGCTAGGAGTCTTATTCAGGGCTCTCAGTGCTCATCACAGACAGGTCCTAACTTGCTCAAAGAAAAGTCTTTAAGTATAAAATCCCTTTCAGTGATGTCTACTGAAGTCTTGACTTCTCTCCAGTTTGCTTCACAGCTTTCTGGACAGCTGTTTAATTCTTTAATGAAAAGGCTTGCATGATGCTGTGGCTTTGTTTAACTTCAGCATCCTTTTATCTGTGTTCTCTTTGGTAGCTTCATTCTCTGCAGTGCTGGCAATGCCTTCATGACTGTGCACTGGTGAGGGTACCTGCATTCTGGAATAACAATAAGAGTTCATTTTATTGAATGCTCATTATGTGCCAGACACTGTTCTAAAGCATTAGCTCATTTAATTCTCAAACCAATTAGATAAGGATTATTACAATCCCCACTTACAGGTCTGAAAAATTGAGGCAAGAGTATTCACCACTAAGTACCAATTCCTCCCTAGGGACTTGTGGATACCATGACATTTCTGGGCAGCTTCATTATTTCTTCACTGAAAGAAATAATTAGGGAGTGGCTTGGGAAATCTGTCTCCTCTCCTGCTCCCCCAGTGACTGGGTCTTGTAGGTAAATAGTGGGTATATGGAATTTTCTTCTGGCTGTGAAATAACTGCAACCTTGGCCAATTACTCTTTCTCAAGTAGGAGCAGTTTCTCTTTGCTTGGCAAAAAGAGAACTGGAATGCATACATGGGCTGTAAATGTTAGATGTTTAGACGTGGATAACCCTTTACAGTACTGCTAATAGGAACTCAAAAATGACTGTTGGATGAAGAAAACAGTATGAGTAGATGGGTTCCTCAGTTTTCTATATTGAAATCCTCCAATTTAGTGGAAGATAAAGAAATAGTAAGACTACCCAAGAAGCTAATATGTCAAGGGATGATGGCAGAAAGAGATTATCATCAGAGCAGATCAAGTAAGGCATTTCTTGCTAGTCTTCAAAGAACCTTCACAATCAAAGAGTAGCTGGGTTTTCTTGCAGGACTGTGTTGCCTGTGCATTTACTCTCCCTCTCTATGTCATTCTGTTCTCCTAACACTGACTTGTGGAGAAGGCAAAGGCAAGCCACTCCAGTATTCTTGCCTGGAAAATCCCATGGATGGAGGAGCCTGATAGGCTGCAGTCCGTGGGGTCACTAAGGGTCAGACACGACTGAGCGACTTCACTTTCACTTTTCACTTTCACACATTGGAGAAGGAAATGGCAACCCACTCCAGTGTTCTTGCCTGGAGAATCCCAGGGACGGGGGACCCTGGTGGGCTGCATTCCGTGGGGTCGCTAAGGGTCGGACACGACTGAGCGACTTCACTTTCACACATTGGAGAAGGAAATGGCAACCCACTCCAGTGTTCTTGCCTGGAGAATCCCAGGGACGGGGGACCCTGGTGGGCTTCCGTCTATGGGGTCGCACAGAGTCGGACACGACTGAAGTGACTTAGCAGCAGCAGCAGCAGCAACACTGACTTAAATCATGTACCCTATTCAACAATCCAAACCTCCTGCCAAGGTAGTAACTGACAGACTCAGTCCTCTAATCTGTCCAGTCATTTGGGCCCTTTTACTTGCTCTTCCTATTTGTGCTTTGTTTTCACTATTTTTCTTTACTCTTTAATACTATGTCTCATGCATATGCTCCCCATCCCCCCCACTTCAGTTTTGTTTCTTATTTAATTTCTATTTATTTTCCCTGTAAACAGTCATTAGTGATCACAATGCAATCAAATTGGAAATTAATGATAAAAAGACAAAAGACATCTAACCACAAATAAATTTTAAATTAAATTCTTAATACTTAGGTTCAAAGAAGGACTACAAACAGAAAATAAAGACATAACTATAAATGACAAAGAAAAAGCTATATGTCAAAACCAATGAGATATGACTAAAACCGTATTGAGGGGAAATTCTATAACTTGAAATGTTTTATTTTTAACCTAGAATGATTGAAAATAAAAGCACTAACCTTTCAACTCAAGAAGGTAGAAAAATAAACATAAATCCAGAAAAAGCAGGAAGAGGGATATAACAAAGATAAATGCAGAAAAAATATTTAGAAAATGTGAAAAGTGTTGAAATGATAAATGAAAAACTTTTTGTGAAAACCTCGTAATTAAATATTTAACAAGTCTGCTCAAGGGAAAAAAATGAGAAGATTCAAATAAACAGAATTAAGAATAAGAACTAGGATATAACCATTATACTCAGCTTCATGCCTAAAAATTTGCATTGCTTATGTTATCAAAAATTTAGTACACATGTTCCTCAGTGTAGTACGACAAATGCACTTCAATGGAAAAAATAGTTGATTGTGAAATATAGATATTATGGAGAACAATTTAGCCATTAAAAATAATGAAGGACTTTGGTCCAGGATTAGTCTTTCCAAGGAGAATTCCTGGAGTCTTCTCTCCTCTTCCTGGCCTCCCTGTGTCCAGTCTCCTTACTTTGGCCCACTCACCACAGATTTTCCTACTGTTAGTTCTCTCTGATGATGTCACTGGTATCCTTAACACCCTTTCATCACAAAATCCAGCAAATCTTCCACATGAAGCTCTTAATCACCTTCAGTCAGTTCAGTTCAGTTCAGTTCAGTCGCTCAGTCGTGTCCGACTCTCCGCGACCCCATGAATCACAGCACGCCAGGCCTCCCTTAATCACCTTAAGAGCTATAATTTCAGAGGGTGTGTGTGTGTGTGTTCATGAAATATAAGACGTAGTCACTTCCCACAAAATGACAGCTGGATATAATGAATGATTCAGTAAAAATTACAAAGCTAGTCTTATTAAGTACCCAGAGGCAAACTATAAGGCTTAAGGTGGGTGGCCACAAGGGAAGCCCTAAGGTGGGTGAGACATGTGAAAACACCATGGAAATTCGACAGTAACACGCAAATATTTTCTATAATTATTGTTGTTATTATTTTCTTTGCTATAGTTTCAACAAAACTCCTGACTACCTGCACTATACTGTATATAAATTGCCTCCCTAATTTCAAACTCCTGCTTAGCCTGCCACCCTCTTCACATGACCCTCAGATGGCAGCTCTAGTTTTTGAAAATGGATGCAAAAGAGTGCATCTCAAAAGAAAAAAGTGAAAGGAAATGAGTGAGAATTCAGAGGATTTATTGAGCTGAATAGATTTATGGTGATGCCATGAGTAAAATCAGCTTGTTTGTATAAATTACAGAAATTTTACAGAATAATGTTTGATACTAGGCATTATTCAGTATTTGAACATTTGGTTAGAATACTACAGACTGGAGAATTTTTAAATATGCTTTGGAAAACTTTGGTACATATACACAATGGAGTATTACTCAGCCATTAAAAAGAATGCATTTGAACCAGTTCTAATGAGGTGGATGAAACTAGAGCCTATTATACAGAGTGAAGTAAGCCAGAAAGAAAAACACCAGTACAATATACTAATGCATATATATGGAATTTAGAAAGATGCAAATGATAACCCTGTGTAAGAGACAGCAAAAGAGACACAGATGTATAGAACAGTCTTTGGGACTCTGTGGGAGAGGGTGAGGGTGGGATGGTTTGGGAGAATGGCATTGAAACATGTATATTATCATATGTGAAACGAATTGCCAGTTCAGGGTCAATGCATGTTACAGGATGCTCAGGGCTGGTATGCGGGGATGACCCAGAGGGAGGATAAGGGGAGGAGGGAGGTGGGAGGGGGGTTCGGGAGGGGGAACTCATGTACACCCAGGGCGGATTCATGTCAATGTATGGCAAAACCAACCAATATAATATTGTAAAATAATTAACCTCCAATAAAAATTAAATAAAAAATATTGAGTGTTTATGCCTTTTGAACCTAACCTATAAGAATACTGGCTGCAAGTATTTTGGCCACTGTCATCTTAACACAGTAGATCTGTTTTAGTAGTGAATACAACCAATATTCATTTTTCAGCACACACACAGGGGAAAAAGTGTCAACGAATAGAATTACTTTGTTGAAGTTATGGTGGCAAATATTTCCACAGGTTTTATGGAATTATTTCTATAGTTCTCTTAAATTCCCTTTCATTTTAGAAGGTGACTCTGCTTTACTTCACATTTTATTGAGTGAATTAATAATTCTTTGATAACTGAGAGCCTTAGAAAGTCAAGCAAGTTGCCAACAAACTTGTGCATTAAAATAAATGAATATTTGCTTTCACAATCATTATGGACTATCATTCATCATACTTCCATATTTAATATAGACTAATGATAAAAGCTCAATAAAAATAACTTTTAGACATAGCATCTTGTATATGAACCGAGAACTTCCAGATGTTCAAGCTGGATTTAGAAAAGGCAGAGGAACCAGAGATCAAATTGCCGACATGCATTGGATCATTGAAAAAGCAAGAGAGTTCCAGAAAAACATCTACTTCTGCTTTTTTGACTATACCAAAGTCTTTGACTGTGTGGATCACAACAAACTGTGGAAAATTCTTCAAGAGATGGGAATCCCAGACCACCTGACCTGCCTCCTGAGAAATCTGTATGCAGGTCAAGAAGCAACAGTTAGAACAAGACATGTAGCAACAGATTGGTTCCAAATTGGGAAATGAGTATGTCAAGGTTGTATATTGTCATCCTGTTTATTTAACTTATATGCAGAGTATCATGCAAAATGCCAGACTATGAAGCACAAGCTGGAATTAAGATTGCTCGGAGAAATATCAATAATGTCAGATATGCAGATAAAACCACGCTTATGGCAGAAAGCAAAGAGGAATTAAAAAGCATCTTGATGAAAGTAAAAGAGGAGAGTGAAAAATCTGGCTTAAAACTCAACATTCAGAAAACTAAGATCAAGGCATCCAGTCCCATCACTTCATGGCAAATAGATGAGGAAACAATGGAAACAGTGAAATACTTTCTTAGGCTCCAAAATCACTGCAGATGGTGACTACAGACATGAAATTAAAAGATGATTGCTCCTTGGAAGAAAAGCTATGACCACCCTAGACAGAGGAGAGTGAAAAGTTTGGCTTGAAGCTCAACATTCAGAAAACAAAGATCATGGCATCTGGTCCCATCACTTCATGGGAAATAGATGGGGAAACATTGGAAACAGTGTCAGACTTTATTTTTTTGGGCTCCAAAATCACTGCAGATGGTGATTGCAGCCATGAAATTAAAAGACGCTTACTCCTTGGAAGGAAAGTTATGACCAAC
The DNA here is from genome assembly GCF_049115385.1 of Moschus berezovskii. Classification (NCBI taxonomy): domain Eukaryota; kingdom Metazoa; phylum Chordata; class Mammalia; order Artiodactyla; family Moschidae; genus Moschus; species Moschus berezovskii. The sequence goes on from NC_142461.1 coordinate 47,406,211, forward strand.
CTAGATAGTATATTGAAAAGCAGAGACATCACTTTGCCAACCAAGGTCCGTCTAGTCAAGGCTATGGTTTTTCCCGTGGTCATGTATGGATGTGAGAGTTGGACTGTGAAGAAAGCTCATTGCCGAAGAATTGATGCTTTTGAACTGTGGTGCTGGAGAAGACTCTTGAGAGTCGCTTGGACTGCAAGGAGCCAACCAGTCCATTCTAAAGGAGATCAGTCCTGGGTGTTCATTGGAAGGACTGATGTTGAAGCTGAAAAGCCAGTGCAAAGCTGACCACCTGATGCAAAGAGCTGACTCGTTTGATAAGACCCTGATGCTGGGAAAGATTGAGGGCAGGAGGCGAAGGGAACGACAGAGGATGAGATGGCTGGATGGCATCACTGACTTGATGGATATGAATTTGAGTGAACTCTGGGAGTTGGTGATGGACAGGGAGGCCTGGTGTGCTGTGATTCATGGGGTCGCAAAGAGTCGGACACGACTGAGTGACTGAACTGAACTGAACCCTAGACAGCATATTAAAAAGCAGAGACATTAATTTGCCGACAACAGTCTGTCTAGTCAAAGCTATGGTTTTTCCAGTAGTCATGTATGGATGTGAGAGTTGGACTATAAAGAAAGCTGAGCACTGAAGAATTGATGCTTTTGAACTGTGGTGTTGGAGAAGACTCTTGAGAGTCCCTTGGACTGCAAGGACATCAAACCGTTCAATTTTAAAAGAAATCAGTCTTGAATATTCATTGGAAGGGCTGATGCTAAAGCTGAAACTCCAATACTCTGGCCACTTGATGTGAAGAAATGAATCACTGAAAAAGACCCTGATGCTGGGAAAGACTGAAGGCAGGAGGAAAAGGGGATGACAAAGGATGAGATGGTTAAATGGCATCACAGACTCGATGGACATGAGTTTGAGCAAGCTCCGGGAGTTGGTGATCGACAGGGAAGCCTGGCATGCTGCAGCCCATGGGGTTGCAAAGAGTTGGACATGACTGAGCGACTGAACTGATAACATCTTATGTATTTTAGATGAAAAGGTGTATGCTAATGAACTGCCAAGTCTTTAAATCATTCAGAAAATCAACTTGTGTTCTCAAACCCCAAACTTTATCTAACAGCATTTAGAATCAGTAATGTAATCTAAAAGGAAAATTCAGAAGACAAGGAATATGACTTAAAAACAGTAAAAAAAAAAAAAGAATTAAAACTGCTAACTATAATTTGCTGCAAAATAGTTTCTTTTTTGAACATTTAATTTTTTCTTCAAGGTTTTTTTAACTTGTATAAGCTTGTTTTCTCTCTTTCATTGTTTTTGTGGATAAACTGAAAGGATCCCTAATTCTTTCATATACCAGAGCAGAGACTAAATGTACACAATCTTTACTCTAGCTGGAAAGAAAAAAACCTGTTTTTTCGATAGAGCAGTAACATAGGGAATCAACATATCAAAAATGACAAATGTTCTTATTTAAAATATTCTTCTAGAACATATATAGATAGATAATATATTTTGGGGGGCTCCAAAATCACTGCAGATGCTGATTGCAGCCATGAAATTAAAAGACGCTTACTCCTTGGAAGGAAAGTTGTGACCAACCTTGATAATATATTAAAAAGCAGAGACATTACTTTGCCAACAAAGGTCCGTCTAGTCAAGGCTATGGTTTTTCCCATGGTCATGTATGGATGTGAGAGTTGGACTGTGAAGAAAGCTGATCGCCGAAGAATTGATGCTTTTGAACTGTGGTGCTGGAGAAGACTCTTGAGAGTCCCTTGTACCGCAAGGAGATCCAACCAGTCCATTCTAAGGGAGATCGATCCTGGGTGTTCATTGGAAGGACTGATGCTAAAGCTGAAACTGCAATACTTTGGCCACCTCATGCGACGAGTTGACTCACTGGAAAAGACTCTGATGCTGGGAAAGGTTGGGGGCGGGAGGAGAAGGGGACGACCGAGAATGAGATGGCTGGATGGCATCACCGACTCTGTGGACATGAGTTTGAGTGAACTCCGGGAGTTGGTGATGGACAGGGAGGCCTGGCGTGCTGTGATTCATGGGGTCGCGGAGAGTCGGACACGACTGAGTGACTGAACTGAACTGAATAGGCACATGAAAAGATGCTCAACATCGCTAATTATTAGAGAAATGAGAATCAAAACTGCAATGAGGTATCACATCTGTCAGATGGTTATCATCAAAAAAATCTACCAAGAACAAATGCTGGAGAATTTGGAGAAAAGGAAACCTTCATACACTGTTGGTAGGAATGTAAATTAGTGTAGCCTCTATGGAAAAGGGTATGGAGGTTTCTTAAAAAACTACAAATAAGAACTACCATATCATTTAGCAATTTTACTCCTGGATATATATCCAGAAAAAATGAAAGCACTAATTTGAAAAGATATACATACCCCACTGTTCACAACAGCACTATTTACAATAGTCAAGACACAGAAGCAACCCATGTGCCCACCAACAGATGACTGGATTGAAAAGATGTGTATATACACGCAATAAAACATTCCTCAGCCATAAAAAGAATGAAATGCCACCTAAAGCTAAAATAAAAAGTCAAACAAGCATAAAACTATCTTAAATTGATAAAAAAAAGTTAAAATGTTTACAAAACCCCATGAAACTGTGTAATTTTTAAAAACAAGAACCTATTGGAGGGATATGGAAAACTGAGGAGATTCAGTATATAGTAAGAACAAAAGGCTAAACACACCAAGTAAAACAGACTTTATATTTAGACCATAAAATTCTTTCTTTAACAATGCTTTATCTAAATAAGAGAACATTTACATAAAGATGACTAGAATTCACTAATATTTGGTAGGGTCAAAATTTATCTAAAATGAAAATTTGTATAGTATTTATTGCACAGTATAGTATTTCCCAAATTCTTCAGTACCTGTTTGTTAATGATAAACCAAAAGCACAAGATACTATCTTTATAACACAATTAATTTAAAAGACATTTTCTTGGATTTAAATCTTTTCTTTTTACATATGCAAAGGAGCATGATAAAGAGAAGACATTCAGAGATAACTTTTTCACTATTAGTAACTTTAGCTTAATTAGTTTAGTGAGGTCCTTGAGATATAAAGGAGGCAAAACAAATTTGTAAATTTCCAGCTGATGAGACTCAGCTTTCTGTATTTTGTAGCTGACATTCATTTGCAGTTTCCTTTTCTGGTGACTTATACAGGAAGTTATAGTAGACACACAGAGATCAGAATTTTGCCAAGTTCAATACCCGCTGCTATGGACAAAGAGTCAATATAATCTGAATGTTGCTTCTTCAGGGCGGTAAGCACACAGATCTATCAAATGGCTCATCAGTGTCTCCAGCTAGAACAATAACGCTAACAATTTAAGTAACAAATTGGGTCAATCAGTGTACACCAGTTACATTCACCATCCTGGGTCTCCCACATCTCAGGCTATTCCTTCTATCTTCTTTACCCATTTCCCAGGTCCAGCCCACTACGTGCTTCTAAGAACCACAGCAAGCCCACTCTGAAAAAGAGGACAACCCTCCTGCAATAGTGTAATACTTTGCCTAGTATTCTCAGGGAGGCCATTATACTGGTGATAAAATCCTCAAATAAATGCTGGCATGTTTTTGTCCTTGCTGTTTAAAGGAAGGAAATTTATCTTCCCAACACTGGGGAAACTAGGTGTCTGCTTCAATTAAACTCTTTTCCCAGCATGCAGAAGGCACTAGGTGAAGAAAAATCCACTTCTTGAAAGAAGAATATATCGCATGCACTGCCTACCAGGCTCCTCTGTCCATGGGATTTTCTAGGCAAGAGTACTGGAGTGGCTTGCCATTGCCTTCTCCACATCCATTTGTACCTGGATTGATACAACAGAGATGAATCGTCTGGTGAGATTTTCGCAAAGCTTGACAGGTGGGTTTCAGAAGCATCAAGGTATCTGCAGCTATTAATATTTGAGGCACTTCTCTTTCCAGAACGGTTTTCCTTCGGCCCTTGTCAAGCATGTTTTTCAGTCTGTTTTCCTACCAAAGTATTTCCCAAGAACCACTGAATCTACTGCAGAAAACAGCCAAACTGGCCTCAACATGTTCTGCCTAAAATTCTCTTTGCTCCAGAGCACAACGATAAATGCCACTACTGTCGCCTTATGGTCATGGGTCCTCAAGACACCCGGGAGCGCTTTTTACAAGGATGTCCTGGATGTACAATTGAGGATGGCTGCTGCTGGCCTGGTCATTGTTCCCACGTCCCTGCGAGTGGGGTTCTGGTGGTGCTCACAGGCTTGTCTGTGTCTTGGTCCTCCCCGTACCCGGGGGTCAACGGCTCAACTGCCCCGCTGGTCCCACGCCTCCCGGGACAGACGTTGAAGACGCCTGACCTCCGTGCTTGCGCGTCGAGACGCCACGGAGCCCCGCCCCCGCCGGGGTCTCCGCATCCCAGAAGCTTGGCCGCGCGGGGCCTGATGGGAGGGTAGGAGCATGCTCTCCGTTGACTTTTATTTGGAAAAGCAAAGAGGGGAAGTTGTTGGTTGAATTGACAACTTTCATTCAGCGCTCCCTCATCACCAGTCGCTTCGTATTTTGGCGGGGCCCTCGCCAGGCCTGTGGGCTTCCCTGGTGGCTCAGACAGTAAAGAATCTGCCTGTAATGAGAGAGGCCTGGGTTGGAGTCCTGGGTTGGGAAGATCCCCTGGAGAAGGGAACGGCTACCCACTGCAGTATTCCTGCCTGGAGAAGTCCATGGACAGAAGAGCCTGGAAGGCTACAGTCTATGGGTTCTCAAAGAGTTGGACACAACTGAACAACTTTCAAGGTAAGGTCCCCGGGCCTTTGAGGGCTCAGATTCATGGCAACATGGGTATTTGGGCACCGGAAGAGGCTGGTCAGAATGGTCAGTGAATCCAGACCCGGGCTGGGTTAGCTTCAAATCACCAAATGCCTCCTAGGCCGTAAATGGTCTGAGACTGTGCACGTTTTCCCTGCAAATCACCAGACTTTCCCACGGGTCATTTCCTATGACCTCCCCTTCCTCATGTCCCATAAAGACCTTGCCCTGCAGTCTCTGTCACGCTTTGGCATGAGGTCCCACCTGGGTGGCCTCATCCATGCCACTGCCAGGTGACATTTTCCCAGCAGCCTGCAGACCAGAGTCCATGGCTCTTTACCCAAGTCTTGAGACCTTCACAGCCCACCCTCTGGGTTTAGGGCCACATTAATCGAGGCTTTCTGGGATTTAGGCTGCCTTCATCCATGACAGGGTTGTGAGCTTGTGAGCTTGTGCTTTTCAGACTAGTGGAGACTACTTTGTTTTAAGTAGGTGTGTTCAGTTCAGTTCAGTCACTCAGTCGTGTCCGACTCTTTGCGACCCCATGAACCACAGCATGCCAGGCCTCCCTGTCCATCATCAGCTCCCGGAGTCTACCCAAACCCATGTCTGTTGAGTCAGTGATGCCATCCAACCATCTCATCCTCTGTCGTTCCCTTCTCCTCCTGCCCGCAATCCTTCCCAGCATCAGGGTCTTTTCAAATGAGTCAGCTCTTCGCATCAGGTGGCCAAAGTATTGGAGTTTCAGCTTCAACATCAGTCCTTCCAGTGAACACCCAGGACTGATCTCCTTTAGGATGGACTGGATGGATCTCCTTGCAGTCCAAGGGACTCTCAAGAGTCTTCCTCAACATCACAGTTCAAAAGCATCAATTCTTCGGCGATCAGCTTTCCTCCCAGTCCAACTCTCACATCCATACATGACCATGGGAAAAACCATAGCCTTGACTAGACGGACCTTTGTGGACAAAGTAATGTCTCTACTTTTTAATATGCTATCTAGGTTGGTCATAACTTTCCTTCCAAGGAGTAAGCGTCTTTTAATTCATGGCTGCAATCACCATCCGCTGTGATTTTGGAGCCTCCCAAAATAAAGTCAGTCATTGTTTCCACTGTTTCCCCATCAATTCCCGTGAAGTGAAGGGACCAGATGCCATGACCTTAGTTTTCTGAATGTTGAGCTTTAAGCCAACTTTTTCACTCTCCTCTTTCACTTTCATCAAGAGGCTGTTTAGTTTTTCTTCACTTTCTGCCATAAGGGTAGTGTCATCTGCATATCTGAGGTTATTGATATTTCTCCCGGCAATCTTGATTCCATCTTGTGCTTCTTCCAGCCCAGCATTTCTCATGATGTACTCTGCATAGAAGTTAAATAAACAAGGTGACAATATACAGTCTTGACATACTTCTTTTCCTATTTGGAACCAGTCTGTTGCTCCATGTCCAGTTCTGACTGTTGTTTCCTGACCTGCATACGGGTTTCTCAAGAGGCAGGTCCGGTGGTCTGGTATTCCCATCTCTTTCAGAATTTTCCACAGTTTATTGTGATGTGTAGTTGTGTAGGGGGCATTAAATGGGGGACTTTCAGGGCCTTTAAAATCTTGCTGTCTGGTGGTCACCTCCTCCCCTGGGGAGGTGGCAGGCACTGGCTCTGTCTAAGGGTGTGCTCCTGCTTCTGTAACAGAACAGGATGAGCACAGTCTTTAGCAGGTGGCCAACCGGTCTTGCTCAGCCATTGCCCAGGTGCCTCAGCGGGCCCTCCCCACAAGCATTTAACTGTCAATGAGCCACCTTTAGTTGTCTTGCTTAGCTATTGGTCAGCACCACAGTGTGCCTTGCCCACAAGTAACTGTCAGTGAGGGACCATTAGAGAAGTGATTAAGCCAAGTGTCAGTGGTGTGGTGGTCATCAGGTGGAGAATGAGGTAAGAGGCAGATTCAGGCCTTCTTCTAGAGACCCTCCAGCTCACCCAGCCTTGGGCCAGCAGGTAAGCTAGAGGGCCCTGGGAACAGACTGGGTACTACGTCCTACAGGATTCCTGAGCCCTCACTAAGGCCCTCCACTAGCCTTGGCCCAGTCCTTGAAGCAGTGGTGAACCTCTCCCCGCTCCCTATCTCTGAATCCTATTAGCAGAGGCCTGAGGACACAGTTGGGTTGAAGTGCCTGGCTCTTTCAGAGATGACACACTTAAATTTTAGCCATCCTAATGTTGGTGTGTGGTAGTTTGAGTATTCTTTGGCATTGCTTTTCTTTGGGATTGGAATGAAGACTGACCTTTTCCAGTCTTGTGGCCACTGCTGAGTTTTCCAAATTTGCTGGCTTATTGAGTGCAGCACTTTCACAGCATCATCTTTTAGGATTTGAAATAGCTCAACTGGAATTCCATCACCTCCACTAGCCTTGTTTGTAGTAATGCTTTCTAAGGCCTACCTGACTTCACATTCCAAGATGTCTGGCTGTAGGTCAGTGATCACACCATCGTGATTATCTTGGTCATGAAGATCTTTTTTTTTTTACAGTTCTTCTGTGTATTCTTGCCACCTCTTCTTAATATCTTCTGCTTCTGTTAGGTCCATACCATTTCTGTCCTTTATCGAGCCCATCTTTGCATGAAATGTTCCCTTGGTATCTCTAACTTTCTTGAAGAGATCTCTTGTTTTTCCTATTCTGTTGTTTTCCTCTATTTCTTTGCATTGATCACTGAGGAAGGCTTTCTTATCTCTCCTTGCTATTCTTTGGAACTCTGCATTCAGATGCTTATATCTTTCCTTATCTCCTTTGCTTTTCACTTTTCTTCTTTTCACAGCTATTTGTAAGGCCTCCCCAGACAGCCATTTTGCTTTTTTGCATTTCTTCTCCATGGGGATTTTCTTGATCCCTGTCTCCTGTACAGTGTCACGAACCTCCACCCATAGTTCATTAGGCACTCTATCAGATCTAGTCCCTTAAATCTATTTCTCACTTCCACTGTATAATCATAAGGGATTTGATTTAGGTCATATCTGAATGGTCTAGTGGATTTCCCTACTTTCTTCAATTGAAGTCTGAATTTGGCAATAAGGAGTTCATGATCTGAGCCACAGTCAGCTCCTGGTCTTGTTTTTGCTAACTGGATAGAGCTTCTCCATCTTTGGCTGCAAAGAATAAAATCAATCTGATTTTGGTGTTGACCATCTGGTGATGTCCATGTGTAGAGTCTTCTCTTGTGTTGTTGAAAGAGGGTGTTTGCTGTGATCAGTGCGTTCTCCTGGCAAAACTCTATTAGCCTTTGCCCTGCTTCATTCCGTGCTCCAGGGCCAAATTTGCCTGTTACTCCAGGTGTTTCTTGACTTCTTACTTTTGCATTCCAGTCCCCTATAATGAAAAGGACATCTTTTTTGGGTGTTAGTTCTAAAAGGTCTTGTAGGTCTTCATAGAACCGTTCAACTTCAGCTTCTTCAGCATTACTGGTTGGGGCATAGGCTTGGATTACTGTAATATTGAATGGTTTCCCTTGGAAATGAACAGAGATTATTCTGTCGTTTTTGAGATTGCATCCAAGTATTGCATTTCGGACTCTTGTTGATCATGATGGCTACTCCATTGGTTAATTCAAGGTTTGAGAATAGTTAACTTCAGGTGGAACCAGGTGTCATTATGGCCACACAGTATTTTAAGAGAAACCTCTTTTTAAATTTGTATAGAGAAGGGAAAAAATGTATATCACTGGTTTGTTTCCTCCTGCCGCTTAAGAGAGAGATAAAATATGTCAGACACTTGCATCTATTTCCTCCATTTGGAGACCCCTGGCCTTCCTGCCTGTTACCCTCTCAAAATACACTACATTTTTTCACAGGCATTTAAAAAATGTATTGTTGTTTAATCAGGTCAGGTTTGGATATGCCCTGGTGCCTAAAGGAAGTTTCAGCTGACACTAAGTTGGAATAATGGGTTAGTGTTTATAGCATTCCTGCCAAACCTCAGATATCAATATTCTTCCCCTTCTGTGACCTAGTCAAAAAAATTTTTCTTTGCTCACGTCTCCATTGTGATGTTTTGGGCTAGAGAAATCAGAAAACATAAGGCTGGAAACAAAGGACTGGTTAGGTAGCAGTTATAATCATCATGATAATATCCATCGTTAGCACTTATTTAGCTGTTAATAGGTGTCAGACCCTGTTAAACACTTTTACAGCTCAGCTCATTTAATGCAGGGGTAGCCACCATTTTTTCTCTATATAACAAATTCGGAAGCAGAGGCATTGATACGTCAAAACTCGCCCAGGGCTAACAAACACTTACAATTAGTTTAAGTAGCAGAGCTGGGATTTGATCCCAGTTGTCTGATTTTAATGGAGAAGGAAGTGGCAACCCACTCCAGTATTCTTGCTTGGAAAATCCCATGGACAGAGGAGCCTGGCAGTCTACAGCCCATGGGGTCGCAGAAAGTCGGACATGACTGAAGCAACTGAACAACAAATATCTGATTTTAAAGCCACTGTATCATGCAGCCTTTTCCAGTAAGTCAGCATGGCTTTCAGTGACACTTCCATTAAGGCCCATGTAAAGATTTATGCTTTGTATTTTGAATTAAGAAAATAAGAAGTTTTTTAAAGCTTTCCTCAAAGTATAAACTTAAAATAATGTGATAATGAGTCATTGCTTTTATGAAGTAAGTATGCCCCTTCTTGGGGATTCTAGTGTGTCCTCTTGTTGGACAGTGCCTGCCATTGAGGGTTTCTGGGCTCTATTCTGATTTTGATGGGGTATGTTTCTGTGTCCTTTCCAATTGCCAGTTGCCACTGACACCCCCACTCTGTCCTTCCTTCCTCCTACTAGAGGTCCTCCTCTCTGATGTATTTCTCTCATCCTTTAGTCTTCTGTCTACCCCCACTAAGCCCCTCCTGATGCCTGAATCCCACCTCCCTTCCCACACAATCCTAAATCCTCCTCCCTCACCTCCAAGTTCCTTATGATTTTACATATCTTTTTCTCAAGTTGAAATCTAAGCATCCCAGAACATGCACCCTGTTCAGCTGTGTCAGGGACACTCATTCATCCTGTCTTCTCATGCAGGCACTCTTCCATTCTGCCTGGCTGCATGGCTTGACTCCTGCATAGGGGCTTTCAGGCAGTGGAAGCCCAATTTGCTCCCCAGGCCCTGACCAGTGAGGGGCTCAGCCACTTGACAAAGCTCTATGGGCTAGAGCAGTTTTCAGTGGTGACCAGAACCTATGTGCCCTTGCCCTAATGGAGCTAGGATCAGGTACGGAGATTCAGTGAGGAAATAAGCAGACCCAAAGGTATACTTAGAACTGGATCAGGGCAACAGAGAACTAAAATGAAATGTGTTAAGAGACAGAACAACTGTGACATAAGGTGATGGGCAGAATTGGTTTCCTGAAGAAGTGATACTTACACTGACATCCAGGAGGCAAGAAGGTTCCAGTCAGGTGAGGGAGGGAGGTGAAATCCCATACAGAGGGGCAGTGTGATGATTGCAAATGTGTATCAGCTCAGCGAGGTGATGGCACCCATTGTTCAGTCCAACGCTAGTATCGGTGTTGCTGTGAAGGTATTTTGTACATATGGTTAACATTAGCTGACTTCAAGGAAAGGAGAGAGCTTTTGACATTGTGTGAGCCTCAAAATCAGCTGAAGGCTTTAAGAGCAGAAACTGAGGTTTCTTAAAGAGGAAGAAATTATTCTGTCTCAAAACTGTAACAGAAATCCTGTTTTTCTAGGTTGCTACCCTACAGAGTTTGGACTTTTCACAGCCTGTACAACTGAATGAGCCAGTCTCTTAAAAGAATTTTTTTGTGCATGTATATGTGTATGTCTGTATGTATGCATATGTGTATATAGGTGTATGTATATATGTATATAGGTATATCTGCATATGTATGTGTATGCATGTTTATGTATGTATGTGTATGCATACCCACACATACAAATGTGTTCCCATATGGTGCAGTGGTAAAGAATCCACATGCAATGCAGGAAACCTGGCTTCAATCTGTGGGTCGGGAAGATCTCCTGGAGAAGGAAATGTATTCTCCAGTATTCTTGTCTGGAGAATCCCATGGACAGAGAAGCCTGGTGGGCTACAGTCCATAGGGTCACAAAGATTTTGACATGACTGAAGTGACTTAGCACAGCACGCACATGTGTATGCATGCATGTGTGTTATATATATATATATTTATATATATATTTATTATGATATATTATTTATATATTTTTATGCTGGTGGCATGTGCAAAGGCTTTGAGGGAGGAAAAACTGGGTCAGTTCAAGGGGTTGAAGAAGGCCATTTGGTCCTAATGTCCTAATTGTGGCACAAAGATCCTTGTGAAAGGTTGGCAGGACAGACCATGCAAGGCTTTGGAAATCACATTAAGAATTGTGTAACTGATTATCAGTAGAAACCATCAAAGGATTTCCACTGTGAATTACACGGCTTTCTCTCTATTCATGTATTCTATAGCTAATCTGTGGCCTAACAGATCAGTTATACCTTAATTCATATAATACACCTAAGATATCCCTCAAGTAGTGAGTGACTAACCCTGGGAGTTAACAGGCAGATGAGGGAGTTCTTTTGGCTCAAGAAAGCTTCAAGGTCCTTCATATGACATCAACAGGTGGCTCACTACTCCACCTGTACTGGTTCAGTCGGGTCCTACAGCAATGACCGTGGAGCAGCTCTGTCCTCAGCAGTGGTCAGTTCTTCCCTGAAGCTGGAGGGACTCAGAACACCTAACTGAATCAGAGCTCCAGAGTGTTGATTGGCCCCTAGAAGTCTGCTCAGACTCCCCAGGGATTGCTTTAGAATGCAGACTCATTACACTAATTTACAAGGAGAAGCCATTCTGTACAGATAGTGTTGGACCAGTGCACTCTTCCTGCAGGCAAATGTACAGGGGAAGTCAAACTTGGATCAAAACAGTTTTGGGTGGACTTAACATGGGGCAGAAATATTTGAGTGATATTTCACTCTAGCCATTGAGAAGCTTGATGAACAATGTGCCATCTCAGTCAAAAACAGGGACCATGCAGGTCATGTTTGTGACCTGAACTCCCATGTAACAGGTGCTTGATATAAATATTTATTGAATGAATAAATATGATCAAACACCTGTCTAGGGCCAGTGGCTTATTAGCATTAACAATAACGTTTAAATAACACTAGCAGCTAACTCTTTTTGTCAGTTGATCTTTTGTAGGCACCTGCCCAGCACTTTGCATCCCCTCATGCTCACAACAGTTCTGTGGGGCAGGCACTGCCATCATCCCCATTTTAGATGAGGAAACTGGGACTCAGAGCAGTTAGGTAACTAACTGCCCAAAGCCCCAGAGCTAGGAAGTGAGGGAGCCAGGACTAGACTCAGTTCAGTCGCACTTCAGACCCTTTGCTGTGTAGTGCTGTGAACTAGCCTCGCTCTCCCCTCAACAAGGCTGCATCTACAGTCTTTCCTCCGAGAGACCCTTTTGCTCTAGTTGATCATGACTCACCTCTTCTATGGACACACTCTTCTTTGATATGGGAATATTGTTTCATCTGCAGGGTGGCCATGTTTGCTGATAAGCCTGAGTTTTCCAGGTTGCGTGGGGATTTCCCCCGTCTTGTTTTCTGGCACTCTGCATCAAATGATATTACAGATGCCCACTGCTCTTATTGCACAGAGATTTCCTTATTTCCTTAGAGGGCTTTCCCATTTCTCCTGATTGTCATGTGGCAGCTATATAATTTAGTTGTTTATCCCTCTGGGTGCTGGACTAGGGGAGAAACCCAACACCTAACACAGGAAATGAAGCCTAGTCTACCTGCACCTCTGAATGAAAAGTTGCAAGGGGTCAAAATCTCTCAGAGGAGAGATGCACATGCTCCCCAGGGCAGGAGGCAAGGTCTTCACAACAGGTTGATAGTCCCAGCTCTCCAGTGAGGTTCCCTACTGTCTGACATATGGCCTAGATGGGTATGATGTTGAGCGGAGGGGGAAACTGGGAGACAACAGTGTTTGTTGTGTTGGGTCAAGAGGCTTCTCATAACCTTTATGTCATGGTTGAAAAAGCACACTAAAAGAAAACACTGAAAGAGAATCGTGATGCATCATTATGGCCTTTTCCATTTGTGGCTCTGAAACTGCACAAGGTGACACTCTCCCAATGTACCAGATATATCTATTCCAGGACTTCAAAAGATCACCACCATTGGGAAGGAGATTCTTCTCCACTTTTATTTTTAGGACCTGGAATATATTCTTAGTTTTTCCTCTCGTAAGCCCTCTGGAGGAGGTAGATGTTGAGAATCATGGATCATATTCACAGACCTGAAGAGTGTCTAGGAATGAGGATATAGATGAGTGACATAGATCTTGGACTTAAGATGCCATAGCTACTGACTAGTGGATCAGGCTGTCTAGGGAACACCCATAGAGTGAAACTGAAGAGGCCCAGGATGGAGTCCTGAGGAACATCAGCATTGACAGGATGGGCAGAGAAATGGGAATGTGCAAAAACAGACAACAAGTGAACAGAGAAGGAAGAGCCTGAGAAGGAACAGGAACACCAGGGGGGTGAGGCATCGCCGGAACCAAGGCAGGAGACTGTTTTAAGAAGGAGGGAGTGGGAGTGGCCAACCACGATGAACCTGCTAAGAGGTCAAGATTAAGGGCTCAAGTAGCACAGAGGATATTGGGGAATTTGGGGACAGCTATTTTAGTAGTGTGGTGAGAGTAGAGGCCAAATTATAGGGTTGAAAAGTGGGTGTAAATCAGTTTTGAACTGAAGTGAAAGTCTCTCAGTCGTGTCCAACTCTTTGTGAACCTGTGGACTGTACAATCCATCAAATTCTCCAGGCCGGAATACTGGTGTGGGTAGCCTTTCCCTTCTCCAGGGAATCTTCCCAACCCAGGGATCAAACCCAGGTCTCCCACACTGCAGGTGGATTCTTTACCAGTTGAGCCACAAGGGAAGCCCATAAATCAGTTTTAGTGAAATGCTATTCAGAGGTGATGACGTTGAAATGATAAGCTCTGAGAAACATCACCTTGGTTTGATCAACATTTTCTATTCCAATACCCCATGTGTGGGCTGATGTCACATCACAAACAATGATCAATTCTTTGATTGAAAGGTGTTGTGATTAAAAGGGTGATAAACCCGGCCTCTTTGGGCTAATTATATCCAGGGCCATTACTGAGATCAAGGTAAGGATGTTGATCTTGCCATGTCAGTCTTTAAAACTTAGAAAAAAATGAAAAATCAAGTGGAAGACTACATTCTCCAGGGGCTGGAAGCCCCTAAGCTCCATGCCTATTAAAAAGGGGCCCCAGGTCTTATCCCCTCCTTTCCTGGGAGGGTGTGCTCTCTTTCCCTCTCTGGTTCTTCTTTGCACCCATGACTTTTCCTCTCATTAGGTTAAGGAACGAGAACTGGGTCATTACCCTTGAGGGAGCTCTCCAAATGCCAGAAGGCCTGGGGTGGGGATTAAACTCTAGATTTTATGGAGAAACTTTTACCTCCAGTTAGTGCCAAGGAATTTCCTTGTGTATGCCAGTGTAGCTCCCAGCATTCTACCTCAGGGCTTGGGAATAAAGATTGAAAGGAAAATGAACCTATGTGTACATCAGTGTCTCTGACTTTAAAGGCAGGGGTAGGGAGTTTAGGATTCCGTGTCATCACAATTTACAAGTATTTGTCAGCCACCCCGCTGAGGAACATCAGCATTGACAGGATGGGCAGGGAATGATTTGTCTGTCTCTCCACTGTTTCTTTGTCCTTCTGTTTCTGTTTACCTTTGAAGATGGTGGTTTTCCATGATGATTTGCTCAGTCTCCTTTTAAAAAAATATTTCATGTCTCTAGATTTTTGTTTTGTAGTTATCATGAGGTTTACAGAAAACATCTCATAGTAGTCCTTTTTCTTCTGATAGAATTTTACTTTCATGCTCCTATTAAAGCTTTATCATTCCCTTTTTATATTCTTGATATCACAAGTTGTCTCTTTTTAGGCTGTAATTTCACTACCAAAATGTAGTAGCTGTAAGTTATCTTTAGTGATTTTTAACTTTTGTGCTATAGATAAGAGTCTAATATAGTATTCTAAAAACGAGTTACAGTGCTCTAATTCTGACTGTTTATCACCCTCATCAGAGTTCTGTATACTTCTTGTTTCAGCTTGAATAGTTCCTTTCAACATTTCTTGGCAGGTTCAGTGGTGGTAACCTCTGTTAGCTTTTGTTTGTCTGGGAAAGATTTTACTTTTCCTTCATATCTGAGGGATAACTGCCAAAGAGTATTCTTGGCTGATAATTTTTGTCTCTCACTAGGTTTTTTTTGGCTGCTCTGGGTCTTTGTTGCGGCACTTGGGTTCCTTGTTGCAGCAGGCAGGCAGGCATTCTAGTTGCAGCAACGAGGGGCTTCTTTACTTGTGGCACACAGGCTTTTCTTGTTGTGGAGCATGGACTCTAAAGTGAGTGAAGTCAAGTGAAAGTGAGTGAAGTCACTCAGTCGTGTCCAACTCTTTGCGACCCCATGGACTGTAGCCCACCAGGCTCGTCCATCCATGATATTCTCCAGGCAAGAGTCCTGGAGTGGGTTGCCATTTCCTTCTCCAGGGGATCTTCCTGACCCAGGCATTGAACCCAGGTCTCCCGCATTGCAGGCAGACACTTTAGAGTGCACGGGCTCAATTATTGTGACCCTGGGCCTTAGTTACCCTGCAGCACATATGATCTTAGTTCCCTGACCAGGGAGTGAACTCACATCCCCTGCATTGGGAGGCAGATTCTTAACCACTGGGCCACCAGAGCTGTCCCTATATTTCATTGTTTAAAATATTTAATTCCATTCTCTCTGGCCTATAGAATTTCTACTGAGAAATATTCTGATAGCTTAATCAAGATACATTTATAGGTTAATGCATTTTCCCCCTGTCTGCCTTTGAAAGTCATTGACTTTTGACAATTTTATTATAATGTCTCTTGGGGAAGGTCTTTTTGTGTTGCAATAATAAGGTGTTCTGTTAGCTTTGTAGATGTGTATATTCGATTCCTTCCCCAGGTTTGAGAAGCTGTCAGCTATTATTTCTTTAAATATGTTTTTTGCTCCTTTGTCTCTTTCTTCTCCTTCTTGGAGGCCAATTATTCTTATGCTGGCTTTTCTAATGTAGTCAGATTGTTCTCATAAGGTTTCCCCACTTTTTAAAAATCTTAGTTCTCTCTCCTCTTCCACTTGAGTCATGTCTATATTCCTGTCTTGAGATCACTAATCCTTTCTTCCATATGATCTGCTCTATCTCCAGCATATTATAATGCATTCTTCATCTTATTTATTAGGTTCCCAAATTTTTGTTTGGTTCTTTTCCAGATTTACAACTTCTTTGGTAAAGTAGTTCTTCTGTTCACTAACATTATTCCTGAGATCATCATATTGTCTTCCTGAATTTTCTTGTAGCTCATTGAATTTCCTCATAACAGCTACTTAAAATTCTTCATCAGTTAGATCACAGTATTCCATGTTTTTGGTTCACTTGCTAGAAAATTGCCTTTTTCTTTTTGTGATACCATATTATCCTGATTTTTCATGCTGTTTGATGAAAGGTGCCTCTGTCACTGCATTTGAAGTAGTAAATTTCTCATTTAGGCAAAGATTTGATTATTTGGACTTTAACCATCTGACAGATAGTTAAGAGCCTTCCTTTTGTTTTCCATAAGGTAGTGTTATAGCACAAGTTTTTGGTTTCTCTTGCTGCTGCTGCTGCTGCTAAGTCACTTCAGTCATGTCCGACTCTGTGCGACCCCATAGACAGCAGCCGACCAGGCTCCGCCGTCCCTGGGATTCTCCAGGCAAGAACACTGGAGTGGGTTGCCATTTCCTTCTCCAATGTGTGAAAGTGAAAAGTGAAAGTGAAGTCGCTCAGTCGTGTCCGACTAGTAGCAACCCCATGGAATGCAGCCCACCAGGCTCCTCTGTCCATGTGATTTTCTAGGCAAGAGTACTGGAGTGGCTTGCCATTGGTTTCTCTTACCAGAACTAATTAACTGCTGAGATAGAAAAGTATATTAAAAAAAAAAACAAACAAAAGGTGATGGCAGAGCCTAGCATGTGGGGCTTTGGGGGTCCCCATGCCCAATAGGCAGGTCCTCCAGTAGACGAGTCCCAGAGGTCCTTGGACAGAATCCTCTTGCCTCCTGGGGCAGTGAGCAGAAGACGTTTTTCTTCGGTTCTCTTTGCCTACTCCCCTTTCCTTTTCTTCTCCCCAGTCACTGTGGTATCTCCTGAGAGAGAACATCTGGTCCCTCCAGCTCAGCGCATGGCCCAGCTCACTACCTTTACCTTCCACTTCCTCTGCTAGAAATGTCAAGCTGGCTCACAGTCTTTCCCTTCTTATTGGGAATATCATTTTGCTTAGTGAACAGAAAATGGAGCAAGGAGACTCTGAGTCATTGAGTGAGGAGATAAAGTCACTGTTTCAGTGAACTGACTGAAAAACAATTGTTTAAGTGCTGATGGTAAAAGTCTCTCAGTTCAGTTCAGTTCAGTCGCTCAGTTGTGTCCGACTCTCCGCGACCCCATGAATCACAGCACGCCAGGCCTCCCTGTCCATCACCAACTCCCGGAGTTCACTCAAACTCATGTCCATCGAGTCGGTGATGCCATCCAGCCATCTCATTCTCTGTCGTCCCCTTCTCCTCCCGCCCCCAACCCCTCCTAGCATCAGAGTCTTTTCCAGTGAGTCAACTCGTCGCATGAGGTGGCCAAAGTATTGGAGCTTCAGCTTTAGCATCAGTCCTTCCAATGAACACCCAGGATTGATCTCCTGTAGAATGGACTGGTTGGATCTCCTTGCCGTACAAGGGACTCTCAAGAGTCTTCTCCAGCACCACAGTTCAAAAGCATCAATTCTTCGGCGATCAGCTCTCTTCACAGTCCAACTCTCACATCCATATATGACCACGGGAAAAACCATAGCCTTGACTAGACGGACCTTGGTTGGCAAAGTAATGTCTCTGCTTTTCAATATACTATCTAGGTTGGTCATAACTTTCCTTCCAAGGAGTAAGCGTCTTTTAATTTCATGGCTGCAATCAGCATCCGCAGTGATTTTGGATCCCCAAAAAATAAAGTCTGACACTGTTTCCAATGTTTCCCCATCTATTTCCCATGAAGTGATGGGACCAGATGCCATGATCTTTGTTTTCTGAATGTTGAGCTTCAAGCCAAACTTTTCACTCTCCTCTTTCACTTTTATAAAGAGGCTTTTGAATTCCTCTTCACTTTCTGCCATGAGGGTTGTATCATCTGCATATCTGAGGTTATTGATATTTCTCCCGGCAATCTTGATTCCAGCTTGTGCTTCTTCCAGCCCAGCATTCCTCATGATGTACTCTGCATATAAGTTAAATAAGCAGGGTGACAATATACAGCCTTGACATACTCTTTTTCCTATTTGGAACCAGTCTGTTGTTCCATGTACAGTTCTGACTGTTGCTTCCTGACCTGCATACAGGTTTCTCAAGAGGCAGGTCAGGTGGTCTGGTATTCCCATCTCTTTCAGAATTTTCCACAGTTTATTGTGATCCACACAGTCAAAGGCTTTGGCATAGTCAATGAAGCAGAAACAGATGATTTCTGGAACTCTTTTGGTTTTTCGATGATCCAGCAGATGTTGGCAATTTGATCTCTGGTTCCTCTGCCTTTTCTAAAACCTGCTTGAACATCTGGAAGTGTATGTTTAAATGCAGGAACCCCAAGCAAAACTGTCCTGTCCCCATTCCTGGGCCTAGAGTGGAGCTATAATTCTGGGCCAAAGTTAGACTATGCAGAGTATAATTCTAAATTCAAAGGAATGAAGTGATAAAAAGGGGTAACTTCGGTAGATCACTTGTGTTATTGCCAGTGTGTCCATCCATCTTTGCTCCCTGAGGGCCTCACATGAAACATCAAAGTCACTTTGAAACAGCACTAATTAAGCACTCATGTGGCTTTGCAGAACCTCTACCTCCCTCAAGTTTCAAATCTGGGTCACGTTGGAATTTGAAATTTTATTCCTGAAAGAAGAGCAAGAACTACCACCCAGGGAATACCTATCCAGTTTTCCCATGAAAGTGTAAAACTTGAATGTGGAAAGTAACACATATTTGTTAATTAGTCGAAGATGTTTTTCAAAACATTGTCCAGCTTAGTAGCTTCTCTATGCAAGAATTTCCTATATTCTCCAATTAAAGAATAAATTTTTTAAAAAAAGAATCTACAGGGAAAAGTATTGCTTTTTCCTGTAAATCTCCAGAAGTGAACTGGATGGTATAAGCTCTAATTTCTTTTGCAAATAATCAGACATCCACTGATAGGGCCTACATGGGGGCTTATGGTTGAAATGGCTCATTATGTTGACCTCGCAAACAAAGAATAAAATCACAGTAACCCTTGAGCCTGACCAGATTGCCCAAACAACATTCTCGTTTCTCACTGGTGCCTACCTTCTCAAAGCTATGAGACCACCAGATTCCAGACCTCTGGCTACGTACCACAGGACTAACTACAGGCTAAAAATTAACCATCCCTTCAGAGAATTTTTCATTGGCGGGGTATAAGAAAGACCCCATCAGAAAAGGAGGACATTGGTTCTCCTTAAGGGCCAGTCACCCTCTCATTTCCCTCTATTAAACTTCCCTTTTGCCTAACTACCCAGCTTGCTCTCTTTTTCTCCGCACTCGCCTTACACCCACTAAGGTACATTTCAATGAGAACAGCATTTAACCCCTCTGAACTGCTTCTCCAGGTGTGAAGAGGTATCAGATGAATCAGATATTTCTGTTCTGTAAAAGCTGATTGCGAAGTGTGTTGCTGATCTGTATCTGATATGCCTGTAGGTGTGCTGCCTCCCCTCTTGCTACTTAGAATGCAGTCCAGTGGCATAGGCATTCAGTTCAGTTCAGTCACTCAGTCCTGTCCAACTCTTTGCGACCCCATGGACTGCAGCACGCCAGGCCTCCCGGTCCATCACCAACTCCCTGAGCTTACTCAAACTCATGTCCATTGAGTCAGTGATGCCATCCAACCATCTCATCTTTATACATGCTGTATTTAGTTGTAACACATTTTTAACATGTTTTTCCTTTTTTGTTTTGCTATATTTGGTGGGGGGAGCGGGGAGGATGTTGCCTCCTCCAACACCACTTCCCCCAAGGTAACCAATGCTAGTAGTCTTGTGTCCATCCTTCCATTTTTTTCTCCATGTTCATATAATAAGTAAACATTTATACGCACATATGGAGTTTGGGGTGTAGCTACAAGGGAACTACAGTGAGGTGAGGGGTGGGGTTGGCGTGCTAAAGACTCTCTGCCTCCCTTGGATTCTGTTTAGTACATTGCCTCTCCAGTCATTTCAATCTTTTCTGAATCAAGAAAGTTCCCTTGTAGCTACTACTTTTTCATTCAGGTGAACACTAAATTTCAACTTGTTCTCTAGGGGAGGAGAAATGATAGTAAATGGGAGATGAGAGGAACATTCTCACATAAAGACATTAGGATGTTGAACCCCAAACTCCATATGTGTGTATAAATGTTTACTTATTATATGAACATGGAGAAAGAAATAGAAGGATGGACACAAGACTATTAGCATTGGTTACCTTGAGGGAAGTGGTGCTGGAGGAGGCAACATTCCCCCCCGACACACATATCAAATATAGCAAAACAAAAAAGGAAAAATATTTTTTAAATGTGTTACAACTAAATACAGCATGTACAAAGTGATCCCAAGTATATACAGACATGTAAATATGCATAAAGAAATGTAGGAGAGAACATTACTGTTTATTAAAATTTTTTATAATAATAATAATAATAAGCACATATTATATAATTACAAATAAATGCAATAAAAGTTATTTTCATTAGGAAAAAATTTTGGCCACTAAAATGTATATGTGTGTGTGTGTGTGTGTGTGCTAAGTTGCTTCAGTTGTGTCCGACTCTGTGTGACACTATGGACTGTAGACCCCCAGGCTCCTGTCATGGGGATTCTCTAGGTAGGAATGCTGGAGTGGGTTGCCATGTCCGCCTCCAGGGAATCTTCCCAACCCAGGGATTGAACCTGCGTCTCTTCTGTCATCTGCATTGGCAGGCAGGTTCTTTACCACTAATGGTACTTAGGAATCCCCACAAAAATATATATGTTAACAATTTTTCTTTGAAAGAAGGGATGTTCAGCACCCATCTGTGTGGTTGGGTGTGATACTTGACATCCTCTCTTCAAGCATTTTTCAATGGAGCCTTGAATGGAGTCACAGGCCCCTAAACTGGGGGAAACGTGGAGATTTAGGCAGGCACTACTCTAGAAACCCCTCATTAAAATACAGATTTTAGCAGGTGAGTGTAATTTTTTAATCTATAATCTTAGGTTATATATTCTTACCTTTCCCCAATAATTTAGTGCAATACTATGAATCTAAAAATGGTTCTAAAATCCCACTGTTAACATTTCCTTTCAGGGATCTGTCTTACCTAGATTTCAATGGCACTTATTTTAAAAGGTTTATTATTAGCTTCAACTTCCACACGGCCAAGATGGGATATATTCTTTGGGAAATCTACAGACAACAGCAACAAATTGTTGACCAAAATGCTGGTGTCTTCTCTGTAGTTTTCTAATTATTCCACTGTGTCTTTGTAAGATGGACTGTACAATCAATCTTATTTTTCTAGAACTAGTGGAGCAATTTCAAAAAAATTATAAAAGAAGACCCAATACCCACAAACAGTGTTTCACCTTATTTATGTAACAATGCATTTAACCGTCCATCATCCATTCATCCAACCATCTATATAGTTCTATCCAGACAATAATAATGCCTTGTTTGCTAAGCAAAGGGATAAAGAGATGACTAAGATAAGGGCTGAGCTTATAAGCCTGGAGTGAGAAACCCTAAAGGGAACACAATAATTTTGACATTGTGCGACTGTAATCAGGTAAGAATCAAAAGTGTGTGGTGCAGGACAGGTATTACAGGTTAGAGGAGACTTTGAGAAGTAATGGTTAGTTCAATTCAGTCGCTCAGTCGTGTCCGACTCTTTGCGACTCCATGAACCACAGCACGCCAGGCCTCCCTGTCTGTCACCAACTCCCAGAGTTTACCCAAACTCGTCCATTGAGTCAGTGTTGCCATGCAACCATCTCATCCTCTGTCGTCCCCTTCTTCTGTCTTCAGTCTTTCCCAACAACAGGGTCTTTTCTTTTTTTTAATTTTTATTGGAGGCTAATTATTTTACAATATTATATTGGTTGGTTTTACCATACATTGACATGAATCTGCCCCGGGTGTACATGAGTTCCCCCTCCCGAACCCCCCTCCCACCTCCCTTCTCCCCTTATCCTCCCTCTGGGTCATCCTCACATACCAGCCCCGAGCATCCTGTAACATGCATCGACCCTGAACTGGAGATTCGTTTCACATATGATAATATACATGTTTCAATGCCACTCTCCCAAACCATCCCACCCTCACCCTCTCCCACAGAGTCCCAAAGACTGTTCTATACATCTGTGTCTCTTTTGCTGTCTCGTATACAGGGTTATCATTTGCATCTTTCTAAATTCCATATACATGCGTTAGTATATTGTATTGGTGTTTTTCTTTCTGGCTTACTTCACTCTGTATAATAGGCTCTAGTTTCATCCACCTCATTAGAACTGGTTCAAATGCATTCTTTTTAATGGATGAGTAATACTCCATTGTGTATACGTACCAAAGCTTTCTTATCCATTCGTCTGCAGATGGACATCTAGGTTGCTTCCATGTCCTGGCTATTATAAACAGTGCTGCAATGAACATTGAAGTACATGTGTCTCTTTCAATTCTGGTTTCCTCGGTGTGTATGCCCAGGAGTGCGATTGCTGGATCATATGGCAGTTCTATTTCCAGTTTTTTGAGGAATCTCCACACTGTTCTCCATAGTGGCTATACTAGTTTGCATTCCCACCAACAGTGTAAGAGGGTTCCCTTCTCTCCACACCCTCTCCAGCATTTATTGCATGTAGACTTTTGGATAGCAGCCATTCTGACTGGTGTGAAATGGTATCTCATTGTGGTTTTGATTTGCGTTTCTCTGATTATGAGGGATGTTGAGCATTTTTTCATGTGTTTGTTAGACATCTTTATGTCTTCTTTGGAGAAATGTCTGTTTAGTTCTTTGGCCCATTTTTTGACTGGGTCATCTATTTTTCTGGAATTGAGCTGCAGGAGCTGCTTGTTTATTTTGGAGATTAATCCTTTATCAGTTGCTTCATTTGCTATTATTTTCTCCCATTCTGAAGGCTGTCTATTCACCTTGCTTATAGTTTCCTTTGCTGTGCAGAAGCTTTTGATTTTAATTAGGTCCCATTTGTTTATTTTTGCTTTTATTTCCAATATTCTGGGAGGTGGGTCTTGGAGGATCCTGCTGTGATTTATGTCAGAGAGTGTTTTGCCTACGTTCTCCTCTAGGAGTTTTATAGTTTCTGGTCTTACATTTAGCTCTCTAATCCATTTTGAGTTTATTTTGGTGTATGGTGTTAGGAAGTGTTCTAGTTCATTCTTTTACAAGTGGCTGACCAGTTTTCCCAGCACCACTTGTTAAAGAGACTGTCTTTTCTCCATTTTATATTCTTGCCTCCTTTGTCAAAGATAAAGTGTCCATAGGTGCGTGGATTTATCTCTGGGCTTTCTATTTTGTTCCATTGATCTATATTTCTGTCTTTATGCCAGTACCATACTGTCTTGATGACTGTGGCTTTGTAGTAGAGCTTGAAGTCCAGTAGGTTAATTCCCCCAGTTCCATTTTTCTTCCTCAAGATTGCTTTGGCTATTCAAGGTTTTTTGTATTTCCATACAAATTGTGAGATTATTTGTTCTAGTTCTGTGAAAAATATCATTGGTAGCTTGATAGGGATTGCATTGAATGTATAAATTACTTTGGGTAGTATACTCATTTTTACAATATTTATTCTTCCAATCCATGAACACGGTATATTTCTCCATCTATTCGTGTCCTCTTTGATTACTTTCACTAGTGTTTTATAGTTTTCTATGTACAAGTCTTTTGTTTCCTTAGGTAGATATATTCCTAAGTATTTAATTCTTTTCATTGCAACAGTGAATGGAATAGTTTCCTTAATTTCCCTTTCTATTTTCTCATTATTAGTGTACAGGAATGCAAGGAATTTCTGTGTGTTGATTTTATATCCTGAAACTTTACTGTATTCATTGATTAGCTCTAGTAGTTTTCTGGTAGAGTCTTTAGGGTTTTCTGTGTAGAGGATCATGTCATCAGTGAACAGTGAAAGTTTTACTTCTTCTTTTCCAACTTGTATTCCTTTTATGTCTTTTTCTGCTCTGATTGCTGTAGCCAAAACTTCCAGAACTATGTTGAATAGTAGTGGTGAGAGTGGGCACCCTTGTCTTGTTCCTGACTTTAGGGGAAATGCTTTCAGTTTTTCACCATTGAGGATAATGTTTGCTGTGGGTTTGTCATATATAGCTTTTATTATGTTGAGATATGTCCCTTCTATTCCCACTTTCTGGAGGGTTTTATCATAAATGGATGTTGAATTTTGTCAAAGGCTTTCTCTGCATCTATTGAGATAATCATATGATTTTTATTTTTCAGTTTGTTAATGTGGTGTTGGAGAAGACTCTTGAGAGTCCCTTATACTGCAAGGAGATCCAACCAGTCCATTCTAAAGGAGATCAATCCTGGGTGTTCATTGGAGGGACTGATGCTAAAGCTGAAACTGCAATACTTTGGCCACCTCATGCGACGAGTTGACTCACTGGAAAAGACTCTGATGTTGGGA
Source organism: Moschus berezovskii (assembly GCF_049115385.1). Taxonomy (NCBI): domain Eukaryota; kingdom Metazoa; phylum Chordata; class Mammalia; order Artiodactyla; family Moschidae; genus Moschus; species Moschus berezovskii. Next base: position 47,430,862 of record NC_142461.1, read on the forward strand.
AAGGTTGGGGGCGGGAGGAGAAGGGGACGACAGAGAATGAGATGGCTGGATGGCATCACCGACTCTGTGGACATGAGTTTGAGTGAACTCTGGGAGTTGGTGATGGACAGGGAGGCCTGGCGTGCTGTGATTCATGGGGTCGCGGAGACTCGGACACGACTGAGCGACTGAACTGAACTGAACTGAACTGAATGTGGTGTATTAAGTTGATTGATTTGCAGATTTTGAAGAATCCTTGCATTCCTGGGATAAATCCCACTTGGTCATGATGTATGATCTTCTTAATGTGTTGTTGGATTCTGATTGCTAGAATTTTGTTAAGGATTTTTGCATCTATGTTCATCAGTGATATTGGCCTGTAGTTTTCTATTTTTGTGGGATCTTTACCAGGTTTTGGGATTAGTGTGATGGTGGCCTCATAGAATGAGTTTGGAAGTTTCCCTTCCTCAGAAATTTTCTGGAAGAGTTTGAGTAGAATACGTGTTAGCTCTTCTCTAAATTTTTGGTAGAATTCAGCTGTGAAGCCGTCTGGACCTGGGCTTTTGTTTGCTGGAAGATTTCTGATTACAGCCTCTAGTTCCGTGCTTGTGATGGGTCTGTTCAGATTTTCTATTTCTTCCTGGTTCAGTTTTAGAAAGTTGTACTTTTCTAGGAATTTGTCCATTTCTTCCAGGTTATTCATTTTATTACCATATAATTGCTGATATATTCTCTAATAATCCTTTGCATTTCTGTTGTCAGTTGTGATCTCTCCATTTTCATTTCTAATTTTATTGATTTGGTTCTTCTCCGTTTGTTTCTTGATGAATCTGGCTAGTGGTCTGTCAATTTTATTTACCTTCTCAAAGAACCAGCTTTTGGCTTTGTTGAATTTTGCTATGGTCTCTTTTGCATTTATCTGTGCCCTAATTTTTATGATTTCTTTCCTTCTACTAACCCTGGGGTTCTTCATTTCTTCCTTTTCTAGTTTCTTTAGATGTAGAGTTAGGTTATCTAGTTGACTTTTTTCTTGTTTCTTGAGGTGTGCCTGTATTGCTGTGAACTTCCCCCTTAGCACTGCTTTTATAGTTTTCCAGAGGTTTTGGGTTGTTGTGTTTTCATTTTCATTCATTTCTATGCATATTTTGATTTCTCTTTGATTTCTTCTATGATTTGTTCTTTATTCAGCAGCGTGTTGTTCAGCCTCCATATGTGGCATTTTTAATAGTTTTCTCCCGTAATTGAGATCTAATCTTACTGCATTGTGGTCAGAAAAGATGCTTGGAATGATTTCAATTTTTTTGAATTTACCAAGGCTAGATTTATGGCCCAGGATGTGGTCTATCCTGGAAAAGGTTCCGTGTGCACTTGAGAAAAAGGTGAAATTCATTGTTTTGGGGTGAAATGTCCTATAGATATCTATTAGGTCTAACTGGTCTATTGTATCATTTAAAGATTGTGTTTCCTTGTTAATTTTCTGTTTAGTTGATCTATCCATAGATGTAAGTGGGGTATTAAAATCTCCCACTATTATTGCATTATTGTTAATTTCCCCTTTCATACTTGTTAGTAATTGTCTTACATATTGCGGTGTTCCTATGTTGGGTTCATAAATATTTATAATTGTTATATCTTCTTCTTGGATTGATCCTTTGATCATTATGTAGTTTCCTTCTTTGTCTCTTTTCAGAGCCTTTGTTTTAAAGTCTATTTTATCTGATATGAGTATTGCTACTCCTGCTTTCTTTTGGTCTCTATTTGCATGGAATGTCTTTTTCCAGCCCTTCACTTTCAGTCTGTATGTGTCCCTCGTTTTGAGGTGGGTCTCTTGTAGACAACATATATGGGGGTCTTGTTTTCAGCCAGCCTTTGTCTTTTGGTTGGGGCATTCAACCCATTTATGTTTAAGGTAATTATTGATAAGTATGATCCCGTTGCCATTTTCTTTATTGCTTTGGGTTCGAGTTTATATACACTTTCTATGTTTCCTGTCTAGAGAAGATCCTTTAGCATTTGTTGGAGAGCTGGTTTGGTGATGCTGAACTCTCAGCTTTTGCTTGTCTGTAAAGCTTTTGATTTCTCCTTCATATTTGAATGAGATCCTTGCTGGGTACAGTAATCTGGGCTGTAGGTTATTTTCTTTCATCACTTTAAGTATGTCTTGCCATTCCCTCCTGGCCTGAAGAGTTTCTGTTGAAAGATTAGCTGTTATCCTTATGGGAATCCCCTTGTGTTTTATTTGCTGCTTTTCCCTTGCTGCTTTTAATATTTGTTCTTTGTGTTTGATCTTTGTTAATTTGATTAACATGTGTCTTGGAGTATTTTGCCTTGGGTTTATCCTGTTGGGGACTCTCTGTGTTTCTTGGACTTGGGTGATTATTTCTTTGCCCATTTTAGGGAAGTTTTCAACTATTATCTCCTCAAGTATTCTCTCATGGTCTTTCCTTTTGTCTTCTTCTTCTGGGACTCCTATGATTCGAATATTGGAGCGTTTAACATTGTCCCAGAGGTCTCTAATATTGTCCTCATTTCTTTTAATTCTTTTTTCTTTTTTCCTCTCTGTTTCATTTATTTCTACAATTCTATCTTCTAGCTTGCTTATCCTGTCTTCTGCCTCTGTTATTCTATTGTTTGTTCCCTCCAGAGTGTTTCTGATCTCATCTATTGCATTATTCATTGTATATTGACTCTTTTTTATTTCCTCTAAGTCCTTATTAAACCTTTCTTCCATCTTCTCAATCCTTTTCTCCAGGTTATTTATCTGTAACTCTATTTTGCTTTCAAGATTTTGAATCATTTTCACCATCAAAATTCGAAATTCTTTATCAGGTAGATTCCCTATATCTTCCTCTTTTGTTTGTGTTGGTGGGCATTTATCTTGTTCCTTTACTTGCTGGGTATTTCTCTGCCTCTTCATCTTGCTTATATTGCTTTGCTTGGGGTGGCCTTTCCCTCTTCTGGCCGTTTGTGGAGTTCTCTTTATTATGTAGTTTCCTTGCTGTGTGTGGGGTTGGACGGGTGACTTGTCAAGGTTCCCTGGTTAGGGAAGCTTGTGTCGGTGTTCTGATGGGTGGTGCTGGATTTCTTCTCTCTGGAGTGCAATGTAGTGTCCAGTAATGAGTTATGAGATGTCAGTGGGTTTGGAGTGACTTTGGGCAGCCTGTATATTGGAGCTCAGGGCTATTTTCCTGTGTTGCTGGAGAATTTGCGTGGTATGTCTTGCTCTGGAACTTGTTGACCTTTGGGTAGGTATGGAGGCATTTGATGAGCTCCTATCGATTAATGTTCCCTGGAGTCAGGAGTTCTCTGGTGTTCTCAGGATTCGGGCTTAAGCCTCTTGCTTGTTTTTGGTCTTATTCTTGGAGTAGTCTCTAGACTTCTCTATCTGTCATTTCCAAGGTGGTTCCCTCTGTTTTAGCTTCTGTTTGCTGGTCTCTTCAGTGTCTAATTTCCGCTCTGATACTAGGGGGCGGGTGGACACTTTTTAAGGCTCAGTTGTTCAGTCTTGAAAGTGAAGTCGCTCAGTCATGTCCAACTCTTTGCAACTCTGTGGACTGTAGCCCACCAGGCTCCTCCATCCATGGGATTCTCCAGGCAAGAATACTGGAGTGAGTTGACATTTCCTTCTCCAGGGGATCTTCCTTACCCAGGGATTGAACCCAGGTCTCCCGCATTGCAGGCATACGCTTTAACCTCTGAGCCACCAGGGAAGTACATGACCAAGAGAGTCACAATAACGTGATCATTGACCTAGAGCCAGACATCTTGGAATGTGAAGTCAAGTGGGCCTTAGAAAGCATCACTACGAACAAAGCTCATGGAGGTGATGGAATTCCAGTTGAGCTACTTCAAATCTTGAAAGATGATGCTGTGAAAGTGGTGCACTCAATATGCCAGCAAATTTGGAAAACTCAGCAGTGGCCACAGGACTGGAAAAGGTCAGTCTTCATTCCAATCTCAAAGAAAGGCAATGCCAAAGAATGCTCAAACTACCACACAATTGCACTCATCTCACATGCTAGACCAGGCTTCAGCAATATGTGAACCATGAACTCCCAGATGTTCAAGCAGGTTTTAGAAAATGCAGAGGAACCAGAGATCAAATTGCCAACATCCTTTGGATCATGGAGAAAGCAAGAGAGTTTCAGAAAAACATCTATTTCTGCTTTATTGACTATGCCAAAGCCTTTGACTGTGTGGATCACAATAAACTGTGGAACATTCTGAAAGAGATGGGAATACCAGACCACCTGACCTGCCTCTTGAGAAACCTGTATGCAGGTCAGGAAGCAACAGTCAGAACTGTACATGGCACAACAGATTGGTTCCAAATAGGAAAAGGAGTGCGTCAAGGCTGTATATTGTCACCTTGCTTATTTAACTTATATGCAGAGTACATCATGAGGAATGCTGGGCTGGAAGAAGCACAAGCTGGAATCAAGATTGCCGGGAGAAATATCAATAACCTCAGATATGCAGATGACAGCACCCTTATGGCAGAAAGTGAAGAGGAACTCAAAAGCCTCTTGATGAAAGTGAAAGAGGAGAGTGAAAAGGTTGGCTTGAAGCTCAACATTCAGAAAACAAAGATCATGGCATCTGGTCCCATCACTTCATGGGAAATAGATGGAAAAACAGTGGAAACAGTGTCAGACTTTTATTTTTTGGGTTCCAAAATCACTGCAGATGGTGATTGCAGCCATGAAATTAAAAGACGCTTACTCCTTGGAAGGAAAGTTATGACCAACCAAGGTCATATTAAAAAGCAGAGACATTACTTTGCCAACCAAGGTCCGTCTAGTCAAGGCTATGGTTTTTCCCGTGGTCATGTATGGATGTGAGAGTTGGACTGTGAAGAAAGCTTATCACCGAAGAATTGATGCTTTTGAACTGTGGTGCTGGAGAAGACTCTTGAGAGTCCCTTATACTGCAAGGAGATCCAACCAGTCCATTCTACAGGAGATCAATCCTGGGTGTTCATTGGAAGGACTGATGTTAAAGCTGAAACTGCAATACTTTGGCCACCTCATGTGACGAGTTGACTCACTGGAAAAGACTCTGATGCTGGGAAAGGTTGGGGGCAGGAGGAGAAGGGGACGACAGAGAATGAGATGGCTGGATGGCATCACCGACTCTATGGACATGAGTTTGAGTGAACTCCGGGAGTTGGTGATGGACAGGGAGACCTGGTGTGCTGTGATTCATGGGGTTGCAGAGAGTCAGACACGACTGAGCAACTGAACTGAACTGAACTGAACTGTTCTGGGAAGGAAGAAACGCTGCAGACAAATATCTTTGGCAACTGTGGGGAGTGCTTGCGGGGTCTCAGCCACACTGGGTTTGCTCACGCTCACAGCGCATGTCTTGTCCCAGTCTACACTGCACAGGCTCTAGGTTGCTCTGCCAGGAACTGTCTGAGCCGGCACTGGGTTGTGTGCACTTCCCAGGTCTGAGCGGCTCAAGTTCAGTTTCTCGTGTACTCCACAAAGGCGCAGGCTTGGTTGGGCCTGCGTTTTAAAAGTGCCTTCCCCTGTGCGAACAGCTCAGGTGACCAGGTGTTTAGCGAGCGTGGTCGCTGCGACTTATTCCCTTCCCAGTCCCTGCCACTCGGTTTTCTGGGTGTATAACTGGCGCACCTTCTCAGGCGGATATCGACCGGCCTGAGCCCAAGAAGTCTTGATTAGCAACAAGCCTGCCTGCAGTTTGTATCGGATGCCTTTCTGGGGCCGTGCTTGCCCCCTCTGGCTCTGGCTGCCCTCCCTGCCTGTCTTGGCGGGGGGTGGGGGATGGGCCGACCGCAGCTGGCTCGCTCTGGTCAATTTTGTTCTGTGAGTGGGGCTGGCGGAGTCTTAGGTTAGAGCTTTCTGCCTTTTCGTGGGGAAGCTATCCCAGTCTGCTTTGCTATCCCCAGTTAGTTCTCTCAGATTGTTCTCGTGGCATTCAAGCCCAGTCCTCTCTCTAAACAGTTCAGCCAGCTCCTCCCTGCGCAGCCCCCGCTTGCTAATGGCGTATGCTTCTCCGCTGGGAGTTACCGTTTGTTGGGTAATCTGTGGGTTTTAATTATTTCTTTCTTTTTCCTCCCGGTTATGTGGCCTTCTGAGGTTCCAAGGCTTGCCACAGACTCATCAGTGAGAGTGTTTCCTGGTGTTTGGAAACCTCTCTTTTTAAAGCCTTCCTTCCCGGGACAGAGCTCCGTCCTTACCTCATTTGTCTCTCTTTTTATCTTTTATGTTTTTTCCTACCTCCTTTTGAAGACAATGGGCTGCTTTTCTGGGTGCCTGATATCCTCTGCCAGCATTCAGAAGTTGTTTTGTGGACTTTATTCCGTGTTCAAATGTTCTTTTGATGAATTTGTGGGGGAGAGAGTGGTCTCGCCGTCCTATTCCTCCGCCATCTTGTTTCTTCCTCTAGAAGCACCTAGCTTCTAGGTGATATCATGTGACTCAGCTCTGACCAATGGAATGGGGGCAGAATCATATGCATCTTTCACTTGTCCTGACTTCCCATCTGTGCAACTGGAAGGTGAAGACTCCAAGATGGCTGAGCCACATAATGTTGGAGGGTGGATCCTTGAATCACACTTGGAGGAGAGCTGCCTAGGAGAACACTGATTTGCCCAAATCAAGAAATCAACCTTGGTTGTGCTAACCCATGAAGATTTGGGGTTTGATGAAGTTGGTTCAGTTCAGTTCAGTTCAGTTGCTCAGTCATGTCTGACTCTGTGACCCCATGGACTGCAGCACACCAGGCCTCCCTGTCTATCACCAACTCCCAGAGTTTACTCAAACTCATGTCCATTTAGTCGGCAATGCCATCCAACCATCTCATCCTCTGTCGTCCTCTTCTCCTCCCACCTTCAAACTTATATAGGACATAGTTTATCTGGGAGAAAGGTCTATACCTTTATACTCTGAGGGGTCTGGGTTTCCAGAAGGATAATAGGATTAGGCAGAGGTGCAAGAGCCAGAGAAGGAGCAAAGAGGCATAAGGAGAAGCTTGAGAGATTAATGTCAGAGAAGCCAGGAGAGTAGATTTTCAAGGACCAAATGGTCCGCAGTGTAGAAGGCAGCAAGGATGCCCAGAAATTGCTGAAGAGCCTCAGATTGGAGAACTAGTAAGCCACTTGTGGCCTTGGCAGAGCAGTGAGTTGAGGCATAAATGGGAAGTAAGGAAGTAGAGAATGTAGGAAACCACTGTAAAAACTTGTCTTTGAAGGGAAGGAGAAAGAAGCAATAGCTAGAGGAGGAAGCAGAATCAAGAGAGGGTCACTTTTAAGGATGGGACAGACTTGAGATTATCAGAATGAGGTAGTAAAGAAAAGAGAAGTTAAAGGTATGAAACGTTGAAGGGATAACTGTGGAGAGTGAGTGGGACAAGGATCCAGTGTCAGCACCAACCATGGAGGAGGGAGGCCCTCTCACCATCGAAGACCATGTGTGTGGTGGGAGTGGGGAGGGGAGATGGGGGTTGGGGCAGTTCTTACCTGATGACCTCAATTATTATTATTATTATTATAACTTTTTTTTTTTTTTTTAAGAAGAGGCAGCTAGGGAAGAAGGAGAGGAGGACTTTTGGAGGAGACAAAAGAGATGGGTACAAATCGGGGCTGGGCTTTGCCTTTATTTTGATGTTTAACATTTGACTAACCACTAGCTCTTATACCTGAGCTCCACAGCTATAAATTAAGAAAATGACAATACCTCATTTAGAAATGCATTGTGACCTCAAATTCATGACTAGCAATGTACTCACCTGTGTAAATGCTGCACGCTGGCTTGACAGATGAGTGTCCACTTCTTTATCCTCTGCTTCAGCACCATGTAAAAATGTTTCCATCCTCCAAAGTGTGTTTCCCTTGCTAAACACAGCAAGCAGATGAGAGTCTTACTTGTGTAAGGTTCTTAGTTTCCCAACAAAGGATCCATCTCTGGCCCTTGACAGTGAGAGCGCAGAGTCCTAACCACTGGATGGCCAGGCAATTTCCAGAGGGTCTTATTTTTAGAGACAGTTAAATATATTCAAAACTGAATATATTTAGCACATTTTTTGTGCTAAGTCGCTTCAGTTGTGTCCAACTCTGTGACCCTATGGACTGTTGCCCACCAGGCTCCTCTTGTCCAAGGGATTCTCCAGGCAAGAACACTGGAGTGGGTTGCTGTGCCCTTCTCCAGGGGATCTTCCCGACCCAGGGATTAAACCCATGTCTCTTACATCTCCTGTGTTGGCAGGTGGGTTCTTTACCACTAGCACCACCTGGGAAGCCCTAAGTGTTAATATTGTTTTCTTCTAGGTCATGGGAGAAACACTTGGTTTCCTGTTTTAATTACAGAGTCATTTTAATTTGATGAAGTTCTCACAGGCAACTATTATTATACAAGTGACAACTGAGCAATTATGTGCAGTTGAAAAAACTCCCACACATTTGGCTCCATTTCCCTACTTGGTTTCATTGGTGTGTTCTCAAGAACTAGAAACTGATTATTATTGAATTATTATTGACTTGAGCAAAAAGTCAGCCATTAGATAATAATAATTCTCACCTAAGAGTGAATTCTCACCTAAAGATAATAATAATTCTCACCTAAGCATGAATCCACTTCTACAATGAAACTGCCAGGGTGGCAGGGGTGGCTTTACCTAGCTCATAAAAACTTGCACTTCAGCAGTCATACCTACCAGTTGTTCATCTTCCATCTATTTACTAGAAAGATTAAACCCACCCCAAACCACAACCAGCTCCCATTGAAAGAGGCCTCTTTAGGTGTGGAGGAAAGGGAACTCTCCTACACTGTTGGTGGGAGTGTAAAGTTGATGTAGCCACTGTGGAAAACAGTACGGAGGCTCCTCAGAAAACTAAAACTAGAATTACCACATGATCCAGCAATTCTACCCATGGGCCTATATTCCAGACAAAACTATAATTCAAAAAGATACATGTAACCCTGTGTTCATAGCGACTCTATTCACAATATCCAAGATATGGAAACAACCTAAATGTCCATTGACAGATGAATGGATAATATGAAATAATATCATTTGCAACAACATAGATGGACCTAGAAATTATCATACTAAGTGAAGTCAGAGAAAGACAAATACCATATATCACTTATATGTGGAATCTAAAATATGACACAAATGGACTTATCTGTGAAACAGAAATAAAAGCAGGGACATAGAAAATAGACTAGTGGTTGCCAAGTGGGGGTGGTGGGAAAGGGTTAGATTGGGCGTTTGGTGTTAGCAGATGCAAACTGGTATATATAGAATGGATAAACAACAAGGTCCTACTTCATACCACAGGGAATTATATTCAATACTGTGTGATAAACCATAGTGGAAAGAATATGAAAAAGAATGTTTATGTATACCTGAGTCACTTTTCTGTACCGCAGTAATTAATACAACACTGTGATTCAACTATACTTCAATGAAAAAGTAAAAAAAAAAAACAACTTAAAATAAGAAAGAGGTCTCTTTAAAATCCACAGGGGCCTCAGCTGTGAGAATAGATGTGGTATGTGAAGGGAGGAGAGACGGAAGGAGTGGAGGATAAAATCTTTTTTTTCTAAATTTCACTGTAGTGGAAAATAAAAACTTCAGGAATCTGTAATTAATCACAGGTAGAAGGACTGATGCTGAAGCTGAAATTCCAATACTTTGGCCACCTCATGCGAAGAGTTGACTCACTGGAAAAGACTCTGATGCTGGGAAGGATTGGGGACAGGAGGAGACGGGGACGACAGAGAATGAGATGGCTGGATGGCATCACTGACTCGATGGACATGGGTTTGAGTGAACTCCGGGAGTTGGTGATGGACAGGGAGGCCTGGCGTGCTGTGATTCATGGGGTTGCAAGGAGTTGATCAAGACTGAGCGACTGAACTGAACTGAACTGATTAGAAATTAAAAATTTTTTTGCCTTCAAGAAGGTGGAGATGGTGCAGAAAAGTATCAGGGCAATAGGAGAATCATTTAGTGATCAAGCCATCAACATAAACTTTAAACTGACCTGGTATCAGAAATATTTATGAATGGGCAGCTTTTGAATTCATACCCCTGAATGTCTAGGATGGGTATCCTGGAATTATCATTATTGTTGTTTCAGTCGTTCAGTCATGTCCAACTCTTTTGTGACCCTGTGGACTGTAGCCCACCAGGCTCTTCTGCCCATGGGATTTCCCAGGTAAGAATACTGGAGTAGGGAGCCATTTCCTTCTCCAGGGTATCTTCCAGACCCAGGGATTGAATTTGTGTCTCCCGCATTGGGAGGCAGATTCTTTACCACTGATCCACCAGGGAAGCCCTAAAATTATTAGGTTCTCCAATTTTAGTTCTTTCTATGATAGAAGACTGTGACTTTAACAGTAACTCTAATGAAAAGTGGTGCCAAAGATTCTGTCTTCAGGCCTCTCATTCTCTGTCTCTCTGTCTCCATCTTCTCTCCATGAGTTTGATGGCTATAATTTTCATTAATCGTCACAGGACCAGTTCCTGTTCTCTCCACACCTTTACTTCAGATTCTGATCTTAGAGTATTTGTCTTTTTACTTGGAAGTTTCTGAGGGAGGTGAGATATGTTTTAAAAATTGATTTTCAGATATTAGTGTCTCCTTTGGTGACACCATTCAGTCATGTGGCTTCTCCCAAAACCACATCTCCACCCTCAGCATTTCTCAGAGTGAAACAGAGCAGGACTCTATGGTCCTTGCTCCCCCTCCCCCCGTGTCCTTTGCCTGCTTTTTGTCTGTGGAAAACTTTAGTTGAAAAATAAGTTTAATCAGAGAAATAAGAAATGCATAAAAAAAGGAAAATAGTCCAAATAAAGGAGACCAAATAATATCAATGCACTCATTAAGCATAGTCAAGGACCTTTATTTCTCAAGGGCTATAGATAATATTCTGAGCCATATCCTGTGAGCTCTCTTATAGATACTAAAACACCAGGTGAAGAAATTAACTACATGATGACCAGACTGTCCCCATGGCATAAGCTGCTCCAATTCTGAGAACTGGCCTCAAAGAAATGGAAACAAATGGATCCTGGAACTGAAAATTAACTGTACCTAAAACAACCAAGATGACGCTGGTCAGACCACTGATGACCACTTTGAAGATGACTTTCAGAGATGACTGTGCTATTTCTGCATATAGTCCTCACCCTACAAGTTGCCAACATCTTAAATAAAGCAAACTTTCCTTTCCATGAACTTGGCATACTTATTGGCTTTTGAGCATGGAGAAGACCCCATACCTTTTGGTAACAAAAGCACCAGAATTTCCTTCTAATTAACTTCTAATTTGGGGGGACAGGACCCCAAATACCTTACAGGCCCCTTGAAACTTCATCTCTTGCCAACCTCTAATTTCAAGGTTTTCTTTTATTCTTGTTTACTCTTCACACCTAGTCAGTGACTTGTACCTGTATTCTCCTCTCTACTCCAAGGTGCCAGCCACCATCTCTCATTTGGCATATTATAATGACCTTTGATCTTGTTTCTAGTGGACACTTAATCCAAACTGCACTGCCAGGTTCATTAAAGGGAAATTTTGATCCTATCACCTTCCTGTTCAAACTCTCAAATATCTACCATGATCTGTGGAACCAGTAGTATTTCTGACCAAGGACTCAAGGGCCTTCATAAAACCTCATACTCCTCTCTGAGTCTGATGTTCTGGGTAGTCCATCTCTTTACTAACTTCCATGAGAAAAATTAAGATGTTGATTGTACCCAAGCTCTATAGAAGTGGCATCATCAATTAAAATAGAATCAGTATCTTAAAAACTTTCATGATGAAGGGACTTAAGAATTGATCTTCAATGACTTGATCAATGACTGAAGTGCCTCCTCCATGTTTCCTGTTCTCTTGCCTTTTTTTTTTTTTTCAGGCCTGATGAATGACCTGTGTTGTATTATATCCTGTGGGAGGTAACAAAATAATATATATATGTATATATATATTAAAATAGATATACCCCCAATGTTGGTAAGGGGTGATGAAATAAATGTAATCATACTCAGTTGCTAAAAGTGGAAATAATCTTTCTAAAGATGATAAGTATTAAGGACCTAAAAAGTGGACAGAAACTTCACTTCTAGGAACTAATTGGAATTGGACATAAGTGGGAATGAATGCAAGGATTTGTGTACTAGAATATTCATTAAAATATTACTTGTTCTCAGCAGTAAGGGATTGGTTATATAAATTGCAGCACATCTGAATAAAAAAACATAGCCATTAAAATTGTTTTTGAAAAATATTTAGTGATGTGAAAAAATGTTCATGATACACTGTAAAGTGAGAAAAAGAAACAGGTATGATTATATATACAACATCATCATTACTTGGAAAAAATGTTTTATTTATTCACATATTTATATACACTCTAAAAACTCTTAAAACTAGAGGAAATCTATTAAAATCATAATGATGTATTAAGAAAAACTATGCAAAACTTGGAAAAAAGCAGGACTGTATGTCCTTTCCATGTCATCAGAACAGTGTAGCAGACTTGCCCAATGATTATCTGATTCTCTAGGAAAACATTCCCTTGTTTAAGTTAATATAGTCATTCTGTCTTATCTGAAGGGACTATGTTCCAAGATACCCCAGTGGTTGCCTGAAATTGTGGATAGTACTGAATAATAGCATGTTGTTTTCTTCCAATACTTATGTACTGTTGATAAACCTAGTAAGTAACTAACAGGAAGGAAACGCTGAGCTGAGGGATAATTCCTGTCCCTGACAGAATGGAGTGGGACTCCAGAACATTTCATCATGCTCCTCAAATTGGTGCACTTTAAAACTTACAAATTGCTTATTTCTGGAACCTTCCATGTAATATTTTCCTAGTGTGGTTGAGCAGGGGTAGCTGGAATCACAGGAAAGTGAAATTGCAGATAAGCAGAACAACTGTATTTCTTACTGATCAGAGCCTGAGCTCTGTGAAGTTACATGACAACATGTGGATTTTCCCCCCAGTAGCTAATCGAGTTATATCTGCTCTTAACGATTACGGTTTTATTCTCTGCAAGATACGAACCATCTAACAGTCTGCCTTCCTTGTTATCTCAGTGCCTGTACGCATGGACTCTCAAATTCACTTTCATTCGGTTTAATCATTTTGCTGGTTCCCTCAGTAACGAGTTAAATACATTTTTCCTGTGTGCTTAGTTTAGATTTGTAAGATAATTAAGTTTTTAATATTTTCAAAATACTTTGACCGTGGCTGTATATAGGTGGTAGGTTTACAGGAGATTTCTGTGTTCTTCCTTATGTCCTTTCATATTTGTCAAATGTGAAAGGGCATGTCTTACTTTTATAAAAAGAAAGCACAAAATATATGTGCATATGCAGACACATACATTCTAAGTTGATTTTTCAATCCATAGTTTTCCTGGTCCTATGGCAAGCCACTCCAGTACTCTTGCCTAGAAAATCCCATGGATGGAGGAGCCTGGTAGGCTGCAGTCCATGGGGTCGCTAAGGGTCGGACATGACTGAGCGACTTCACTTTCACTTTTCACTTTCATGCATTGGAGAAGGAAATGGCAACCCACTCCAGTGTTCTTGCCTGGAGAATCCCAGGGACAGGGGAGCCTGGTGGGCTTCCATCTATGGGGTCACACAGAGTCGAACACGACTGAAGTGACTTAGCAGCAGCAGCAGCAGCAGCATACCCAGGGAAGGGCCGACCTCCCTGAGGATTTTTTAAAGTGGTTTTGCATCTGAAAGTGAAAGTGTTAGTTGCTCAGTTGTGTCCGACGCTTTGCAACCCCATGGACTGTAACCTACCAGGCTTCTTTGTCCGTGGAATTACCCAGGCAAGAATACTGGAGTGGGTTGCTATTCCTTTCTCCAGGGGTGTCTTCCTGACCCAGGGATTGAACCTGGGTCTCCTGCACTGCAGGCAGGTTCTTTACAGTCTGAGTCACTGACACAGCAGCTTCTGACTTCAGGGAATGGATAAGAAAAGGTGTTACTATGCCCCTAAAGGGGCTTCCCAGGTGGCTGAGTGGTAAAAGAATCTGCTTGCAATGCAGGAGATGTGGGTTCGATCCCTGGGTCAGGAAGATCCCCTGGAGAAGGAAATGGCAACCCACTCCAGTATACTTGCCATGGGGAATTCCATGGACAGAGGAGCCTGGTGGGCTACAGTTCACGGGGTCTGAAAAGAGTTGAACATGACTTGAAGTGTTGTGTGTACAGGCACTGAGATAAACAACAATGCTGCCAGAAAACTAATCTGTGTGGCTGAATAAGCACAGGTAGGTTAATAAAATCTGCCTCCACTGTCAGCTGAGTTGGTTGTAGGACTAACTTCTTTAGTGGGAGCTGAGGACAAGTGTCTGAATAGGCACATGTAGAGTCCCCCACCTTCCAGTCCCCTCACCCCCCCACTTCACTGATGGAAGCTGGAGTCTGAGTCCTGAGTGAGGGACTGGGAAGCACATGAAGGTCTGAAATGTGAGACCCAGGGGAGGGCAGAGAGGACGTGAGGAGGAAAAGCAGCCAGCATGGGAAAGAACTGGAGGCAGCTGACTGGGGGTGGAGCTGGTGGAGACCCTGGAGGCTGGAGAGGGAGCCGATTCAGCCTAGTCCTTTACATCTACCCTCTGAATTTACCTTTTATCTTCCCCTCCCAGTCTCACCTCGTTCCAGCCCCCCAAATCATGCAGCTGATGCAGCTCTAGTTGCTGGCTTTTGTTTGAAAGTGTTAGTCACTCAGTAGTGTCTGACTCTGTGACCCCGTGGACTGTAGCCCGCCAGGCTCCTCTGTCCATGGAATTCTCCAGGCAAGGATAGTGGAATGTGTTGCCATTTCCCACTCTAGGGGATCTTCCTGACCAAGGGATCGAACCCAGGTCTCCTGCATTGCAGGCAGATTCTTTACTGTGAGAGCCACCAGGGAAGCCCTGGTATTTGCTTAGAAAATACAAATAAGAATTTCGGGCAGTTTCTTCGTTTCATTGCTCTCCTTTGCTCTAACTTATTGACTATTGAAAAGAATTTTTAGTGAAAAACTCCAGATTCAAGCACCAGTGCTTTGAATGCTGTCTTCCTGCTTAGACAGCTGCCCCCCTCAACAACCTAGGAACTGCGGTGCTGCCATCCACTGGGCTCTGATGGGTAGAACACATTCTGACTTGGATACAGCATCTGCCAGCCACCACCTGATTCCTTGTTGTCACTAAGGCAGGGACTGATAACATATCTGCTATTTTGGTTCTGTCACCACAGAAATCACATTGGAGAAAAAGCCACTTTTCTCAAACTAGAACATGAAATACACAGAAGTGGGAGAGAAGGTCTCTGCTGCCCTCTGTTGGTGGGCTTCTGCTAACCCCAAACATTTTATTTCGACCATTTAAGAATATGCTACTCAGTTTCAGTATTTTTATTATTTGAGAGTTTTGGTCTTGGCTCTGCCACCCATTCACTATGAGAACTTGTTGAAATAATTATATTTCTTTGGACCTTAACTCTCTTCACCTATATCATAGGTTTATTAGTCTCTTTCAGTAATCTGATTTGTGATGCTAAGAATCCTACGTTTTTGGAACTCTGAAAGAAGACGTATAAGAAAATAGTGCAGTGATCTGGAACTCTCAAATGATGTAGATCTAATGTTATTGTTTGCACAAAGAGTAGAGTGAAAAAGTTGGCTTGAAGCTCAACATTCAGAAAACTAAGATTGTGGCATCTGGTCCCATCACTTCATGGAAAATAGATGGGGAAACAGTGTCAGACTTTATTTTTTGGGGCTCCAAAATCACTGCAGATGCTGATTGCAGCCAGGAAATTAAAAGACGCTTACTCCTTGGAAGGAAAGTTATGACCAACCTAGATAGCATATTAAAAAGCAGAGACATTACTTTGTCCACAAAGGTCCGTCTAGTCAAGGCTATGGTCTTTCCAATGGTCATGTATGGATGTGAGGGTTGGACTGTGAAGAAAGCTGATCGCCGAAGAATCGATGCTTTTGAAATGTGGTGTTGGAGAAGACTCTTGAGAGTCCCTTGTACTGCAAGGAGATCCAACCAGTCCATTCTAAAGGAGATCAGTCCTGGGTGTTCATTGGAAGGACTGATGCTAAAACTGAAACTCCAATACTTTGGCCGCCTCATGCGACGAGTTGACTCACTGGAAAAGACTCTGATGCTGGGAGGGATTGGGGGCGGGAGGAGAAGGGGACGACAGAGGATGAGATGGCTGGATGGCATCACCGACTCGATGGAGGTGGATTTGAGTAAACTCTGGGAGTTGGTGATGGACAGGGAGGCCTGGCGTGCTGTGATTCATGGGGTTGCAAAGAGTCGGACACGACTGAGCGACTGAACTGAACTGAAGTATATATAAAATATCTACTGCAAACACTATTTTTATTATGTTGAATCCAATTCAAGATGAAACACCAAGACAGATGAAAATGGATATCATAAACTTAATAATCTCGCACCTTGTAAAAGTCAGGAATGAAAACAGAACTAGATTCAACCTGGCTTAAGGCTTTCATGTGTTGCTCCTGCAAGAAAATGATCATTTAAAGGAATTTGCTGTGTTCCTTCCATGGTGGGCTTGAGGGAGAAGCATTCATTTAAAGGTACCGTATACTATTGAGAGGCCTTCCCTGGTGGCTCAGACAGTAAAGAATCTGCCTGCAATCCAAGAGACCCAGGTTCCATCCCTGGGTTGGGAAGATCCCCTGGAGAAGGAAATGGCAACCCAGTTCAGTATTTTTGCCTGGAGAATCCCATGGACAGAGAAGTCTACTACTGAAACAGCTTTACACCTTATTAACCAGTAGTAATCTTAGGATAAAAAGGCTTCTAAAGTGAAAGTGGAATGGAAAATGACCACACATAGCATGCTGGCTCTACATTGCTGCAGTTGGCACCAGAGGTATCTTGGGACCCTGTCTTGGAGAAGCAGCCTTCCACCTGTGCTAACAGAGCAGGACTCAGCCAGTTTCTGGGAAACACTCTGCTGAGGCACGGGGGCTGATTTAGCAGGCAGAACATTCTGAGTCACTGAGGCAATGCGACCATGGCAGACAGATGGTACGTTGAGGGCGAGAGCATGTGGGTGAGCTGGAAGAGTTGAAATATCTCAAGAGGGTCAGTGGTAAACACAGGTGTGTTACTTATGAGAGCAGAGTTGAGAACAAAGGAAATACAAATAATGATGATAAATAGCATCAATCAGTGAAAGACAGTTATGAAGGCAAGTCATTATTTTCAGCCCAAATCCTGTATCACAGGTGGGCTACCAAATGTTACGCTTCCTGAAGTAGTCTCCACGCAGAGACCACACATTTATCTCAACAGTGCTGTCCTCCTCAAGACATCTGGGGAGAACTTGGGGGATGTTCTTTCAAAACCTGTAGCTTCTGTGGCAATAAATCTTTATCCTTCCAAGGGGGTTTGATCTATGGTAGGGGGCTTCCCTGGTGGCTCAGAGGTTTAAAACGTGTGCCTCCAATGTGGGAGACCCGGGTTCGATCCCTGGGTGGGGAAGATCCCCTGGAGAAGGAAATGGTAACCCACTCCAGTATTCTTGCCTGGAGAATCCCATGGACGGAGAAGCCTGGTAGGCTACATTCCACGGGGTCGCAAAGAGTTGGACACGACTGAGCGATGGAACGGAACGGAACGGAACGGAGGAGGTAAAAGACAGTCAAAAGCCAGCTTGGTGGATAAGATTGGCTGAAACATTGTTTGGTTAACAGTCAAGTGAAAAGAGACCAATTTTTCTTGTGTAGTTTATAACAAGATGTGCTCTGTTTTGCCTTCAGTTTCATCACAGGCTGGTTCTGTGGGAACTTTCTTTTCCAATTAATTTACCTGACAAGGTTGGTATAAAACTAGGTATTTTATATATTCAATAGGCTCTTGACTCTTGCAAATCTGGAAAACTCAGCAGTGGCCACAGGATTGGAAGAGGTCATTTTTCATTCCAATCTTAAGGAAGGGCAATGCCAAAGAATGTTCAGACTACCATACAATAGTGCTCATTTCACAGCTAGCAAAGTAATGCTCAAAATCCTTTAAGCTAGGCTTCAGCAGTAAGTGACCTGAGAACTTCAGGATGTGCAAGCTGGGTTTCAAAGAGGCAGAGGAACCAGAGATCAAATTGCCAACATTCGTTGGATTATCAAGAAAGCAGGGGAGTTTCAGAAAAATATCTGCTTTGATGACTACACTAAAGCCTTTGACTGTGTGGATGACAGCAAACTGTGGAACATTCTTCCAAAGATAGGAGTACCAGACCACCTTACCGGTCTCCTGAGAAACCTGATGTGGGCCAAGAAGCAACAGTTAGAACCGGACATGGAACAACTGACTGGTTCAAGATTGGCAAAGGAGTACGTCAAGCCGATATATTGTCACCCTGCTTATTTAACTTACATGCAGAGTGCCTCATGTGAAATGCCAGGCTGGGTGAATCACAAAGTGGAATAAAGATTTCCAGGAGAAGTATTAACAGCCTCAGATATGCAGATGATACCACTTTAATGGCAGAAAGTGAAGAGGAATGGAAGAGCCTCTTGATGAGGGTGAAAGAGGAGAGTGACAAAGCTGGCTTGAAACTTAACATTAAACAAACTAAGCTCATGGCATCTGGTCCCATCCCTTCATGGCAAATAGATGGGGAAACAGTGAAAGCAGTGACAGATTTTATTTTCTTGGGCTCCAAAATAACTGCAAACGGTTACTGCAGTCTTGAAATTAAAAGATGGCTGCTCCTTGTAAGGAAAGCTATGACAAAGCTAGACAGTGTATTAAAAAGCAGAGACATCACTTTGTTGACAGAGGTCCATATTGTCACAGCTATGGTTTTTCCGGTAGTCAGGTACAGATATGAAAGTTGGACCGTAAAGAAGGCTGAGCACTGAAGAATGCTTTCAAATTGCGGTGCTGGAGAAGATTCTTGAGAATCCCTTGGATTGCAAGATCAAAGTGGCTAATCCTAAAAAAAACAACAAAAAAAACAAAACCCTGAATATTCACTGGAAGGACTGATGCTGAACCTGAAGCTGCTAATACTTTGGCCACCTGTTGTGAAGAGACCACTCATTGGAAAAGACCCTGGTGATGGGAAAGAGTGAAGACAAAAGGAGAAAGAAGGCAGAGAATGAGATGGTTCGAGAGCATCACTGACTCAATGGACATAGATCTGAGCACACTGAGGGAGACGGTGGAGGACAGAGGAGCCTGGCATGCTGCCGTCCATGGAAGTGCAAAGAGACGGACACAGCTCAGCGACTGAACGACAGCAACAAGGCTCTTGACACCGGGTAAGATGTCTTGTGATCCTCATGAATCCTTTTCTGGGGATCTTGCTATAGAAAAACTTGTCCCAGCAAGGCACTGTGAACCCTCCCTGCAGCTGCAGTACAGATGGAGGCAGCACGGAGCTGATAAGGGCGTCAGATGTGAACGGGGTGGGGAAAACAAGGCCTGTGAGCAACACACAGTCACAGCTTTCCTTCTGGGGAAGCTGCCCCCAGGGAGGGACCGGGGTGAGGATTCCATCTTTGAGGAATTCACAGATAGACTTAGATGACCATCAGCGGTTAAAGGCCCTCACAGAGACAGACGGTCTAACTCAGGCAGGTAGAATGTGGACAGAACAGGCTCCAGAGGGAGCCTACAGGAATGCAAAGCCCCAGCATTCAAAGAGGAAGGTTTAGAGTGGGCTGCAGACACAACCCAACAATTCTTTCATACAGAGGCATGGAGGGGTAACAAGGGTAATTCTGCAGTACGTTATTCACATGTAGATTATATTTCATAGTTAATATTTTATATATATTAATAGCTATATACTGTAGTTACTATAGTATAGAATTACCCTAAAAGTTTGAATGAATTATGTCATTCTCATTGATATTTATTACCAGATGTCAATGATCCCACTAGTTGTCCTTTTAAGGCAACAAGTTAAAGATCCTCTTTGTATGCTTAGCCACTCACTCATATCTGACTCTCTGCGACCCCATGGACTGCAGCCCACCATGCTCCTCTATCCCCGGGGATTCTCCAGGCAAGAATACTGGAGTGGGTTGCCATGCCCTCCTCCAGGGGATCTTCCCAATCCCCTTTGGGGGCTGTTGATATTGACTTTCGGAACAGGATAGACGTCCCCCCCAGACAATAGCAGATGAAGATTTGGGGGGAACATGAAGGTCGTGCCCCCCTCCCCCTTTAAAACCTGGTCATTTAAGTGACTTATGCCACAAAGATCAGAAATTAAGTAGCCTGGCCATGTGGAAGGCGCAGATGGATGTAGCGGGAAACAGCAGCAGTACTGAATGAAACAACCTTTCCTCACTAAGGTCCCCACACTCAGAAGGGAGGCCAAGACAGCACAGAGCCATTATCTTCTGTGCAGTCCAGGTTCTCAAGTGGGTCGCGCCTGCATCTTCCCTGCCACCAACCTCCCACGCCGGGAACTGTGTGGGGGCCCCTGGCAGGCTCTCCTGCCTGACAGCGAGATCTCTTCATCAGCTGCTGTAGGCCTGGAGAGGAAGAAGGCAAGTTGCTAAAGAAGCCTCCAGTGGGCATATGGTGACATTTTCTCTTTCATAAATGTCCCTTTTTTTTTTTTTAAGTAACACAACTTGTGATGTGTGTGTGTGTGTGCGCTCAGTTGTGTCCAATTCTTTGCAACCCCACTGACTGTAACCCACCAAACTCCTCTATCCATGGGATTTTCCAGGCAAGAATACAAGAGTAGGTTGCCATTTCCTCCAATAGGGGATCTTCCAGACCCAGGGATGGAACCCGCATCTCTTCTGTCTCCCGCATTGGCATCAGATTCTTTACCACTGAGCCACCTGGGAAGCCCACTTGTTGTGGACCCTCTTGTAAATAAAGTAAGAAAAAGGAAGTCAAAATAGCTTAGAATCCCTGAAAAACTATGGAAGCCATTAGAGCCCTTCCTTCTCTCTGGACAAAGAGGGCCCTTCCTCCTCGGTGCTGTGTCCATCTCTAGCTTCTCCCCTCATGGTCCTGCGGTGGCACTGTTTTCCATCTCCACCCCTAGAAATGTGTGGCACTAGGTGGTACCAGTGGTAAGGAACCGTCTGCCAATGCAGGAGATGCAGGTCAGATCCCTGAATCAGAAAGATCCTCTGGAGAAGGAAACGACAACCCACTCCAGTATTCTTGCCTGGAGAATCCCATGGACAAAATAGCCTGGTAGGCTACTGTCCATGGAGTCGCAAAGAGTAGGACACGACTGAAGTGACTTAGCACACACAGCACATCTTCATTACCTGATTACCCCCACTTAGCCTTTGATTGGGCTTCCCAGGTGGTGCTAGTGGTAAAGAACCCATCTGCCAACATAGGAGAGAAGCAGGTTTGATCCCTGAGTTGGAAAGAGAAGGGCATGGCAACCCACTCCAGTATTCTTGCCTGGAGAATCCCACGGACAGAGGGTCCTGGTAGGCTACAGTCCATGGGGTCACAGAGTTGGACACGGCCGAAGCAACTTGGCATGCATGCACACAGGCTTCGATTCAGCTAGGAAAAGCCTTCCCTAACCCCCCTATAAAATTGACCATCCTGCTGTCTGTTTCTCTAGCACTGTGAACCTCTGCTTTGGAGCACTTGTCCAGTTGAAATTTTAGTTTGTGTGATCATTTGTTTTACATCTGTCTTCACTCTTAAACTGTAGCCTCCCTTAGGATGGGGCCTATGTGTTTTTGTAAAGACTATCGCATCCCAGTGCTTAGCGCAGTGCTTGTTTCCTTGTCTAACTTGACCAAACCCTCCCCATCTTTAAGGTTGAGCTTGAAATCTACCCCCCTTTGCTATGCCTTCAGTGATCCTCTCTTTCTCTCATTTCCTACTAATTTGTGTCCAGTTCTGCATGACTGGCGCTGAATTGTCCTCCAATGGGATCACATTCCTAGGGGACACTTTCAGCAAATGCTGACCTGACTCGCTGCCTCCCTTACTTCCTCCACCCAGTAAACAAATATTCGTACTGTGGGCACCTACTGTGTGCCTGGCACTGTTCTAGGGGCTGAGCGCAGACAAGGTCTTCTCTAATAGGAAGCCAACATTTTAGCAGGGACAGACAGCCATCACCAAATCAATGAATAAATAAGTACAATAAAATCAGATATGATCAGTGTTATGAAGGATCAAAGCCAGATAATAGGGTAGGTGTATATACACTTACTGGTGTCCCCCATCAATGGTGGTTACAAAGTGTCATGCAGGAGTCAGGCTTAGGGGAAAAATCTCAACTATTGAATCTGTATCTTGTAAATAACTCTCCTCTACCTTTCCATTCTACACCATATTATATATAGTCACAGATTTTAAAAAGTGAAATATTTTTTACACTTCATGATTGCTTATGTTTCTAAGAAGTTACTGGCATCACAGGCATGGCACAAAAGTTTTAGATATATATTCATTCGCTCAGCAGAGGGAGCTCATGCTTTAATTTTGGGAAATTGGACAGAGCAAGTTTCCTTAAAATTAAGTAAATGCTGCAACTCTCATTTTAAATAACGTTTTCTTTGAGTACTTCTTGGAGCTAAGACCATCTGATTACATACGTAAATAGATGTGACTGATGAATTTATTTCGGGTGGAATTTTCTTTAATAAGGTTCTATCTTACATGTCAAATAGGCTAACTTGGAACAGGTCTCCCTGTTCAGCAGACCAAGGATTCATCTAGAAAGAAGACTAGTCCACCTCTGTGCTAAACTGCACTCTTAAGAGAATGGACTTATTCGACTTGCTCTAACATGACTGTGATTTGACACTGAATGCATGCTTGTTGAGGTCCCTGCCCTTTGAAATTATGAAACAGATATTTATTTAGGCTTCAAAGAATGTTTACTACATGAGCCAAGGTCAGAGGCAGAATAAATAAAGATTGAGAGAATGAATTAATCTCTTAGATGAAGAACCAGAACCATGAAGGTGACTCAGCAGTTCTGAAGCCATAGGTGAAACCAGCAGCACTAACAGATGGGGTTTTGTGCATGTGATCTACAATTTTCTGTTTTCCATAAGACTATAATAATGACGGAAAAGGCATATGAGGCAGAATTTTCCTTATTATACTTATCTGATTGAAAACAACACTTAGAAACATTCTATTTTCTCATTAGCAAAGTCAAACAGATTTGTTAATAGGAAATTGAGAGAAAAATGTTGAGAAAAACATAAAAAACACAGGCTGTTTATTTTAAACTAGTGCTTGCAACTCTGTATCTAGCTTTAAAATTAATGTATACGATGTTTTTTTTTTCTGTTTTTTTAAAATTGATGTGTAAAAAAAAATAAAATAAAATTGATGTGTAGTTGATTTACAGTGTTGTGTTAATTTTTTCTGTACAGCAACGACTGATTCAGTTATACATATACATGGGCTTCCCTGGTGGTTCAGATGGTAAAGAATCTGCCTGTAATGCGGGAGACCCAGGTTCCATCCTTGGGGAGGGAAGATCCCCTGGAGAAGGGAATGGCAACCCACTCCAGTATTCTCGCTTGGAGAATTCCAGGGGCAGAGGAGCCTGGTGGGCTTCAGCCCATGGGGTCACAAAGAGTCAGACATGACTGAGCAACTTGCACTCATACATATACATACAATGAATATATATATATTCATTTCCATTATGGTTTATCACAGGATACTGAATATAGCTCTCTGTGCTGTACAGTAGGACCTTGTTGTATATCCATTCCATACATAAAAGCTTACATTTGCTAACCCCGACTTCCCACTCCATCCCATCTCCACCCCACTCCCCCTTGGCGACTACAGTCTGTTCTCTATGTCCTTGGGTTTGTTTCTGTTTCATATGCATGCAGTGTTTTAAATGATTATTCTTCTCTTTTCCTTACTTAAAAATCCCCAAATTCTCCTTGACTAAAATTTTAAAATCATCATAACTGGGTTAATCCAGAAACATAACAATTTTCAAAGCACTTCTTAGATTGTAGAGGAAGATTCCACTGGTGAGAAAGAAAATATTGTGAATTCCCTGGTAGTTCAGTGATTAGGATTCTGCACTTTTACTGCCTAGAGCTCAGGTTCAAACCAAAGGGTATCATACTTACTACATTGCTGTGTAATTACTTTTTTCTCCATCTATCTTTCCCACCATATGATGAATCCTAGAGAAGAAATCTTGTCTTTTTCAGTAGACTTGATTTACCAGCGTATAGCCCGGTGCCTGACAGAAGGTAAATGCTTAATAACTATAAAACTGATAGACTAATGAATGTTTTAAATGATTTTATTTGACCTGTACTTTTCACAGAGTAATATCAGTCTAAAGAATTGAATTCTAAAAAAAAAAAGAAGAAGAAGAATTGAGTTCTGTTTTGTGCTCAGTTGTGTCCAACCCTTTGTGACCTCATGGACTGTAACTCGCCAGCCTCCTCTGTCCATGGGATTCTCCAGGCAAGAATACTGGAGTGGGCTGCCATTTCCTTCTCCAGGGATCTTCCTGACCTAGGGATCGAACCTGCATCTCTTGTGTCTCCTGCATTGGCTGGAAGATTCTTTTTTTTTTTTAACTTATTTTTTAATTGAAGGATACTTGCTTTACAGAATTGTGTTAGTTTCTGCCACACATTGTGGCTGGGAGATTCTTTACTACTCTGTCACTTTTAAAAAGAATTGAGTTCTAAATAGTAGTAATAATTTTTAAAGAATGCCTCTCCCTGTTGGATACCTTTGGGACAGGCTGCTTGAAGAAAGGAAAACTGAGGAAGTGCCTGGTGACTACTGTGGTCTGTGAAAACACCATGGGCTGTTTAGCAGAGAATGTAGTGGCTGCTCTCATCTGCTGCTGGAGGGAAGAAACCATTGACAAAGCACTTCTTGAATAATGAAAGTAGTTAGGACAGCTGGATGAATTTCTGGGTGAATCAACAGACATCTGTTGAGCCATGGCTCTGTGCAGAAAGTTGAGTCTCTAGAGATGATGTACAGCCTTTAGCAGGATTTTCTGAATTTTTGAAAGATCAGATGTGGTTGAGCATTACACTACAAAATATAATTTCTCCCGTCTTCATGATCCTGTGATTTGGTTAGTGGCAAGTAGCCTCAGCTTTCTTTAGCAGAACCATCTGTAACATAAGGACCTTGTTATAATAAAAAGAGAGCACATCTTTTGTGTTAGTCTCTATAAATAATTCCAGAATCCTTTCAAGAGAGATAATAATTGGGTGGAAAACTTCTTTAAGCTTTGTATCAGGCCCTAACAGGTAGGAGAATTATCATTAGTGGGAAAGAAGCCAGCTAGATGTCGTGTCACAAATAACACTGTGACCTAGAAGCAATTATCCTAGGCCTAATAAGCGAAACAAAACTGAAAAATGAGACTTGCTTTCAACCACATTCTAGAGGTGAAATTGCACTTTTTAGAGATTTTAATTATGTAACAAGCTGTCTATCAGTTGTGCAAAAGAGTGAGCTTGAATCACCAGACAAATGATTTGTGGATAGATGCCAGGACACATCTTCTTTCACTGGGATGGAAGGCGAAGTTGCTCAGTCGTGTCCAACTCTTTGTGACCCCATACACTGTAGCCTGCCAGGTTGCTCCATTCATGGGATTTTCCAGGCAAGAATAGTGGAGTGGGTTGCCATTTCCTTCTCTGGGGATCTTCCTGGCCCAGGTATGGAACTCAGGTCTCCCACACTGCAGGCAGACTCTCCCATCTGAGCCTCCAGGGAAGCCCTCTTCCCACCAGGGAAACGTCTTCTTTCATTAATTTTTATTTATTTAATTTTGGGAATCCTCTAGTGATCCAGTGGTTAGGACTCTTGAGGGTGCAGGTTCGACCCCTAGTCAGAGAACTGAGATCCCACAAACTGATAATTATGTGACAACCTGGCTATTAGTTGAGCAAAAGAGTGAATTTGAATCACTAGGTATGTATTTTGATTTGTGAGTAGATGCCATGACAGATCTTCTTTCATTAATTTTAATTTATTTTTAAATTTTTGGCTGCATTGCATCTTCATTGCTCTGCACGGGCTTTCTGTAGTTGAGGAGAGCGGGGGGCCACTCTCTAGTTGCACTGCACTGGCTTCTCACTTCTCACTTCGGTGGCTTTCTTGTTGCAGATCACAGGCTCTAGGTGTGTTGGCTTCAGTAGTTTCAGCACACAGGCTCAGTAGTTGTGACTTGCAGGCTCCAGAGCTTGAGGGCTTCAGAAGCTGTTGTGCATGGGCTTAGTTGCTCTGTGGCATGTGGGATCCTCCCAGACCAGGGATTGAACCGTGTCCCCTGCATTGACAGGCAGATTCCTGTCCACTGTGCCACCAGGGAAGTCCCTAATTTTGCTTTTCAAAATGGTAACTATGGCGTCATTGCTGTCACCATTACAAGTGTTCCCCATCACAAGGAGACCTTTGGGGTCCTTTATTTTCAGTCCAGAAGGTAATTTACGGTTCTTTGAGTGTTTCAGACATTTCCTTTTGGGCTGTTTCACCATTTTCCCCAACAGCCAAATGTAGACTTTAATGCTGGTGTCAGTGACAAACACACTGACTTCATTAGAGCCTACAAACTGAGCAAGATTGAATGGACCCCATTGTGGATAACAAACAAAGACAGATACTCACAGAACAGTGGCCTCATCAATTCACAATTAAATTCACTGCTTTTCATATTTATTTTTCCATCTCTTCTGGTTTATAAAAAAAAAACTAAGTGGATTTTAATTAAATCTTAACTTATAAACAAGCAAGAATCTTATGTGCCAGGGATGAGTTCTCTAACATCAAGTTCTCAACTGAAGAAATAATTGTTGGCTAAGTTATATGTGATGATGGAACATCAACAGAGGATTAACTGTATGTGCACTGGGAGTGTGTGTGCTATTTATTATCAGGCAAGCTTGCAAAGTGCAAAAACACCGAGTCCCCAAGGAAACAGGAGACCTAGGTTCTAAGCCCTGACCACTAGCGAGCCAGGTGAATTTAGGAAAACCTCAGGAGCTGAAGCTTCAATACTTTGGGCACCTGATGCGAAGAACTGAATCATTGGAAAGGCCCCTGATGCTGGGAAAGGTTGTAGGCAAGAGGAGAAGGGGTGACAGAAGATGAGATGGTTGGATGGCATCACTGACTCAATAGACATGATTTTGTGCAAACTCCGGGAGATGGAGAAGGACAGGGAAGCCTAGTGTGCTGCACTTCATGGGGCTCACAAAGAGTCGAACACAACAACAACAGCAGCACCTCTTTAGACATGACTTTATCTGCAAGTTAGGGATTTGACTAGAAGCTCTTTTGGGTCTCATAGGCCATACTTCTGTGAGGTAAGGCTGGCTGTTGGTTGAAATACGATAAAAAGCATAGAATGTTAGACTTTTTAAAGCCAATAGGAACCTTCCTTTCACTGACCATCATTGTTTCCCAAGCAAGATTGGGGGGAGTTTATAGCTACAGTTGAAAGTTGAACTTTTTTCATTTAGCAGAAGTAGTTAATGGGCAGAATTTTGTTCAAGTTTTCCTCCCATTTTGTTCTCTAAAACCTACAGCTGTGCATGTGATAGGTGACAATAAGATGGAATGAACAAGTGAATATTTACGAGGGTGATTTGCAAATAGTAGACAAATAATTGGGTGACATTTTCTTTTTCTTTCTCTTCTTTTTAATGGGCTTCTGTGCTCCCCATTTTGCCTTGGTGCAGGGACCACCAGGGCTTCCCTTGTGGTTCAGCTGGTAAAGACTCTGCTTGCAATGTGGGAGACCTGGGTTCGATCCCTGGGTTGGGGAGATCCCCTGGAGAAGGGAGTGGCTACCTTCATTCACTTCCCTTCAGTATTATGGCCTGGAGAATTCTGTGGATTGTAGTCCTTGGGGTCACAGAGTCGGACATGACTGAGTGACTTTCACTTTCAGGGACTGTATAATACAGTCATATTTTCTAAGTCTAAAATTGTTCCTGATCTACTCAGCCTAACTAAATTTGCCACTATTTTTGATGTTCAGTAAAGAATATGATATTCAAGGAAAAGCCCTTAACTTCCAATTGCTCCTTCACAGAAGTAAATCTGAGAACTACTGGCCTAGATTTATAGAAGGAAATAACAGTGAGGCTGAAAGAGGGGACGTGACTTGGTCGAGGCGACACAGATGGTTAATGTGAATTGGACCATGAATCCAAGGGCGGGAACCAGGCTCCCTGCCCAGAGTGCTCTAAGCTGAAATGGTTCCACACATCTGGAAAAATATGGTTTAAACAACTTCCCCTAGTTAAAAAAAAATAAGGAAACCATTTCTTCAGGGAATTGAATTAATTTGTTTGAAATTAAATTTGATGATAACCTAATAAAAATACTTTATGAAAACTTATTTTGCTGTTTGTGGGAGCCACCAAAGGGCAGATCTTAGGGTGGAGTTTCTGTGTTTCCATAAATCATTTCACACTGAATAATTTCAACACAGAACAAAAATTATGGTGCAAGTTGCTTACTTGATTAAAGTGATGGGAATTGAACAATAAAGGCAGATTAGCTAAATGAGAATTTCTTTTGCAAAAGAATTCTGTAAATCTTGCCTTACGTTATGTGTTTTGTTGGAAAGAATGACAGAGAGATGGAAGTTTCTGGGAACTGATTGAAAGTTCCAATTAATGAAACAATCCGAATGTTTGTCTCATCAGGTTGGCTAGCGATTCTTAAGAGCATAGTTCATGGATTCCTTTCAGGGTTCTGAGGTGAAAACTGTCATATTTACTCTCTTCCTTCTCATTCTTTCACAAGTTGCACTGGAGCTTTCCAAAGGTTGCATCATGTCTGGTACCTTGACAGACTGAATATGCAAATCTAACTGTGTTCTTTCAAGCCAGCACTAAAGAGGTTTGCAAAAACGGTAGAACAGCACCACTCCTCTCATTGATTTCTCTTTGTAAAAATAGTTATTCTTCACCAACCACATGTTATTCATGTTCATGTGTAATGAGTTCACCCATGGTATTTTCAAATAAGTAAATAAATATGTAAAATATTTCCCAGTTTTAATTTCAAATACTATGAAGGTTAATAGCTCTACCTCATATGACCTAATTCCCTTGTAGCTAAGTTGATAAAGAATCTGCCTGCAATGCAGGAGACCCGGGTTCAGTTCCTGGGTTGGGAAGATCCCCTGGAGAAGAAAATGGCAACCCATTCTTGCCTGGAGAATCCCATGAACAGAGGAACCTGGAGGGCTATAGTCCATGGGGTCTCAAGAGTCGGACACGACTTAGGGACTAAACCAACCACCACCACATGAACTAAAGCTTTTTAGGGTCCTTAGTCATTTTTTTAAGGGCATGGTCAGTCTGGAGACCAAAAAATTGAGACTCATCCTGCAGGACGATGGTGAACACAGTTCACAGGGGTGAACACTTCGGGGGTGAACACCACACTCCTCTTACAGATGGCTGATGCTCACAACCTAGCGAGTATGTAGGGGATCCCAGCCCCACAGAAAACACTCGAGGGGAGGACAGAGCTCTAGGAAGCGCAGGGGGAATTCCTCCTCAGACTTGAGAAGAGTGTTTTAGTGAAAGATTTCTGGAAGAATTAGAGAAGGTGTCCCTCAGTCGGTGCTTTAGAGCTACCCCTTCCATCTGTGATGTTTTCAACTTCTCCCTTTCACTTGTATTCTTCCCATCAACGTTCAAGCTTCTTCCACTAATAAAGAAGACGGCTTCCCTGGTGGCTCAGTGGTAAAGAATCTGCCTCCCAACACAGGAGACACAGGTTCGATCCTGGTCTAGGAGGATCCCACATGTCGGGGAGCACCTAAGCCTGTGCGTCACAACTACTGAGCCAGTGCTCTAGAGCCCAGGAGCCACAACTTCTGAAGCCCAAGTGCCCTAGAGCCAGTCCTCTGCAACGAGAGGCCCTGCAATGAGAAGCCCGTGCACTGCAGCTAAAAAGCAGCCACCGCTTGCTGCAATAGAGAGAAAGACCACACAGCAACACAGACCCAGCACAGCCAAAAATACACAAATAAAAATAAAGAAGACAAAAATCAAACTCTTCAAACCCAGTTCTCCATCAATCCCAGTTCTTCCTATTGATTTTGCCTCTTAAGCATCTTTCCCATCTGCCCTCTTGCTCCGTCTCCACCACCAGCACCCTAATCCTGGATCCCATTGTCCCTTTCCTGGGCTGTGTGATACACACCTGTCACCCTGCATTCACTTGTGACCCCTTCCAATCTCTGCTTCGTACACAAGGCGTGGTAATATTTTAAAATGGTAAATATTCTTATCAGAATACCTTTCATAACACTCCACTACCTGCACAAACAATTTATATTCTTTAGATATGCACTAAAGTCCTGTCAGGACCTGCCCTTCCCTGCCCTTTCCAGTCCCACACTTTGGGGAGGGGCAGGGGTTACAGTGAACCCTCCAACATGCCATGCCCTCATCATCTAAAATTGCTTTTTCTGAAAATTCTTCATTCTGCAAGGCCACAGCTAATGCATGTGATCTTTACTTAACCTAGAATTCCCTCGCCTTGTTCCATTCATTTCCCCGGCCTACTTCTTGATAACTTCTTTTTATAATTCATGTTTTAGTTCAATCTTGGCTCTTTGGCAAGTCTCTCTGGATGTTCACCCTCTCTACCACCTCTTGCTCTCTGCTCCACTCCCAGGTTTCCTGTACAACCCTCACCTTAACTGTGATGGGCCCATCTATCCCACCCCTCCATCTGACTGTGAGCTCCTGAGATAGCTCCTGGGTCATTTCTGTATGCAAGGGCCTTGCTCTGCTCCAGCATTTGGAGTCTTCTCACAGAGGTTTGTGCAACAATTCCAAATGAGTCCAGCAGACACTTGACGAGATAGGTTTTTAAAAAGAAAAGGAAAGGAGGCAGTTAAATGCTTTAAACCTATGCCAAGCTGTCAGGTAAGTGATATAGGGAGCTCACTGCTTACAATTTGTACCCTTGGTTTTCTTTGGATTTTAATAAATATCCTTACATGCCAAAACAGACTCTGACAGTCCTGCTTCGGACACAAGGAAATGAGTTGTACTAGATAAAAGGTCATGGACAAGGTATGTTCACCCAAGGGTAGGGCAGAAGGGCGGGAACCTTGCACAGGTTCCTGCAAAGGTACCCATGGGGCAAATGGAAATTAAGTCAATATTTTGAATAAGTAAAATTTGCTATGATACTAGATTCTTTTTCACTCTGGCTCTATTTTTAGTGAGAGGAAAACTAAAGAACGAGTTATAAGGAAGAGAGTGCTTTGCTTTGAAGATGTTTGATTCCCTTTTGACATTCAGGTTAAAACATCGAGTTAAAGATACTAGAAAATATCACCTGAGGATGAGCTGATGGACTGTTTATTCCCTGATAGTTGACATAAAAAGAGAAAGAAATCAGGAAAAAAGAACATAACATTAGTTTAGGTGGAAATATAGGTATTCCTGGGTTGGGTCCAGGGGCTGCAATTCTTCTTTTGAATACAATTTGGTGCAAATTTTAAGCCAAAAAAACTTGTGTTTTAGTCTTTTGGTTAAAAAAAGAAAAATTGAAATTTGATAAGCACCATAGTCAATAACAGGCTTCCCAGTGGCTCAGTGGTAAAGAATTCATCTGCAATGCAGGAGCTAGCTGCAGCAGATGTATGTTCCATCCCTGGGTCAGAAAGATCCCTTGGAGAAGGAAATGGCAACCCACTCCAGTATTCTTGCCTGGGAAATCCAATGGACAGAGGAGCCTGGTGGGCTATAGTCCATGGGGTCACAAAGAGTCAGACATGACTGAAGCGATGTAGCACGTGGTCATTAACAACCAAGGACTGAGTGTCTCATGTTTGAAAGGCCCTGGGCTGGGCTCTGGGGACACAAGGTGGTGAGGATAGACCAGCCCATCAGATTTCCTCTGGTGGGAAGGCAGCGGTAGCAGCTGTCAAGCAGTTGTTCTGTGCCACACACGGGGCCCTGACTGGAGCACGATGAACTGCAGTTAGGACCAGCAGAAGCCATGAATCAGAAGTGGGGTCCAGATGGCAAGGCTTCCCAGGAGGTCAGGGAGCAAGTCGTTGCAGAGGATTCCTGGAAGAGAAGGTGATGGAGCCAACGCAGATTCAGATAGGAGGCTGTCCACGACATCTTCAGAAAAAACCAAGTGGTTGACCTTGACCCCAGAGGAGCAATTAGAAGGTGGTGGTGTTAAGAGTCAGCTCAGAGGACTTCCCTGGCAGTCCAGTGGTTAAGAATCTGCACTTTCACTATAGGGGTTGTGGGTTCAGTACCTGGTTGGGGAATTAGAATCCCAAATGCCATGCTGTGTGGCCAAATAAGTAAACAAATAAATAAAAGATTTTTTAAAATAAAAAAGTATGCATCTTAAAAAAGAGAGTCAGGTCAGAGCAGGCAAACTGCAGAAAGTCTTCCAAGGCAGACTTCAGTTTCAAGATGGCATTAGGGGCCAGTGAGAGCCATTTGGCATCTCTGAGCAGATATTTCTGGAAGACTTCTTTGACTTACAGTTTGCAGTGGTTCCTGATTCCAGATCTGCAGATGGGTTACATTTGTCCCCTGGTGAGTTTTGTAAAAAATTCAGAGCTATTCCTCGGCCCCACAGCCTGAGGTGCCAGTCTAGTAAAACTGAGGGAAATAGCCAATCACATTTTTAAAAAGCTTCCTAAGGAATTCTGGAAAATGTGGGGACCCTGCCATGAGTAGGGTTGTACTGGGGAGGTGTTGGAAGGAAGGTGACCAGGTCCAGAACTTGTAATGATTTTGGTGTAAATGAAGAAGGGCTAGATCAGGGTAGCATGAGTGCAAAGGAAAAGCAGTAGGTGAGCTTAAAGGCTAATGTGTATTAAAATCATCAGGCCTTGGTTCTGGGTGAGAAAAAGCAAAAAATTGTGGTACCATTTTCCATAAGTATAGAAGGCAGGAGAAAGACTAGTTTAGCAGGAGAAGAGTGGTAGTCAAAATCAACTCAGGGTTAGGTATGTGAGGGGTCAGAAGTAGGAAGGGATTCAGGAGTCATTTATGGAGATGTTACCTGGAATCCTGGAATGAATGAGACATTCAGTGAGGAAATGCAAGAAAACAACTCAGCTAGAAAGGAGATGAGGAGGTAACAGGGAGTGGGGGATGGAGAAAGAAAGCAGGAAAAAAGAATGGGGGCAGGGAGGGTGAATGCAAAAGGAGAATGAAGGTGAGAGCTGTCTGCGCCTATGGGAGAGGCTATCTCATAAGTGAGGCACAGACTTGCCCACATGGTCCCATATCTGAACCTCGTAGGAAATCGGGTCTCAGATGAAATTGGAAATGGCTGTCTAAACCAGAGCTGGCCTAGGGAACCGCTGAATCCAGTTCTATCTGTTGGCTATTATAGTTCCAGGGATGTTTACAACAGAGAAGTTTACCAATTCTAACAGGGATTAAACATGGTTAGTTGACACTTTGCAGGGAGGTGATGTAAGGAAAATTGTAGCTTAAGAAAGAGGGGTGGTTAGATTCAGTACTGTATTAGATTTTTCTGTAACGTTATTTTTTATGAATATGAATTACCATCTCCAAGTCCATTCTTGTTTATATTTCTGTTAAGGCTGGAAGCATCAAATGTGATTTAAGGAGTCCATTCCCAACCTCATCCTTAGGCTCAGATCACTGGGACTCCATTCTGGGTCTCACTTCTGGCCCCTGTTTGCCACACCCCTCCCCAAGGGGCAGGCATCCTTGGAATCAAAGGGACATTCCACTCCCAGCCAGTACCCTGCCTACTAGGTGCAACCCGTGGGCACGCACAACCTCAGAATTCCCTGCCGCAAAGCCCCAAACCTACTTCCAGGGCCCACGTGGGTCCCTGCTCTCGTCCCTCCTTTCACAGACTGCAAGGGTGCGGCCAGGAGCTCACCCCCAGGCCTGGGCGGTGGCTAAGAGCTGCTCTTTGGGGGTTGGGAGGAGCTTGGACACGTGAGTTCCCGGTCTATGACGACATCAGTGAAGGACTTGAATCCACTCTTTGATCTTTCCTTTAGATGTGTTTCCTCACACGTCCCCTTTTTTGGCATCATCGTTAACTCTCTCACTTTTCCACATTCCTCTGGAAATCCAAACATCCCTGAATAGATAAACTTCTGCAGTTTATATCTTTGTAGGAAAAAGGTTATGTTTTTAAAATTAATAATACTATATAGTCTGTCTTAGTCACTTATCATAGGTTTTTCAGGGGAAGGGAAGTGGAAGAAGTGGGCAGAGCAGGGTCTGAAACGGAAGCTCTGTGGACGTTACCTACACTTAGTGGCTATTGATTCCCTGCAGCATGAAAAACGGAAACAGCTTTCCCTCTCTTCCCCGTAGACCATTAGTACTCATCAGAGATGGAATCACATTCGGAGAGAACAAAGGTGTTTATTTCAGAAAAATATTTCACGTTGGCTGTGACTCCACACAACGCACTGCTGAAACGACAGTGTGAGGAACAGACTCTTCTCTCCGTCTCCCTTTCACAGACCGAGGTGCGTGGAAGGCGGCCTAGTCTGTTCCCACTCAGAAGATGCTACTTTATAACCTCCACCTTCAAAAAAGCTACTAAGGTGCTGCTGCTGCTAAGTCATTTCAGTCGTGTCCAACTCTGTGTGACCCCATAGACGGAAGCCCACCAGGCTCCCCCATCCCTGGGATTCTCCAGGCAAGAACACTGGAGTGGGTTGCCATTTCCTTCTGCAATGCATGAAGTGAAAAGTGAAAGTGAAGTC
This sequence comes from Moschus berezovskii, assembly GCF_049115385.1. Taxonomy (NCBI): domain Eukaryota; kingdom Metazoa; phylum Chordata; class Mammalia; order Artiodactyla; family Moschidae; genus Moschus; species Moschus berezovskii. The sequence goes on from NC_142461.1 coordinate 47,465,568, forward strand.
GCTCAGTCGTGTCCAACCCTTAGCGACCCCACGGACTGCTGCCTATCGGGCTCCTCCATCCATGGGATTTTCTAGGCAAGAGTACTGGAGTGGCTTGCCATTGCCTTCTCCTACCTGTCTGTATTTCTGAGAAAAATATCCTGCTACCTTCACTGAGCAGGGCCAAATGGTGAACCTCTGAGTCTCTAATGTGCAATATTGTACTTTCCTTGAAAACCAGTTCCACATGATGGGTGTAACGCTTTACCATTTAATCTAGAAATGCTGGCTCGGCAGCTCTCAGTGGTTTCATACTCACTGGACTGAAACTTTTCTGACTCTCCATGATGGGTCTGTAGCCAGTAGAATGGCATAAATTACCTGGGATGGAGGAAATGCACAAAGTTTCTACCCAAGGGTTACTCTTCTGCCCTTGGCATGTCTCCCTCATTCATAACGAGGACTCGTCTCCCCTCCTAAAGGGTCATATACACAATCCCAGTAGTTTTTCTAAATTGAACTAGTGCCATCAGAAGACATTTAGGCCACACTTCTGGACTGCACTCTGTGGAAGAGAGCAGAGCAGGCAATCTGTGAAGAGGAAGGGCAAAAAGACTGAGCAAACCTCAAGCATACAAGTCACATGCTGGAGCTGTGGCCCTCTCGTGAGCGGAGGCGCTGTCTGCTTTTATTCCAGTCTCCCTTTCTTCGTTATTGTTCTTTTTTCTCTTGCTCTTATTCCCCACCCCCCACCAGGGTTATTTTATTTTACTTATTTATTTATTTTTATTTTTAAAAATTTTTTATTGGAGGCTAATTATATTACAATATTATATTGGTTGGTTTTGCCATACACTGACATGAATCTGCCCCGGGTGTACATGAGTTCTCCTTCTTGAACCCCCCTCCCACCTCTCTCCTCCCCTTATCTTCCCTCTGGGTCATCCCCGTGCACCAGCCCCGAGCATCCTGTATCATGTGTCGAACCTGGACTGGCGATTTGTTTCACATATGATAATATACATGTTTCAATGCCATCATCCCACCCTCTCCCTCTCCCACAGAGTCCCAAAGACTGTTCTATACATCTGTGTCTCTTTTGCTGTCTCGTATACAGGGTTATCATTTGCATCTTTCTAAATTCCATATATGTGCGCTAGTATATTGTATTGGTGTTTTTCTTTCTGGTTTACTTCACTCTGTGTAATAGGCTCCAATTTCATCCACCTCATTAGAACTGATTCAAATGCATTATTTTTAATGACTGAGTAATACTCCATTGTCAACTTGTTGCATGAGGTGGCCAAAGTATTGCAGTTTCAGCTTTAGCATCAGTCCTTCCAATGAACACCTAGCATTGATCTCCTTTAGAATGGACTGGTTGGATCTCCTTGCAGTACAAGGGACTCTCAAGAGTCTTGGGGGCTGGAGGAGAACGGGATGACAGAGAATGAGATGGCTGGATGGCATCACCGACTCTGTGGACATGAGTCTGAGTGAACTCTGGGAGTTGGTGATGGACAGGGAGGCCTGGCGTGCTGTGATTCATGGGGTCGCGGAGAGTTGGACACGACTGAGCAACTGAACTGAACTGAATACTCCATTGTGTATATGTACCAGAGTTTCTTATCCATTCGTCTGCAGATGGACATCTAGGTTGCTTCCATGTCCTGGCTATTATAAACAGTGCTACAATACATTGGAGTACACGTGTCTCTTTCAATTCTGGTTTCCTTGGTGTGAATGCCCAGGAGTGTGACTGCTGGATCATATGGCAGTTCTATTTCCAGTTTTTTAAGGAATCTCCACACTGTTCTCCATAGTGGCTGTACTAGTTTGCATTCCCACCAACAGTGTAAGAGGTTTCCCTTCTCTCCACACCCTCTCCAGCATTTATTGCATGTAGACTTTTGGAGGGACGGGGGAGCCTGGTGGGCTGCCGTCTATGGGGTCGCACAGAGTCGGACACAACTGAAGTGACTTAGCAGCAGCAGCAGCAGTGGACTTTTGGATAGCAGCCCAGTTCTGCAAGTTTTGACAAACTTGTATATACAAGTGGATACAACTGTGTATCCACTACTACAAACAAGCGTGAGCCAGTTTCGTCTCCCCCACAAATTCCCCATTCCTTTTTTGTAATCAACACTCCAGCAGCTCCCTATCCCTGGTGCTGGTGCGTCACTACAGTTGTGTCTGACTCTGTGTGACCCCACAGACGGAAGCCCACCAGGCTCCCCCGTCCCTGGGATTCTCCAGGCAAGAACACTGGAGTGGGTTGCCATTTCCTTCTCCAGTGTGTGAAAGTGAAAAGTGAAAGTGAAGTCGCTCAGTCATGTCTGACCCTTAGTGACCCCATGGACTGCAGCCTACCAGGCTCCTGCATCCATGGGATTTTCTAGGCAAGAGTACTGGTTGCTGCTGCTGCTAAGTCACTTCAGTCGTGTCCGACTCTGTGTGACCCCACAGACGGCAGTGCACCAGGCCCCCCTGTTCCTGGGATTCTCCAGGCAAGAACACTGGAGTGGGTTGCCATTTCCTTCTCCAATGTGTGAAAGTGAAAGTGAAGTCGCTCAGTCATGTCTGACTTGTAGCGACTCCATGGACTGCAGCCCACCAGGCTCCTCCGTCCATGGGATTTTCTAGGCAAGAGTCCTGGAGTGGCTTGCCATTGCCTTCTCCGTCCTTATCCCTAGAGACCACTGATCTGTTTTCTGGTTCCAGAGTTTCTTTTCAAGGATGGTAGTAGAATGGACAGTATTGGAAGATAAAGACAGAGGAATTACCAGAAATGCTCCCTGTCCAGTGTGATACATATGTCACCTTCCGGGAGGTTTACCACCCATTATAAAAGATTGGAGTTCCCTAATGTCAGAGTTCCTCTCGTGTAATGCAGTCCTTGCACATCCACATGTCAACTGACCCTCCTCACATTGCCTTGGGAGTTGGGGGTAGGATGTGGGCAGAAATTCTAACAATCTAGCTCTGCTATTTCTGTGAAGAATAAAGTCCCTTGTCTCTGATCCAGGGGTCTTGTGTTTTCTGCTAGCATCTATCAAACTCTGTCAGGCTAACTTATTAGTTTGTGTTCAATAAGTAGGGTAAAATCTGAGACCCTTTACAGTTCTTTCATGTCACTAGGTGGTATGAAAACATCTCTTAACATTGGAAGGACTGTCTCAAACAAAAGAAGAGCATTTCTTGCAAAGTTTGGGAAAGCATATTTGGGGGGATGGCTTTTAGATCTGATCAAGATGTCTCTGTATTATAATTATTTCTGTGTCTCTCTAGACCAGTGGAAAGGGGTCATAGACTCTTTGAGAATCTGATGCTAGTTCTGTGAATACATTTTCAAAATCATGTGTGAATATACAAACATTTTGCACATTCATGGACCCCCTAAAGACAGTCAGTTCAGTTCAGTCGCTCAGTCCTGTCCGACTCTTTGCGACCCCATGAATCACAGCATTCCAGGCCTCCCTGTCCATCACCAACTCCGGAGTTCACTCAAACTCATGTCCATCGAGTCGGTGATGCCATCCAGCCATCTCATTCTCTGTCGTCCCCTTCTCCTCCCGCCCCGAATCCTTCCCAGCCTCAGAGTCTTTTCCAGTGAGTCAACTCGTCGCATGAGGCGGCCAAAGTATTGGAGTTTCAGCTTATTAACTGGCCCCAAATCAGAACCTCTGATCTGGACTGATTCTTGCTTAGTGTAAGAACTATAGACATACAGCTCAGAACACAGTACATGCTGAAGCTTGGAGAAAGGAGCTTGGATAAATGTGAGAAAGAAGTAAATTATGAGACTAAAAATATCTTATATAAATGATACCTAAAAAATACGAAACCAAAGAGGATACTAGATACAGTAGGAGGAAAAAGTAATAATAATAAAGGAGATCCTGGTAATTCTCCAGAAAAAATAATGGTCTCAGGAAAATTAACAGATTTAGATGAGATGGTTAAGAAGATGGATTCTACAACAGGTTACCTGGGTTCCGACCCTGACTCTTCCACTTGCTGGTGAAGTGACCGCAGGTAGTGACGTAAGCTCTGTGTTCCTCACTTCCATCATCTACACGATTGGCATATAGTGCCCACCTTAGAGGGCTTCCCATTGCCACTGGCGCTAGTGGTAAAGAACCCGCCTGCCAGTGAAGCAGACGTAAGAGATGCAGGTTTGCTCCCTGGTTTGGGAAGATCCCCTGGAGGACGGCATGGCAACCCACTCCAGTATTCTTGCTCGGAGAATCCCATGGCCAGAGGAGCCTGGAGGGCTGCAGGCCCGGGGTTCACAAAGAGTCAGACATGACTGCAGAGACTTGGCACGCACGCATGCTCCTACCTTAGAATAGTGCCCAGTACATAGAAAGCTCTCAGCAAAGGTTAGCTGTTATGGTGGTGTTTCAACATTAAAGCAAAGACTCTGCGTGCTAAAGAAGGAAGACTTGCAGCCTTGGTGCGATGCTGCTGCTGCTGTCTAAATAGACACCACCAAAACGCAGAGGGACGAGATCCAGAGGTGGTACCTGGCAATTTGTTAAAAACCAGAAGACTAACAAAGGAGCTAGGACTGTATGATAATAAGATGGAAACTTGAGTGAAAATCCAGGAACCTCACAGGGGGGGCTGACTTCCCTGGTGGCTCAGACAGTAAAGCGTCTGCCTACAATGCGGGAGACCCGGGTTCGATCCCTGGGTTGGGAAGATACCCTGGAGAAGGAAATGGCAGCCCACTCCAGTACTCTTGCCTGGAGAATCCCATGGAAGGAGGGTCCTGTAGGCTACAGTTCATGGGGTCGCAAAGAGTCGGACACGACTGAGCGACTTCACTTCACAGGAGGGAGGGAGTAGAGACCGTCTGGGTAAGAGTGCAAATAGAAACACAGAAATGTGCCCATGACTCTCATGTATCACGGTATGGGTCATGGCACTTGCTGAGGGTAACTGTCCAGATTCACTGCTTCTTCTTGTCTAACTTACAGTTTCTACACCTGACCATCTGTTCCTTGGCGTTCCTTGGCTTTTATATTGGCCTCTGGCCCCTCAGACTGGAGCTGAGACTTCTACTTCTGGCTTACTGGATCCAGCTGTCTTTATCTGAACATGTAGTTTCAGGATCCTCTGCAGCCCCAACGTAAGATGTCTTCACACCTCCAACACCACAGTACTTGTTGAACCAAAAGCTTGCTCCCAGAGGGGTCTGACAACACAAGCTGCTTGGTCCAGCATAAAGTATGGATGGGGCCTCCCTAAAGCCAATCACAAAACTGGAACAGAGGCAGAATATAGCTGAGAAGAGATCCTTCGATTACCCGGGTTTGAGAAACTCAACCTCTTTTAAAGAAGAAAGTCTAAAAGAATTCTTCCATGGCTCAAAAATGAGAAGAATAAATGAGGGAAATGGCTGTTAAGCTAACCACAAGTCTCTGATAGGAAAGGGACAGAATTTTTAGGGAGAACATCTTTGGGTTCACAACATGAGAAAGACAAGAGTGCCAGGCGTTGCTGTTCAGGGCTGCGGGCTTTTCATAAGTCCGTTTCAGAAAGTACAGAGCAGTGATGGCTTTTCTCCCATTTACCAAAAACTGTGAAAAGGAGATACAGCATAAAATGCCCAGGAAGCTCTCAGAAATGAAGTTTGGAGGAGGTAATTGTAAATGTAAACGGGGCTTCCCTTGTGCCTCAGTTGGTAAAGAATCTGCCTGCAATGCAAGAGACCTACCTCTGGGTTGAGAAGAGCCCCTAGAGAAGGGAATGGCTACCCACTCCAGTATTCTTGCTGGAGAATTCCATGGACAGAGGAGACTGGCAGACTATAGTCCTTAGGGTTGCAAAGAGTGGGAGGCGACTGAGCGATTAACACTTTCATTTTTTCAGTTGGAAATGAGAAAGAAGTGGAGAGGGGGTGCTATAACCAGATTGCTTTCTGCTCAGCAAAGACAAAGAAAAGATGTGAACAAATTATGGAATAATGGGGCAAACTGACGCCAAAGGCAGAAACGTGAATTTGGAGTGCCAAATGCCAGACAGAACTTTTGGAAAATACTCTCAACCACAAGATGTACGGATCAAAGAGCAAATATACTGCTCAGTGAAGATCAAGTGATGTTAACACATGTTAGGGAGAAGGCACAACTATTTTATTTCTAGTTTTGCTTCCCTATTTCTCACTAAAGGAACACGTGATAAACCAAAAACATCAGATAAGTATAGCTGAAAGATGTGATTTGCACCACATGTGGAGGTTTTAAGAGAGCATTTATTTTCTTTAAATTTGTTCAAATGGTTAGATCGAACAAGGTGAATTTTGTCCCATGACCTTGATTTTGTAGATGGGCTTGTGAAACCAATATCAGTAATCTTTGGAGACATCACAGGAAACCAGAGCAGAACTCATGACAGGCAATCATTGATCCTCGTTCTTGAAAAAAATACATTTTTTCAAGACAAGGTTGACTTTGCTCTCAGGCATCTTCCTGCATCTGTTCTGGAATAGGTTATTGATGAGAGGGCCTTGAGAAGTGGTCCCTAAGAGGAGAGGAAATACTCAAGAAAACTACCCTCTTTGCCTTTTGAGAGAAGACTTCTAGACTGAGAAACTGGTCCGTGCCGTAGACACAGTGCATGAGGGTTTCAGGAGGTATTTGACATGACTGTGCTCCCTCCGTGGAACAGATGGAGAGATGTAAATGCATGACACCCCAGAAGGGTTTGTACTTGACTGAACAACGTTCCAGTGTCAACAGTGTTGATTAATTTTCTCATAGTTCTCTGCTCGGCTTATTCAGTTCAATATTTTAATCAGTGACGTACACACAGACAGAAGGCAATGTTGATCTGATTTGCAAATAATAGAATAAAATTTAAAAAATAACATGACAGGATAGAAGGCATATGGGCTGCTTAATAAGAATTTAAAATTTTCCAAAATGACAGAAAGGGGAAATACCAGTTTAAAAAATCTTAAGGCTTTTTTTCAATTGAGTATAAGTTTATGAGTCATAAGTGATTTTTTCTAATGTCTAAGAGGCTATGATTTCGTAAGCATTAACAATACTTAAATAACAACTGTAGCAGCAACAGCCACAGCAAAACATGAAAACAAACCGAAAGGTCATTGCTTCTTTTGGCTGGCTCTAAATACATAATTAAAAGATTTTTAAAGTCCTAATATTTCCAAACACCATTCCAGGAACATTGCAACTGCACCAAAAATCACCCACGCAAAGACTGTTTCCATAAGCACGTGCTAGGCAAACATACATTACGAGAAAGTGAGCAGAAATAATTGATATGACGCCAAGAATGTAACAATCATGTGGAAAATACACTTTACTTCTTGGCTGGATGCCTCAATTTCCCCTCCTGCTAAATAGGGATGAAGAGTACTGGCCAACACAGCTTGAGTGGCATGGGTCAGAGAGATCAATGAGTCAATCTTTGACGTGTCCTTTGGTCTAATTTGCTCCAGCATTCTGCTCGTCTTGTCAAGGACAGTACTCCTTCTACCATGTAAGAGGTTCGGGACCCACCACTGAGAAGTTTCCCACTGACTGCTCTGTAGCAGGGCTCTGGGTGGTTTCTTAGGAGGGTGAAGATGCTCATCACTGTTCCTGAGTGGGCTTCCCAGGTGGTGCTAGTGGTAAAGAATTCACTTGCCAATGAAGGGATGCAAGAGATGAGGGTTGGATCCCTGGGTCAGGAAGATCCCCCCAGAGAAGGAAATGGCAACCCACTCCAGTATTCTTGCCTGGGAAATCCCATAGACAAAGGAACTTGGCCGGCTACAGTCGATGGGGTCACAAAGAGTCAGACATGAATGAAGTGACTTAGAGCACGCAGGCAATACCTGTGGTGCAGAACTCACGCTGGGTGCTGTGGCCTTTAGCAATCCTCTTCTAAAGCAGAGAACACAGAGGATACAGCCTGAAAGCTGAGGGGTCAGAAGCTCTCAGAAATGAGGCCGAGGCTCTGACTGGTATAGCTAAAGGCCAGCACAGGCCCAGCAGGTAGGAGCTGGAAGTGTTGTGGGTATTCACAGGTAAGATGCCAGAGGATGGTTTCTGAGGAGAGAGTCCACTGAGGTCACTGGGGAGGAAGTCCTCGAAGCTAACCCAGGGCATGACTTCAGAGCAGTTTGGATTCAACCAAGACCACTGACCCCGAGACTATTTGCTATTTATTATTTTGTTCTCCCTCTTATTCTGATACCACTTGGGGGAAAAAAACTGAATTGGACAGATTTGTTGCAAAGTCTTCTGTCCATATAGACAGCTCCAGCTTTTCTACATCTCATTTCCTGTTCTGACATTGGAGGGTCATCTGCTGTTTCATTCACTTTTGGACATTTGTATAATGCAGCTCAGTACTTGAGTTTAAAAATCCCATACAAACTCAACTTTGAGACTAACATGCCCAACTGTGTGCCTTTGGAGGAAGAAGGACAAGTAGGTGATGTTCCTGCCCCCAGCCTCTGGCTCAGTGGTCTGCCAGTGACCTTTACGGCACTTCAGTTTCTTATGGTGTGGGAAGATATTTCTAGCATGAGATATATCTTTGCCCCCAAAGGGTTTATTATTAATACTGACTCAACATATATAGTCTTGACTAATGATCGCCGAAGAATCGATGCTTTTGAACTGTGGTGTTGGAGAAGACTCTTGAGAGTCCCTTATACTGCAAGGAGATCCAACCAGTCCATTCTAAGGGAGATCGATCCTGGATGTTCATTGGAGGGATTGATGCTAAAGCTGAAACTGCAATACTTTGGCCACCTCATGCGACGAGTTGACTCACTGGAAAAGACTCTGATGCTGGGAAAGGTTGGGGGCGGGAGGAGAAGGGGACGATGGAGAATGAGATGGCTGGATGGCATCACCGACTCTGTGGACAGGAGTTTGAGTGAACTCTGGGAGTTGGTGATGGACAGGGAGGCCTGGCGTGCTGTGATTCATGGGGTCGCAAAGAGTCAGACACGACTGAGCGACTGAACTGAATGACTATTACATAGCATGCCAAATTCAAATATATAAGTCAAAAAAGCATATTTTTTCTGGCTAGAATCAGCAGGTTGGCTGTTTACACAGAACAGACACAGAATAGGTAACCTTGTCTTTTTCATGACATTATAGGAAACGAGATCAGTGTGCATGTCCATGTCCTGGTGCACAGGACTCAGATCTTTCCTGGAGGAAGGATTCCTCTGTGAGGCAATTAGATGGTCTGAAGTGACTCAGATAGGGCGTCACTGCTCTGGACCGTCCTCCCTCACATTTTTATGGAAGTGTAATAAGTTCCAAATAGTAATGAAGAAGGCCACAGAAGAAAAAAGAAATTAATAAAATGTTAACATTTCTTTCTATGAAAGTCACAGAGACTTTGACCTGCCATGCTTGTCCTCTAAAACTCTAAGCCATGGCCCAGACAGCTAAGGGAGGCACCTAAATTCATATTTATTCCATTTATTCATTAACATCCACTCTTACCTGAACTAGATCAATCCTGGCTTTGGTGCTTCCTATGACTTTTAAGGTGGTGGCAGCAGCCCCGTTGAGAAGAAGATGGATACCATGTGGGTGGTGGTGGAGAAGTGACTTGAGAGTTTGCACGGTGAGGCTGAGAAGAATTGGCACAGTGAAAGCAGTATTTTCCAAAAGGAAGAGGGAAAATGTGTTTGAATGATTACAATAGTAATTACTTTAATATATTCATATAATTAGTTGAGTACATATGAAAGTTGGGACATCATATAAGTCATTCTGAACTTGACTGTAACAACCTAAATATTCTATTACTTGGAACTAAAAAAGCCGTTTTCCCCTCCAAACTATCTTGATGAAAAATATTTCTGGAGTTGAAATGACCTCTATTTATTCCCAAGTTCTTCTCAGTTTGTCAGCTGTTACGACTGGTCGAATAAACTCATTACCCTTCAAATAATCTCTGGTTATCTGTGATCTTATAAAGACCCAGAGGGTAGGAGGAAGAAGTTAAAAAGAGACCACCTTGGAGCCAAGTCATTCAATAACTTCAGCAGGATGTAAACTCCATGAGGGCAGTGCCTAGGATGGGGGAAGCTTGATAGATATTGGTTGGATGAATAATGAGGATAACTGGGCATTCCTCTAAATGTTCAGTCTGCTGAATGCACATGAACTTCATCGTCCCTCTCGAGAGGAGAAGGAGAGAACTTGAGTTTGACCCTGACCATGGTCACCTGTCTGCTGGAGGGTTATTAAGAAGAGAGAAGAGAAGCTTTTCGACCTCTCCTGGTGTCTCTCTTTTACTTTAATTCACACAAAGTCAGGAAAGGGTGAAGTATCTAAAAGACACACACATCACGGAAAATGGAGATTGTCAAATATAATTGGAACCTTCCAAGACCACTTCTTTTAAACAAGGAAACATACGATGACTGGAAAAGAATAAGACAACTTTGGGAGCCTGACCGACCAAAAAAAAAAGAAATCTAAAGCTGTTCCTTACCAAATGCCTTCATTCATAAACTGATGATGGAATGAGCAGAAAGGAGGTAGTGAACTAGAGCTGGTTTTCTGGGTACATGTGGGACACACCCCAGTGCTGTCATGACACCTTTAGTCAGTTATATGAATGTGAAAATGTCAAAGTGGCAAGAATGCACACAAACAAGGTACTACTGCCCATGAAGCTTCCAAGGGCACTTTTCACATTTTTAATTTTTTTTGTATTAAAACAGAGCCCTGCGTCTTCCAGGGTCCTTCTCTGGATGGTGTCTTTCATTTCTTGCCTGGTTTCAGGTATAGATGTGTTTTTTTGGTCTCCAAATCTGCCCCAGAACCAGTCTACAGGGGGCACCTGTTTGTACATTGTGATTGAAGTTTAGGAATCAGAACCTCCAGGAGGCTGACTGTCAGCCACAATTTGCGGCTCTACTTTGGTGAATTGAGGCTATCTCTGTCTCTCCAGAGCGCCCATTGGTCAACTCTCAGTTTCAAAGAGGGCCTGTGTAGGCAGTGGTCACCTGCTTACAATTGGCCAGGAGGGTGGCCCTGGAGACCAAGGTACAACCCTCAGCTACATGTGATACTGACCAAGAGGCTGAGAGTCCCGATAAACATAAGTTTCTCAGAGTGAATCAGGTGTATGGGAGTGGAGTTCAAAAATTCCATGTTTTAAACAGTATCTCCAGGTCATTATCCTTGCTCAAATTTAGGAACCATTGTCTTATACCATTCCATCTGTTAGACAAGCCACTTACATTAACACTATCTGTGATGTAAACGTTTTGTAATGAGGCATGATAGGGAGAGATATAAATGTTAATGCAAGTTTGTGCACCCAACACACAGTGAAGTCAAACTGAACCATCAGAATCTGCCTGCAATGCTGGAGACTGCCTGTAAGGCAGGAGACCCGGGTTCAATCCCTGGATTAGGAAAATCCCCTGGACAAGGAAATGGCCACCCACTTCAGACAAGGATGAGATGGTTGGATGGCATCACTGACTCAACCTACATGAGTTTGAGCAAGCTCCGGGAGATGGTGAAGGACAGGGAAACCTGGCGTGCTGCAGTCCATGGGGTCACAAAGAGTTGGGCGTGACTGAGCAACTAAACCACCATCATCATGTAAGGAGATGCCCTGAAAAGACTTGAGCTCCTCAAAGGGCTTCAGCAAAGCATTTTTAAAGGCAGGTGAGGGGGCAGTCACAGAGTCTGTGATCGTTGTGGGCATGGTTCTCTGATTGGCCGATGGTGGGGCAGCAGGGTGGTGTCACAGGGGTTAACATTATCAGTTCTTAGGTGCCAGGAGGCCTGGGGTTATGAGCTCATGGTTATCAAGGAGTTCTTCCATTTGTTGGGGGAGTTTCATATCTGCAAAGTAACTCAGAAAATTTGCATCAAATACTATTATCTATTTTCAGAGAGGAGCTAAAGCAGAGACTGGGGGAAGGCCTGTCCCCGGAAGGCCCCACAGGATCCTGTTCAATTACATAAATGCAAGAGAGACTGCAAAGTTTTCACTTTCTTATTTGCTTTGATTTCTCAAACAAACAAAATGATACAATTTTTCCCCCCTCAGGTAAAATAATATATTTACTTCAGGGTCTGAAGTATCACTGAAAGGTGACTACGGCAAAGGAAATGATTCTAAAGATTGAGGCAATTTCCCTGTAGCTCATTGTTTTTGAATAATAAGAATATGTTTGTGGATCTTGTTTGCCTGAGTTGATCAAACATCACTGTTGGCAATTATGAAATTATGTAACCCTGTATTGTGTTTGGCTTTATTTTGGCAAGACACATATTTGCGTTTGTTTCAGAGGCTAACCAAGAAGGATTTGCATTTGAAAACAAAACTGGTTTCAGGAAAATAATAAAAGATTATGAGATATTGAATATACACTTTTAAAATTCTTGAGTTCACAGAATCGAAGGGTTTTTAACTCTCATCACTACCTACAAACCATATTCTTTCTTTGTTCTTCACTCATATTTGAAAAGTTCAAGAAAATAAGACCTTGGCAGCAGGGGACATATAGGATTATTTCAGCACCCACAGGAAAACATTTGCACAACTCCTACCACTTCCCGTTGGTCAAGAGATTCTAGAAATCTTGCCACCACCTTAGGAGAAGAAACATGGCTGTAGATGTAAAAAATATTCACAGCCTAAAAGTTAAGTTATTGTGTAGTCGCTAAGTTGTGTCTGATCCTTTTGCAATCCAGTGGACTATAGTCCTCTGAGAGTTATGTTTTATTTGGAGCAAATTTTTAGGACTTCAAGCCTGGGAGAGAGCATCTCAAATAACCTGAGGGAACTACTCCAAAGAGGTGAGGGGAGGAGCCAGGTTATAGAGAAGTTTTGCAACAGAGGACAGGTAGTCTGAACATCAAGAGATTATTGTTAATGAAAGAAAACCAGATATTCCATAGGTTACTGGTGGCTTAACATAAAGAACAGATACCCCAAGATAAAGGGATATTGCCAACATCTGTTGGATCATCAAAAAAGCAAGAGAGTTCCAGAAAAAGATCTACTTCTGCTTTATTGACGACACCAAAGCCTTTGACTATGTGGATCACAACAAATTGTGGAAAATTATTAAAGAGATGGGAATATCAGACCACCTGACCTGCGTCCTGAGAAATCTGTATGCAGGTCAAGAAGCAATAGTTAAAACCGGACATGGAATAACAGATTGATTCCAAATTGGGAAAGGAGAACGCCAAGGTTGTATATTGTCACCCTGCTTGTTTAACTTAAATGAAGAGTACATAATGCAAAATGCCAGACTATGAAACACAAGCAGGAATCAAGGTTGCTGGGAGAAATATCAATAACTTCAGATATGCAGAAGACACCACCCTTATGGCAGAAAGTGAAGAGGAACTAAAGAGCCTCTTGATGAAAGTGAAAGAGGAGAGTGAAAAATCTGGCTTATAACTCAACATTCAGAAAACTAAGATCATGGCATCTGGTCCAATAATTTCATGGCAAATAGATGGGGAAACAGTGGAAACAGCGACAGGCTTTATTTTGGGAGGGGGGGCTTCAAAATCACTGCAGATGGTGACTGCAGCCATGAAATTAAAAGACGCTTGCTCCTTGGAAGAAAAGCTATGACCAACCTAGACAGCATATTAAAAAGTAGAGACATTACTTTGCCAACAAAGGTCCATCTAGTCAAAGCTATGGTTTTTCCAGTAGTCACATATGTATGTGAGAACGAGGCCATTAAGAAAGCTGAGGGCTGAAGAATTGATGCTTTTGAACTGTGGTGTTGGAGAAGACTCTTGAGAGTCCCTTGGACTGCAAGGAGACCCAACCAGTCCATCCTAAAGGAGATCAGTCCTGAATATTCATTGGAAGGACTGATGCTGAAGCTGAAACTCCAATACTTTGGCCACCTGATGTAAAGAACTGACTCAGTGGAAAAGAACCTGATGCTGGGAAAGACTGAAGGCAGGAGGAGAAGGGGATGACAGAGGATGAAATGGTTGGATAGCATCACTGACTCGATGTACATGAGTTTGAGTAAGCTCCAGGAATTGGTGATGGACAGAGAAGCCTGGCGAGCTGCATTCCATTGGGTTGCAAAGAGTCATACACAACTGAGCGACTTCACTTTCTTTCACTTTTCTTTCACTTGGGTATGGGAAGATGCAAGAATCTGGACTCACTGAAATCACCTCTTTTAATATGCACCTCAGCTATCTGGGGCCAGCATCCTGTGTTTTCACATCCTGAGCTTCCTTAGGGCCCACCATAGTGGTTGCCATCTGATGGCTGCTAGCTGGCAGGTATTCTTTCCTTCCTGAGTTCCCTCAGGGCTCATCAGCTCACCATTCATGGTGGCTGCAATCACTGATGACTGTGACATCCTTTGTTTACTGACATGGTAGGAAATATAATGAAAATATCACACAGGGGTAAAAACACAAACTCTGGAAGCAGGAAGATAAGAAGCAAGGTCCCTCTGATGCCTGTTAGCTGAGTGATCTGGGGCATATTACATAGCTGCTCTGAGCCTCCATTCCTACAGCCCTATGTGGAGTGGGTGCACATGGGACCATATGCTCAGTTTCGACCTCGACTGCCTCTTCCTCTCTGCCATTGGGGCTGAGAACAATGATATACTGGCTTGCCTTTCAGGCCCAACGTTACAGATAGTGAAAAGCAAGGCACACATTCCATTCATGGCTTGTCTTAGCTAATTCTCAAGTGCTCAAAATAAAAATGGGCCCAGAAAAAGATTTTGCCCATTGTCTTAAGTGATTTAAGGCTGCACGGCGCAGGAGCAGCAGAGAGGAGATCCCACATCCAAGGTCAGGAGCAGCAGCAGAGGGGAGATACCCCACTTCCAAGGTCAGGAGCCGCAGCTGTGAGGGGATACTCCATGTTCAAGGTAAGGAGTGGTGGCTGTGCTTTGCTGGAGCAGCCGTGAAGAGATATCCCACATCCAAGATAAGAGAAACCCAAGTAAGATGGTAGGCGCTAAGAGAGGGCATCAGAAGGCAGACACACTGAAACCACAATCACAGAAAACTAGCCAATCTGATCATATGGACCACAGCCTTGTCTGACTCAGTGAAACTAAGCCATGCCATGTCGGGCCACCCAAGATGGACGGGTCATGGTGCAGAGGTCTGACAGAATGTGGTCCACTGGAGAAGGGAATAGCAAACCACTCCCGTATTCTTGCCGTGAGAACCTCATGAACAGTATGAAAAGGCAAAAAGATAGGACACTGAAAAATGAACTCCCCAGGTTAGTAGGTGCCCAATATGCTACTGGAGGTCAGTGGAGAAATAACTCCAGAAGAATGAAGGGATGGAGCCAAAAATAAACAATACCCAGTTGTGGATGTGACTGGTGATAGAAGTTAGGTCTGATGCTGTAAAGAGCAATACTGCATAGGAACCTGGAATGTTAGGTACATGAATCAAGGCAAATTGGAAGTGGTCAAACAGGAGATGGCAAGAGTGAATGTCAACATTCTAGGAATCAGCAAACTAAAATGGAATGGGTGAGTTGAACTCTGACGACCATTATATCTACTACTGTGGACAAGAATCCCTTAGAAGAAATGGAGTAGCCATCATAGTCAACAAAAGCCATCATAGTCAACAAAAGAGTCTGAAATGCAGTACTAGGATGTAGTCTCTGAAATGACAGAATGACCTTTGTTCCTTTCCAAGGCAAACCATTCAATATCACGGTAATCCAAGTCCATGCTCCAACCAGTAACGCTGAAGAAACTGAAGTTGAACAGTTCTATGAAGATCTACAAGACCTTTTAGAACTAACACCCCATAAAGATGTCCTTTTCATTATAGGGGACTGGAATGCAAAAGTAAGAAGTCAAGAAACACCTGGAGTAACAGGAAAATTTGGCCTTGGCATACAGAATGAAGCAGGGCAAAGGCTAATAGAGCTCTGCCAAGAGAACGCACTGGTCATAGCAAACACCCTCTTCCAACAACACAAGAGAAGACTCTACACATGGACATCACCAGATGGTCAACACCACCTGGACTTGGAACAACAGACTGGTTCCAAATAGGAAAAGGAGTACGTCAAGGCTGTATGTTGTCACCCTGCTTATTTAACTTATATGCAGAGTACATCATGAGAAACGCTGGACTGGAGGAAGCACAAGCTGGAATTAAGATTGCCAGGAGAAATATCAATAACCTCAGATATGCAGATGACACCACCCTTGTGGCAGAAAGTGAAGAGGAACTAAAAAGCCTCTTGATGAAAGTGAAAGAGGAGAGTGAAAAAGTTGGCATAAAGCTCAACATTCAGAAAACTAAGATCATGGTATCTGGTCCCGTCACTTCATGGCAAATAGATGGGGAAACAATGGAAACAGTGACAGACTTTATTTTTTTAGGCTCCAAAATCACTGCAGATGGTGACTGCAGCCATGAAATTAAAAGACGCTTGCTCCTTGGAAGAAAAGCTATGACCAACCTAGACAGCATATTAAAAAGCAGAGACATTACTTTGCCAACAAAGGTCTATCTAGTCAAAGCTATGGTTTTTCCAGTAGTCATGTATGGATGTTGAGGGCTGGACCATAAAGAAAGCTGAGGGCCGAAGAATTGATGCTTTTGAACTGTGGTGTTGGAGAAGACTCTTGAGAGTCCCTTGGACTGCTGATCCATCCAGTCCATCCTAAAGAAGATCAGTCCTGAATATTCATTGGAAGGACTGATGCTGAAGCTGAAACTCCAATCCTTTGGCCAAAGGATGCAAAGAACTGACTCCTTGTAAAAGACCCTGATGCTGGGAACGATTGAAGGCAGGAAGAGAAGGGGACAACAGAGAATGAGATGGTTGGATGGCATCACTGACTTGATGGACATGAGTTTGAGCAAACTCCAGGAGTTGGTGATGGACAGGGAAGCCTGGCGTGCTGCAGTCCATCGGGTCTCAAAGAGTCAGACACAGCTAATCGACTGAACTGAAGACCTAAGAAATGCAGAAAAAAAAAGTTTGTCCTTTTCTCCTCCTTGAGAACTCCAGACCCCTATCTCCTCCTTGAGAGGGACCCTCAAGGACCCTCCCCACCAAGGTTACTATAGTCAGACAGCATCAAGTTCCCTCTGGGGGCCAAAGTTTTTATGTGGGCAGATGCTGTTGTCAAAAACTGGGTGTGCTTTCTGGCAATGCACTCACCGTATAGAAATCCCTATATGTAAATCCCATGTTAAATTATTAAATTTCAGTTGGAAAGGAGGCATTGTGTATGATGAAATATACGTAGGGAGTCAGGCTGTCCAGTGTGCAAACTTCTAGGCAGTTGATGTAGTTGGATTCAGAGACTAGATGAGGCATAGAACACTATTGGTGTGTGTGCAGTTGCATAAATATTAAATTATGTTTTTGAAGTCCATTTTCATTCCTGGAGCTCAGATTTCATTTGCTATTGCTGTATGCTTTATATACCCAAGGACATCACCTCAGGGTTGCAAGCTCTTTAAGGAGATTTTATGCTTCTATCCATGTATTATATAGAAGAATAAAAATTGAGTTTACTTCAAAAAAAAAAAAAAAAGAAATGCAGGAAAAAAAAAATGTTTGTCCTTTTCTCCTCCTTGAGAACTCCAGACCCCCATCTCCTCCTTGAGAGACCCAAACCCCTCTCTCCTCCTCAGAGACCCCAGACTAGTTATCAAACTACCTAGGAATTGACTCTCTCGTAAGGGTGACCTAGAGGAAGAAAAATGTCTTCTTACAGCCAGCAACAGGAACCTTCTTTACTCAGTGAAATGCAACTAAATCACGTAGATGTAATGTCTTAAGGTGTGTCTTAAGTGTTAATGTGTGTGTGTGTGTGCAAGCCCAGTTATGTCTGACTCTTTGTGATGCCATGGACTGTGGTCTGCCAGGCTCCTCTGTCCATGGGATTTTCCAGGCAAGAATAATGGAGTGGGTTGCCATTTCCTACTCCAGAGATGTTAATGTACTTGTTTAAAAATGATAAATCTAATGCTTATTAAAAAAAGAAATCAAAACCACAAGATTGTATAAAGTAAGTGTGAAAATTCTTTCAAATTTTCGCGTTTCAGAGTTGACTATTACCAGATTTCTCTATTCACATAGAATTTTCACATGCATATATGAAACATATGTACATACATGAATCTAGAAAGTGAAATAAAATTATTCATATTATTTTAACATTTGCTTTTTAAAAAATTATGTAGGTGTTCTATGCCTCAGTTGCCTCACCTATAAAGTGGACAAAATAGTAGCTGTATCTCTCTGGGGATTTCTACGAGGATTTGAGCAGCTAATACATGCAAAGTACTTAGAACAGCACCTGGCACCTAGTAAGTTCTCAATAAATGTTAACTTATAAAGCTTATTGCCATGATTTATTAAAATGTCCTATTAGTTTGCTTTATTTTCCACTTTTGACTGTTACAAATAATGCTGCAAGAAAAAAAACCTTGGGCTTTGTCTTTGCACATTTGAGCAAGTATTTTTGTTGCATAAAGTCTAAGAACTGGAATTCCTGGGTTAAAGGAGATGCCTGCTTCTAGGTCCAACTTACTTGGCTTCCAAAAAGTGCACTAATAAAATGAACCATGCATGAGAGGGTGTCAGTTTCCCCATATCCTTCCTCAGCAGTGAGTATTATCCACACTCACCATTTTTCAAATATCTGGGGGAAATTTCAGTATGAAAGAGGCATTTCTTCTGTTATGAGATTTTTCTGTTTCGCTATACATTTAGTATTTGTATTTATTCTTCTGTCCTTTGAATATTTTCTCCTATTAGGTTTTGGACTCTATCAATTTGATATCTGATGGCTTCCCAGCTGACTCTAGAGGTAAAGAACCCATCTTTCAATGCAGGAAATGCTGGAGATGAGGGTTCGATCCCTAGGTTGGGAAGATCCCTTGGAGGAGGAAATGGCTACCCACTCCAGTATTCCCACCTGGAAAATTCCATGGACAGAGAAGCCTGGTAGGCTACAGTCCATGGGGTCACAAAAAGTTGGACATGACTGTGCACACACGCATGCAAGATGATAAACGATGGATACATAATATGCTATAAATGTCCAGATATTTTATGTCGGTTTGCTAATTGTCCACTGGGGACATCATATATAGCCCTTTAATTTTGAGTATGCTGCATCCATGAGGATGCAGCTGTAACCTCCCAAGCCTCCCAGTTGGTGTTTCACTTGGACCTTCTCTGGGCAGTTCTACTGTCCTATTAGACCAGCTGCTTCTGAGTGGTCCGGATGCGACACGAACAGTGGATCCCATGTCACATGCTTTGATGAGAGGAACACACTCAGAGAGCAGACCAGAATCACCCCTCAGGGCTGCTCTCTGTCTGCTGGCCATCCTCCATGGGATCAGTTTGGCTGCTCTTTCACGCAGACACAGTAAAGATATGCTTTGTGTACAACTCCACAACATTTGGCCAATTATTCCTGGTGTAATGTCTCATCCTAAGGAGTCAGATGAACTTGTTTTGTTTGTGAATGGAAGAAAGGTTACGTTCTCTACACGGTTATTTTTAGATTTCTATAGAAGACAGTTCATGTTTTGAACATGTGATATGAAAACCTCCACACGCTGCACCCATTCCCTTCTACCCCTTCATAAGCCTCTCATCCCTAGTCCTCCAGTCTTTCCCCTTCTATGTTCTACCCAGCTGGCCAAACAATTCCACGAGTCTGCGTAGTCTGCTCTCCCCGCTAAGTGGATGCTCAAGTGCACCAAGCTCTGCCCCGACCATGTCTGATCCAGGCTGTAGTGAAGATAGCTCCATATCTACCTCATAGGCACAGCCCGAGCCCACCCACTCATGAACCAAGCTCAGACTCTTCCTTTTCCGTCAGTTTGTCATAAGGGGTCTCTCGCTTCACCGCGCAGCCCCAGGGATTTCTGGGAGACATGCTGATGCAACAGTAGTGGGTTAGGCGGTCTGGGTCCCCTGCAGCTGGCTTGTTCCCGCCATTCCTGCTTGTGCTTGATTCTGGATGGACCACTCTCAGCTTCCCTGATTGCTTCTGGGCTTGCTGGGTTGCATTTGAACAAGATCCTTCAGTTATTGGTGTGCATTTTAAAATTAGAGAAGCACTACTTAGTAGCAGACAGACAAAAGGACGGGTGATAGCACCTTCCAGGCAGAGGTCACAGACAGTCTCCCAAGTGCGAAAAAGAACAGGAAACTCTCGTAGTAAAAGAGAGGAGTCATGAGACACTGCTGGAGAGACAGGCAGGGAACAATAGGTCACCAAGGGCAGGCTTGCCACTCTAGGGATGTGGTGGGATAAAAAGGCAGTCATGGCAGAGTTTCAGGCAAGGATGTAACATGATCAGATTGTGTGTATGTATCTGTGTAGCCACACTCTTACATATAACTTTTGACTTTGGCTTTAATCTGCAGAATGGTTTGGAAGGGAAGCAAAATGAATGCAGGGCAAAGCTGAGGAGACTACTGCAACAGTCAGCTTGAAAATAATGATGACTTGGAACAACATAGTTGCCACGGGAATAAAGAGAGTGAGGGGAAGATGTAAGGTATTTCTCCCAGGTGGGCTTGACGGGACTCTTGCATGGAGGGAACAGAGGATCTTGCATCACCCCCACCCCCCACCCCAACCCCATCCCTGCCTCTGGCTTAGCATCTTGTGGATGGCTGCAATGAAGAGATCTGTTTGGGAACCATTAAGTTGGAGGTGATTGTGTGACTTGCAAATGGCAGGGACAGGCAAGTTGTGTTTTCAGAGCTGGACCCTGAGTGAGAGAAACCACAGGAGTGAAGGCGCCAGCAAGTGAGAAGGAGTCAGAGACGAGGCTCCCTGGGGAATCCCAGTGTCTATAGATGGGCTGGAGGAGGGGCTGGCGAACGTACAACAGGAGAAGAGGAGAAAGCAGAAGAGGAAACTCGGAAGACTGAGAAGCTGTGAGAGTCAAAAGCATGCGCCCTCATACGATCTGTGTCATGATACTATCCAGGATGAGCCTTTAAATGTGTCAGTTTAGGTTACTTCTCTTCATTCAGATGAAAAGCCCACGTCCTCACAATGGTCTCAAGGCTCTGCATGTCTGCCCCTCCCCAGACCTGTTCCAGGCTTGCAGGCGCCATGGTAGTCCACAGGTAGGCAGGCACATTCCCCCGCCACTCCCCATGGGGGTGGCACTTTGCCCACAAATGCTGACATTCGCTTCCTCCAGGTACCTGCTTGGCTCAGCCCCTGGCCATCCTCACCTCCAGATGCATCCAGCTCAGCCTGCTCCAGGCCACCCTCACCATCCATCAGCCTTAACCTGCTCTAGTTTCAATATGTCCTCCACACTCGTCTCCATCGCTCACACTCCATAATTTAATTATCTGCATTGTTTTCTGTTTGTCTCCCTTGACTAGATTATAATCTTCACAAGGGCAAGGATCTTTGTTGATTACATTAACTGCTATGTTCTAAGTGACTAGAACAGTGCCTGGCACATAGTTGGTGCTCCATAATCATTTGTGGTACAATGAAAAAATCTGCTTTTTGAAGGGACGTAATGTAACTGTCACCATAGCAAGAATGACCTTAGTCTTTAGTCTGAGGCCACTGGGACAAGAGTCAAGAGTTGAGAGTGTGACAGGGAGAAGGTATTACACTCCAGTCTCTAGTCCATACATCACTGCAGATGCTTCTGTCTGCCATTAATGGAAACGGGGTTTTTCTTTTTTTTTTTTTAAATTATTTTAATTGGAAGCTAATTACTTTACAATATTGTATTGGATTTGCCATACACTGACATGAAATGGGGTTTTTCAATGATAATGTCTTGCTGCTATTCAGCCCCCTTTGAGGTTTCCTGTCACTAAAGGCCACTGGGATAAATTTCTTATGATTCTCACAACTTCTCCATCCTTTCCACATTTTTCTCTTTCCCTTCATACGTGCTTTTTTTTTGAGACGTAATTCACATAGCATAAAATTCACTCTTCGCTGCCCCATCCCCCATTTCCCCTTAGGGTCTGGCAACTATTTCTTGTCTCTATGAATTTGCCTATTCTGGACATTTCATATAGGTGGAATCACACAATATGTGGCCTTTAGTGTCTGGCTACTTTTGCTTAGATAATGTTTTCAAGGTTCATCCATGTTGTAGCATGTATCAGAATTTCATTCTTTTGTATGGCTCAGTAATATTCCCTTGTGTGGCTATTTTGTTTATCACATTTTGTTATCAGTTAATAGAGTTAGATTGTTCCCACTTTGATTATTATGAATAATACTATGAATATTTGTGCACAGTATGTATTTTGTGAACATGTTTTCAATTCTCCTGGGTATATATGTAGGAGTGGTCATATGACAACTACATGTTTAAATTTTTGAGGAAATGCCAAACTGTTTTCCAGAGGACCTGTATCATTTTCATTCTTCCTGGCAGTGGATAAGGGTTCCAGTTGCTTCACATCCTTGCCAACATGTACTATTATCCATCATGTCAGTTATAGCTATCCTCAGTTCAGTCGCTCAGTCATGTCCAACTCTTTGTGACCCCGTGAACCGCAGCATGCCAGGCCTCCCTGTTCATCACCAACTCTCGGAGTCTACCCAAACCCATGTCTATCGAGTCGGTGATGTCATCCAACCATCTCATCCTCTGTTATCCCCTTCTCCTCCTGCTCTCAATCTTTCCCATCATCAGGGTCTTTTCAAATGAGTCAGTTCTTTGCATCAGGTGGCCAAAGTATTGGTTTCAGCTTCAACATCAGTCCTTCCAATGAACACCCAGGACTGATCTCCTGATGGACTGGTTGGCTCTCCTTGCAGTCCAAGGGACTCTCAAGAGTCTTCTCCAACACCACAGTTCAAAAGCATCAATTCTTCGGTGCTCAGCTTTCTTCACAGTCCAATTCTCACATCCATACATGACCACTGGAAAAACCATAGCCTTGACTAGATGGACCTTTGTTGGCAAAGTAATGTTTCTGCTTTTTAATATGCTGTCTAGGTTGCTCATAACTTTTCTTCCAAGGAGTAAGCATCTTTTAATTTCATGGCTGCAATCAGCATCCACAGTGATTTTGGAGCCCCCGCAAAATAAAGTCTGACACTGTTTCCACTGTTTCCCCATCTATTTCCCATGAAGTGATGGGACCAGATGCCATGATCTTAGTTTTCTGAATGTTGAGCTTTAAGCAAACTTTTTCACTCTCCTCTTTCACTTTCATCAAGAGGCTTTTTGGTTCCTCTTCACTTTCTGCCATAAGGGTGGTATCATCTGCATATCTGAGGTTATTGATATTTCTCCCGGCAATCTTGATTCCAGCTTGTGCTTCCTCCAGCCCAGCATTTCTCATGATGTACTCAGAATAGAAGTTAAATAAGCAGGGTGACAATATACAGCCTTGATGTACTCCTTTTCCTAGTTAGAACCAGTCTGTTGTTTCATGTCCAGTCCTAACTGTTGCCTCCTGACCTGCATACAGTTTTTTCAAGAGGCAGGTCAGGTGGTCTGGTATTCCCATCTCTTTCAGAATTTTCCACAGTTTTTTTGTGATCCACACAGTCAAAGGCTTTGGCATAGTCAATAAAGCAGAAATAGATGTTTTTCTGGAACTCTCTTGCTTTTTTGATGATCCAGCGGATGTTGGCCATTTGATCTCTGGTTTCTCTGCCTTTTCTAAAACCAGCTTGAATATCTGGAACTTCACAGTTCATGTACTGCTGAGGCCTTGATTGGAGAATTTTGAGCATTACTTTGCTAGCATGTGAGATGAGTGCAATTGTGCAGTAGTTTGAGCATTCTTTGGCATTGCCTTTCTTTGGGATTGGAATGAAAAGTGACTTTTTCCAGTCCTGTGGCCACTGCTGAGTTTTCCAAATTTGCTGGCATATTGAGTGCAGCACTTTCACAGCATCATCTTTCAGGATTTGAAATAGCTCAACTGGAATTCCATCACCTCCGCTAGCTTTTTTGTAGTGATGCTTCCTAAGGCCCACCTGACTTCACATTCCAGGATATCTGCTCTAGGTGAGTGATCACACAATCGTGATTATCTGGGTCATGAAGATCTTTTTTGTACAGTTCTTCTGTGTATTCTTGCCACCTCTTCTTAATATCTTCTGCTTCTGTTAGGTCCCTACCACTTCTGTCCTTTATTGAGCCCATCTTTGCATGAAATGTTCCCTTGGCATCTCTAATTTTCTTGAAGAGATCTCTAGTCTTTTCCACTCTATTGTTTTCCTTTATTTCTTTGCACTGATCACTGAGAAAGGCTTCCTTATCTCTCCTTGCTATTCTTTGGAACTCTGCATTCAAATGGGTATATCTTTCCTTTTCTCCTTTGCTTTTCACTTCCCTTCTTTCCACAGCTATTTGTAAGGCCTCCTCAGATAGCCATTTTGCTTTTTTTGCATTTCTTTTTCTTGGGGATGGTCTTGATTCCTGTCTCCTGTACAATGCCATGTACCTCCATAGTTCATCAGGCATTCTGTCTATCAGATCTAGTCCCTTAAATCTATTTTTCACTTCCACTGTATAGTCATTTATTTATAGCCATCCTAGTGGGTGTAAAATGATACCTCATTGTGATTTTGACTTCCTTTTTCTTCGTGACTGATGAGTTTGAGCATCTTTTCATGCGCTTATTGGCCATTTAGATATCTTTAGAGAAATGTCTATTTAATTTCTTTGCTCATTTAAAATTTGAGTTGTTTATCTTTTTATTGTTGTGTTGCAAGTGTTTTAAAATATATTCTGATATTCTGCACACTAGATCTTTATCAGACATATTATTTGCAAATATTTCCCCATATTCTTTGGTTTGTCTTTTCAGTTTCTCAAAGTGTCTTCTGAAGCACCAAAACTTTTAGTTTTGATGAAGTTCAATTTATTTGTTTTTATTTTTGGTTCCACAGACTTCTTACATATAGTACCTGCTATCCATTCTGACAGCAGATGGGGAAAAGCAAATGGGGACAAGAACATGACAACTTTACATTTCACACTAATAAAATTATTTAGAAAACTGCCTTTTATTAAACAGTATAATTTCTGTTGGTGGATGCAAGGCAACTATGAATCACATACAAATCATCATCTTCTATTCTATTCAGCTGGATGGGTCTAAGTAAGGGACAGAATAATAAAGAATATCATTGCAGAGGAAATCAGTAGGATTTATGCCATTTAAAATATGGTTTCTAAATTGCTTAAGCATATCTATCACATTCTAACTAGAACATTTAAAATCAGCATCCTATAAAAGCAATACTCTGTGATATGATTTCTTCACTGTGAAAATTTGTCTTTCAGACCCGTCACCCTAGAGCACTGAGACTGGATAGACTGCTTTGTCGGAAGAATCACCCCACCTTCACCAGAGGTTCGTATTTGATTCATATGGGTACACTCCAAGGAACATAGGATCCAGGTTCATCTCTTGGAATCTGGAATGAAAAGACAGATTTGGATGTTTGCGACTTGGAAGATGTTTACGACACGTGAAAAAGAGCAGATTATAAAACAGGACAAAAACCACCCAGAGGGTGACCAGGACAATGAGAGAGGTGACCGTGACAGCGTGAGAAGCACGGAGGCGCCCAGGAGGGGACCAAGGGTCGGGCTGCGCAGGGCGGCTGGGAGAGTCATCTCAGGCTTGAAGAGGGAAAGAGGACAGGTGGAGTCAGCCTCTGCACTTCTCCAGATGAAGAGGCGATTCCTGGGGCTTTGGAAGAGCTTTAAGGGGTACCGTGAAGAGCCATCACGAGAGGTTGTATAGAACAGGTCTCTCCCTTCAATATAAGGAATAATGTGTTCATAGTCAGAGGGGTCCCTCTGAATGGCATGACCTCCTCCCACAGTTAAAAACCCCATCACTGAAAATGCCCACGGAGAGTAGAGATGTTTGCTCGACCAGGGCACTGCAGGAGGAATTCTTGCTACGGGGGGGAGGGACAAGATCTGTCCCCCTCTGGGGTTCTGATCAGGAACTGCACAAATTCCCATGGCTTGGGTAGAGGAAGTTAAGAAGGTTGGGGTGGCCCATATTCTTGGCCTGGGTTTCTTGGGTTTAGAGCACAGTTCCTGAACTTCTGACTAATGTGTCCTGGGAAGGGAACAAAACTAAGGAGGAGCCTACAATTGCTGAATGAAGACTGAACTTTTCTTTTTAAATGGTGTAGAAATGACCCCACTGCAGGCAGGCTGCTGTCTCACTCAATTGTCTTCAGGTTCCTGCCACCTTTTCTTCCGTGGAAAACCACCATGGTGGGCTAATGAAACTTAGCTACAAGGACAGGGGAAAAACTTCATACTCCGTGGAGCAGAACGTACCATTCTTGTGAACTTGTCTTCACAGGCCATTCTAATCTTCTCTGGGGTCAGTGGACTGTTGAGCCTCAGTGGTCCCGGCAGGCCTCTCTCCTGTCGTGCTGCACTTACTGCATCGTGGATGGCGAAAAACACTGAGCACCCCAGGAATATCCCAGACTCTCCCAGACCCTGGTAGGGAAACAAGTAAACTAGATTATCATTTTCTCTCTCTTTCTCTGCATGTGTGTGTGTGTGAATGTATGTATCTCATGTACATGCACATCTATGGATACATATGTGCATGTATGCATATATTAAATATTACATATGTGACTTTCATTTAAAAAGCGAATTCACTCCTTAGCCCAGTATTTCTATTCTGAGGATTCCAGTGGAAGGAAATGACCCTGAAGGGAGAGAACAGATAGAGGCATGAGGCTGATTACTGGCATGAAGATGAAAAATCAGAGCAACCTGATGATAGCAGTAGTTTATGTCCACAATTTGGAGTATTTTTTTAAAAATTTATAATGTTCAATTACTTTAAAGTTAAAATGTTTAATCTGGCTTTTCCCCCTATACTCCCGGAAAAAAAAAACCCAATCAACCAAGAGATTAATGTAGCCCCTCCCTCCTGGCACAGATATCACATAAACACGCATTTATTCACGTAACACAGCTTACCTTAGACGAATACAGGGTATTAGAGCTTTCAGAGGGAGGCAACAAAGAAATGTGCAGCTCCATGGGGATGTCACAGATGGCAGGGATTTTATACTGGTTCGGGCCCCGGGTGTACAGGACACCCTGAGGAGAATAATTCAGTTCCTCTATTGTATAAAGCCCCATGCCTTGAATAAATGCACCTTCAATCTGAGGCAGAAAAGAAAAATTCCATATATGAGAAAATACAGCCAACAGAAGCATTTCAACTTCATGCTGTTTGCCTGAATTTTAAAAATGCAGTTTAAGAGGGTTCTCTGAATATTTGGGAGCCTGTCTCTGAAAGGTTATTTACAAGTTCACTTCAGAGCATGCCTGAACATCTCCCTGAGCGCAAAATTCAGTCAAAGAATGTGAGTTTGAATCTCAGCCTGGCATTAAAGCTGCAGCTCCAGAAGAGCCCTCAGGGAGCCCGTAGCCTAAACATCTTGATTTTTTTCTGTTTACGAGGCAGGTGAAACCCTCTCTGACAGTTTGCCCATAGACCTCAGCACCCAGGAGAGACTCTCAAGGCTCTGGAACCCTGGCAGCTCACCCCCCACCTATCACTCATCAGCTAGCTTGCCTCACATCTCTGGACTGTCTCCTCGATCGATCGTATCGTGAAGGGTTTGAACTGTGTGCTCCCTGAGCTTCCTTTACAGCTTTAAAATGCTCCAGTTCTTAGACGTCAGCACATGAATGAAATTACCATTCCATGCAGGCTTCTGATTTCTGGGTCTTCTCTTCCCGTCCTTCCTTCCTGCAGCCACATTTTCTCCATCCTCATTTCTGTCTACTAGCAGAGATGTTCTTCTCTACCACAATGTTAGAACAGTCTTCCTAATACTCTAGACTGCTCCCCGAGCCAAGTCCCTTCCACCTGCTAAGTAAATGCCTGTCCTGGGAGGTTTCTACCAACATGACCCTTTTTCACGTCCTACCTCCAGCCTCACATCCCACCCCTGTGACACAGGTGACCGCTGCCATCAGCTTATCCTCACTGCCAGCCCTGAACACAAGATGTGCAGAATCTCAGCTCTTTCTTTAGGTTAATTCCCTCCATTTTCCCCCTACCCAGAACACCTCTTCCTGCTCATTCTTTGCCCGCTTTGACTCCTCCAATCCATAAGTCCTTCCCACTCTCCTGTCAAGATCCTAATCAGAGGGTCCCTCAGACTACATTCTCTATTGGAAATAGGAAACTGAATGGCCCACTGGTACCAAGGCAGGTAGAGAAAGTGAGGGAAGCTTCCAGAGAGCGTGTGACTCTCTAAAGAGGCAGCCAACAGACTTTTCCTCATGGAAACACTTTTCCAGCTCCAGTGTTGGCAAATTTTCTGTGTATCCAAGAGATGCTAGACATGTGAAAATTCATGTAAAACAGCGTTGTGATTTTTTAATCTTGTTAATTATTTCAAATTTAAATTATAAAATATCTGTGGGTAAAACAGACTACCCATCAGAGCTATGCTGTAACTATCTGATGTTTGTTATCTCAGCCTTGAAGCCAGAGCCCATCACCTTCCCTGGACTCAGCACTAAGTCCTGGATCCTACTTCCAGCCCACAGGCGTGGGGTTCATGCTGCTACCTCTAGGCTCAGTCCTGCTCTTTCAAGCTCCCCAGTCATAGACTGCACATTTTTTCAAAAACTACCTGCAACACCTTTGTTCCCTTCCCTTTTTTAAACAATAAGAGGTTTGAGTTCTATGGCTGTCCTGAACAGAAAGATTCTGACTAAAGGGAGAGAATAAGAAAATGATGGGTGGGCTTCTCTAGTGGCTCAGTTGGTAAAGAATCCACCTGCAATGCAGGAGACCACCTGCAGTCCAGGAGACCCAGGTTTGATCCCTGGGTCAGGAAGATCCTCTGGAGAGGGAAATGCAACCCACTCCAGTATTCTTGCCTGGGAAATCCCATGGACAGAGGAGCCTGGCGGGCTACAGTCCATGGGGTTGCAAAGAATCAGACATTACTGAGTGATTAACACACACACACACACACAAACACAAGAAGATGATGAATCGGGGACTTCTATGTTGGTCCAGTAGCTGAGACTCCACCCTCCCAATGCAGGGGACCCAGGTTTGTTCCCTGGTCAGGAAACTAGATCCTGCATGCTGCTACTAAAGATCCTACATGCTACAACTAAGACCTGGCACAGCCAAATAATAAATATTAAAAAATAAACACAAAAAAATATTGAAAATAAATAAACATATATTTTTAAAAAAGAAGATGAATAAGCCAATGGAATGTTTTCCTGGCAGACCCCCCAGCAGTGTTGACTTTTACAAACAAGGAGAGAGGCACATTGGTTCCACATACCTGGCCTACGTCAAGGGCTGGATTTATACTGTAGCCAACATCCATGACAATGTCTGTTCTGATGTTCTAGTAATTAAAAACAAGTAAAAATGTTTAGTTTGATGAATACAACTTGGGAAGACAAAGTTGAGGCACATTATATTTCAGGAAAAAGAAGCAACAAAGTTTATTATGTATAACTTCAAAGTTATATAAAGACTCATACAGCTTAAGTAGTCTTTTTTTTTTTTTTTTCTTGCAAGCAATGGGAGAGAAAAATATTTACTTGGCTTTGATTCCAGCTGAGGGATGTAATGTATTCGGTTGAATCCACTACAACAAATAGAACACATGCCACAGAAAACAGGAAATGTTTATGGCCCTCCTGATCCTTGTTGCAAAACTTCCTGGCCACCACCACACTCTGCCCTCAGAGTCCAGCTGGCTGGGTGATAGTCTCTGAATCAAGAACTCAGGGTTCATCAGCAAAAACTGCCATTTTAGGTTATGTATTTTTAGAGCAGAGGAGAGACTAAATCTAACATTACAGCTTGGTAACCAAAAATTCTCTGATAACCTACAGAGGAGGAAGAGGATAGCAGGCCCAGCCAGGCTGGCGGGGACACCTTTGCCCATTTAAGAGGGCAAGGACATAAAGAAGAGAGGCTGCCAGTTGCTTTCTAACCATTGCACCAAGGTGATTGCTGAGCTCCTATTTCCTTGGTAATATCGAGAAACTATCCTTAGCCAATTATGTGGTGCCTCTCTAGTGCTCAGACAGATGGAATATTTGGAAAATAAATGGAGCTAGAGTTCAGCTCAAAGACCTTCCCAAATTGGTACTGACCTTATGAGCACCTGTCAGGCAGTCTATCTCAACCTCGGAACAGGCAGCTCCATAAACAAAGTATTCGAAAGGGTGGCCTTCGCCCGTCTCCCAGTTTATGTTTGACTCATAACCCCTGGAGGAAACAGAATTTTTGAGGAGTGTTGTTAAACGATCAAGTCCCTTCATTGCAGACCACAATAATTAAACAGACCCATGAGGAGCTGTGCCCAATTTGCACACCCAGCAAAAACAAGAGGAGTATCCTTGTGATTCAGTGATGTGCAGTACATAATATAAGGAATAAAGCTGTGAAATGATAAATATTTACTTCTTTCTTATTAAATTTGCTTTGCCTGATAAAAACAGGAAACCACTCCCTACCACTAACTCCCTAGGCTTGGAAGTTAACTGCTGATTGTTTGGATACTCATCCTATTGTTTTTGGTTAATATGGGGTCATGTAATCCTGTGGTAATGAAGCTTGGGGAATTCCAGCTGGATTTTACACCAAATACTACATCAAAGTGCACCCTTGCCGGT
This sequence comes from Moschus berezovskii, assembly GCF_049115385.1. NCBI lineage: Eukaryota > Metazoa > Chordata > Mammalia > Artiodactyla > Moschidae > Moschus > Moschus berezovskii. Next base: position 47,496,212 of record NC_142461.1, read on the forward strand.
TTCTCTTTCTGGCCCCAGGATCCAGCCTTCTGTAGGTGGGGTCAGGGCCTCTGGCTCTCATTCTTTGCCAGTACTCTGGTCTCTCCATCAGCTTCCAACTGCTCTGTTTCCAACTCTTCTTTAAGGACACCAAATGAATGTCATGGTAGAAGAGACGCATAGGCCAGCAGCTGACCAATACTTTCTACCCTTCTCTCTTCCTCTCCTCCTAGCCTGGAGGGGCTTATCCCTGTCAGTGCCCTCAGACTCCCACAAAAACTGGCAAAGAGAGAAAATCAGGTGTGACTCTATATCTCTCTGCTCCCTGATGGCTTTCACTCTCCATTAAAATTATTTGATAGATTGCTTTTCAAAGTTTCTGAGTTCTAGTTGTTCCACATCTTGACAACAAACACATAGATACTGTTAAATTTCTTATTTTTTTGCCAATCTATCTTACTATAGATTGAATTTGCATCCCTTTTCCTTCATTTCTTAAGTTAAGGGACACCGTGAGTTTTCAACACAACGTCAATCACTCCTTCCTTGGTAACCCCCAGGGAACTCTTCATACTTCCCACTATGAAGAAAAAGAAATGCAAAAAAGCAAAATGGCTGTCTGAGGAGGTCTTACAAATGGCTGTGAAAAGAAGAGAGGCAAAAGGCAAAGGAGAAAAGGAAAGACATACCCATTTGAATGCAGAGTTCCAAAGAATAGCAAGGAGAGATAAGAAAGCCTTCCTCAGCGATCAATGCAAAGAATTAGAGGAAAACAGTAGAATGGGAAAGACTAGAGATCTCTTCAAGAAAATTAGAGATGCCAAGGGAACATTTCATGCAAAGATGGGCTCGATAAAGGACAGAAATAGTAGGAACCTAACAGAAGCAGAAGATATTAAGAAGAGGTGGCAAGAATACACAGAATAACTGTACAAAAAAGATCTTCACAACCCAGATAATCATGAAGGTGTGATCAGTCACACTCAACTAGAGCCGGACACCCTGGAATGTGAAGTCAGGTGGGCCTTAGTAAGCATCACTACAAAAAAGCTAGCGGAGGTGATGGAATTCCAGTTGAGCTATTTCAAATCCTGAAAGATGATGCTATGAAAGTGCTGAACTCAATATGCCAGCAAATTTGGAAAACTCAGCAGTGGCCACAGGACTGGAAAAGGTCAGTTTTCATTCCAGTCCCAAATAAAGGCAATGCCAAAGAATGCTCCAACTACCTCACAATTGCACTCATTTCACATGCTAGCAAAGTAATGTTCAAAATTCTCCAAGCCAGGCCTCAGCAGTACATGAACCGTGAACTTCCAGATATTCAAGCTGGTTTTAGAAAAGGCAGAGAAACCAGAGATCAAATGGCCAACATCCGCTGGATCATCGAAAGACCAAAAGAGTTCCCAAAAAACATCTATTTCTGCTTTATTGACTATGCCAAAGCCTTTGACTGTGTGGATCACAAGAAACTGAGGAAAATTCTGAAAGAGATGGGAATACCAGACCACCTGACCTGCCTCTTGAGAAACCTGTTTGCAGGTCAGGAAGCAACAGTTAGGACTGGTCATGGAACAACAGACTGGTTCCAAACAGGAAAAGGAGTACATCAAGGCTGTATATTGTCACCCTGCTTATTTAACTTATATGCAGAGTACATCATGAGAAATGCTGGGCTGGAGGAAGCACAAGCTGGAATCAAGATTGCCAGGAGAAATATCAATAACCTCAGATATGCAGATGACACCACCCTTATGGCAGAAAGTGAAGAGGAACCAAAAAGCCTCTTGATGAAAGTGAAAGAGGAGAATGAAAAAGTTTGCTTAAAGCTCAACATTCAGAAAACTAAGATCATGGCATCCGATCCCACCACTTCATGGCAAATAGATGTGGAAACAGTGGCTGACTTTATTTTTTGGGGCTCCAAAATCACTGCAGATGGTGATTGCAGCCATGAAATTAAAAGACACTTGCTCCTTCAAGGAAAGTTATGACCAACCTAGATGGCATATTAAAAAGTGGAGCCATTACTTTGCCAGCAAAGGTCCGTCTAGTCAAGGCTATGGTTTTTCCCGTGGTCATGTATGGATGTGAGAGTTGGACTGTAAAGAAAGCTGAGCACCAAAGAATTGATGCTTTTAAACTGTGGTGCTGGAAAAGACTCATGAGAGTCCCTTGGACTGCAAGGAGATCCAACCAGTCCATCCTAAAGGAGATCAGTCCTGGGTGTTCATTGGAGGGACTGATGTTGAAGCTGAAACTCCAAAACTTTGACCACCTGATGCGAAGAGCTGATTCATTTGAAAAGACCCTGATGCTGGGAAAGTTTGAGGGCAGGAGAAGGGGACGACAGAGGATGAGATGGTTGGATGGCATCACCAACACAATGGACATGGGTTTGGGTGAACTCCGGGAGTTGGTGATGGAAAGGGAGAACTGGCATGCTGTGGTTAATGGAGTCACACAGAGTCGGACACGACTGAGCGACTGAACTGAACTGAATGATTTGAATCATCAATTCAACTGTATTTTATTTGTATGTCTATTTTTTTCTCAGGCTTTCTGACATCTGGATTAAGTAGCAGCTAAAAGTTCTTTATGACAGTGGATTAACAAAAGGTCCCAAATCATTTTTTGCCGAGTACAAACAGAAATGAAACTCTCCTTCCAAATACTGCTGCTGTTTTCCATAGCATATGATCAAAAGGACTATTTACCTGAAGTATCCAGTAGCTGAGAGACTAATGCTTTCATTAAAAGCAGCCTGTGCCTGGGGAAAAAAGAGTACAATGTGATGCAATAAAGATGTTTAAAGTAAGAGTCACTCACATTTTAATTTTACTTTGTGTTAAATAAAGCGATCAGGAGTAAAAACACGGAAGGACCAACATTAACTTATTCCTTTCAGCATTTTCCACCTTCTGTAGGTAATTTGTGGTTCAGTGCTTATAGGAAAGGCATTTGTTCAATGCATGTCACCATAATAAATGAGTCTCACGGTATTTTATACTTATAGACTGGACTATTGTTGGCAACACATGTTCTGTTTGTGAAGAATTTCATCCAGTCACCTGGAAAGACTTAGCCTATTAACATGGAACATTTCTGGAAACCAAAGTGGTCAGATGTTTAATTTTAATATCAAGTATCCATTTGGGCTTCTCTGGTGGCTCACCTGGTAAAGAATCTGCCTGCAATGCAGGAGACCTGGGTTCAATCCCTGGGTTGGGAAGATCCCCTGGAGAAGGAACAGTTACCCACTCCAGTATTCTGGCCTGCAGAATTCCATGGATGGTACAGTCCATGGGGTCTCAAAGAGTCAGAAACAACTGAGCAACTTTCACTTTCACTATTCAGAGTAGACTTGGAGATGGGTACAATCTTGCTAAATTGTACCATTTACACTAAAAGTTCTTCTGACTCTGCAGTGTACACAGCTGACTAAGATACAAAATGATGCAATTTAGGTCTGAGAAAGAAAAAGGTGAGAAGTGTAACCATCACAGAAGAAAAAGGGATTGGAGGGCAGCATTCCATTATGGTGGAAAACCGACTTGCTTGCACTCCATTTTCTCCAGTCAGACTCTCTCAGGCAGCACCGGGCAGAGGTCAGAAATAAAGATGCCCAGAAAGGATTGACAGCGCTCATAAATATGAATTACAGAATGAGTCCTAACTCTATGGAATAGCAGGACCATTTCTAAGTAAGATTTCCCAATGTTATTTCCTCCAGACCAGTACTTTAACGTGACTTAACATCCTAGAACTGTCGGTATGACAATTACACCCAGTCTTCAGTGGGTACCCATTCCACACCATCTAGTACTTTTAAACCCATTATTCTGAATAGTTTCCTAGTTGATTTTAGAATGTGTCTTCTTGTCCAACTAGACTGTGAGTAGATCAAAGGGAGCAGTTGAATATATACCCAAATGGCTTGGCTTTTTATTTCTAAATGAGTGCTTATATGACTTTTACTTTTACAGAGTGACTCTGGTATTATCTTCCAATTTTAGGAACAATAGAACCCCCAAAAAAGAGAACAGACAGATTGACATCTTTTATCAAGAAAATACCTAGATTCCTTAGGAAGAAGCATTAATTCTAAATAAAAACAAGAGGAACCTTCGTTTCTCTAACAGAGAATTGTCCCAGATGTAGGAGTTCGGCCATGATCCTATGATAAGATTTCCACACGCTGAGAGCCAAAGGCCAAAGGCCTCGATCATAATGTAAGTGTAATACCTTTTAATGTGCCCTTTCCACTGATATTTGACTCACATATCTCTCTCTCACTCTCCTCTCTACTTTTTTTTTCTAACATTACACACAGAAACAGTAATTCTTACCCAATCCTTCCAAGTGCCTCTGGGATTTTTGCTGATGATGGGTTCAAGGCGTTTTAGAAGAGTCTGACAAGCATCCTGGGGATGATTTTTCAGTTAAAATTATTATCATAAACACCAACTTCCAAACCACATGATAAGTGACCTTACATAGGCTTATTAGAGAGGCCCATGGAACATGGAGAAGGAAGAGACCAACCCTGTAAGCAGTGATGAGAAAAGTTTCATGGGGGTAGGGGTGAAGCACGAGCTAGTCTTAAAGACAGACCGCCTAGGATGGGGGCCTTCTACAGCCCTGTTGAGAGCTCAGAACTTAACAGAAAAACTGTTGGCAAACTACCGGCCACCATTTGTAAGCACAGTGTGGTCAGATTTATTTTGTGGGGAAGCTTCTCTGGCTGCGGGAAGCAAGAGTGAAAGGCAGTAAAACTGGGGTGGACAGACAGAGCCTTGCGATGGCCTTGGCAAGAGGCATGAATTTGAACCAAAGCGGCCATGATACCGCTACCTGGAACCAGAAAGAGAGATTTCTAAGCAGAATGGATTAGGACGTGGGGATCAGTGAGTTGTCAGGAGTGAGGGAGAAAGAGGGTGGCATCTTCCACTCGGGAGAGTGGCCAGTGCTGAACACTGACTGAGCTCCCAACCTGGGGGAAGGCTCAGTTTTCCCCAAGAGGGTTGGGAAGAAGACAAGAACTGGATGGATTCTCAATATCTCCTGAGCTCCGGCCTTGATGGGATTCATGATTTAGGCCCCACTGCAATGATTTTTACCTTTACTGCCAACCCGTTGAGATCAGCCACTACGGACCCTCCAGAGGCATTTGTATTAGGGATGGTTTCTGTGCTTGTTCCCCGGAGGTGGATATTGGACAGTGGCATCCTTAACTCACGACTCACCACCTGGATTTTGGAAGAGATCTTTCACTTTTCTTTGGTTAGGCATAGACCTGTGCGTATACCCCATGGTAACATGTATGTGGAGCCCTCCACACCCAGCAGAGACCAGTGACAGGACCACGAGTCCCTCCAGCCACAAGAAGTCCCTCTTGTCTAAAACCCTGCAGCTGGTTTGGCCCCTGCAGCCCTGAACACACTTTCTTCTTCTTTGACTTTCTTTTGTACAAAAGCACCCAATAGAGGAGGTGGGCCCTCTAAAGTCAAGGCAGGAGGGAATGCTTTATAACTTCATCATCATGAAATCAACACCTTTGAGGCCTCTCTTATACCTCTGCACTCTGCATAGCTCTAGCAAAACTGACTTCATCAGAGATGAGATGCTTTATCCAGATTTCTGGAGATGCTCCAGTAAGAGAAAGGACAATGGCTTTGTTAAAGCAACAGTGACAACATGAGATCCCAGAAGTAAATGGTGCCAGTGCCACTGGCCAACATAAGGACTTAGCTGGGTTCTTCCTTTGTGTTTACTGATGGAGCAAAAATCATACTACTAGTCTCAGCAGGTCCCAGATTCTCCTTCCTGCTAGCAGTATGGCTTAGTAGAGTTTGCCAACAACTAGGGCTATGGCAAAAATGTACAGAGCCCTCCCCGTCACTGGCTCTCAGAAGACTGTCTGCACAAAGTGTATAGGCTTAGAACAGACAGGTTTCTGGTGGCTCAATGAGGAAAACACTGAAGTCTCACCTCAGGGAAAAAGCTATGACCAGACAATTCTCAAGCAAGTGATAACATGAAAGAAAATATATAATCAGCACCTCTATAATCAGAAAAGTGCAAATTAAAGCAATAATGAGGTAATTTCATCTATCACATTATATTTTTAAACAACCCATAACATAGAATGTTGACTAGTGGTGTAATATGATGGATACTTTCTGGAAAACAATTTGGTAGTAAGTGCCAAATGATTTAAGACTTATTCTGTGACCCAGTAATTCCATTCCTGAGAACTTATTTTAAAAAACAGTCATTGATTTGATCACAGGCTTATGGACAAAAGTGTCCACTAGAGTGTTTAATAATTGGGGATGGTTAAGTGAATTATACATACATCCACATGCAACATTAAAAATTATGACTGCAAAACATTCTTAATGACAGGAGGAAATGCTCCTTCTATATCAAGATAGGTGGAAAAATCCAAGATACAAAATTATGCAAACAGAATGCTTGTGATTTTTTGAAAAAGAAAAGTCAAAGTCATTGAAAAAGAAAAAAAAGTCACACTAGAAAAGCCACAAAACAGTGATTACTGTTAAGTGGTAAAAGTGTGCAGGGTTTAAAAAAAAAGTTTGCTTTTCAAATGTTTTATAATCTGTAATACTATAATGATTATCAAAATAGAAACAACGAAAACTTATTTGAAAATAATTGAGCCAAAAGAAAAGTGATAGTTTGGTTAAAAATATCAAATGTGTTTTGTATCACCAGTTGTTCAGAGTCCTACTATAAAAATGGCAAAAAATAATGCAATGCATCAGAATTTACACATCTTTTTATTTCTCAGCAAAGGTTCCAAAAAAAAAAAAAGAAACCCCAACACATTTGTTAATACATGTTAATAAAGGAAAGCAGCAAGTGATCTACAACCTTCTTTAGCAATAAGACAACCAAAGCTATTCTGCCACATTCTTTTAGGCGGGTCAGTTACAGAACTGGCTTGTTTACCCAGTTTCTGCGAAGAGCTTAGTAGTTGAAACAGTCAAAGTTAAAGTCTCCTATCCTTTTTATTTTGGAACAGAAAATGTACACCGCTCGTTTCTCCCTTATACACATATCCACAACCACACATCCAGCTTCATCCTGTGACTTGCATTCTTACCTGAATCATTTTAGTGTGGACCCCCTGCCCCATTTCAATTCCACCGTGAGTCACCAGCACAGACCCATCCAGATAAATGTGAACCAGGGCAGCAGCCTAAGCAAAAAAAAGAAAACAATCGCCACTATGTTTTTGATTGATATTATCATATATCTTATCAAATAGAAGATATTTTCCCTGGGAAGTAACCCCTCCTTTCCATCTCTGCCACAATACACACCGGCACCTTCCCCATCGCCCTGAGCAGAGCCAGGGCAGGGCCAGCCTGTCGCTGGAGGGCTAAGCTCTGGGGCAGGTTTATGCTGCTTACGCTACTATTTCCTCTGGAGGGCAACTGAAGCCCTGGTACCTTCAAAGATCCCCCTGACCCAGGGTGGAACAATAAGCTAAGTTTGGGGGTTTTGAGGGAGAGGCCATCTGTTTTAAATGCAAAATCACGTATAGACTGTTTGGGGGAGAAGGGAAAGACTTGTTTACGTGAACACATATCCCTACAGTTGGAGGTATGTAATAGAGAAGCAAAAATAAAAATCCAAATAAGATGGGGCAGATAGATATAATTTTTTTTTGCTACAAAATGTGCTGAGCCTGCCTGCAATATCTTGGCTCAGAGTTACAGGGCTTTAGAGTTGGAAAAGAACTTGGAAGTAATATTATCTAACTGCAGAGCTGCCCACAGGGATCCAGAAGGAAACAAGCAGCTAACATAGAATAAAAGGCTGCTATATACTCTTGCCTAGAAAATCCCATGGATGGAGGAGCCTGGTGGGCTGCAGTTCGTGGGGTCGCTAAGGGTCGGACACGGCTGAGCGACTTCACTTTCACTTTTCACTTTCACACATTGGAGAAGGAAATGGCAACCCACTCCAGTGTTCTTGCCTGGAGAATCCCAGGGACGGGGGAGCCTGGTGGGCTTCCGTCTGTGGGGTCACACAGAGTCGGACACGACTGAAGTGACTTAGCAGCAGCAGCAGCATGATCAGAACACCCAGGCTCTAAGCTAAGCATATTTTACAATCAGTAGGAATGTGCCTTCTTGCCAAGTCTGCTTGTGCTACACTAGGGGCTACGGAGATGGCTTGGGAGACTGAGAAATCCCAAGAGACTGCAAAAACTGTGAAAGGCTTCTTCTCTCTGAGTCTCCAGTGTAACAGCAATACTAACAGCCATCGGTCCTAGAGAAAATGCTTCCTGTGGTTCCATTGTGGTTCAGGAGGCCTACAAGGCACACCTTTGCAGCTGCTCCCTGGGTCAGCTGGTCGGGGTGGGGGGGGGGGCGGGAGGGACGGGGGGGAGGTGTCACTGAAAGCTACCAGCTAGATTTCTTAAAAATCTTAGATTTCTAAGCTTCTAAGCAGAGTGGTATAATGATCTGGGATTTGAAAAAGCAAGTCTTCAAAAAATTCTGGTAACAAGCTAATTTCCATTTAATGAAACTAAAATTTTAGTAAACCTTGCATTACTCATGGGTGTGTGCTAATTCGCTTCAGTCGTGTCCAGCTCTTTGAGACCCCATGGACTGTAGCCCACCAGGCTCCTCTGTTCATGGGGATTCTCCAGGCAAGAATATTGGAGTGGGTTGCCATACCCTCTTCCAGGGAATCTTCCTGAACCAGGGATTGAACCCGCATCTCTTATGTCTCCTGCATTGGCAGGAGGGTCCTCTACCACTCTAAACAACCCTGGTCAAAAGTGAAAGTTGACAAATTGTGTGTCAATCACCGGATATGCCCAAGGAAAGGACTGTATTCCTAGATGGATTCTTTGCCCACCAGAAGGGCTTTTATAGCCACTTGTGGGCCATGGGCCACCTGGAGAACTGCCTCTTCATTGGCATCTGAAGGTTCACACTACTCCAGTGAACAATGCTCAGAAGCCACCATCGTTCCAAGTCAGGCAGATTGACAGTGAACACGTGCTCTGTCCACCTGGTCAGCGGGTGTAAACAAGGGATGCACACAGGAAATGGGGACCAGGAGCACTTTCTCTGAGGACAAAAGCACATACACTCGCTACCCAAGGGAGAAACTTAGAACCCTAGGAAAGGCATTGTTGTCATAATAATCATGGGGAGACACAGCAGAACAGGCTTTACTGTCTGCTGACAGTTGTCTGTGGTCAGTCCTGGAAACACTGTCTTGTGCTCCTGGCCATTTATTCTCAAAACAATAAAGATAAGGAATGATATCCTCTATAGAGTGCCCAGCGCAGGCTTCCCTGGGGAGTTGAGCATCAGACGGCAAGGGTTGCCAACTGCAGTGGCTGCTCCTGGACTCCACTCTGTGACAATTCTCTGTACTCTGATGGAATGTAAAAACCCCCATGGAAGGAAAGCCCAGTGTCCTAAGGCACCCGTGCAGAGTAACATAGTACCTCCATTAAAGTCTGATGAATGAATTGGCAATGGTATAGCCATTCAAGCTGTTCCTCAAGCTTGTAAATTCTCTATTTGGCCTCCTTGGCTCTGCAAGCAATTCAGAAGTTGCTTGTGGGTGGCATTTGTAGCTGGTACACGTGACTGAGTAACAATTACAGAGGACTCTGCATTTCTTCCCTGTGTGACCCCACAGGCAGGGCAGCCTTTCTATCTGAGATGGCTGAGTAATTTGTCCCATGTGCTGCTGCAGTCTTCTTGGGCCACTTAAAATATCAAATTTGGTTCAGTTGAGCAGCACCACTGGCTGGTTCATTGTGAGTGCCACAAAGATAATTCCGCCAAGCTGCATCTATGAAATCAGCACAACTGGCGTGTGGGAACAGATGGCTCTCCAATATCAGCTGGGAACCTAGTCTGTGAAATTTAAGCCATCCACCAAGGACTGCTCATGATGGTGAGATGTGTACTTTGGTAATCCCACAGGTTCCCAAAGTGTCTCAGCCTTTCAAACATTTGAGTTCTGCCTCTGTGCCAGGTGGGCTTCCCTGGTGGCTCAGTGGTAAAGAATCCGCCTGCAATGCAGGAGACCCGGGCTTGATCCCTGGGTTGGGAAAATCCCCTGGAGGAGGGAATGGCAACCCACTCCAGTATTCTTGCCTGGAGAATCCCATGGGCAGAGGAGCCTGGCGGGCTACAGTCCATGAGGTCGCAGAGAGTCAGACATGACTGAGCGAACTAACAGTTCCAGTTTCTGCGCCAGGTGCTGTATATAGGCACTGGGAATACAGAGGCTCATTAGATGCCGTGTGCGCTTCAGTGCCCCCATCTAGGAAATAAATACATGTAGGTGAGGGGTATTGGATACCCTCAGCTGTCGGGAGCACAGTCCTGAAGTCAAGTCCTGGTTCTACCACTCGCTAGTTGGATGTCCTTGGGCAAGATCGTGAACCCCGTGGGCTTCAGCTCTGCCTTCTATGAAACAGAACCACACCAGCCAACAGAAAGGAGACAGCGGTTAAATCAAGTAGGAAATTGCAAATCACTCCACCAAGGGCCGCATGTACAGAAGGGGCTCTAGTTCCCTCCTCTGTTTGGCTTTCTTCACAACAGAGGCTTTCGGTGTATGGCTTCCAGGAAGCAGCCTGTCTGATCCCAAACTCCTCAATTCACCTTTGTGACTCAGCCCTGATTTAATGTTATAAGCACATAAGCTGGATTTCAAAGAAGGATGGGAGGGGATGCCGGAGGCCGGCGGAGCTTCTCAGAAGCCTTTGAGGATGCAACTGTACTGCTGGCAGTTGTCTGATTTTTTCCCAACTGAGCTGAATTCCACTTCAGTTCTCATCACAAGGTGCTATGGGAATGTGGATGGTGGGGCTTTGGGGCGGGGGGGGGGGGGCTTGATGTAGCTAACAAAGCACAGCTTGTGGGGCCTCTGAGACCTGAGTTCTAACCCGGATTCCACCTTTCTCTCCAGCTGTGGGACTCTGGGTAAGTTACTAAAGCTCTTGGAGCCTCAGCTTCTCATCATTAAAGTAAAACTACAAATCTTATAGGTTGCCCTTAAGGCTGAATGAAATAAAAATCTACAAACTTACAACATAGTAGGTGCTCAGTAATTATTGTTATTTTTTTAAGCTATTTTTTTGAGAAATCTCTGATAAGGGTAATGAGACAGACCTAACCTCCTATGGAGGCCAGATATTAAGTAATAGCAGCCAAAATCACTGCTGATGGTAACTGCAGTCACGAAATTAAAAGACACTTGCTCCTTGGAAGGAAAGCTATGACAAATGTAGATAGTGTATTAAAAAGCAGAGACATCACTTTGCCTATAAGGGTCCATCTATCAAAGCTATGGTTTTTCCAGTAGTCATGTACAGATGTGAGAGTTGGAACATAGGAAGGCTGAGTGCCAAAGAATTGATGCTTTCAAACTGTGGTGATGGAGAAAACTCTCGAGAGTCCCTTGGAAAACAAGGAGATCAAACCAGTCAATCCTAAAGGAAATCAACCCTAAATATTCATTGGAAGGACTGATGCTAAAGCTGAAGCTCCAATATTTTGGTCACCTGATGGGAAGAACTGACCCACTGGAAAAGACCTGATGCTGGGGAAGATTGAGGGCAAGAGGAGAAGGGGACGACAGAGGATGAGATGATTGGGTGGCATCACCATCATCAGTGGACATGAATTTGAACAAACTCCAGGAGAGAGGGAGTTTGCTTCAACAGGGAAGCCTGGTGTGCTGCAGTCCATGGGGTGGCAGAGAGTCAGACATGACTTAGCGACTGAGCACCACCAAAAAGGGAAGGGGCACTGAGTGCCCTGCAGTTTCCTGCTTTCACTTCACTTCCGGTTTCTACCTCACAGAATCAGAGTAGCTGAAGAGGAGTCTTAGGGGTCACTGGTATCCCACTCTTTGTGACCCTATGGACTTTAGCCCACTAGGCTCCTCTGTCCTTGGGATTCTTCAGGCAAGAATACTGGAGTGTGTTGCTGTGCCCTTCTCCAGGGGATCTTCCTGACCCAGGGGTCAAACCAGAGTCTCCTGCAGCTCCTCCATTGGCGGGTGGATTCTTTACCACTAGTGCCACCTAGGAAGTGGGTGGTCCCCATGCTTATTTTATATTAAGTGATCTGGAGTGAGCTGATTCAGCTGTTTAAAGCCAGGGCCTAGAGTAGATGCCAGGTCTCCAAGTTTCCTAGCAAGAATGCTTGTCACCAACCTGGTGCAGTAGGCAAAGCAGCTCTTGTCTCCTCTGGAGAAAACCTATTGGACTGAGCACCACTTTGGAGAAGTTTAACAACTGGAGAGTACAACCATATCCACCTTCATGGAAAGTTTCCTCAACACCTTTGGACTTGTCTGTTTGAAGAACTGACCTGACCCATAGCAACTGATCCAAGGCCAACAGGAAACTTCAGGGGGACTACTGCCAGTCCCTTCTTCTTCCAGTAATTCTCCGAGTTGAATTTCTCCACAGCTGCTTTCCTTAGGGTGTAGGAAGACGTGGCCATGCATTCTTTCCAACACTGGATCAGGTTCTTGGTATTAATCTCCTGTTTGTAGGGTGTTTGATCAATTTCCTTGTACATGTTTATCGTTCGGACCTACAAAAGAGAAGGGAATTAAAGGGGCTGAGGAGGCACTCAGCCGACATAGCCTCTTCCACCCATGTCCTTCTAGTCAAATTCTGCTCATTCTAGAAAGCCCAAACTGAGCTCAATTCCCTTCTTCCTCTACTCAAACCTCCTATCTAATGTGTTAGCACTTAAATGCTTTTGAAGCTGCTCTTGTGTAAGTTCAAAGGAAGGACTCCTTTCTTTATGCTTCTTATATAACTCAATACAGTCTAGATATGCTGTAGACTCTTTAATTCTAGCTGTACTTATATCTGTTGAAAGAAAAAAAAAAAAAGAAAGGCAATGCTGAGTTTAATTTACACCCTAAATGATCTACATGATTTATATCTTATAGATGCTTTGGCAAGAGAAGACCACACACTTTCAAACATTAAAATGTTTGTTTAACATTAAAAAGTTTGTTTAACTAAAATTTATAATTAGGATGAAAATCCAATAAAACAAAAATTCTATCTCAGGACGTTTGAAGCACTGAGTAGAATTCTTTCTGAATTCCCAGATCTGAACTGGCAACGAAGGCTGTTAGTCACCAGTTTTTGAGAACAAAAGGTCAAATGCCTCACATTCCCAGCTGATAACACTCTCAGCAGTTAGGGCTGGCCACTCTCCAAGCTGACAGGAGCCATTACAGGCCTATCTTCTTCCCATCTCCCCCTCCCCAAATTCCCACATCATTGTAAAAGGAGAACTGGATGTTAGTGAGCTGTTGAGAGAAGGTGGTGTTTTCAAGGATGGCTCTTCTCCCCTCTGTATTCCCTGGGGATGAAGAGAGGTCATTTGCTGATCCTCCTCCTAGGGCTACCAATGTGCCAGAATATCTGGGAAAGAGGCTGTGGTGAGATGGCCAGGAAGGGAGGGTCAAGGGCCCCCCACAAGTTCAAAACAGAAAAATGATGGCTCCTGCCTATGGACCCAGACTCTAGTGCTGGGCTGGGGGAGGGTAGAAGGAGATGGATGCACTGGGAACCTGGGCTTTCCATGCAGCAACGGGCAAGGAGGCAGGGGCTTCAGGGATGAGGTGAGGTGCCAGCTGAGGATCAGTTGGAAATTTAATTCTCACAGGGAACTGTCCATTTCTAAGAGCACTGGCAGAAAGGGAGCCCAGAGATGATATACTCAAAGAGTAGCTTCAACTAACCAAGAAGAGGACAGAGAGCTTACTGGGAGAAGCCAGTGGCAGAAATGCTGTCTGTTTCCCCTGCTTCTCCTCCTCCTCCCTGCCCAACACCTGAGCAGAAGGCACAGGAGAGGTGAAGGGAGCAGAGAGTGCACCATCTTCCCACCCTAATGCCATGCCAGGATTCCGGGAAGGGAACTGAACTTGTGTATGAATGAATATTGGCCCAAGACTTACAGAACGAAAAGAAGACTATTTAAGTAATTGAAATGACTCAAGTGACAGCTGCCTGTCATGTTAAGGAAGTGGAGGAAAGAAGGTTTTGACAGAACTTGTTGGTAGCAATTAAACCCCCAACCAATGGAGACTTCTTACTACCAATGAGTCCAGTGCTCACGCCTCAGTACCCTCTCCCATGACTTCTGAGGAGGAACCTGAGTAAGACAAGGACCCCTGAACTCGAGTCCTGCTCTGTATTAACCAGTCAGCTGGGTGAACTCCAGCAAATCATGTAGCCCCGTGGACCTCAAATTCCTCAACATGAAGACCTCCAATGGCCCTCCCACCTCTAAAATTCACTATCCTTTGTGAGACAAATTCAGCATTACCTTCTCAGGGGGCAACCCACATTTGGCTGCCACTTCTGTGATACAGGCTTCGGTGATCAGCCCTGCCTGGGGAAAGCCGAACCCTCTCAAAGCTGTGTTGGATGGAAGGTTGGTTCTGCACGCCCACCCTCGGCAGCGCAGGTTGGGAAACTTGTAGGCATTTTCCAATTTCAGAAGTCCCATCTCTATTACCTGGGGAAATCCAGAGTTGACATGATGAGACCCTCAACCTTCTAGGCCTGTTTTACCATCCTGAGACCTCAGACCAAAACCAAGCCAGAAATGAATGACCTTCTCTGTATCATATCAAACACACTAACCTTGACCCATATCTCAAATTAAATGCATTTTTGCTGTAAAATGATTTTTAAGGATTTGAATAATTTTTCTTTTAAAGTTATTATTTTTTAATTTTCATATTAGAGCTAGTGCATTCCCACCCCCAGGTTTTAAAACTTTCCAAAGCCTTTGAAGTATTCATTGACTCAGTCTATAGAATGTAGTGAATAAGATATCTTGAAAAACAGGAAAAAAAAATGGTATTTGATCTAATGCATTGGTTCTCAACCGGGGCAATTTCTCTGTCTTCTTCCCTGGGACACTCTCTGATGTTTGGAAATATTTCTGGTTGTTAAGGCTGGAGGATAGCTGAGCCACTGACACGTACTGGGTGGAGGTCAATGATATTGCTAGATATCTTATAATGCACAGGGCAGCCCCTACTACTACAAAGAATTATCCAGTTTAAAATATCAATAGGGTCAAGATTAAGGTCCAACGCTTGCATTTGGGAAAAGAGCTCTAAAATTTGGGAAACACGGAGATAACACACAGATGTAGACTTAGCCAACATCTCTGGGCTCACAGTGGGGGCACCAGTAAGTAACATGTGGCTACTTGCTCCCAGCAATGAGAATATTTAGGCTTTTATAATTAAATATCATTTAACCATTGAACATTTTTCTTAATTAAGTCATTTAATGTAACACTTTCCAGAATGTGCATTTGCGCATTAAAACACTTACAAATACTGACTCATCCAGGAAGGCACCTCCATTGCTATAATGCTCCACATCCAAGGCCAAGATTCTGCCATCGTTCATGAATCCAGCCTGGGGAAACAGAAAGGATCTTTGATCCTGGTGCTGGGTGCCAAGTCTCTCTAAAGTGTACTTTGTCACTGGTGAACCCTCTACATATCGATAAACATTTTTTATGACATTGGATTTGATGTTTTCTTGGATAAGACACCAACAGTGTATAGGCAACAAAAGAAAAAGAGATACATTGGACCACATCAAAATTTAAAACTTCCACGTATCAAAGGACACAGTCAACAGAGTGAAAAGGCATCCAGAGAACGGAAGAAAATATTTGCAAGCCATGTATATGATAAGGGGTTAATATCTGGGATGTATAAAGAACTCTTACAACTCAACAAGAAACCCCAAACAACCTGTTTAAAAAGTAGACAAAGGACTTGAATAGACATTTCTCCAAAGAATATACACAAAATGTGTAATAAGCACATGGAAACATGTTCAGCACAAATAACTAGGGAAATGCAAATCAAAACCACATAAAAATGGTTAATATAGTAAAAAGTAAAAGTAATAATAATAGAAAGGGTAGAGAAAGATATAAAAGAAAAACCCCTCGTCTAACCTGTCACTACCGTTCAGCCTTCTCCAAATCAACTGCATATTTCTTGACCTCTCATTTTCACCATTAGTTCTTGGAATTCTAGCTTCCATCCTCATATTTCCACCAAAACCTTCTCCCCTAAAGTCAGCGATCTTGTAATCTCCAAATCTGGTGTCCTGCACATAATGTATTAATACTCCACACATTTTTCTCATATAGGGCCCAGTTTCATCACAACTCTCAGCAGCACTTGGTGCTGCTAGAGGTCTTTTAAATAAATATCTTCCTTGCTTTTAAAATGTATTCAATGTTTCTGAACTTAGTAAAGTTATTTTAATGATTTTTGTTGAATGGGACCAAATTCAAACCAAAGTCAAGGGCATGAACTATGAATTCAGCAGTTTAAGCTTGAGTCCTGGTTCTGCCACGAAACCCACTCTATGATCTCAAGCAAGTTACATAACCTCTCTGACTATCTGTGACATGGCAGTAAATAACGTAATGCAGAAAATCACAGGTAAGTGACTGAAATCTAGCAAGTGTCCTAAATATAAATGACTACTAATATTATTATAAATACTATTAATATCATCTCCTATCCTCACACCACCCTCCATCAGAACATATTATTTTCTCATGGTCTTAATCACCACTATGCTGACAGTTTCTGTAATTATAATCCAGTCTTTTCAATAGCGTCCCATATTGATGAAGGACATTCCCACAACAATATCCCACGGTCACTTCTTTCTGAAATATACAAATAAACTCATCACTGTTCCTCTAGACTGTTTCCTCTTCCAACTTGGCTCTTTCTTCTAGAAACCTCTGAGTCATACTTGTGGTTGTTTTTCTCCATTGTTTTTTGCTAAGTTAGTCACCAAATTCTATTTTATTTTATACCATAATAGCTCTGGGACCCATCTCTTTCCACATCTACTGTCACAGCTCGGACCCCAGCTGCTTCATGTGTGAACACATCAGTTGCCTCCTGGTGGTCTGCCTGCCTTCATCCTCTTGCCTCCCTAAGCCATCCCACCCAGTGCCATCATATTCCACCCCCCGCCCCCCGCCCAAATGCCCATGTGTGGCTATGACACTTGACTGGTCAAGGATCTACTCAGTCTCACTCTTTATGAGATCAAGTTTAAACCTGCATCCTGGGATTCTCAGGTCACTCTGAAACTGTCATCACCTAAGCCAACTCATCTTACTTTCTACTACTTTCCAGTAAGCACTCTGGGGTTCTGGTTCCCCTTCTCCCCTTACTCCTGTTCTTAATGATCATGCCACATGTAACTCACCTCTGCATTTATGCTGCTACTGTCCCACCACCTGGAATGACTTCTTTCTGCCCATCCATTCTTGAAGATCATTTACATTTCACCTTCTCTAAGAAGTATCCTATATACAACCCAGCCCATACTCATCTCTCCCCATAGTTTTAACATGAGATTATTATGCTTTCATAATGATTTCATATGTATAAGTCTTATTTCTCCCTCAACTACTAAAATGTTATCTCCTTTAGGACAAAGTTTTCCTCAATTAATTTCAATTGAACTAAACCAAATTCAAAATACAGCTTAGGGTGAATATAAGTTGAAAAAGATCCATTCATTACCTTCTAACAGGTACACTAGTTGTGGCAGAAATGATGCAATGTGTTTAACAAATCCTGCTGTCTTTCATCCTGGGCACATTGGAAGACTACATTTCCCATCCTCCCTTGCAGGTAAGTGGCAAAGTTCTGGCCATAAATGTGTTGATTAAGGAAAGGACCAACTCTTCCAGGTCTGGTGCTTAAAACATCTCCCATATGACACTTCTGTTCCCTCTCTCGTCCCTTCCCTTGTCTGCCATCCTTTGCAGAAGAGCCAGGGGAATGCAATGAGTATTTAGAGCAGTGCTATCTGATGAAACTTCCTGTGACGATGGCAGTGTTCTCAATCTACGTGTCCAATATGACGGCCACTAGCCATAGGACATGGAACAACAGACTGGTTCCAAATAGGAAAAGGAGTACATCAAGGTTGTATATTGTCACCCTGCTTATTTAACTTATATGCAGAGTACATCATGAGGAACGCTGGGCTGGAAGAAGCACAAGCTGGAATCAAGATTGCTGGGAGAAATATCAATAACCTCAGATATGCAGATGACACCACCGTTATGGCAGAAAGTGAAGAGGAACTCAAAAGCATCTTGATGAAAGTGAAAGAGGAGAGTGAAAAGGTTGGCTTGAAGCTCAACATTCAGAAAACAAAGATCATGGCATCTGGTCCCATCACTTCATGGGAAATAGATGGGGAAACAGTAAACAGTGTCAGACTTTATTCTTTTGGGCTCCAAAATCACTGTGGATGCTGATTGCAGCCATGAAATAAAAAGACGCTTACTCCTTGGAAGGAAAGTTATGACCAACCTAGATAGTATATTAAAAAGCAGAGACATTACTTTGCCAACAAAGGTCCATCTAGTCAAGGCTATGGTTTTTCCCGTGGTCATGTATGGATGTGAGAGTTGGACTGTGAAGAAAGCTGATCGCCGAAGAATTGATGCTTTTGAACTGTGGTGCTGGAGAAGACTCTTGAGAGTCCCTTGGACTGCAAGGAGATCCAACCAGTCCATTCTAAAGGAGATCAATCCTGGGTGTTCACTGGAAGGACTGATGCTAAAGCTGAAACTCCAATACTTTGGCCATCTCATGCGACAAATTGATTCACTGGAAAAGACTCTGATGCTGGGACGGATTGGGGGCGGGAGGAGAAGGGGACGACAGAGAATGAGATGGGTGGATGGCATCACCGACTCGATGGACATGAGTTTGAGTGAACTCCGGAAGTTGGTGATGGACAGGGAGGCCTGGGGTGCTGTGATTCATGGGTCAGAAAGAGTCAGGCACGACTGAGCGACTGAACTGAACTGAACTGAGCCATAGGTGGTTTCTGAGCACTTGAAATACAGTTAATGCAACTGTGGAACTGAATTTTAAATTTTATTTAATTTAATGGATTTAAATCTGAGGGGATGATGGTGGTGGTGTTAGATAAAAAATAATTGAGTCTGTCAATGAGCAGCAGGGTTCTATCTTCTCCCTCCACTCCCACCCTCCAATGATTGCACTGGGCTGTTACTTGAGCAATAATTAACACAATAAAGGTCTAAGTCCCTAAGAGTTTTCAGTTAGCTCACTCTGACAAGTAAACTTATTTTTATAAAGCAAAAGAACACTTATTTTCTGCTATGGAAATTTTTCTAAGAATTAGGAATTTCTGGGACAGAGTTTAACCAAAATGAAAAGTGTGTTAGTTGCTCAGTTGTGTTCGACTCACCCATGGACTGTAGCCTGCCAGGCTCCTCTGTCCGTGGAATTCTCCAGACAAGAATACTGGAGTGGATAGCCATTCCCTTCTCCAAGGGATCTTCCTGACCCAGGAATTGAACCCGGGTCTCCTGCACTGCAGGCAGATTCTTTACCATCTGTGCCATTAGGGAAATACCCTTGACATACTGAAAACTGAAGAACCCATTTGCAAACAATTGCAATTTCCATAACATTACTGTAATGGAAATTACTCTATTTTTACCTCCCACATATAAAAACGTGGGAATAGTGTGATTATCAGATCTGCTTTCATGGAAGTCCGTACATACTCCTATGTCTCCAGTTTTGCACTCTGTGGCAGCTAGTAATTTTTTTTACAAACTGACATCTTTGGGCAAAGCAGATCAGCCAGTAATAGTGAGCACAAGGAAGAGAAAGTTGAAGCACAGTTTGTTGATTTGCTCCTTGTTAATCCCCATTAGAGAGTAGCCAGATGCTACCCTCTGCCTTTCTCCAATGTTATATTTCAACATAAAGCCCCCCACCCCCACCTCAACTCACTTTATACTTTCCAAGGTAAGGGTGGCGACCTCCAGTTATTAACATGTCTTCTCCTCGTTCTAGAATGCAGCGGACCGGACGACCATGCCTAACACAGAAGAAAAAGAATCAGGAGAAGTAAACTCTTACCAAATTGGAATTATCCAGTGTTTATGGAACTCCTAACGGGAGCCTGAATGCAAGCCACACACATCACAAAACAACAGAGTGACCCCTGAGCCCAGCTGTGCTATTCTCAGGCAGATACCATGGCCTCCCCTCCTCTGGGTCAGGGAACAGTGCCTGGCAATCGCTACTCATGGGAGAGGCTCTAGGGTATTGCTTTGGGGTGGTTTCCCACTGGGACGACAACCTACATGATGGGCAAACAGTCCCAGGGCCACATTAGAGATGGTTACAAATGGAGGCATGGCATCTGGTCCCATCACTTCTTGGCAAATAGATGGGGAAATAATGGAAACAGTGACAGACTTTATTTTTGGGGGCTCCAAAATCACAGCAGATGGTGACTGCAGCCATTAAATTAAAAGACGCTTGCTCCTTGGAAGAAAAACTATGACCAACCTAGATAGCATATTAAAAAGCAGAGACATTACTTTGCCAACAAAGTCCATCTAGTCAAAGCTATGGTTTTTCCAGTAGTCATGTATGAATGTGAGAGTTGGACTATAAAGAAAGCTGAGCACCAAAGAATTGACGCTTTTGAACTGTGGTGTTGGAGAAGACTCTTGAGAGTCCCTTGGACTGCAAGGAGATCCAACCAGTCCATCCTAAAGGAGATCAGTCTTGAATATTCACTGGAAGGACTGATGCTGAAGCTGAAACTTCAATACTTTGGTCACCTGATGCAAAGAATTGACTCAGTGAAAAAGACCCTCATGCTGGGAAAGATTGAAGGCAGGAGGGGAAGGGGACAACAGAGGATGAGATGGTTGGATGGCATCACCGACGCAATGGACATGAGTTTGAGTAGGCTCCAGGATTTGGTGATGGACAGGGAAGCCTGGTGTGCTGCAGTCTATAGGGTTGCAAAGAGTCGGACACAACTGAGCAACTGAACTGAACTGAACAAATGGAGGAACTCGGGAGGTGTCTGACTGCCAAGTACTCCCTAACAGGGCGGGTCTGGAATCAAGGTCTTCGTGTGTCATGGGACAGAAGAGTTGACCTATATTACTTAGCAAAGAAATTCAGCCTTCTTCATGTGCCTGCTCCAAAGACAATTTTCTTTGGTTATGTGAAAATGGTACTATAAATAAAGGTAAGCATAACAAAGGGGCTTCCTTGGTGGCTCAACAGTAAAGAATCCGCCTGCAATGCAGGAGCCAAGGAAATGAGGCTTCCATCCCTGGGTCGGGAAGATCCCCTGGAGGAGGGCATGCAACCCACTCCAGTATTCTTGCCTGGAGAATGCCATGGACAGAGGAGCCTGGAGGGCTACAGTCCATAGGGTCGCAATGAGATGGACATGACTGAAGTGACTGAGCACACATGCAAGCACAAAAAAAGCAAACTACCCATTTAAATTAAGGGAATATATATATATACACACACATTTTGAGATGTATTTTATATCTAATTATATGTGTATATGAACCTTTTGAGATATATCTATATATCAATATATATAGTTACACAGATCAATACAAACATCTATTGCAAAAGGTTGAACTGACCTGTATATGTATATATACATTTATATATATATATAGGTACTAAGGAGAAGTAATCTCATCTTTTCAGGATCTGCTTCTGTCTACTCTCCAGACACATCTTTTAACTGTGGTTTTTATTCTTGTCAGTAACTGATCCTTTTTGTTTTTATACTATGTAGCTAGAGAACATAAAATAAAGAAGTCATAATAAGCCAGCGGTTTGTGCATTCGTATATTATATGTTATTTTAAATAACTTTGACTCAGATTCTTCCTCAATGTTGAGATTCCACAATGTTGAGAATATTCATCGTGAGCTCATTTGATTTTTAGCCTATTGAACAGATTCTCTCCACTTACTTGTTTGCAGCAAATGCAGTGATGGCTGCCAGGATGCTAGTTTTTGTCACCTTCCCTCCAAAGGCCCCGCCAACACGCTTTACGTGACACATGACTTTGTTAGCTGAGACGTTCAAGACTGAAGCAGTTATGTTCTGTGAATGATAACAGTTTTCATTAATCTGACTCCTATGCAGCAAGGGAGTGGGTCAGTCTTACACTTTTTGATTGTTTAATGTATGTGAAACACAAACTCTGTGGCTATACTAAATAATGGGATGATTTCCAAAAACCTAATCAGGCATCCAGGCTGATCTCAGTAGTATTTGGCTGTAATGACAGTGCCAAAACTATCATTTATATTACATAGTCCTTTCAACGGAATTCCCAGGTGGCACAGCAGTAGAGAGACCACCTGCCAAATGAAGGAACTGCAAGAGACGCTGGTTTGATCCCTGGGCCTGGCAGATCCCCTAGAGTAGGAAATGGCAACCCACTCCAGTATTCTTGCCTGGAAAATCCCATGGACAGAGGAGCCTAGGGGACTAGAGTCCAAGGGGTCATGGGTCACAAAGAGTCGGACATAACTGAGCATGCACTCAACAAAGGAAAAAAAAAGTCCTTTCAATATCAATGATATATTTTTGTGATGGTACAATTAAAAAATTTTTTTTTCCTTCATGAACTACACGTATATCGTTTTCAGACTGACTCCTAGAGATATGTTTCCTGCAGCAGTGAGATTTTGTGGTCTTCCAAGCCTTTCTCAGACTGGGTCTTTTCCTTGCACATCACTGTCTCTACTGGAGAATGAACATCCGTCACTTCCCATTTGGATGAAGTTGGCTAGCAGGTCTTCCCTGGATCTAGGTCTTGTTCATCCTTGCCATGCTAATATCTGAGGTCATTAAGTCTCTTTCATTTTATTTTTTTTTTAAATTAGAGGATAATTGCTTTACAATATTGTGTTGGTTTCTGCCGTACAGTGCAAATTGGTCATATATATATTTATAATATAAATATATATCCCCTCCCTCTTGAGCCTCCTTTCCACCACCTCCCCATCCCCGCTCTGGTAGTCACAGAATGCCAGGCTGGTGTAGGTGGGGAGCCCAAGAAGAGTGAGGTGATAAGCCCAAGGTCACTCAAGGAGGGAGGAGCAGAACGGGACTGAAATGGAATTCGCCCAGCCCTTCTCAGAGGCCTCATTCTCCACATTCCCACTTGCTCTGGTAATGACACTGGCTACTTGTCACCTACTGAATCAAGACCCCAGTGTCAATTCCCTAGGAACATCTTCCATTCCAGCATGGGTAATCTGTACTATTCTCCCCACTTTACACACACACTGCCTGGCCTACAGGACACAGGCAAAAAGGGTTTGCCAAAGGGATGAATGAACGGATGAGTGGCAGCTGAACTTGGTGTGGAACCACCTGGAAATGGCTTCTTTCCTCACCATCTATAGACAAACTTCATTCTCACTGTAAATCCAGACTTAAGACTTCGTCTCCATGTAATTTCCCAGATGATTCTATGGCTTCACAAACCTCCATTTTCTTAATTCTCCCTCCTCTGTAAATTCTGACTTAGCTGATTTAGCACTTGGCTGTTTTCTGCTCAATACTCTTTCTTAATTGCTTTATGTGAATTAGGTGACTATAGGTTTTGGAGCCGGAGAAGGCAATGGCAACCCACTCCAGTACGCTTGCCTGGAAAATCCCATGGACGGAGGAGCCTGGTAGGCTGCAGTCCATGAGGTTGCTAAGAGTCAGACATGACTGAGCAACTTCACTTTCACTTTTCTTTGGAGAAGGAAATGGCAACCCATTCCAGTGTTCTTGCCTGGAGAATCCAAGGGACAGGGAAGCCTGGTGGGCTGCCGTCTGTGGGGTCACACAGAGTTGGACACGACTGAAATGACTTAGCAGCAGCAGCAGCAGGTTTTGAAGGGCAGACTTTTCTTTGTCAAATTTTTTTTTCAGTTTTATTAAGCAAGATTGAGGGCAGGAGGAGAAGGGGACGACAAAGGATGAGATGGTTGGATGGCATCACCGATTCAATGGACATGAGTTTGGGTAAACTCCGGGAGTTGGTGATGGACAGGAAGGCCGGGTGTGCTGTGGTTCTTGGGGTCGCAAAGAGTCGGACACGACTGAGTGACTGAACTAAACTGAACTGACATACATCATTGTATAAGTTTAAGGCATACGGCATGATGGCTTGATTTGCATATATTGATCACCATGGTTCAGTTCAGTTCAGTTCAGTCGCTCAGTCATGTCCGACTCTCCGCGATCTCATATAGATACAATTAAAAGAAAAAATTTCTCATTGTGACAAGAGCTCTTAGGATCTATCTCTTAACAACTTTCACATATATAATACAGCTGTGTTGACTAGTCTCATCATTCCTTTTGTAGTCTTAACAGTGCCAAGAGTATAGCAAAAGAGACCTGCTGGTTGTAAAGTTACAGGTGCACAAAGAGAAGACCACTGCTTTCATAATACCTTAAAAGTTGTAAAAGTGTATGGATCTTAATACCCAAAAGGATATGGTTATTAGTACTCTAAACTCCTTTAGTTTCTAAAATGACACTTTAACCTCTAACTGTTCTTGTTGTATCTTGTTGGCAGAAACCACTTAGCCACACCCCCTCCATATGGCCCCACCTTACCTGTATGTATTTAGGAAACTGAGAAGACACGTAGACATCGATCTCTTGATCCTCTCCTTTGGGAACAACCAGCATGCTTTGCGTTTCCATATAAAAGTGTTCTTGACCTCCCATGTGTATTTCTCCTGTTAGAGGAAAATACACCAGAATCAAAGAAGCTGTCTAATAGCACTCTGATGCTGGGAGGGATTGGGGGCAGGAGGAGACGGGGACGACAGAGAATGAGATGGCTAGATGGCATCACCGACTCGATGGACATGAGTTTGAGTGAACTCCGGGAGTTGATGATGGACAGGGAGGCCTGGCGTGCTGTGATTCATGGGGTCGCAAAGAGTCGGACACGACTGAGTGACTGAACTGAACTGAACTGAAGTGTTATCTCATTATGGAGAAATTCCAGCAACAGTGCTTCTGCTTGGGCAGCAGGCTACATGGTGAAGGGCCACAAACAACAGTAGTTAGCTTTTATTGAGGACTAAGAGTTCTGCAGGGGAATTTGTTATATCTGCCAATACAGTAAGTCACAGGGTCCTAGGGATGAATGTGTGACTTTCCAGAATAAAATACTATCGCAAGGAGAAGTCCAACACAAGATGGAGTAGATGTACTTCTCTCTGTTCCTTCTTGTAAGTGCAGCTAACTATCCTGGACATTATACATAGTAAAAGAAACAGAAGAAGACTCTGGAAGGCACAAGTCAGACAGGACTGAAGTGACTTAGCATGCATACATATTATAAATACGGGAGAGTAAAGGGATAAAGTGAGGTAGGGTTTTTATAATTTGCTCAAACTGATAAAGTGTCATTACCAAATATACTATAAATTTAACATCTAGAACTACCACTAAAAAAAATTTTCACAAAGAGATACACTCAAACCACTATACATAAATAAAAATAGAATTCTAAAAAGTGTATGAGTAACCCATTGGAAAACAGGGCAAAAAATAAAAACAGAAGTAAAAAAACAATACAACGGTGTTGGTCATCACATTAGGTGGAAAGCAGAACTTTTACAAATTAAAAATGTATCCAATAAGAGTGATTTGTAAATTATTTGAGAGGGAGTCCCAAGAAAATCTTTTATATGAGAATCCGGACTTCCTATCTTATCCGAAATCTGAGTAAAGAGAGTACAGAAGAATAAGTAGATTCTACTTCTTTAATAACATATAAAGATTACAATGTCAAGAACCCTGATCTCAATTTCAGTTGAAGTTTTTATCAAAAGTATACATCAAAAACCCATTTGTCAGTAGGATCAAATCCATGGTATACAATATTAGTGATTCCACCTATCCACACAGAATTAATGTGGTTAAGTTTAAAAAATACAGAGCTAAAAAATATTAGAGAGCTGTTTCTGCTTCAACCCATCAGGTGGGCAATACTTTAAGACCCTGTTACATTGTTCTGCCCACCCCACAGCCCTGGACCCACGGTGCCCTCTCCTCACTCTACAGTGTGGCTCACAACTCTCTAGGCTGAAAAGCAATTTGTTCAACTAATCCCTGAGATAAAATGTTATCCCAGAATGGGTTTAGGAGTGATTCCTTCAGGCGTATTTACATTTTAATGAGTTCCTTAAGGACGAAAAGCCATTAAGATACGAAGGAATCTCTCCGTACTCTGCCCAATAGGACAGGGTATGGGGAAGATCATTTTAGTTTCAGAGTTCTCCTGCAAATCCTGCTATGGAGATTGTTATCCACTCTCTCAGTGTAAAGCCCAACCCAGCTAATGGGGTTTCACAGAGATGAGTGAGAAGCAGCATAACGTAGAGGAGAGAACGCTAACTTCAGAGGTGAGAGACTCAGATAGACCTGATTCCTGGTCACCTTTATGTCTCTCCAGCCTTAGTGGGCTCATTTGTAAACCAAATTCTTTAAAGTCTCTCTAGGATGTGGGTTTGATTTCTGGGTTGTGAAAATCCTCTGGAGAAGGAAATGGCAACCCACTCCAGTGTTCTTGCCTGGGAAAACCCATGGACAGAGGAGCCTGGTGGGCTACAGTCCATGGGGTCACCAAGAGTCAGACAGGACTGAGCCACTAAACAACAACAAGGGCTATGACACAGCCATTCTATAAGGCTGAGATATATATCTGCGCAGTTGGTAAAACTCAACAATGGTATCTTTCCCTTCAAGAACACAGTTCAAGACTTGATGTGATGCTCAACATATTTAATCTTTTAAATATTCTTTTTTCTTGGGGCATCTGTTTTCCTAAGGGGCAGATTAAGTACCATCATGATTAGTATCTCCAGTTATCTCTCATTGAAACAAGTAGTCATTAATTCTTCATCAAAACAACAACTGGAGAGTAAGAATAAAATCCCTTTGAATCAAGAGAATGAAAACCTAAAAGTAGTACAATTGTCCATTTTACAGCTTCCTGTTTATACTTATCAGTTGGGTACTGTGCTGTTGTTCAGTTGCTAAGTCTTGTCCAGCTGTTTGTGATCCTATAGTCTGTGGCCTGCCAGGCTCCTCTGTCCATGGGATTTCCCAGGCAAGAACACTGGAGTGGGTTGCCATTTCCTTCTCTAGGGGATCTTCTCGACCCAGGGATCAAACCCACATCTCCTGCATTAAGGTGGATTCTTTACCGCTGGGCTCTATATAGGGTATGGGCAACTTAAAATTCAAGAAAGAGATAGATTGAACAACTTATTTAACTAAATGAAATAATTAATATGTCAAGGACAAACACAATAATCGAATTCTCACACAGAAGCATATTATGGAACAAATGGTGCATGGACATATTATGGAGCAAGTGGAGGAACTGCTGTCAGTATCAGTATTTCTAAGATACTCTCACCATGGACTCTCTGTGCAGAAATGCTCCTTCCTTCTCTCCCACAAAATAAACTCACCATTGAGTGTTTGCCAGATTTTACTGATCCTAAGAATCACCTAGAGCACTGTTAAAATTTGTGAAAAACAGATTCCTAGGCTGCCCTGGATCTTCCAACTCTAGAATTCCAAGGGGCACAGGAATATACATACATAAAGAGACAGACAGACAGGCAGACAGGCAAAGAGACAGAGGCAGAGAGATAGACACACACACACAGAACAATAAAGCAGGTGTAGTGAAACGTTTATTGGGGAATCTGAGTAAAGGATAATTAGGAGTTTTTCTAATGCTTCTGCAACTTTCCTGAAATTTAAAACTATTTCAAAACAAAAAGTTACAAAAATTTTGTTGGAAAGCTCAACTATTTTCCAAGAGGGAATGGCACCCCACTCCAGTACTCTTGCCTGGAAAATCCCATGGACGGAGGAGCCTGGTGGGTTGCAGTCCATGAGGTCGCTAAGAGTCGAACACGACTGAGCGCCTTCACTTTCACTTTTCACTTTCATGCATTGGAGAAGGAAATGGCAACCCACTCCAGTGTTCTTGCCTGGAGAATCCCAGGGACGGGGGAGCCTGGTGGGCTGCCGTCTATGGGGTCACACAGAGTCGGACACGACTGAAGCGACTTAGCAGCAGCGTATGTAATGAAAGGAAGTCTGCAAGGAAGTAGGGGAAGGAGACAAGGAGGGAGAGAGGAAAGGAAGGAGAAAGCAGAGATGGAGAAGGGTGAAGGAGAAATCAGAAAGGATGACAGAGAAAGAAACACGGACTTTGGAAATCCTTACAAAAGCTATCAATCTGCAGTGTTTCGTGGTCGCTGCTGTCTGACATGACTGTGGTCCTGCTCCTTAACCACTCTGAGCCTCAGTTTCCCGACCTTTGGGAACACAGACACCATCTGTATAACTACACCTGGAGCCACGGCAAGGGAGACCCAGGACCGCTTCCTCTCTCATTGTTTGTTAAAGATAGTTTTACCTTCAAGAATTTGATCCACCATTTTAAATGCTTCATCCACATTTCCATACTCCAGTTTCCTCTCTGGCTCAAAGAAGGACTTGTTCTGTACAGCTTCCTAGAAGGAGAACAGAAAAGTGAGCCCCCACCAGCCCCACAGCGGCAGCCACATAGGATGCTGCATCATCTGAGTCTGGGCAGCGCTTCTCTTGCTCTGGCATCACATGCACCCTCATCAGGACCCCATGAGCTGGGTTAAGGACCATGCTGCAGAGAGACGCTCCATGGAGCAAATGCAAACGTCCTCATTGAGTCCAAAAAAAAAAAAATCTTAGAAAACACCTAGCACCAAGGTGGTGGAACTGTTTCCAGGCCAATTATTCTCTTCATTCCACAGCCCATGTTATGCAGACAGGGTAACAAGGCCCAGGGACTTAGATCTTGGGCTCTGGACCTAGTTGGAGTTGTGTCCATCTTCTGGTGTACTAGCTATTTGACTGTGGGTCTATTACTTCACCTCTTTGAGCCTCATTGGTAAAATGAAGGTAGAGTTGTACACACAGTTCCAATAGGGTTGTGGAAAGAATAAAATGAAATGAGGCATGAAAGAGCTGACATGGCATATAACAAATGTTCTGTTAATGCTACCTGAAGACACTCTAGTGACAAGGACATGACGGCCTTGACCGCCAGTCCCAAGCTTCTCCTTTGGGGGAATGAGTCCAGCATTTGCACTTGGGACTTCCAGCCCTGGAAGTAAGATTCCAAGTCTAGAGTGGGTACCACAAATCCACTTATATACTGGCTCCTAATGGCTTCCCCTGGGTGCCTAGTGAAGGACTGTAATAGTAAGTACACATTATCAGGGATGTAGCTAAAAAATCTAGGTTGGTTTTCCTACCTATCCTTGGGAATTCATCTTTCTGTAATCCCTCGGTCCTTAGCAAATGTGACATGGCAGCTCCTGGGAGTATTTCTACAACGGATTATTGTCCATCCATGAAATTCCAGCCTGGTGGCAGCTAGGGATTCTTCAAACTTTGGTTCCCTTTGGCCACCAGTAAGTGTCTAGACCTATCAATATACTGTATGGATATGCTATTGTGATCCTGCCATTTCCTCCATTCAAAAAGTGGGTTGGTTTGTTTCTCCTACCACAAGGCCCAGGGTCTTTGATAGAGTGTTTGGTGATTGCTTCTATTGTTGATTAACTGTGTGACTTTGGGTAACTCAGCCTTTCAGTTTCTGCATCAGAATGGGGATAATAACAATTTTTACTTCATAGGATTGTTGTGAGAGTTTAGTGACTTACGTAGGAAACCTGTTTGGAACCAGGTAATCACAGAGAGCTCTGGGTGTTAGCTATGGTCATGCTGTTGACTGTGACAATTGATCAGAGATTCTGGTTGGAAGAACAGCTTTCTCACCATGATTATCAGCCTGACCCTTGGGGCCAAGAGTTTTGATAGCATTTCCCCATTCAAGCTATTAAAAATTCAAAAAAGCATAAGCTAGGTTAAACATGAGTGATAGTGATGAAGATCCATTTGTTTTTATCCTATTTTAATTGATAATATACTTCCTACTGGAATCAATTCATATGATTTTCTTTTTTTTAATTGGAGTATAATTGCTTTACAATGTTGTATTAGTGTCTGCTGTATAACAAAGCATATGATCTCTTATTAATCTAAGACTCAGATATTCCAGGTTCAAATCAGAAATTAAGTTTCATACATCCAGTTTTTTTTTTTTCTCCTTTGAGTTTAGCCTTTTGCTGCTTGCTATAACTCAAAGATACTTTCCTGAATATTTCTTGGTCAGGAAAGTGATAAAAGAACTGTAGTACGTAAGGAACAAGGCATGTTTCCTTGCTATACACTTCGACTAACTCTTCTTGATCTAGTTGATTGATCTTGGAGAGCTTAACCTTTGATAGAAACATGAGGTATTTCTTCTCCGCGATGTCAAAGCTTGGTATTTGATATTGGGATTCTTTGGCAGACAATTCAAGCTGTGCTGGTCCAAGTTAGGGGTGGAAGTGGAGGTGGGGGTGGGAAGAGAGTGTCTATTTGCTTTCAGAATTTTATTTGGCTGGAAAGCAGGGTGCGGGGCGGGGGTAAAGGAAAATAGTCACTGGAATTTGGCAAAGAATTACAAACAAAATTTTTGATAAAGTATTACGCAAATAAATTCTTACTAAGAATTCTAACTCTAAACCAAAATGTTGGGGAAGGAATGTATAAAGTCAGCAAGTATACGAGGCAATGTATGAATGAAAAGGGTTTAAGATGGAAACAGAATGAATTTGAAACTGGCCAGGAAAATTCAGAAAGCCTAATCACTCTTTGACTCCAACTAAACTTTTTTATTTTTGTTTCCTTGACACGATTCTTTTTTAATTTCAAAACACTGAGGACATTGTCCAGAAACAAACTCTATGTGTTCCTTGGCATAAAGCAACATGATAGGAAATATACCCAAGGCCAAGTTCTCCTGGAGACTCTAATCTTGCCCAACTCATTTCCTTATTTTCTGCTTCAGAGCATGCTAGTCACCTAGAGAACAATTTATTCATTATGTCGTGGAGATAATATTGTATTCCCAGATTATATTCGATATGTATGTGCTGAATTTAATCTACTCATGCTGTTTTCCCAACTTTCATGCTTCTATTACTTTGTAAATTGTAAGAACCAATGAAACATATGCAGAAGAATACTCATATAATTTCATGGAGATGAGTCTTAAAACCTTTATAAATTTCAAAATTGTTTTTAAGAAACAGGATAGGAAATGCAGTTCCCCAATTTGTTCAAGTTGCCAAAATAGCTGTAGGCATCATAGGATCTGTTTCTCATACTTACTTAAGGTATGCATTAAAGGATCTAAAACTAGGGTCACAGTTATGCTTCATGGAGCTTCTTATTGGTTTTCACCATATACCTAAAAGAATCCCGGTGAAGATGGATATGGAGTCCTGGATGTGCCCCCTCTCCTGGACATCTCTGGGTGCCCATCTGGCATTCTTTTCACCTGCCCCTTCCAAGCAGTGCTCAGATTTCTGTTGAGGTCTCCATCGCTCCCCATACAGCCCATGAACCTCAAAGAAATCTGACCCTCCAGCAGTAACCTAGAGCTCTTGCCTGTCATGAATCCAGAGAGGGACATGTGACCTAAATGCCTGATGACGCTGGGTCCCAGGACTCGAGGGGTGCTGAGCCGATGGTGTTCTCTCTGCCATCCTATGACCACAGAAGATAAAACCTGGACCATGGGGAGCAGGCAGGAAAGTTGGAAGACTAGCTTTCTTGCTAATAGTGATAGAGTTTGAGGAAAAGCAAAGCCCCTGTGTTTTGGAAGCCACTTGAGTCCTGTTTCTGGCATTTTAACTGATACACCACTTAAATATACTCTTCTGGCCCCACCCTAGAACTCATTACCTCAATGGTTAGGATCAGCGGCTCCAAATCTCGGTAGACAATCTTCACTCGCTGAGCAGCTCGCTTTGCCTGGACCTCGGAATTGGCTATCACGGCACAGACAAGCTGACCCACAAAAAACACCTGTAATACAGGGGAGATGTCTAGCTTCCAGGAGGGCAGGCAGCAGGTCCCTTCCTTCTATTCATCTTCCTCCTCCTGCCAGCACAGAGCTAGACACACAGTGGACTTCACCGCAGTGCCGCGGCTCAGGAAGGCTTCCGTAGAGAAGTCCATTTGTCAGAGTTGGCCTGCTGACCTCTGGGAAGTCTCTGCACTGGGAGAGTGAGGACTTTTTGCTCCATCATTGGCAGCAGCAGCTGAAGAGGGACTGGTGTGATGCTGCCTCACGTAGAACAGACTCAGGCTTTGAGGATGCTTGCGGGCCATCTGGCCTAGGAGAGTCAGTCCCATGGCTTGACCTGGGGCTGCCACACTGGGAGCAGGGCCATTCTGAGAAGAGACTTCTGCCTTCATGACAGGAAGGACCAGAAGGTCAAGACTATTTCACCCAGAGAGGAAGGAGGGAGGGGACAGTGGTCTCTGCCCTGAACTGGGGAGCACAGGCTTTTTCAGGGAGAGACATAATTGTAGGAGCCAAGAGTGAGCTGGGAGCGGTCACCATTTCACCTGCAGGTGGGGTAGGCAGATGGCCTAGGGAGTTCACCCAGGGACCAGGGCAGAAAGTGGATGGGGAAACACAAAACCAAGGCTCTAGAAAAGTGAAATAGTCAGGACTGGAAGAAGTCATGGGACCATTGGATTCTCTTATAAGACTACTATATGCTTACTGTAGAAAAGTCCTAATAATATAATGTCAGTCTGAAAAATGAGCGATTATGTTTTGATTTGGATCACAATAAAAGGTGGGAAAGAGAATCCAATGGTCCCATGACTTCTTCCAGTCCTGACTATTTCACTTTTCTAGAGCCTTGGTTTTGTGTTTCCCCATCCACTTTCTGCCCTGATTGGGGAGAATGGAATTGTAGCATGTATATTATCATAAGTGACCAGTCCAGGTTCGACGCATAAATTTTCCTCTGTTCAAAAAAAAAAAAATGGTAGTAAAAAAGAGTTAAATCCAGGCACAGGCACACACACACACACGTGTATTTGTTGGGTGTAAGTGGGTGGGGTCAGTGGGGAGATGAATGAAACAAGAATTGTAGTGTTAATCATTGTTGAAGCTGGATGATGGGTTTATGGGGATTCATTGTACTCTCCTTCTCTATTTTTGAGTGTGTTTAAATTTTCCGCAATGAAATGATTTTTTTAAAGATATAGCATGATAAGGACAAATATTAAAATAGGAATGAAACTAACAGAGACAATCATTCACAATGGCTCTGCTCTCTGCCCTCCTCACACATGGGGTTTGCCACATGACCTGGTACACAGGCACGCCCCTGAGATGCTCAGAGTCAATGTGCCCACACCTCAGGGAGTTGTGCTATCGTGTGGCCCAAGATGACTTTGCTTGTCTAGTTAACATTTATGCAAAAGCCATAGTTCTCATCGTCTTCTTCCAGGACCACACAGCCCCACCTTGGGAGAGTTCAACCTTGACTTCAGACACCCAGTCACCAAACTTTCATTTTTATCAACTAAGCCTCCTAGCGAGAACCAGTGGCAGAGACTCTTTCAAATGATTAAGCTCTTTTGGATGAACATTGAATGGAAATGAAGTAGAAAACCTTCTGGACACTGCCCTGGCTGCATCTCCTCATGACTTCAGATACAGTAGTCAATGTGTGTTATCATTTGAAACTTTCACATGGCAATAGTGCTGTCACTGCTCCTCTGCTTATTTACCCTGCTTTGTAGGAAGCAGTGTGAAATCTACAGATGAATCAGACATGGGCTCTCACTCCAGACATTTTACCAGGTAGGGGGAATAGATAAGACATTGAAATAAACAAGCTCAGTACAGGGTGGAAAGTGTAAATACAGGTTCACTTGGCTTTCTCCCTAAGTTCTGCGAGGACAAGGAGCACACGGGTCTTGCTCACCTGCAGCAGGTGCTCACTTACAAGATGCCTGTTGAATACACAGCGTGTGAATGAATGAGGCAGGCTGAGTTCAGAGAGGGAGAGAACTCCTGGGTTAAAGGATAAGGAAAGGCTTCATAGTGGGGCTATCACTTGAACTGGGACGTTGAACACACCGAGACTAGAACCATAGCAAGGATTCTCAGGGAAAGGAATAGCAAATCAAAGTTCTCATTATTCTCCTCTCATTCATCCTTTCCTAAGAATGAAAGCAGCACATGATCTTACCACCATTAGGAGAAAATATAAAACACTCAAGTGTCTTTTATATAACTAGCCAACTTCTTTACTTCTGTGGAATATGAATGTTTTTGAACTAATTCACTATTAAAATACAGTGATTGATAATAAGCATTCAAAGAATATTGGAATCCTTTATGATGTGCCAAATTCAATGCTATATTTAAGAAAATATGAAGTGCCAATAACTGAGGAAGTTACTTTTTTTTTTTTTTTGGCCATACTGAGAGGCAAGTGGAATCTTAGGTTCCCAGTAAGGGACTGAACTCACACGCCCTACAATGGAGACTTGGAGTTTTAATCACCAGACCACTAGGGAAGTCCCTGAGGAAGTTACCTTTAAAACAGAAAGCAAAAATGCAGTACCTCATCTGTTGCCAGAATTTGCTCATTGTCAGTTAAAAAGCCAAAGGTGTCGATGCCTGGAAGATGTTCCCCAGTCAGGATGTCTACCACCCCAGGCAGGCTGAGAGCTTCAGATGGATCGATAGACCTAGACGAGAACACACAGAACAGGGCTCCTCAGAGCAGCCCCACAGCCTGCAGGCCATGGAGAATGTGCTTACTCAGAGAATAAGATACAAGAGAGGGAAGCTATGTCCAAAAACCTTACAACAGTTCTATGCCACACAATCGAGAAAGAATTTCTGGGACAATGAAGTTTTTCTATGGAGGGACAAATTGTAGTAAATCCTACATTTCAAAACCATTTCACTTCAAATCTACACTGGACATTGCTAACAAATAGCTTATCCTCTTCAGACAATTACTTTTCACTAACATGACTTGGCCCCCAAAAGCAATCATTATTGTTTGTTGGATAAAAACTTTATCACTTACACAATCTTAGCATGAGCTCTTGAACTTGTTACAAAAGTCAAGAATAGTTCCTGGTCCACCACAGGCATGTCATCACAGTAGATGGCTTCGCCCGTGGCATGCTTAATACCAGACAGGTGCATGATGGGATGGCCAATTGGGTCTTGAGAAAGCTGCTTTAGGTCTGCATTCTGTTTAATTGATAACCAACATATCATTTTTATAAACATATTATGCACAACTCTACATAATTTACATTCAAGCCAGAACACTTCTGAAAATAAAAACATCACTATTAATAACACCAGGACAGTAAACTTATTTCAGTAATTCAGTAGGCAAACTGGGATGTATAGCCATGGTGTTGTTCTTATTTTTTCCCCTACTATTTTGAATATAGACCACAAATATTTTTAACACAGATTATATTTGTGTAAGTAAATGAATATAAATCTTTCTTCTTGATTATATAAAGTTGCATCCTTTTACAAATGCTCATGTATATCCTTAACCTTCATTATCAAAATTATCTTACTCTTGTAGCTATTCATGTCATGTGTACTATTTGCAGAAAAGCCTAATTACCATGGTTGTAGAAAATATCAGGTGCATTCAATCACAAGAGCTTTTCTTATTTTCTGTTTTGAGTGAGGAAGTCTTACCAATGGTAAGATTCATCACTTAGACAATCCTGATAAAGAATGAAGACACAGGAAGCTGCATTTTGAGTAATGATTCATTAATGTTACTCTTTTTTAGAGACCCATGGAGTAAAATGTCTTGCCAGTGACTTTATAAATACTTTGTACTGTCTGAGTTACCATAAATACCTTACATGTGTTTCATTAACCAAAATGAAATTAAGAAATACAACATCTCCTCCAGTATTTCAAATATGAGAGAATTGTTAGCTTTCTTGGTTGATTATTGGAAGAAGAAGATTGGAGGTATGAAGAAAGAAGAATTAAGAGACCCTAGTGGCTCAGTGGTAAAGAATCCACCGGCATTGCAGGAGACCTGGGTTCGATCCCTGGGTCAGGAAGCTCCTCTGGAAAAGAAAAGGGTAACTCACTCCTGTATTCTTGCCTGGGAAATCCCATGGACAGTAGAAGCCTGGAGTGCTACAGTTCATGGGGTCAGAAGAGAGTCGGACACGACTGAGCAACTAAACAACAGCAACAACAGAACAAGTTCAGAGACTAGGGGCAAGGCTAAAGTTGCCACGGGTGCTGCTGATGGAACTGTGGGAGGTGGAAATTCCATGAAAATCGCCAGTCAAGCAGCCACCATCTAAAGGCTACTCTCTTAAAGGAGAAGGCAGCTCTGAGGCCTGGAGTTCTGCCCTGTGATGCAATGCTGAGCCGTCCTATCCACACATCACTGGATCATCCTTTTATCTGGCACCAGGGCTGAGGCCAGATGCCCAGAGCCTTTGCTCTGGAAGACTTGGGCATGAGGTTGGTCAGCCAAGGTGAGGCCCCGAGAGACCTAAAGGAGGCCTCTCTTTCCCATCCCACCTGCTGCCCTACACTGCTGTTCACGGGGTCACCCCAAGCCTGGTTGGGGCAGGGACTCTTCCTTTGAAATGAGGCTCATAGTGATCGCAGCACATGGCAGGAGGGAAGAGAGAACAGTCGCCAACAGAACACCTACTGGTCAAGACCTTTCCTGGGGGGAAAAGAAGCCATGGAAGCTGTTTCTAGATCAGTATCATTTAAGGCATGTGGTGCTAGTGGTAGACAACTTGTCTGCCAGTGTAGGAGATGGAAGAGATGAGGGTTCGATCCCTGGGTTGGGAAGATCCCCTAGAGGAGTGCATGGCAAACCATTCCAGTATGCTTGCCTGGAGAATCCCATGGACAGAGGAGTCTGGCGGGCTATAGTCTGTAGGGTCCAAAGAGGCAGACATGACTGAATCAACTCGCATGGACGCATGGGAAATTTTCTAAAAGTACATACTTTCATATTTGAGTCCCAGAATGTGCAGTTGAGAAAGCTTACACACTGCATATTGACAATAAATGAGATGTTCAATATCACCAAGAGAGGATACACTACTTCCAAAACCTGGTCTTTCAATCTATAATAACAAACTAAGTGAAGATTATCACTTTTCTTTGAATGATTTGAAAGCCCATTCATTTGTTGTTTTTCCTGGGTTGTTGAAGTTTATCCCATGGTCAAGGCAATGTTCAGGTATTTATAAGCCAAACATTGCAGTAACTGTATTTTACACTGGGAGAAAGGGAAGCTATTTTTGACTTTCCAAATGATCACTTCCAACACTTTCAATGGAGTCTGACGTATTTGATTTTTTAACATATTGAACCTAAAAACTGAAGAGGTATACATCAACTTCATTGTTCATGACAACATACTGCAAAGTTTTATAACTAAGTCCAACAATAGATCCAATGAATTGAATCTATTTAAAAAGAATCTTTTAAAAGCCTTTCATGTTCTTCACTTAATAAAACCCTCAAGGTAAAGTTTCTTGCTAATAATTTCAAGGAAAAGCATGGTGATCTTATCCAGTTGACCAATAGGATGACTTTTGGCGATACTCTTACGACACTGTAGCTGAAAATTCCATTTGAAGATTATGAGAAATTCTGTTCTAAAAGCTTTCATTAGGAAAGCCTGAAATTAACTCTCAGAACTTATGCTTGATTCAGCTCTAAAACTCTAATTCACAGAGAAAACAGTTGGAGAAGGGGGACTGGGAGAACAAAGTATCACCACATTCAAACAAAATAAACCAGCAGCTCTTTCGAAAAGCATTACTGCATTTTCATCAGCCTCCAAGGGCTCTGTGAATAAAATCAAAGAAGCCCACGGCCCTGATACAGAATTTACTTTGGTTGTGTTCTAACTTCCACGAGGCCAAGGGCAAGGGCATGTGGCAGACTCAGCAGCTTGTTCATATCAGTGGTACAAAGCCACAGAACAAAACACACATTTGAACTCTTTGAGTTCAAAACAGACATTTAAAAAATATCCATTGCTAGCTTAATTATTAATCACAATACTTCACTGATTTTGAAGTTTTAATCAACACTAAGTAGGCCGTAGGTTCACCAGAAGGGGAGCTCAGGCTAAAAAGTCATGAGAATCACTGAGAGATAAGTGGGATGTCCACATGAAGAAGCTTTAGCCTGGGTCTTTTGAATTTAAAAAAAAAGAAAGAAAGAAAAAAGTCACTAACCTGGTACTTGAACGTACTCCAGTAGTGTCTGGAATGAAGATCTTCTAAAGCACTCTCATACTTGCCTGCAAGGCTAGGATAGTGAACAAGGTCCTGAAAAGTAGAACCATTGTAGATATTTAAAATATGCCAGAATGGTCTTGGGAGAGAGGCTAGCATGGTTCTTAGCTCTGCTGTGAAGTTTAACCTTTATTAAGTACTTGCCTAATTCAGAATGCTGGAAGTACAAGCAGGGTTCTCCCTGACCTCTAGGACACACCTCTGGAAGATCCATGCATAGGACAATGTTTTAAGAAGAGCTAAGTGAGTATAGTAGATCACTGACTCCCAATATCTTTATGTTTCTTAGGATTCTTTCACATGCCTTTCTAAATGATTTGAGGACTTACAAACCAATAAAACAGGAAGGTAGAAGCTAAGTAAATAATTGGAAAGGAAGAGAGGACTTAAACCAGGAAAAGGTCAGAGCAAAGGTGCACCATTGCTAATGAGTATCAACCTCTGTTCTGTATCCCCTGGGCAACCAGGAAGGAGGGAAAATGCTGGGGCTGCCTCTCTGCCATATCCTCCCAGCAGGAAGCACTCTAGGGCCCCAGGAGGAACGCTTCCGAGAGCTGAGGAAACCTGGGTCATTTGATCCTTACACAAGATTTTAAACAGGGCAACTAATGGTTCTTTTTTGTTTTCTTTTTTAAATTAATTTTTTTGGAGTATACTTCTTTATAATGTTGTGTTAGTTTCTATTGTACAGCAAAGTGAATCATCTATACATATACAGAAATCTCATCTTTCTATGCTATACAGTAGGTTCTCTTTAGTTATCCATTTTATACATAGTAGTGTGTATATGTCAATCCCAATCTCCCAATTCATTCATTTTCCCTTCCCCTCTTTGTACCCATAAGTTTATGTATCTCTGTTTCTGTTTTGTAAGTTCATCTGTACCACCTAATGGCTATTTTTTACAATATAAAATTTTTAAGAGAAAATTAAAGCCAACAAAGCCTATTATTTTGAATAGTAGAGCAATATTAATAGAGGAAATTGAAGATAAAAGACTATAAGATGGAAGCTGTAATTTATATCACTTATTTCATTCAATAAATTATATTAGTTTGTTATTAATTGGAGGAGTTGACTTTATTTTTTCCCTTTGGATAACCTGGTGACAATAAGTCACTTATATATGATTTCAAGCTTCTATTCTGAAAACTCTGATATGACTGTTCTGGTTTTTTGTTCTTCTCATGTATAATGAGACGATACCTGCAGAAGCAATGATGAGAGAGAACTCCGTGTCTCTAATTTAAAGTGATCATACTTTTTTATGATCACACATACTTTTTTTTTATCATACGTACTAATTTCTATACCACATGAGGATTGTTCACGGCTTCTGATCTAGTTTGGTCTGGTGGCTGTAGTTTAGGATTAATGTGATCAACATGGTTCAAGTTCCCTTTGGGTATAGCAAATTTATTCTGAAATAAATATTTTTTTGTTGTGTCCTTCCTAGTCAACAGTCTTATAAACTCTAATTGTTTGTCATAAGGGAGACCAGGTGCAAGAATGCCCAGATGATTACCACTATGATTATTAGGCAGTCTTCACCATGGTTCTCTGAAATATTAGGGACCATATGAAGCCTTTTCCTATGATAATCCATTTCTCAGTAACCTTATGGAGAGGCTTCCATCACCATCTTACAAGTGAGAGAAACAAAGTTGAACCCAGAGAAGAAAGTCAAACATACAAAGGTAAAACTCAGCAAGTAGAAGAAACGCTTTTCTGAGGGAAAATATATTCAAACCAGTAACAAGTTCTCTGAACACCATCGAGACACACAACAGGTCAGAAAAATTAGTGAGTGGTGCTAAATCAGATCCCATACAACTCTGTGCTTGACTTGCAATTTTTCTCCAAACACACACCCCATCAACAGATGGCCTGCCATATGCCCTGCAAGCCCGTGAGTTTCCGATGTGGGTTGTCTTTTCTACTCTATTCGATAGCTTTTTGGCAGGGGTTGTTGCCTTTTCTGCTTTGGGCATTCTCAGAGGCTCCCAGGCCTGGGAAAGTGAACGCATGGTCAGTTCCACTTACCATCCCCCTCAAAATCTGTGACACTTCCAGGTAGAACTTGAACAGGAAGCTGACGATGAGGGTCCTCTTGAACTCTACCCTCCCACCTGGGGCTGAGCCTGGGAGGGAGACTTCATCCAGAATCAGCCTGCAAGCTGCATCCAGCATCTCTTCATTCCAGGGCCTGTGAGGTTCAAAAGAGGATTCCTAGCCCAACAGGACTCACCACCCCACAAGCTCAGCTAGCAGGTAAGACAAAGAGTGGCAGTTTAATGAAAAATAAGAAAAATAGTACAAGTTCCAGAGTCAGGCAATCCAAGTTCAAATCACAGTCCACCACTCTAAGGGTGTCTGACCTGGGCACACCACTTCATTACCTGTAAAAGGGCAATCATGGTAGAATTCACCTCCTGGAATGGTCATGAGAAAGAAATGACAACTTGTGTTAAGTCCTCAACCCAGGAATAACTGCCCCTTATATCACTAGAATGTTGACTGCATGCTAGGTTCTGTTTTAATTCTGTTTTATGGGGCTTACTGCTGGCTCAGTCTGTAAAGAGTCTGCCTGCAATGCAGAAGACTTGGGTTCGATGCCTGGGTTGGGAAGATCCCCTAGAGAAAGGAATGGCGACTTACTCCAGTATCCTTGCCTGGAGAATTCAATCGACATAGAAGCCTATACACTTAATGGAGTCGCAAAGAGTCAGACACGACTGAGTGACTAACACTTACTTAGGCACCTTACATGTATTCATTCCGGGAGACATATATTCATATATATGTATTCATATCTGGAGAGAGTGAAGGACAGGGAAGCCTGGTGTGCTGCAGTCCATGGGGTCCTAGAGTCAGACACAACTGAGCTACTGAACAACAACAACAATGTATTCACCCACTTTATCCTCTCACTGCCTCATGAGGCATGAGATGTGATCATTCCCCTTTGACAGATAAGGAAACTGTGGTACTGTAAGATTAAGTATGCTGACTGAGGTCACATAATTTATAGGAGTTGAAATGAGATTCTAACCCAGGCAGTGTGGCTCAATCAAGATCATGGTTTTAACCATTAGTTTATTACTTCTGAAATGGTAGTCAATACCCAGTGAAGGCTTAAGAAATAATGGCTGTATCTATAGTTAAGTTATTACCTGTAGAAATAAACAGCCAGGTATGTAATACACTTAGCAAGTTATTGCAAAACAAACTTCTATAATCAACCTTTCATAATGATAAATTATTCTCTCACAATAAAGAATGCAGATTTACTCATCTTGCTTACTGTGTCTCTATATCAATGCTATTGGGAGATGGGTGTACACACACACACACACACACGCACACACATACACACACTACATGGTGCCCACTTCAGGATTCACTAAGACACATGGAAATAATCATGAAATCCTGTTGGAATTCCAAGTCATTAAACAGAAAGGTGGTAAGTATTTTTCTTCATGTAATTACATGTTACCATAGAAAGAGCCACTTGGTTACCTGGAATCTCAGGACATGATTCCATACCTTCCAATGAGTTTCTGGCAGGAATTCTTTGCAAGGATGGTGGTTGGACCAACGCCTCCATATGCAATGGATAACTCTCTGATGATGCCATCTCCATTTCCAAAACACACTCTCATTCCTGAATTAACTATCGCGAGCGAATTCTGTTGTCGCTGGGCTTGTCGGAAGGCTGACACAAACTCCCACTAAAAGCAAAAGTGAAGTGGCACTGGTAGAAACACACTGAGGAACAACTATATACTAGGCAGTTTGAATGCATTGCCTCACTGGATCCTTGCCACACTCTCTTGAGCTGAACCGTGTCCCCTCAAAAGTGACATCTTGAAGTCTTAGTTCCCAGTAATATCTCAGGATATAACTGTATTAGGAGTTAGGGTCTTTAAAGAGGCAATTAAGTTAAAAATGAGACAATTGAGATGGGCAATAATCTAACACGGTGGTGGCCTCATAAGAAGAGGAAATTTGGACATAGACACAAACAGAGGGAAAACCATGTGGAGACACAGGGAGAAGATAGTTATCTACTAGCCAAGGAGAGAAGCTTCAGAGAAAATCAACACCCCCAACACCTTGATATCAGACTTTTGGCCTCCAAAAGTGAGAGTGTAGTTAAGCCAATGAGGCTGTGGTTCTTTGCAGCCCTAGCCAGCAAAATCATACACTTTCCAAGGCAGGCTCGATCATTCCCATTTACAGATGAGAATCCAAGGCTCAGACTGATTCAGTAGGTCTGAACTAGGATTCACTCTTAAGTGAATCACTGACTCCAAAGCCCTTCTTCCTACCACTAAATTCTATTGTAAATTTATAGCTTCTTCAAAACCTCAAGGTATAATAAGTAGAGGTATAGTTTCAAGTCTTACTTGTGGCAAAGCCTCACAGTACAAATAATTTTTAAAAATCTGTAGGACGGTAACTTTAGAGCTTGGTTTCAAAGAGGGGAGGTAGGGAGGGAGAGAGAGAGAAGGATGAAGAGAAAAGCAGAGTCAAAGGTCTCCTGATTCTAGGAATGATGGAGAGTACTTAATATAAGTGAAAAATATTCGCAGATCCTCATATTCTCCACTACAAACACTCAACACCTTTTTTTAAACTCTCTTATATGTTGGAATTAACAAGCTGTAGGCTCACAGGTAAAATGAAGAAATTGAAAGGACAGTCTCACCTTCCTTGAATAGGGGATGTTCACTGAGATCAAGATTTCTTCAGGCTTAAGATCGGCACTTGGGCACTTTCTGAGAAACTGCTCATTTAAAGGAATCTGTCGTTTTCCTTCTGTGGAAAGAAAGAACACTTTCCTTGGCATCTGTTCTTTATTAAGCAATCAAACTCCCAAAATTTGTGAAATAATTTTACTAAATACAGGAAACTGATCAGGAAAAGAAGTGTCTTCCTATGTTTAAAAAATCTTTCACCATGTAATGGTGTCTTGCAGTGCTTCATCCCATCTAGAGCCCATCTTTTTTCTTTTCTTTTTCTTTTTTGCTTTTTTTCTTGATTATAAATAAAAATATCTAGGTGAGTAGCCCAGAGGTCAGGCAGAGAAGGACCTTAGGAGTCACTTCCTGAACAGTATGATTCATTTTGAGATTTGTGAGAAGAAAGAAGATATTAATATCTCTTTTGATATTCTAATCAAGTCATTCAACAAACATTTATTGTGTATAATCAAGAACTCTACTCAGTACAATAGTGAATAAATTGCCTTTAATGAATTTTTACACTAGTGAGATATAGTCTTAATTGTTTCTATCTTTTCTCAGCACCCAAAGAATTGTTATTTAATCAATATATTGGAGGGAGGAACTATTTAAAGCTATAATGAAATAGGACTTTGGGATAAAAACTAAGAATCTTTCGATGTTTATATTTATATCACAAAACCTAATTCTCCATGAATGATTTTTTAAAGGATGTTACTTAAATTGATAACTGAATATAAATCTTTTTTAGAACTTTATTTTTTAATTGATGGAAAATTTTGGTTTCTGCTGTACAACAACATAAATCAGTCATAATTATATACATATCCCTTTCCTCCCTCCCCTCCCTCCCTCCCCCAATCCTACCCCTCTAGGTCATCACAGAGCACCAGGCTGGTCTCCCTGTGTTATTTAGCAAATTCTCACTAACTATCTTACACATGATAGTGTATACATGTCCACTGACAGATGAATGGATAAAGAAGTTGTGGTACAGCTATGTAATGGAATATTACTCAGCCATAAAAAGGAACAAACTTGAGTCAACTGTAGTGAGGCAGACGAACCTAGAGCCTCTCATACAGAGTGAAGTAAGTTAGAAAGAGAAAAACAAGTATCATATATTAATGCATTTACGTGGAATTGAGAAAAATGGACTGATGAACCTAGTGCAGAATGT
This sequence comes from Moschus berezovskii, assembly GCF_049115385.1. Taxonomy (NCBI): domain Eukaryota; kingdom Metazoa; phylum Chordata; class Mammalia; order Artiodactyla; family Moschidae; genus Moschus; species Moschus berezovskii. The sequence continues at coordinate 47,540,378 of NC_142461.1, forward strand.
ACATCTTCATTAAGATAATTTTGTGGTTTAGATGCTATGAAGAGCTGGCATTTAACGACGCAGGTAACAGAAAGTTAGTACGTATTTTTAAATAAAAAAATACAGATTTGTAGAGGACCAATTGAATCTTTCTAATAATTGTTGACTAAATTGAAATAAAAGAAATAAATGAAAAAATCTTAGACTTAGTTTCAAAAAACAAAACTCAAAAAAGTATAGGATGAAGCTCAACCACTGTTCAATAGAAAAAGACTTGCAGGCTTCCATCAATGACAGCTCAAGTATGAGCCTAGAGTTCTCTTCACTCTTCAGATTACAGCAGGACACTAACCAACACTGGTCAGGCAACCAGCATAGGAAAATATCTACCAGAATTCTTCAAGAGGAAGGAGATGAAGATGTTAGGGGCATGTACAATTGGGACCAGACTGACCAACTTTCCAAGCATCTGGAAAGGGAGATGGAATTATTAATATTAGGAAAAATGGCAATTGTCAAAACTGAACTTCCTATAACCCTGGAGAGGCAAAAAGAGAGGAGGAACAGGATTTAATAATCCCCAGGAAGGAGGTGTCACTTACCTTTTGACAGCAGGTTGAGGGTACAGTTGCCTACAGCCAGGAGAGGGTTCAGATCTGAATCTGGATGCCTGCTCACTATGTGGCCCCCTAAAGACTTTTTAAAATAATGGGTTATTTTCACTCCAGTTGTGAACTTATAAAGACACAAGTGGTAAAATAAGAATCAAGCTTATTACAAGAATCAAAGCTTTGGAAAACTATTTTTTTGGTCTGTTCTCAAAGAATGAAAATGTCACAATTTGATAGGAATTGTCATTCAAAAGCACACACTAGATATTACTGTCATCAAATACATACAGCCATATTCCTGATCTGGGGCCCAGCCAGAGTTCCCAAATGTTTCAGGAGAGCGTGGTACATCTGTGTCTTCTCCTCAGGGAGCTTCTGGGTCACATTAGCCAGGATGTCCTTCACTTGAGCCAGGCTGACAGCAGCACCTAAGGTCAGCCCTGAAATGAAATCATTTGCAGAGAACACAATGTGATCACTGCTGACATGGAAATGTCCATTAGGTTTTAGACTGCAGATATGGGATCTTTATGATGGATACATGTTGCCCTGCTTACTGGTAGTCATGGTGGTGATGGCAGGAATAGTGGTTGGTAATGGAGGTGGGCTTCCCCAGTGGTGCAGTGGTAAAGAATCCATCTGCCAATGCAGGAGATGCTAGTTTGATCCCTGGGTTGGGAAGATCCCTTGGAGGAGGAAATGGCAACCTACTCCAGTATTCTTGCCCAGAAAATCCCATGGATAGAGGAGCCTGGTGGGCTACAGTCCTACGGGTCGCAAACAGCTGGATACCACTGATCCACTGAACACACACAAAGGAGGAGTTAACAGTGGCTGTAATGGTGGTGGTGAAGGAGGTGATGGTGTTGGTGACAGAGTGGGGGTGCTAGTGGTGGAGGTGATGGAGGCTAAACTTTTTTAATAGTCACTGTGTCAAGCAATATGTTGAATACTTCACAGAATCTTCTTGAATTCTAACAAAGCTTTGACATAGTAATAGCCCCATACAAACTGAGGTTCAGTTAAGTATCTTGACTAAGGTCTTTCAGTTAATATATGACATAGTCAGGAACTGGACTCCACAGCCAGACTTCAAACTCACATTTCATTGCCTCTCATCATTGTCATTACATCAGTTTACTTTATTGAAATGGAAAAGCCAGTTTGGAAGCTCCATAATATATAAACTTGCTTTGGTTATCTACTGTGCTTCTGGAGAGCAAAGATGCTCATCTTTATTGTTTATCCAGAACTTAGCATGGTACCCTTCACTGAATAATTGTTACATTTCCCTGAATGGCAGACATAAAAGTTCTTCAGTGAAAATCTTACTATTCAGACAGTATCTCCTCTAATCATAGAGGATTCTTCCCTGAGCCTCCTCCAGAATGTGATCACCTTACAAGGGAATCTCTCTGTATATTATAATTATGAATGATTTCTTCTGCATGTCTACTGAACAAAGCAAATAAACTGATTAATGCATTTTAACTAAGAAAGTCGGGACCCTGAGGACTCACCATTATCTGTATAGTTTACAACACTCAGTTCTTCAATTCTATCAGGATAAATTATAACTGGGTGAAAGATGCCTTTAAATTTCATGTCAGGGCCTGAGGATCAGAAAAAAAAATAAGTTTCATGTTAGGGCCTGAGGATTAGGAAAAAAAATAAGCAAACTAGGACAAATTGGGGGCTAACTGCCTTTTAATTTTTGGAATTGTGATTAAAACTGATGTCCTTAGAACATATAAAAACGGCATATCTTTCTATAGCTCTGTTCATTCCTAAATCACACACACAGAAAAAGGACAGACAGATTTTCACTAAACTTGTGGAGCCTTCTGGACTTGTCAGCGTTAAAACTTGGCTGACACATCCAAGACCTCTTGGGACATATTCAGAATTCTCCTTGGGAAGACTTCTGGGAGATTCCTTCAAGAAGCAGGTAGTCAAACTGAGTTTACAATGGACACAACAGAAAGACCCCGTCACTGCAATTTAAGAAAACCTCCTATATCCGTTGAGACAACACTAAGAGGGAAAACAGAGTAATTGCAAATCCCAGCCCCAGATCAGACTCCACATGGAAAAACAGGACAGCTGTTGCTGACTCGTTACAGAGCAGGACTCTGGGGTTCAACTCTGTGTACTGCTTCGGTTAGAGTGACAGGAATTCACTTATGTAATGGAAGCTGTAAAAGTCTCTTGCGCAATCCTCAAGGGAAGTCAAGCACAGATGATTTAAAATGTTATTTCAGGCTGCTTTTCCCAAGAACATGCATGTATGAGGTTTTGCTCCCTGAAGCCCTTTTCCTCAGTTTTCTTGTGAGAAGTCCCTGGTTTCTACGTACCCACAGAGGTGTTCCCCATGACAACAGGGGCCTGGGGATACTTGACTTTGGCTTCTAGAAGTTCCTTCAGTGTCACTGGGGAAATCCACGTCATTCTATCACTACCAAAAATCCTGGTCTTTTGTGTTTTTTTCTCAGCCATTGTCTATTGAAAAAGCAATAAAGATTCAAGATCATCTCATGATAACATTTCTACCTGCTTCTGCTGTCTTTATAGGAACAAGGAAAGGAAAGAGAGATCTCTTTAAAAAATAAAATAACAGTGACCTAAAAGTAGTGTTTACTAGGAATCAGAGTATGGGACAAAAATGTGACAATATTTTACTCCTTCTGGAGACTATATTTCCTGTTGGTTCTTTTATATCTTAAAAGAATCTATTTCAATGTTTAAAAATACTTTGCATATTTAATTTCATCAAAACACTTGATGGAAGAACAAAACTCAGCAAAACTGGAAGAAGAAAACATGTCTAAACCTCCAGATGCTGTGATGTCATTTTAGGACATTTTGTAATAGATACTATCTGCTGATTATTACATTCAACTGTTCCTCCTTCGGTCCCACACTCTTTAGACTGGACTGAGAATGGCAGATGGATATTACCTACTTGCCAATCAACTTTCAAGAGGATCCATAGCAATTATCCTTCTTCACATTTCACCATAATTCCTCTGGCATGAGTTCAACTTTGCCTTACTTACCATTAGCTCAGGAGGAAATATCAGCTCTTGAGTTGGATCCAATGGCAGAAACTCCTCTTCTGAGAAGAGTTTCAGACTTGTCTTAAAAACAGAAAGTACCAGAAGTTATTGTCATCAGACAGTTCTCCCTACTTTAAATCCTTTGTGGAATGAGGTCAGATGAAGACAGACACAGAACAGACAGACAGAAAAGCCCGCCAACCAGCCATGGTACCTCGGCTCTAAGCCAAGGCCTCTCACACAGACCAGGTTGCTAGCGACTGAGTGCAGCTGCCGGTGGGCCCCCAGCCCTGCACATGCTCCTTGGGGTCTGGGGGAAGCAGAGGAGGCAGCAGGCCAGACACAACTGAGAACCAGAACCTTCCCCTGAACGTCCTGCCACCTTCTTATCCCTCCCTGCCCTTCCATTTCCCCTAATATCTCCACTAGAGGAAAGACCTGGAGCACATTGTTTTTTAAAAAAAAACTGAGAGACACTAAGAGATCAGTGTGTTTTCCCTCCTACAGACAGTGGTAAGTGACTGAGAGTAACGTCAGGAGTGAGGGATGAAGTTGTTAAGATAGATTTTTTTTAAAAATAGAGATGGAGTGAGAATGGGAGAGAGGACATGCTGACACACCTCAAAAACCTGCACAGCCATTTTTCTTCCTAAAAGTAACTTGGTTTCTACTCATGTCCTGGAAAAATCTTAAAAAGAATTTATGTTTCACTGACCTCATTTCCTTCCTCAAATTCTGGTAATCCATTTATTCCTTCATCCAAACAGCAAACCCCATTTTCTTTACTTTGACAGCAGCCAGAAGTCTAGTGGGTTGGAAAAACAAATAACCAAGAATTTATTGCTGATTCTACTAAATATTTTTTCAGCTTTATTGAGCTATAATTAACAAATAAAATTATATATATTTAAAGTGTACAATGTGACTATTTGACATTACATTATATGTATACTTTGTTAAATGATGATCACAACCAGGTTAATTAACACATCCATCACCTCACATAGCTAAAATTTGTGTGTGTGTGTGTCTACTTTCTTCACAACTTTCAGGTACACAACACAGTATTATTACTATAGCCGCTACGCTGTAAAGATCTTGTAACAAAATCTGGCACATAACAACAATGGTTGATTTAATATTTTATCAACAACAAATAATTTATGATTAACAATTACCAATAACTTGGTATTAATAATTTATTTGTTGGTAAAATATTTTATTAATGATAACAAGCATTATTATTATCACTCTGTTCTAATGATGCACTATTTCATCATTGAAATTCCAAAAGTTCATCTTATGTGCTTCATTTCAATGTTGTTTATTCATCCGTTCCTTCAACAAGCGTTGACTGAGTGCCTATTCAACTGACACACTGGTGAAGCACCAGGCAGACCATCTTCTGGTGAAAAGACGAAAGAGTAAATGGGCAATTACACCACCATATGACCACGGCTGCTGTAGGGGTGTGCTCAGAGGGCTACCGGAGCACCAGGAAGGGGTACCTGACCCAGAAAAACAGGTCAGGAAAGGTCCCTCAGAACAATGACCCACAGCCAATGTCGAAGTGCTCAGGTGCTTATTGTGTAGTTACCGGGGCAAGCTCAGTGAACCAGGGTAGGTGCCCTGCCCAAGATCAAGTAACAAACAGCAATTACAGGCCTTGAGATAAGAAGTCTTCCTGTATTAGTAACAATGGGCTATTCTTCTAATCACATCTGCTACCCCCTACCATTTTATTTCACCAGGGAAAAAATATACTCAGTAATGTGGTCCTTTCTACTCACTTTACAGAAAGTCTTGCATGCATCGATTATGGGCCTGTATCCAGTGCAACGACACAGGTTACCTGAAAGGGAAAAACCCGGTATTGTTAATCAAGGAATCTAGAGACAGGCACAGTTGGCCAAGAGATTAATGGAAACAAGGACCCCACCCAAGAATGAAGCGCTGTTTGACATTTCAGTCCACCAAATCCACAAAATCAAATTTTTTCTTTTTGTCAACAACTTGGGATATTTGGCTGATAGTCTTGTGGCAGGGTCTAACAATTCAGCTATTTGTATTTTCTCACTGCAAACAGTTATTATATCCTCTGCTTGTAAGAGCTGTTCAAAGAACACAATGATTTCAAGCCAAAAACTCTTGGTCTACAGCAATTTGGGAGTTAATTTTCACAACCCAAATGGCCATCAACAGATAATTAGATGAAGAAGATGTGGTGTGTGTGTATGTGTTGGAATATTACTGAGTCCTAAAAAAATGAAATACTGCCATTTGTAGCAATGTGGATGGACCTAGAGAATAATATGCTTACTGAAATAAGTCAAAGACAAATATACAAATATACAATATAACTTATATGTGGAATAATAGAAAATAATACAAAGGAATGTATATACAAAGCAGAGATGGACTCATGGACATAGAAAACAAACTTGTGATTACAATAGGGAGAGGGAAGTGGGAGGGATAAATTACAAGTATGGGATTAACAAAGACAAACAATAATATATAAAATACAGAAGCAATAAAGACTTACAGTATAACATAAGGAATTTTATCCATTTTCTTATAATAACCTGTGAGATAATATAGTCTGCAAAAATACTCAATCACTATGTTGTACATCTGAAACTAACACAATATTTTAAATCAACTATACTTCAATTAAAAATTTTGGTTTTCAATATCAGTAAAAGACAATGTAAAAAAGCTAAATTTTGATATTTTTTTAAAAAAAGAGAGAACTAAGCTTCAGTTGCTAGAAAGGTCAAAGGTATTATATAGAAGAAAAGGCAATTTTTAAGCTTTAGAAGCAATGGGTACCCAATTTATTTACGATAAATCATTAGGCCAGGATTTCTCTATAGTGGTCCATTTCCCATGTTCTCCTCCAACCCCTAAATCTGGCATCCATTCAAAAAACAAAGCCACTGAAGCAGCCTCTCTAGGGTTGGATCCAGGAATCTTCATTCTTAACAAATTCCCGTGTAAGTGTCAATCACCCTAAAACTTGAGAACCTCTTGTCACTTGTTTACATCATAAATGGCCATGAGATCAAATGCATAATAAGACCTAAAGGAAATAAGGCCAAAGACCAAAGGCCAACTAAGTCCAGTTTGTGTCTTATGCACCATCTCCCCTTTTTACTTCTGTTAAGTCCTGTCTTCCCTGGAACACTTCAGCAGAGGAATTGAGCACATGAGCTTTAGGCCCATGTAATACAGCAGAGAAATAAAGTCCCTAGGAGACAGGAGACAGAGAGCCAAGGAGGATATCACCTGAAATAACATTTGGAAGGCTCTTATTCTTTAGAATTGTTCAGTCAGTTCAGTTGGTCAGTCGTGTCTGACTCTTTGGGACCCCATGGACTGCAGTACGCCAGGCTTCCCTGAATTGTTTAGAATCTTGATAATGAAGACTCCTCCAAGACCCAGCACCAGCTCCGCACACACACACACTGAGTTCCTGAATTTGATAAACTAGCTCCAAATAAAGGCAGTTCTTTGAAATAAGTATCACCAGAAGATGTCAGACTCTTTGATTTCATGTTGCATTTATTAGGAGCCCTCTGATAACACTGTCCTGAGAGCACCCACTCCAGTAGGAGAGAACTGGAGATAACTGAATTCCTTGGAGGGTAAAGGAATAAACTGGTGTTGCAATTATTATTAAAATAAGCAAACAATAAACAAGGAGGAGACCCTTATAGATTAAGAGAGACTTGAGAAATGTGTCAGCCAAGTGCAGTATGTGGGTCTTGTCTGAAACCTGATTTGAACAAACTAACTCCTCCACTTATTGGTGGTATAATTTTTAGTAAATTACTCTCTCTAAACCTCCGTTTCTTCATCTATGAAATGGGAGATAATAACAGTGCCTACCTTATAAAGTCATCATAAAGAGTAAATGAAGTTCTGTTTATATAGCATTTAATGCAGTGTATGGCACTTGGTAAGTGTTTAATAGCTATTATCAGCATCGTCATTTAGAAACTAGAAATTAAAGCACACACACATATAACCTACCGCCGAGAGCATCATTTAGCTGACTCAGGGTGGGCTCTGGATGGTTCCTCAGCAGCGTGTACATGGACATCACCATCCCAGGCGTGCAGAAGCCACACTGTGTGCCATGACACTTGGCAATCCTCTCCTGCAAGCACAGAAACATTAAAACGTAGAATCTTGGGCCGGACTCCGGACCTACTGAATCAGAACCTGCATTCAAACAAGATCCCTGGGTGGGTCATAGGCACATTAACGTTGGAGAAGAGGCCCCAGAAAATTCTTCTCAGCCTTGGTATCTCTCCCTTTCTTGGGCTGGGGTAGCCATGATGACTGATCTTCACCAGCTTTTCGAGCTTCATTCAAAAGTTCTCAGCCTTCAGAATTGTAGGGGAAAGCTTTAAAATCTCCAAGGTCCAAGCAGCACCCCAAACTATCTGACAGAATCTCTGGGGCTGGGTCAACAACACATATTTTTAAAAGATTCCTGAGTATTTCAACCTGTAGTCCACAAGGGGAATTTCTGAGATAAAGGAAGTCCTTCAGATAAATGAACTGAATTATATTCAAGTTGAAAAAACTTCAAGTATTTCCTAAGTGCCTTTATCTGCCCAGTAAAGCCCTAAATGGAGACGGGAATGGCAACCCACTCCAGTATTCTTGCTGGAATAATCCCATGGACAGAGAAGCCTGGCGGGCTACAGTCCATGGGGTTACAAAGAGTCGGACACGACCTGAGTGTACAGCCCTAATACTTTAGCATGCAGGAATTTGTTTACAAAGTGCCATCGTTAATCTAAACAACAATCAAGAAGGAAAGATTGTCTTGACTTTTATTCCAAATCTCCCTGCCTCCCACCCCAGCCTGTTCTCTTTCGAGTCTTACTTCAATGGTTCAAGCCCATTTTGGAAGCCGTTGTCTGGCTACCTTGCTGCCAGGAACTGGGCAGCAGGTACTAAATGACAGAGTGTTTTCATGCCTCCGAACAGTCAAGTCTCACAAGCATATTCAGGCAGAATCTGCTCCCTCTAGGTAACAAGGTATCATAGAAAATAAACCGAAGCCAAGTAAACCGAAGCCAAAATTGCCTGAAGAATATGAAGCTTGCCTATTTTCTGCGCTTGTGCCTATCTTTCCCCTCTCCTCTCAAGTGGTATTCATTATCTTAGACAAAAACAAGTAGCAACAGCATCCTTCTGGGCAGCACATAAATAATTGAAAGAGTCAGGAATCTGAGGTGTCCTTTCACTTCAGGCAAAGTTCTAACAAGGAGCCTCCTTAGGAGAAAAGCCTTACAATTCATTGACAGCTACGGTTACATAGCTTCCAGTTCAGTTCAGTTCAGTTCAGTCGCTCAGTCGTGTCCGACTCTCCGCGACCCCATGAATCACAGCACGCCAGGCCTCCCTGTCCATCACATAGCTTCCAAATAAGCCCTAAATTCAACAAATCTTTTTGGTAGTGAGATTTTCATTCAATTTTAAAATCATGTTACATTTCCCTTTATAGAAAAAAAGTAACAAGATTTTATCCCCCAATGCCTAGATGGCTCTCTTTTCTATATAAGTTTGGAAGATATAAAATGAACAGGTCTCATTTAGTTAGAATATAAAAAACAACCCAGTGATGTCAAGTTTTTTTTTTTTTTCTCTTTAGGAAAGAGTTCTCTAGTCTTAAAAAGTATTTTTCTAACAAGTCAGTCACATGTCCCAAGTTTCACCCCTGCCCCCTACTTTGTGTCATCTGTGGACTGTGACCAGGCAGCTGGGCCCACTGTTCTACCATGTTAATTTCACAAACTCATCGTGTGATTAATGATTTTCAGAGCACAGAAACCCTATGAAGACCAGGCCCTCTCTCACCTGAACAGGATGAATCCTGGTCTTGGTGCTTCCTAGGCCTTCTACTGTGGTGACGGCAGCCCCATACAGAGAACAGATGGGTGTCAGACAGGCATTGGCTGGATAATGTCTTCATATGAAAAAGAGAAGCACAAACCACATTGTATCCAGTGGGAAAGCAGTACCTCCAATACGGCAGGTTTTGTAAGATAGTCCAAGTTTTGCATAGACATTTTGCCCTTAGTTCATGGCCATTTTGTAGAAGACTCTGAGGGGCAGAGTGAGTTGCTCAGGATCACAGCTGGAGTGTCAGATGGGATTCAAATTAGGCCTCCAATTCTAACTCCAGAATAGTTTCCACTAACTCTGTTTTTTTTTCTCTTGAAGGAGGGGCTGACATTCGTTCCTCTAGTCACATGCGACAATCACCCGGAGCAGACTGCATCTTCCAAGCAGATGCCAGGCCAGGGGTTGCTTGGGCAATAAAGTTAATTTGATATTTTGCCTCAGAAGAAGAAACAGAGTGTGGAACACAGAACTCCTCAGTCCCACAAATCTACTGCTAGAAAATATCTAACTCAAAATGACTCCTAAAATGTTCTCATTTCACCAAACAAAATTACAGATGGCCAACAAATATGTGAAACAAATGTTCAACCTTGATAACAATCAAGAGAGTTTCAAATTAAGCAATGAGAAACCATTTTTATCAAAGAAAATAACAAAGATTTTTAAAAACTGTAATGCACTAAGAATGCAAAGTTTTGGGGAAATGGAATTCATAGACTGCTGAAAAGAATGTAAACTGATAGAACTGCTCTGGGAGGAATCTTGCTGGAAGCCATAAAAATTTAAAGATACACTCATCCCTTTATCCTCCAATTCCACTTCTATGGATCTATCATCAAGAAATCATCACAAACATAAACATATATAGACATATGAATGCTCACTGATACACTCCTTTATAATAGTGAAACCCAAACAATAAGTAAGTACCTTTTAGTGATGGTGATATATATGATAGCACATATACAGCCATTAAAATTATATTTATTATTTTGAAAAGATATTCATAAGAAATTTAGCAACGGAAGTTTCTAAACTGTACATGCAGTATGCTTCCATAAATATATATACAAAAGAAAGACTGGAAGGATATTAGCAGTAGTAGTGTTAGTCACTCAGTCATGTCTGACTCTTTGCGACTCCGTGGACTGCAGCCCACCAGCCTCCTCTGTCCATGGGATTCTCCAGGTAAGAATACTGGAGTGTATTCCCATTCCCTTCTCCAGAGGATCTTCCTGACCCAGGGATCAAAACTAGGTCTCCTGCATTGCAGGCAGATTCTTTACCGTAGTTTGAGCTACAGGGAAGACCTTAGAAGGATATTATTCACTTATAAATAAATGTAATCATTGAGTGCCTACTATATGCTAGGCAGAGTGACCAGGCAGTAGGATTGATTGGTGGACAAGATAGATAAAATCCCTGTCTGTGTACAGTATATCTTCCCACCGAGGGACGATGGACACATGTACTTGGACAATACATACACACAGCACACACATGATGAGAAGTACCTCGAATACATTAATAAGGGAGCAGGGAGCTGCAGAGGTGAAATGGGGCATGGGTATGAGGGAGGTGATCAGGGAGGGCTGAGAAAGTGACATTTTTGCTGGAACCTGAATGGCTCCATGCCCATCATTGCATTCCCAGTGTTTACCACAGTTCCTGTCACATAGCAGGTGCTCGATGCACATTTACCAAAGGAAGGAAAACAACAAATTTGAAAGCTACAAAAATTCAACCATATGTGGACTTTTCATCAAGGTACCTTATCTTCTTGGTAATGGGGTTATATCGTGATATCATCACTGTGCAGGCACCACAGCCTCCCCCTCCACAGCCATATTTAGTTCCTGTGAGTCGGACTGGAAAAGCATAGTTAAAGATAATGTGTCTTCCATAATTTGCTTTGTAAACTAGCTCTGACCTTAGGAGATGACATCATCAAACATTCTTAAATGTACAGTTAAGTTCGATCCTTATTAATCAGATGACATATGTATATCTTAGCTGCTATTATTTATAATCCTATAAATTCTTGATTTTCATTTGTGTGTTTGTGATTTTCTTCTTTTTTTTGCTGACTACAGGGCACACGGATCTCAGTTCCCCAACCAGGGACTGAACCCATGCCCTCTGCAGTGGAAGCATGGAGTCTTAACCACTGGACTGCCAGGAAAGTCCCCCACTTGTGTGTTATGTCTAGTCTCCTCCTTTTTAAAACAACTGGACCTCAGGTTGCCAAAAAGAGGGCCAAACTTGAAGGAAGAGTCTAGACATATCAATGGCTTTGAGGATTTGCAGGTATGAGTACCTCGCGTATCTGTTCTTTCCTTATGTGTGTCTTTGATGACATACAAAGTAAAATGTCAAAGTGTAATTAATTCATAGAATATTTGTGTCATGTTATCCATATTTGCTATATCTCTCTGTTTCTCAGTGGCAGAAACAGATAGTTGTTTTCCCATATCTTTTCTCTTATTCTTTTGTGGTAATAGAAATGCTAAATTTTGAGCTACACATGTGGTTGCCTGGAATAAAAAAGTAGCATTTTCCCATCCTCTTCTGATGCTTGGTGGGGTCATTAACAATGTTGACCACAGAGATAGAGGCATAAATGCTCTGTGTAGCTTGCAGGAAAGCAACACCCTCAAAGGAAGATGGTTGCCCCTCGCTCGTCCCTTACTTCTTCCTTTGTGCTGGAATTCAGATATGACGGCTGGATCTCAGTTAGTCACCTATGACCATGAGGAGAAAGCTTCACACTAAGGAGGGTGAAGCAGCAAGACAGAAAGACCTTGGCCCCTGATAATGCTGTGACACTGCTTTGTTAGCCTGCATTGACCTACCTTCAGGATTTCTTTATGTAAGTATCACAGCCATGAGAATGCGCCTCAACATAGAGACTTCCTCCAACATACAGGAAAACTGACCAACAGACCCAGCTGCTGCACTTTGATATCTATCACCCCACTTTTCATCAAGGTCATGACTCCCATGGGCTGCTTCCCACTAGTGGCTCTGAGCTATGGAAATGTGTGGGAGTCCTTGTCAACCAGTGGCTTTGATGAATCTGCCTTGGATTACATGCAGTCTGAGACTCCTCCACTCAGCCTTCTCTTTGTTACAGGTCTAAATCTTCTCTGACTGCCCCTCTATTTCACTCAGGCATTTTTCCTAATAAAACTCTTGCATATTTAATTTCATTTTTACTTCTATTGGGATTTTACTTCTTTTAATTTCATATTTACTTCTATTGGGATTTTCTGTCACTCACAAATGAAACAAATCTTAAACATTACACTGGTACCATGGATAACCAGGAAATTAGTATTCATTACTTTTATGCCCCAAAACCTTGAATGACTTCCAGAAAACTGTTATTATGTTTTTGTTTGAGTTGTGTGCCCTTTGGGGAATTTCACTTTCTCTGGGGAAAAATGTACAAATTCCCATTGTCTCACAAGTTTGCATAAAATGTAGTGGGGTCCACAGACTGCCAAAAGCCCACTGGAGTTCATAAACAGCAGGATAAGATTATCCATTTCTTAGATGACTTTTACTTAGGAAGTTTTTTCAAGGTAACATTTTCAGGTTTAATTTCTCCATTGTTATTTCGCTTCCATTTTAGGAGATTTCTGTGCTCTTTTTCTAATGGGCATGATGATTAGTCCTTGAAGTTAGAAAAGCAATATTGTGACTCTTAATTCTAATAGATGCTAAACTAAGCTATGTCAGCATCTGTTGCTTTAATTCCTGTTGCTATTCTCCATTTTACCCAATATATTTAATGCCAAAACAGAGATTAGAAAGAACTTGATTCTCTGATAAGCGCAACTGAGCACTGTCTACAAAACTCAGGTGTAGGACTTTCTCAAAGGAGGGGATATGACTCAATGTGGCTCAAAAAAGATACTTACAATATCACTTGATGAAGATATTGGGGTTATACACAGATACACATACACACACAAACACAACTCAAAGCAAAGGATACGCTTCTTCCTCAGATATGGCAATAGCATTGTTTCAGGATCAACATTTTTCTCTATCACCTGTACCAAAAGAAAATAAGAGATTAATACACAAAGTTAGGAGAGTTAGAATATTACATGGGTGGCTCATGCTAATTTCATGAAAATTCATATTAACTAACTCTTATATTCTCAACTTGACATAATGTTTGTGGGACACCTGTAATATACAAGTCATCTCTCAAGTTTATAGTCTAAATCTTGAGCCCCACCACTACATTGCTACTGTCCATGGTCCTGAACTATCACTGTTCTCTAAGGCAGTGGTTGTTTCTAGTATCAAAACACTTCTGCAAAGTCTGAAGCAAGTGAGGAAAAAGATAACAGCAGAACTGAAAATAGCAGACAGAGAGGTAGGGGGAGGTCTTCTGGACCTCTGAGAAGCTAATACAGGTTGTAACTTTTTTAAAGACTTGTTTGTTTATCATATTCAAAGAATTAACCATCCCTTCTCCCAAATCTAAGAGACAAAAGAGAAGATAAAATGCATATGCCAATTGATACAAATATGTGCAAGCAAAGACACACTGAAGGAGCAAGTTCGTGTGGGCAGTCTAGCAGCATGGCAGTTAAAACAGCAGCATCTAGTGGATGGCATGATCGAAATGTCACGATTGGTTATGTTTTCCAAAGTGATCATGTTTTCCCTTTTTCCCTTTCTTAACTGCAAACTTGGATTTCTTTTAAGTTCATAAATAGAAGTATGGTTTTCTTCACAATTTCAGAACTAGAGTTCATCCATGTTATACCAATTTTCCCTACTGGAAAGTAGGTGGAGAGGGTACATATGCTTATTCTATAGCTGCATCCTAACCCTCAATTCTAAGTGGCCATAGGCTGGGCAAAGTGAGGCAGGTGCCAATTACCAAGGTTGGATCTGTACCCTAGAGGAAAATGCAATATAATATGGATGAAATGATCTGTGTATGTGTGTGTGTGTACACACATACTGCAGTACAAGAAAACTGTGAAGTGCCCTCAGGTATCCCCAACTTAATTGGCCCTCAGATGGAATTCTATATTTTATTTCCAAAACTTACTTCTTCCCTTCTTTTCCTGAACTTGTTTAATAGACCCCCCATCTCCTAGGTCAGCCAAGCTTAAAAAGCCTGTGCTATTTTCTATGTTTCCCTTCCTTCAATCCACCACAATCAGCATCACCAAGTCCTGGCCATTTACACTTCCAGAACAATTCTCTAAACACCCTTCACTTATCCTGTCACTCCTTGAAATCCGTTCTTATTACCTCCAGCCTGAACAATGATAACAGCTGCCTAACAGGTCTCCTGCCCACATTCTTGGCACCCAGGATGCCACCCTCTATACCACTACCAGAGTGACTTCTCTAAAATCCAAATCTGTTCATCTCCTGTGTCTGCCTAAATCCAACATTGACTCCTGGCTGCCATGCTGCTGTGCTGGGAATTCCTGAATCATTCAGGGTGTTTGCTAAATTGAAACCTTTATCAGATCAGGATTTCCAGAAGAGAGAACTAGAAAACGTGCATCTTTCAGAAACACACTGAGTGGGTCTTAGGTGAATTTCTACCAGCTTCTGGAAGAGGAGAAGAAATTCAAACTCTTTCCCATAGCTATAAGACTTCTTTGATAAGCTTTCCATCATCTGCCACTCAACCCAGGTACCTTGAACTCTGGTCACATGAACTGTAACCAGAAGTGGCTGGTCCTAGTAATGCAGGGACTTTTATCTTTTGCTTATAGGATTCCCACTGCCCTGTAAGTCCTTCCTCTCTTCTCTACTTGTAAGAATCTTGTATGCCATTTGAAGCCCTGCTCAGATGTTCTCTCCTGTGGGCTGTGCAACCATCTAATATTTGCCTTCCACTCTCTGCTCCAAGAAACCATCTTCCTCCATGCTCCCATGGTCAATGTCCACACATCTTTCACAAAACCTGTTACCCTACATCACAATTATTTGTGTATGCATAAACCTCTCTTGATCCTGAGAGAAATTACCATCCACTATTCTTTATGTCTAACACTGAACTAGGTGCTGGGGGTATACGATAAGGATGTAATAAATGTTAATTAATTTAAATGAATAACTTGACATAGATAATTTGCTATGAGAACATTAAGGAGGGAGGGATGATATCTCACAGGCTGGGACATAATAAAAAGAAAATAAAGAAAAATGGAGAAGAGCCAATAATAGTGGCAGAAACTTTTAGTTGTCTCTCCTAGCAGGCTTTCTTTCTTCCTGATGCCTGGAATAAAGACGAAATGGTTAGCATGCCAGCAGCTACTTTAGACCCTAAGGCAACACATTAATGGCAACAGGGGGAAAAGAGAGAAGAAACTTGGATCTCAGATGGCACCATGAAGCTTCTGAACCAGCCCAGAAAGCAATGTCTCTCTCCAGATATCCTTTATGTAAAAGTAAAAATGACTTATACCTTATTTGAACTATTTAGTTTTGAGTTATTTTCAGCTGAAACTAATCCTAATTCATACATACAATGGTGAATCCACAGAGGCCCAATTTTAAGGGAGAGATAGGATCTGGGTAACAAGGAAGAGCATTTCAGGCTTGAGAGGTATTTGTGTTTTCATAAGGAATTAATGGAAGAGCAGATTTTGCTTGTTTTGGTATTTGTTCCAAGAAATGTCTCAAGAGATTGGAATCTGGCTCAAAGGACTACTGACTTAAAATGTGTTTATTTTTCTTGATTTGGTGATTGGCACATTGGAGGAGGGAAGCGGGGCAGGGATCTGGCATGCGCCCTGTCTTGGCAGGTTTTGGACTGAAACAAGGAGGTCAGGATTCAGATGGTGGCTGGGGGGTGGGAGGCAATGAATGAGGAAGGGAGTTATCCTTACTGACTCTGGTTGGGAGAGATGATACCAGCTCTCAAGTCAGGGTCATGGCATGTTCTTGTCTCAGCAAAACCTTGCATGTTACAAGGGGAGCATGTGTCCCTGTGTATCTCCACTGGCCCTTTGGGAGATGTCAAGTTCACATTACACAAGGTTGAGAAATGGCCTTCCTCTGTGCAGGGCTCATGACTTGGGAAGGGGGCACCTTGCCAGACACAAGACAGAGGCAGAAAGAGGAAAGAAAAAGGGGAAAAGAACAGAAAATAAGGAAAGCCAAAAGGAGGAAAATGGGCAGAAATGGTGTGTATTGTGGGATATCATAGCCTTGGAATTGGGAAAGAGGTTGAAGGGGATGACCGGTGAGGACACTTGCTCGAGGACCACAAAACTGCTGAGTGTCAGAGCAGAGACTACAGGATTCAAATCCATGCCTAACTAGTTCCAAAGTCCACATCTTTGATCTCTACGCCTCACTGCCTCATAGAACAACTTGATCCAGTTCCTGAGATACGCTGTGATGTGGCATCTAGGGCATAATTTATTCATGGGCTCTTCCTCCTTCAACTCCAGGTGAGTGAACTGGGTCCCCTACTCTGGAGGCTACAGGTGAAGATTTCAGAAATCTCTCTGCAACTAGGTCTCTGATCAATGTACTTGGCCTAAGCCCCTGCCCAATGACACATTTTGGTGACTTGGGAATGAAAAGTCAAAGTGTTAGTCACTCAGTAGTGTCTGACTCTTTGGAACCCCATGGACTGTAGCCTGCTAGGCTCCTCTGTCCATGGAATTCTCCAAGCAAGAATACTGGAGTGGGTTGCCATTCCTTTCTCCAGGAGATCTTGCCGACCCCGGGATCAAACCTGGGTCTCCCGTGTTGCAGGCAGATTCTTTACCTTCTGAGCCACCAGGGAAACCCAGTGACTTGGGGGGATACTACAAAAAGCACAGAGCAGAGGGCAGTCACATCAGTCTCCTA
Organism: Moschus berezovskii; assembly: GCF_049115385.1. Classification (NCBI taxonomy): domain Eukaryota; kingdom Metazoa; phylum Chordata; class Mammalia; order Artiodactyla; family Moschidae; genus Moschus; species Moschus berezovskii. Next base: position 47,557,800 of record NC_142461.1, read on the forward strand.
ACTGGTTCAAAGCTTCTTTTCAAGGGCAAGACTCTAATCCCAGAGATTATGTTTGACTTCATGACCCCTGTTCCTGGTGGCTTTTTCCTCTTTTATCAACAGCCCCTCACTCTCTGATTCAGGGACTTTATTCTAATTCTATCCATGTGGCAATCAGGTTTGCTTGCCAGGATTGAAGCACATACCTAACAGAATTTGGAAGGGAGGGGCAGGAAAGAGAAAGGGTGACATAATTTCTTTTAACAGGGCAACTACAAAAACAAAATCAGTATTTCTAATATGCACGTTCCAAATGATCATAGGATGTTTGGCCATAAATAAAACAAGCCCGCAGATAAGAATCAACTATTATTAGCTGTTTTGTTAAAAATTCCACTACAGTTTGTTTGGGAGCAGGGGAGGGAGGGGGGGGAGAAGAAGACTCAAACACCTATTTCCTCCATTAACCAAAACCCTTACCATTACCTAAAAAGCCCTAGTCATCTGGCCTCTGGCCACATTTCCAGGCCCTCTAGTCTCCTTGCTGTCCCCTGAACATGAAGAAATCCTTGTCTCTGAGGATTTTTGCACCTCCATTTCCTTGGTGTAGAGTGCTTTTCCCTCAGACGCCTGCTCCTCACTTCACACAGGTGACCACCCAAATGTCAGCCTCTCATCCGGTCTTAAACATCCATCCTGCCCGAAGCACTAGCTCGCATCCATTCTCCGTCCCCTCACTCTGCTTTGTTTTCCATCCTGGCATTTATCACTGCCTGACATGATACATTTCCATTTATTTTTATGCTTGTCGTCTGCTTCCCCAGAGGGACTTGGTCATTTCTGTGCTCTGTTGAGTCCCCTGAGGACACTGAACACTAGCATATACATGTATGTGCTCAGTCGCTCAGTCATGTCTGACTCTTTGCGACCCTAGGGACTGGAGCCTGCCAGGCTCTTCTGTCCATGGGATTTCCCAGGCAAGAATACTGGAGTGGGTTGCCATCTCCTCCAGGGTATCTCCCGCTACCCAGGAACTGAATCCCCATCTCCTGCATTAGCAGGTGGATTCTTTAACACTGAGCCACCTGGGAAGGCCATACTGGGATAGAGCAGGCCTTTAAATCAATGGATTAAAAATTCACTACCATTCTTTGTGAAGTAAGTAGTACTATCTCCTTTTAGCAGAGGAACTGAGGGTAGGTTATGTTGTCTCCCTAGGAGTTAGAGCTGGAATTGTGTCCTTGTTTGTCCAAATAAAAAGGTCACAGTTGTGTCTACTGCACCATTCAGTTATGCAAAAGAAGAAAAAAATGACACCATAAGACCACTTCAAACTCACTCCCACCCCAATCCTTATCATGGTTCACTCTCATAGCAGTCCTGTGAGGGGATCCTAATGGACCACCTTCAGGAAAGTTCAGGAAAAACAAACTCATCTTATCCAGTGTGAAACTCAGGCAGCAGGTACAGAGGAAAGTTTTATACAGGACCTAGAATTTACATGATTTAGGGAAATCCTCTTTAAGAAAAATGATACAAAATCCAAATTCAAAATTAAGCTCAGGGCTTTAGAAGAGGCCTCACAAGTGAGAGGCCATGATCTTTGACTTTCCTTAGCTTCCTGGTGAGTCCCAGGGCCAGTCAGGGAAAGTCAGGCTCTCCCTGACTCAGACACAGGGATCACTGGGGCTCTCAAGGCCAGTATCACAGCCCTTGCTCCATTATTTGCTTTTAAGGAAGCCTTTTCACCTTCTTGGGCTTCCCTGAGAGCTGTTGGTAAAGAATCCACCTGCAGTGCAGGAGACCCCGGTTGAATTCCTGGGTTGGGAAGATCCCCTGGAGAAGGGAAAGGCTACCCACTCCAGTATTCTGGCCTGGAGAATTCCATGGACTGTATAGTCCATGTGGTCGCAAAGAGTCGGGAACGACTGAGCCTCTTTCACTTCACTTCACTCTCACCTTCTTGCTTCGAAGGTATCCCCCTTGCAAAGTGCTGGGACAACATGAAGAGTAAGCAGTCTGTGGCTTCGTGCGTGGGGGTGTTTTAAAGGATTCTCTGGGGGCTTTGCTGCCTCCAAACCTCGGGCAACGGCTGGATCTGCCCGAGGGGATCTACGGAGCCAGCTTGGCTTCCGAGAGGACGGCCGCCGGGCCAGCAGGGGACCCAGTGAGGACCCTGGAGTCCCCAGAGCCGGACATGGGCTCAGCGCTGCCAGGTTCTGTAACTTTGGAGACGATGGGAATGAGAAGTCTTGGTGAATCCATCTCTGCGGCCCTGTCCTGACTCCAAACTGCTCTCCGCTCACCCAAACGCACCCAAGAGCCGAGGCCTAACGAAAGACGCTCCCGTCCGCTAATGAGTTTGACAAAGGGAAGATTCCGGAGTACTGACTCTGCTGAATAAGAACAATCATTTCTCTTTCTGTTGATGGGGTGGGGTGGGCTTGGGAATCAGCCCCTGCGTCTAGGAAGGAGAGGGGAAAGGAACATTAGGAAGGCGGGGGCCCAAAGATTCAGGCAGACCTAGAAAACGCTTCTCTTCCCTGCTACTACGGTGCAGGTGGGACACGCAGGCAAACCGGCGTGCAGCCCAGGCCCGGCGCCCCAGCACCGGGAGACCCGCGGGACAGGACGGGCAGCTCGGGAGCGCGCTCACCTTGCGGCCGTTCACGTAGAAGAGCAGCTCGGCGTCCCCTTCCATGGTGGTGGGGTCCGAGGGTCCGAAGGTCCCAGGAGGAGTCCCCGGCACCGGGGCCCCGACACGCAGAAGTGGTCGAAGGAGCCTAAAGTGCAACCACCCTCGAGGGTTCAAGTCTCACTTTAGATGCAAAGTTCCGGGAGCGCCCTGCGGGGAAAACTCTCCCCGGGTCCCAGAACGTCACCGCCCGGCTCCCTCCGCGCTGAGACCATTGGCTGGGATCTTTGGACGCGATCCCGAATTCCTCGCCCAAGGCGCCGGGCGTCTGTGCTGCCTTCCCCCGCCTCTTAGCAGGTACTGCAGGTTCTGTGACGTCGCTTCGGTCGTCTTATATTAGTATATTTTAATGGCTTTCCAGCTAGATTTGAAGTCCGGGAACAGTAGGAGATTTTTTGTATCTCCGCTCCCACCATGCCTGCAACAGTCTGTACTTTTAATAGTTGATAAACTATCACATTCAGTCCGGGCTTTGCAAGAGAGGAACTTAAGGACAACAGAGGGTTTTATAACTTTCTCTCACACTTTTAGATATAATTATTGCAGTTTTTTTTTAATATCAAGATCTACCTTGATATAAACTATTCTTAAAGTTTTATCATTATTCTTAATGTGCCCAGTAAATAACCATAACATTTATTTGGTGTCAACAGTGATGTAAACCATCTCGAAAGACTTTTTTAAAAGTAAAACTTGGAAAATACTGAAAAGCATAAAAATAAAAGTCACCTGTGTCCACAACTTAGAATTTAACTTTCTGGTCGGTCTTAAAAAAATGCCTTTTCCCATTTGATGTCCTTGTTATCTCTTTAACCTTTTTAAGTCTAAAATAGTCTCCTCATCCACTCCTCCTTTTTAATGCTATTAACATGTTATTTTCTTGGGCTTCAAAATCACTGAAGATGGTGACTACAGCCACGAAATTAAAAGACCAACCTAGCAGCATATTAAAAAGCAGAGACGTTACTTTGCCAACAAACGTCCCTCTAGTTAAAGCTATGGTTTTTTCCAGTAGTCTTATGTGTATGGATGGGACCATAAAGAAAGCTGAGTGCCAAAGAATCGACGGTTTGGAACTGTGGTGTTGGGGGAAGACTCTTGAGAGTCCCTTGGACTGGGAGGAGATCCAACCAGTCCATCCTAAATGAAATCAGTCCTGAATATTCATTGGAATAACTGATGCTGAAGCTCCAATACTTTGGCTGCCTGATGGGAAGAACTGACTCACTGGAACAGACCCTGATGCTGGGAAAGATTGAGGGCAGGATGAGAAGGAACGACAGAGGATGAGATGGTTGGATAGCATCACCGATTGAATGGATATGAGTTTGAGCAAGCTCCAGGAGTGGGTGATGGACAGGGAAGCCTGGCATGCTGCAGTCCATGGGGTCGCAAAGAATCAGACACAACTAAGCGACTGAACTGAACATGTTGAAGAAGAAACCAGGTCAGTTGTCCTATGGAACGAATACGCTATATTTAATATAGCTGGTTGCTTCTCCCTGGTGTTCTTTGTTCTTCCATCCTGACTTCCAGTATTTTGTCTATGGGTCTAAAGCCTTTGATTAAATTCAGATTCAATTTTTTTCACTTATTGGGTTTTAAAATTGTATCTCTTTTTTGCTTATGCCAAAAATCATGATTCTAAAACCTTGACATAATTGCTTTATCTTGTCCTTAGATCTATTTCAAAACAACCACATCAATATTATGACAGCAATAAGATTAGTGAATAAAAGTTTAAGATTTCTTTACAATTTTTAGAGTATACCCTAACAAAGATACACATTTAATTTTTTCTAAGGTAGGTTATCTCTTGAACACCTTCCCCCTAGAGTCCTGGAACTCTTCCTCTAAGTCTTTAAGTTTCAATAATTCCATTCTTTTCTTTGTATTCCCTCAGCTCCAGAGATGGTGGGTGCTTCCCATAGTTACTTCCTCTATTATACACCACTAGTCCCTTTTGTCTTTTCAGTTCTTATTCAGATCTCTAGAATATGATTAACAATCGATAACTGTGGTTTTGGTCTTGGCTGAACCCTAACTAGTACAGTCTCCATCAACACCAAAAGTCATCTGACACTCATTCATAATTTATTAAAAAAGCACTGAATAAAATAATAATTGATAGGTAATACTTTAATGTGATTATAAGCATATACAACCAGCTCATTCCACAGCATCTTACTTAATGGGGTAAAGCCAGAGGCATTCCTATGAAAATCAGGAACAAGACAATGATATCCACCATTCTCACTGCTATTTAACACTAAATACAAGGTAGCAGCATGCAGTTACATAAGAGAAAGCAGTGAGAGGCCTAATAATTGGAGAGAAAGGAGAAGGAAAGAAGCCTGGTTTTCATATACATGAATATATATATCTGGGAAATAGTATAAACAATAACAGTTTAGTAATTAACATAATCAACAATCTTCATATATACAAGTGATAATCAATTAGAAAAGAGACTCAAAGATTCCATTTATATGTATTACCAGGAAAAAAGAATGCCAAGGCATCAAGAAATGTGGAAAACCTCCATGAGGGAAGTTTTGAAACTCCCTAAAGTCCCTATATAGACAATGATAGAGGGGCATAAAAAAGACATAAACTAGTAGAGGGAACAGAAAATTGAGAAATAAGTTTAAGTGTATATGGAAATACAACATTGAAAAATGTGGCACTTCAAATCATTAGTGGAAAACATGGACTTTTTAATTAATGGGCAATCCTTTGGGAAAAGGTCAAAAATTGTGTTCATATCTCACCATAAAACAAAATCCACATGAATCAGAAATTTAAATGTCAAAACAAAATGAAACCATGGGTAAATGTCTTTCTTAATCTGGGAACACGAAAACTTTCTTAATGTGACTGAGTTCCAACAATAAAAGATCGTAAGTCTGATACATACAATGAAAAATAATTTGCATGGGAACAACAACAAAAAAAGACAAACCTCATGGAAAGGAGGAAAAAATAGAAACACTAGGAAACCAAATAACAGATAATGACAGAGATTCAAAGCCTTAAAGTAATAATAGTCTGGGAAAGGAAAAACTGTCAGGGTGCTAAGCTCTAAACCAGTGTAAATTGTTCCTTTAATAAAGCATCTAGCCTCCATTCAACAGACAGGGTTGATAAATGAGTAAGTTCTCTGGGACTCTGTAGTCTTACAACTGTTTCTCAAAGTTTGGGGTAGGACAGTCTGCCCCAGAATTAGCTGAGGTGTTTGTTAAACAAAATGCAGATTTCTTGGGCCCACTCTTTTAGTTGCTGGATATTAAGTTGCTTGATATAAGAAAGCTTTTCCATCTAGGCAGAATAGATTTTTACTAATCATTTCAATACAGTAAGCTATGTCTGTTAATCTCAGATATGAATAGGATTTACTACTTTTTAATACTGGAATAATAAGTGATCTTTAAAGTTACAAAAACCAAATTCAAAAGCACCTGAGAGATAAACCCACTCAACCAAGTCATCAGATTACACATGATGGAAGTATTGCAGCAGCTGACAGTAAACAAGTAATTTTGAAAGTTGAAGAATGAAGGGTGAGAGAACTGGCCAGGGCAGAAGGTGACTTTTAAAATCTTATAGGCATTCACATTTACTGAATGGTTTTAAAAACAAAATAAAAAAAATACAAGGTAGTTTGGTGTATAACAAGATAACCAGTGCAAAAGTATTTATAATACATTTTATTCAGTTAAAAGGTTAATAGCTATTGTTTAGTTAAAGGTTGTTCGGTTGAAAGGAGATTAAATGAGCAGGAAGATAAGTTATAAGATGACCAAAATAACTTAAAGTGCTTAATATTACAAAATAGCTATTTTATGCATATTATCTAAACATAAAAATAAACACTCCACAAAAAGGCAGGAGATGGAAAAAAAAAAAAACAACAGAACTTTTCATCATGCTTTTCATCTTCTTGATCTTAGTTAGATCCCTGTTTTGAATTGCTATGGTTTGAGAATTCAGGAAAACCAGAATGTATAAATTCACCTCATCTTCTCATCTTCCTGCAAAGTAGAAAGAAAGGAAGATTAAAGCTAATGCTTTTGCTGCACAGTATGGAAAGGAAAACTGCTGCATCATAAAAATAAAATGCAGATTCCTTAAACCACAAACCGTGTCACATATTTAAAATATTCTATGATGGAATTACAGATGAGATTTAAGAGAAATTAATCAATCCAGGTTTTATACATTATATGTTTTACTATATATTTCCTTTTATGAACTTTAGCATACATATAAGAATATATGAAAATGTACAATTTAAAACTAATCAAATGCTGATACACCAACATCCAGGTTAAGAAATAAACTCTTACCACATCTCACAAGCCTCTGGTGTGCTCCTTCCCAGGGTGCTCCTCTTTGGGAGACAAAATCACAGCTCTCTCATCTCCCAAGAAGTGACCACTATTTTTAATTGAGTTCATCAATCCCTTGTTGAATTAGTAGCAGGAATAGTGGACATTCTTGACTTGTTCTTAAGTTAAGTGTAAATATCTCTGTTGTCTCCCCATTAAACAAGATACTGGCTTTAGGATTAGGGTATGCAAGTACAATTCATCATTTTATGAAAGTATCCTTCAATGTCTATTGAGTATTTTAATCATGAGTGACTACTGAATTTTGTCAAAGGCTTTTTCAGTATCTATGAAAAAAATCATATGCCTTATTTTCTTAGACTTATTAACATGGTATACGATGATAAGTTTTCTAATACTAACCAACTTTGCATTCCTGGAATACACCTTACTTGGTGGGTTTATGTTTTTCATAGCATGGTGTTGGATATGCTTTTGTAATTGGGCCATGAACATTTAAGAGGAATATGTATTTTCTCTTCTCAGAGTGGAGTTTGATATGTAAACCGTAAGATTTACCCTACTAATTATGTTGTTTAGATCTCCATCTCCTTACTGTTTTTTTGCCCACTTTATTTGCTTTATATTGAATAGTACATACAAATTTATTCATGTATTTCTATCTGTCTCTATGTATCTCCTATAGTTTTTGCTTCATGAAAGTAGTTGTTATGCTATTTGGTATATAATATTACTATTATATATTCTTTGTGGATTAGGGCTTTTACTATTAAAAATATCCCCTTTGTTATGTTCAGTTCTTTGGGACTTAAGAGATAAAGACTTTAAATAATATTTGTATTACCTTCCTGATAACTGCTCCTAGTCTCAATGCCTATGATGACCACTCCATAACATATTGTAAGCAGTTTTCATCAGGATTTATTCTCACTGGGGGCCTATCAAAAGCTATGATATACCTGCTGCATGCCATTCCCAGTCCAAAAAGAAAAAGTGGCAACTGGATTGTTATTATTCTTAGTATTTATCCTGATGTACATTGTGTTATTTGCTTTTTAAAAATTTACCAACTAAACTGATTCCCAGATAATCTGCATGCCCAGTAGATCTAAACTAAAACAGAACACTAATTCATAAGAGCATTTTATTATATTTAGTTTAGAATAGGTAGCTCTTTTAAAAGAATTTATTAAGTATTACCTAGCTGTAAAAAGGAATGAGAAAAATCTCTCCAAATTGATATGGAGTGATTTCTAGAATGAATTGATACGAAGCAAAGCTCCCCAAAGTGGCTAGGTATACTTACTACCTTTATGCAAGAAAAAGGAGGATATACACATATTTGCTTATTTGTGCACAAGAAATACATAACCTAGAAACAAAAGGAACTGGTTATCCATGGGAGATATTAAAAATAGGGTAGAAAGTATGAATAATGGGAATAGGGTAGCAGGGATGAAAGACGTGATACTTCTCTGCAGCTTTGGAAAACCATCTAGCAATTCCTCAAACAAACACGATGGCTCAGTGAGTAAAAGAATCTGCCTCCAATGCAGGAGACACAGGAGATGCAGGTTCGATCCCTGGGTTGGGAAGATCCCCTGGAGAAGGAAATGGCAACCCACTCCAGTATTCTTGCCTGAAGAATCCATGGACAGAGAAGCCTGGTGGGCTATAGTCCAAAGAGTTGCGAAGAGTTGGACATGACAATTTAAGTGTGCACACACACGCCATATGACTCAGTAATTCCACAAGTAGGCATATACCCAAGAGAAATGAAAACATACACACAAAAGCTCACAAATGTTTGCAGCAGCATTATTTATAATAGCCAAAAAAATGGAAACAAGTAAATTACCATCAACAGACAAATGGATAACTAGTAAAATGTGGTGTATTTTCAACAGAATATTTTATTCAGTCATAGAAAGGAATGAAATACTACTCACACATGTTCATCAGGAATGAATCTTGAAAACATGCTCAATGAAAGAGGTCAGTCACAAAGACCACATATTATATGATTTCATTCATAATGAAAGGCTGAAGAAGACATCTATAGAGATAGGAATTAGGTGATGAGTTGGTAGTCTAGGGCTGAGGGATAGGGCAATGACAGCTAAAGGGCATGGGGTTTCTTTCTGAAATGAAGAAGTGTTCTTAAATTGACTGCGGTGATGGTGTACATGACTGTGAATCTACTGAAAAACCACTGATCTGTGCACTTTAAATGGATGAAATATATGGTATGTGAACTGTAGCTCAAAAAAGCTGTTTTTTAGAAAAGCCCTCGGTCCTTCATTTTTGACTGGCTTCTCTTGCTTACTCTCTTACACTACTGACATCTGCTGGTTATTTTTTTAAAATACATGTTAAAACAATCAATGTCTTTATTTTATAAAGAAGCAGACACTGAGACAATGCAAAGAGAAAATTTGAGGATATTTCTATCCTTTTAAAAATACCATCCCAAATATGATCAGGTTCTCTGAAATAGTTATTTATCCTTGGAAAAAATAGGATTTTTGTTTGGCCACCTCATGCGACGAGTTGACTCACTGGAAAAGACTCTGATGCTGGGAAAGGTTGGGGGCGGGAGGAGAAAGGGATGACAGAGAATGAGATGGCTGGATGGCATCACTGACTCTGTGGACATGAGTTTGAGTGTACTCCGGGAGTTGGTGATGGACAGGGAGGCCTGGCGTGCTGTGATTCATGGGGTCGCGGAGAGTCGGACACGACTGAGCGACTGAACTGAACTGAACTGAACTGAAAAGGCATTTGGACATTTTTGAGATGATCAAGGAAATGGGAATAGGGATTTGCTATTAGATAACAGTGAAGAATTACTGATAATTTTTCTAGTTGTGATTACTGTTGTCCAGTTTTATTAAGTTCTTATTTTCTAGATATATATTTATACAGAAGTGTTTTAGGAATTAAATGCCTCAATATTAGGGGTATGCTTTAAAGACACTACAACAGAAAACAGATGGTAAAAGTAAATATGGCAAAATATTGATAATTCTCAAAGCTGAGGGATGGATAAATGGCGGGGGGTGGCTGGGGGAGACTTTTCCCTCTCTTTGAGGGTATGTTTGAGGTTTAAAAAAAAAAAAAAGGGCTGTTACACTTTGAGACTAAAGGACATATAAACCACTCTGAATTCTTCTAAAGACAAGGTAGAAAATAAAGAGAGGTAACAATTAACGAGGAGTTTGCAAATTGCAGGCAACAAAAAATGTTTAAGCCTGTTAAAAGAAGGCATTTCTTCAAATCTTACCCACATCATACTATGGATATTACATGTCAGCAATAATATATGTCATTCATACTCAAAACTGTTCAAATACAGGCAGGAATCCTTTTAAAAGCATGTATTTTATAGCACCACACTGAAATCACTTCTACGTCAATGAAACACTCACCCTTTGAGACTTGGCTCCTTTAAAGAGAGAGGAGCACACCTCCTTCTTCGGCTTCGCACCTCTGAAGATAGCTCTTCTACCTTGCTTTCCAATTTAGCAGCCGTATTTGAAACAAAACCGGTATTTGTCAAGTCTTGTAGCATTCTAACACCTGAAAAAAGTATTGTTTTCAAAAATATTTTTAATAGTATATATAGAGAAATTGAAATATATATAGGATATTTATAGGATATTTACTGGTTTATAAATGATTGGTATCAAATGTTTCAACTTAATCAAGTTATAACTTTGAATTTTATAAAAGTAGCACTGAAATTATCTGTAAATCAGTTTTTTTTCCTAACAATAATGAGAGGAAGAGACTTACTATTTAAAAAAAACTATCAAAGTAGCAGCCTGTAATATTTTTATACTAAAATCATTTAGGCTGATAGAAATTCTTTATGATTCAATTCTATGTCAATGACTGCTCACACTATGAAAGGCAACACAAGGAACAGGTGAAAGACAGCTTACCAATCTCTACAATGTCCTGCAACTCGAGACCTTTGCACTTCTTTTGCGTTAGTATTCCTTTTACCTGCAACAGTCTTATCCATAAAAATCCTAGTGTTCTACATACATCTATTGAAATGTTACACTTCTGGTAGAAAAATTTAATTGATATGGGAATTGTCTAATATTGCAACATTTCCAATAACAAAAGAAAGTGAAAGTGAAAATTGCTCAGTCATGTCCGACTCTTTGTGACCCCATGGACTATACAGTCCTTGGAATTCTCCAGGCCAGAATACTGGAGTGGGTAGCCTTTCCCTTCTCCAGGGTATCTTCCCAACCCAGGGATCAAACCCAGGTCTCCCACATTGTGGGCATATTCTTTACCAGCTGAGCCACAAGGGAAGCCCAAAAATACTGGAGTGGGTAGCCTATCCCTTCTCCAGCAAATTTTTCCAACCCAGAAATCAAACCAGGCTCTCCTGCATTGCAGGCAGATTGTTTACAAAATGAGCTATCAGGGAAGTCCTTAATAACAAAAAAATGCTAATGTTAAGAGGAAAAAGTGAGGTAAGTAATGTTACATATAGTATGACTTCAAATATATATTTTAAAATGCATAGATTCAAGTCTGCATGCATACGGCAAAATGTTGACTGCAGTTCTTCTGGGTGATGGTTTTTCCTCCTATTTTCTGATTCTCTATTTTCAATTTTCTGCAATGAGCATTATTTTAATAACTGGAGAAAATAAGAAAGAAACATTAAACCTAAAAATCCTATCTATCCTTTTAGGGCCTAAAGTGCTGTGTATTTGAAGACACCTCTGCAGGTTTCTCTAGCCAAAACTATTCCCCATCATTACATCCCTTCATGTGTGCTTTTATTAAAGCATTTGCCATGTTTAAACACTGTACTTTTCCATACATCGGTGAGGAAAGGGTGATGGTATTCTTCATTTTTAATCCTCTAAAACACCTAAATTTTTTTTTTTTTTTTTTGGCTTTACCAAGGAAATGGCAACCCACTCCAGTGTTCTTGCCTGGAGAATCCCAGGGACAGCGGAGCCTGGTCGGCTGCCGTCTATGGGGTCACACAGAGTCGGACACGACTGAAGTGACTTAGCAGCAGCAGCAGCAGTGCCATGCAAGATAGGTCCCTGACTGGAGATGAAACCTGTGTACCCTGCAGTGCATCTGTGGAATCTTAACCACCAGACCACCAGTAAAGTCCCTAGAATAATGTTCTGATCATACTAAATGTATGCTGTTGGAGACAGCCCGTCCTTAAGAAATTTGCAACTGTCTTTGGTAAAATCAAACTAGGGCAGTTCATTATTGCTGTTCAGTTGCTAAGTCGTGTCCAATTCTTTATGACCTCATGGACTGCAGCACACCAGGCTCCTCAGTCCTCCATTATCTCCTGGAATTTACTCAATTGGCTCAGATAGTAAAGAATCTGCCTGCAATGCAGGAGACCAGGGTTTGATCTCTGGGTTGGGAATTTCCCTGCAAAAGGAAATGGCAACCCACTCCAATATTCCTGCCTGGAGAATTCCATGGATGGAAGAGGTTGGTGCGCTACAGTCCATGGGGTTGGACACGACTGAGTGACTAATATATAGCAGGTATATATATATATATCTCCAGTGAGTTGATGATGGTGTCTAACCATCTTATCCTCTGCTGCCACATTTAAAACACTCAATTTCCTTCAAAAATATGAAAAAGGGAATCATCTGCCCAGTGTCATCATCAGACAACTTTGTGCTTAAGGCCAAATACATGAATGTCCAAGCCACTCTCATTGTTACCTTCTTAAAGTATTAAGCTTTCTTTAAATTCCTCCATATTGCTTCTATAGATCAGGCTACATAGTTATACATTATTTTAAAATTCCATAAAAATCAGTTATAATAGGAAATGCTTTGCTGGCTAAATGAATATATATATACATATAACTTTAAAACTTCAACACTTCGGGTAAGGACCTACCTATTTCTGATCTTTGTGTTCTTTGGTCGACTCTAAATTTCATGTCATTCATCTTCTCACGTACCTCATCACTTACTTGAAAGATGGGTGAGCTCTCTGGGACAAAATTTTCTTTCAGATTTTTATTAGAAGAAATACTCAAAGGTACTGAACCCTCAAGAACACTGTTAAGGGAAGAATCTTGTCTGCTAGGTGAATACATTTGAGATAAAGATATCAACATTTTTGTGTAAAAGTCTGGTTGGACAGTTTCCACATTTTCCAACTCTTTTCCCTTAACAGTGTCATCAGGTTCAACTGACATTTCCTGAATGGTGTCGGATATCATCTCCATTAGTTCATGACTATCCAGAGAAGGATCTTCGAAGGTCTTCCTTTTCTTTGATTTGGATGTCACCTTATTTACTTTTTTGACCTGGCACTCTCCTTCCTTCGTCATCTCCACAAAATGGCTCTCTCTCTTTCTATTCAGAGTTTTAGTGCTTAGCTTCGGACTCCTATGTGGTTCCATGTGGTTTCCAGTGTCAGAATCTGCCTCATCAGTAATATGTTTTAAACCTGGTTCTAAGACAGACATCTGTGAAGAACCTGTCAAGTGCAAAACAGGCATGTTGTCACTTTTTGCCAAAATGTTCTTTGCCTTGTCTGATTCTTTCCCATGCTTTTTAATTGGTTTATAAGGATTTGAAATTTCATCACAATTTTCTTTCTCATCACTGTTGATTTCCATACAGTATCCACTAAGAACAGCTTGGCCTTCAGGTCTTTGTTTATTTATTTTAAAATCAAGATTTTTTGTATAGCTTTCTTGGCCATGCACATCTTGATCATTATCCTCATATATCTGGCACATTTCAGAAATTATTTCTGTCTTCCGATTTACTTTCTGCTTCTGCTTAAGGTTCTTATTTGATTCATTCTGCTGAGTAGGTTGCTTATCAGTGACATGCTTTGTCAAACCCAACATATTCTGGGTCTTATAATCATATAAATGTCCATCATCTTTGGTGGAAAGATGAACTGTATGAAATTCATGTGTGACTTTTAGGTTTTCAGAAATGGTTTCTTCATTATTTGGGGTTAGGGAGAAGTCACCTTTTTCTGGGTCACATATACCTTTACTGTTAAACTCATTTTTTCTGTTCATTTCCAAAATTATTTCTGTCTTCCGACTTGCTTTCTGCCTAGATCTCTTATTTGATTCCTTTTGCTTCCCAGTATCAGTAACACGCTTTTTCACCCCTAAAAGGTTTTGAGTCTCATAATCACATAGGTTCCTATTAACTCCGGGGGAAGGGTCAACTATCTGAAACTCATTTGTGTCTTCCAGGTTTTCAGGGATGATTTCCTTATCTTTTTGGATTAGAGAAAGTAAGTTACCTTTTTCTGGGTCATGCCTGCCTTTGTCATCACTCTTATATATTTGGTTGACTTCAGGAATGATTTCTGTCTTCTGACATACCTTTTGCCTAAGCTTCTTATCTATTTTTGATTCATTCTGACAAGCAGGTTGTATATCATGAACATACATTTTCACCCCCAAAATATTCTGAGTGTCATAATCATATAGGTCTCTACTGTCTTTGGAAGAAAGAGTGGGTGTTTGAAACTTACGTGTGTCCACTAGGTTTTCAGGGATGATTTCTTTACCCTTTTCTGGGCAATACTCACTTGTGTTATCTAAATGATTCACTGTGGAAATTATTTCTGTCTTCCGATTTACTTTCTGCCTAACAGTCTTATTAATTCTTGATTCATTTTGCTGCACAGGGTATGTGTCAGTGATCTGCTTTTGCAAACCCAACACATTCTGGGTTTCACAATCACACAGGTTTCCATTATTGACAGTGGAAAGAACAGATTTCTCAAACTCATTTGAAACATCTAGGTTTCTAAAGATGGTTTCTTTATCTTCTTGGGTTTGGCAGGAAAAGTTACCTTTTCCTGGGCCTTGCACATCTTTAGTATTATCCCCAAGTATTTGGTTCATTTTAGAAATTATTTCTGTTTTCCGATTTATTTTCTGCCGAACCTTATTTATTTTTGATTCATTTTGCTGAGTGGGTTGTGTATCAGTGACATGCTTTTTCAAATCAAATATATTTTGGGTCTCATCATCACATAACTTTGGATTACCTTTGTTGGAAAGAAAAGCTGTTTGAAATTCATTTGTGACACTTAGGTTTTCAGAGGTGGTTTCTTGAACCTTTTGGTTTGGGAATAAGTTATCTTTTTCTAACGTATGAATCACAAATGTCTGTCTAGCAGCTTTACTCTTCTTACAAGCTACAGAACTCGGACACAAATCAAATTTACTATCCTGTGGGAATTTATCTGAACTTTGGGAGAAAGGGTATGTTTCCTCTTGCTCAATTGTTACATGAATTCTTTTCTTTTTGTTACACTGCATACTTTGTTTGTCACCCTGATCAAAGCCATTAGGAAGGGTTATTTTCTTCAGCGTGTTCAACTGAGTCAGCTGTTCAGTATTGAAAATAAAATTTGGATCTCTTGAATCCCCTTCACCATCCAGGTCAACAGATCTTCTTTCTGGTCCACTTTCAATTTTTTCCTCAATATTCACACCTGAACAATTTTTAAATTGTCTCTTTGATCTTTCTCTTTTTTTTTCAGAGCTTGGATCTTTCACTTTTCTGAAAGTTTTCATTCCACAATCATCTGGATTTTTCTTTCTTTTCGTCGTAGTGCCTGCTGAAACTGTAATAATTTTGCTGACTTCACTAGCAGTTAAATCCATGTCATCATCATACACAGTTTTCTGCAACTGAAAGTCATTATCCTGAAGTGGATTCATGCCTTTTGTAGGAGGTTCACTTGAAGACTCAGATGAGGCAGGAAGACACAATATGTTTCTCTGCATTGTATTTGTTTCATTAGTATAAACTTTTATCTCATTAT
Organism: Moschus berezovskii; assembly: GCF_049115385.1. NCBI lineage: Eukaryota > Metazoa > Chordata > Mammalia > Artiodactyla > Moschidae > Moschus > Moschus berezovskii. Next base: position 47,573,658 of record NC_142461.1, read on the forward strand.
TCCAATTTAATATTGGACTTGAAACCTGTTGTTGATCTAAATCTGTTACACAGGGACTGTTTGCAGGATTATCTGACTCCCAAGATGAAACACGTTTTTTTCTTTTAGTCACATTACTAGGAGATGACTTTTCTTTTTTGTGGCTGATCGTCTGGGCATTTTTCTTCTCACTTGTTAGAGAGCTCCTAGAACTTTGGTCTGAGTGGGAATGGTTTTCTGTAAAATAAAGAGAAACAAAGTTCAGAAATAAGTAGTAACAAGTAATTTATTACTTTCAGAGAAAGGATTTCTGACAATGCATTCTGTTTAGATACTTAATTATGAAGAATCTATGCTGATAAAAAATAAAGTAGAACCGTCTGGAATAGTCATAAGTCAGATTTTACATTTCTAGCTACAGAAAATATGTACTGGGAATTCACTCTGCCTTGGCCTCAAGAGTAGAGTGGAGAATAGCCAGCAGTAAAACCATGAACATTAATGTAAGTTTCTAAGTGGGAGGAGGCCAGCAAATGAACCCAAATAACAGTGATAACTCTAATAAAGCTTATTGTCAAAATGTTATTAGCAATCAGCTAAAATTTATAAAATTATATACACACACTCACATATATTTTTAGAATGGAAAATAATTCAAACTCCAAATTCAATATAGTTATGGTTCCATATGCCAATCTGAAATTCTATGTCAAGTATATAACCCAGACTACATCACAGGATTATTATCTTAAAAACCATAAAAATATGTGTCACCATTTTTTCTTGCTCAACCATTACCCAGGCTCAATTTTTTGCTTTACCAGTACTGGTTATGATCTTGAAAAAGTCACTACACCTATCTAAAGTCTCAATTTTCATATCTATGAAAAGGAAAGGATGTAACTAAATAACATACTTTTAATTCATAAGCTAAGATACCACAAAAAGCTCTTTAGGCCAGTTCATTTCTAATACTGTTTTCAAAGTAATAGTATTAGCCACTGTGGACCTGACATTTGTCAGCATTTACTTTTAAATTAAGTTTTTCACCAGAAATTTTAAATGGTATAAGTTAGTAAATCTGTAACATAAGAAATCTAACTTATTAACTGTTTATATATGATAGCCCTCAAGAAGAAAATCTGATGAATGTTAACTATTTAATACTGATACTCAAAATGAACTTTAAAAATATCTCACCTTTGGGAAGTATATCAACATTAGAAGAAACATGTTCTGAATCATTTACACTACAAACATTCTGATCATTTTCTTTAACAAACGGCAATCTCAAATTATTCTGAGTTGATACTGGTCTTGCTGATACCAAAGAAGGACTATCAGGTGATGTCTTTGATATGGTGCTGTCATCACACTGTATTTTCTCTTTATCTTCATCATCATCATCATTTGAAGTTAATGGAACCCTAAGGGCAAGAAAGAATGAATGGGTAATTTTGTATTTTATAAGAATTATTTAGAAAATTACATGGATAGTTGTTTCTACATTCCATTTATTTAAGAGCCAACCACAAACCCACCCTGGTACCATTTTGCATTCAATGAAGGCAATTATAGGAAGGAAATAGGTAGTTTCTAATAGAACATAACTTGGAATAAAACAAGAATGCTTCTTATCCTCTTTTCTCCAGTGGTTCCAAAAGGAGATAAATGATATAATCCCTGGCTGAGCTATTAGGATAATACTACTAATGAAATAAATAAAGTTCAAACATACTTACAAATATTCATGTATAATATTTATAATTTTCCTGTAATTAGTTCTATGGAAAACCCCAAACTCTTCCTATACAATTTTATGTAAAGTTTTGTGTGCTGAAAAATTTGCTGTTTCCAAAAGGTATCCATGTAAACTAAAGCCATACTCCTAGAGTAATTAAATCTATGGGGGAAAAATTACAGAAAGCTACAGAAATAATTAGAAAAATGTTTCGAATTCAAAGAATAAAGAGTGTATGCGTGTATGCATGCTAAGTCCCTTCGGTTGCATCTGACTCTTTGCAACCCTACGGACTGTAGCTTGCCAGGCTTCTCTGTCCACGGCATTCTCCAGGCAAAAATCCCTAAGGTGGGTTGTCATGCCCTCCTCCAGATGCAGGAATCAAACCTGTGTCTCTTAAGTCTCCAGCATGGGCCGGCAGGTTCTTTCCCACTAGCACCACCTGGGAAGCCCTAACTATGACTGTTTTGAATTCGAAGAATAAAAAGTAATAGACTCCAACGATAAAGATTTTGCCTTATATGCCAAATTATAGATATTTAAAAATTACTGATGATGATAAAAATAAATAGAAAATATTTGTTAAATATTTAAAGGCAACTATTAATAGACTAACCATTGGGAGGAAATGTGTATACCACTTGAAGAAACAAGTTAGTAAAAATAAACAGAGGAGAGGTTCTGCTTCACGTAATGGCCAAATAGTTACTATGGAATCAACCTTATCAAACATAAAAGCTATAAATTCTAGAAGAAATATAAAAAACTACCCAAAGTCACTGGAAAGTCTACAAAAAGCAACTAGATACAGAAGAGAGGTTGGCACTCTGAAAAAGAACAAGCTTCCCACTGTTTACAAACCTCAGTCAGTGCCACATTTTCTAAAAGTTAGAAATCGTTTTGTTAGTATTAGTTCAAGATCAGAATTCAGTTCAGTTCAGTCACTCAGTCGTGTCCAGCTCTGCGACCCCATGAATTGCAGCACGCCAGACCTCCCTGTCCATCACCAACTCCCGGAGTTCACCCAAACTCATATCCATTGAGTCGGTGATGCCATCCAGCCAACTCATTCTCTGTCGTCCCTTTCTCCTCCTGCCCCCAATCCCTCCCAGCATCAGGGTCTTTTCCAGTGAGTCAACTCTTTGCATGAGGTGGCCAAAGTATTGGAGTCTCAGCTTTAGCGTCAGTCCTTACAATGAACACCCAGGACTGATCTCCTTTAGAATGGACTGGTTGGGTCTCCTTGCAGTCCAAGGGACTCACAAGAGTCTTCTCCAACACCACAGTTCAAAAGCATCAATTCTTCGGCACTCAGTTTTCTTCACAGTCCAACTCTCACATCCATACATGACCACGGGAAAAACCATAGCCTTGACTAGACGGACCTTGGTTGGCAATGTCTCTGCTTTTCAATATGCTCTCTAGGTTGGTCATAACTTTCCTTCCAAGAAGTAAGGGTCTTTTAATTTCATGGCTGCAATCACCATCTGCAGTGATTTTGGAGCCCCCAAAATAAAGTCAGCCACTGTTCCCACTGTTTCCCCATCTATTTCCCATGAAGTGATGGGACCAGATGCCATGATCTTAGTTTTCTGAATGTTGAACTTTAAGCCAACTTTTTCACTCTCCTCTTTCACTTTCATCAAGAGGCTTTTTAGTTCCTCTTCACTTTCTGCCATAAGGGTGGTGTCATCTGCATATCTGAGGTTATTGATATTTCTCCCGGCAATCCTGATTCCAGCTTGTGCTTCTTCCAGTCCAGCGTTCCTCATTATGTACTCTGCATGCAAGTTAAATAAGCAGGGTGACAATATACAGCTTTGACGTACTCCTTTTCCTATTTGGAACCAGTCTGTTGTTCCATGTCCAGTTCTAACTGTTGCTTCCTGACCTGCATATAGGTTTCTCAACAGGCAGGTCAGGTGGTCTGGTATTCCCATCTCTTTTAGAATTTTCCACAGTTTATTGTGATCCACACAAAGGCTTTGGCACTGTAAAGTGTGTGTGATGAGAGAAATAACAGAACAAGTGGAGAGGGGAGTCCCAAATTTTGTGCAAATAGATATACATATATAAATTGTATTCATCCAAACATACCATTAAGAGAGTAAAGAGGCAAGCCACAGGGTAAAAAACATTTGAAATGCAGAAAAGATTTACACATGGTATATAGAAAGAACTATTACAAACCTGTGGAAAAAAAAAAAAAGATAACCTGATAGAAAGAAAATAAACATATAAATAGATGCTTAACTTCATTAATTATCAGGGAAATTAAAACTTCAGTGTAATACCTATAACACTCCCCACATGACTAAAATGAAAAAGATGGACAATAACAAGTGTTGTTGGACATACGTAACAATAAAAATTCTCATATATTGTTGTTAGAAATATAAATTGGTATAATCCCTGTAGAAAACTGTTTTGTTTAACAGATTATTCCAAAGCCAAATACATAAAAACCCAGCAATTCTATATATATACCTAAAAAATGTATACATGTATTAATCAAAAGGCAGAAACACAGAATTACTTATGAGACCAAAACTAACAACAATAAAAAGAACCAGAAGGATAAAAACATTATGGAAAAATCATGCAATGGCACACTACACAGCAATAGAAAAGATTGATCTACAACTACATAGGACAATATGGATGAATCTCACAAACACAATGCTGACCTAGAGAAGTCGGAGACAAAAATCATACATCCTCTATGATTTCATTATGTGAAATTCAAAGCTAGGCAAAATTAATTACTCTACAATGTAAAAAGTCAGTATAATATTTATCCTTGGGTGGGTGGTGAGTAGTGATCGGCAAGGGGCACAAAGATATCTGAGGTACTGGGTATATTCTGTTTCTTGGTCTGAGTATTGGTTATACCATAGTGTTCACTGTGGACATTCACCATTCTCTGAAGATTTTTGCACTTTTTACTTAAAAAAAAATAAGTTTTCTGGAGGGAAAGTTAACACTTAATTCATAAATTTATATGAAATAATACAAGTATAACAACAGTCAAGATTTTCTTGAAAAAGAACTGCGCACCTACAAGACAATAAAATGTACCATTTTAAAACTAAATTAATTAAAATGTACAGGTGCAGTGTGGCACTAGTACAAAACAGAGAGAACAATGGCACAAACTATAATGAATAGAAAATGATACAATAGATATAAGCATTTTTTTTTTTACTATGGTACAGATACCACTTCAATACATACGTGCGTTTACTTGTACACTTGAATAACTGCATTAAACCTGTAATTTATGTAACAGAAGAATACTGTTTAAAAGAGACAAGACCATTCTGATCAATGCTATTAACTCACTGAGTCATTTAACCTCTCTGGACCTCAATAACTGTCTTTAAAAGTGACAGGTTTGAAATAGGGTATTTACTAAGATAGTGAAAAGTGAAAGTATTTGTCACTCAGTTGTGTCCAACTCTGTGATCCCATGGACTGTAGCCCTCCAGGCTCCTCTGTCCATGGAATTCTCCAGGAAAGGATACTAAGATTATAATCAAATTATTCAAGAAATGGGAATTTTGGTCAGGTGAATAGTAATGATGAAAGTTAAAGTCTAAGTAGTATGCAAGATAGTAAAGGTAGAAATAGTTATCAGATACATCCAGCAAAAAATATGAGGCCAGTGGTGACCCAGAGGAAAAGAAGGAACTGAATAATAGCAGGATTCTATAGATGACCATAGTTTTTGAATTGATGGTTAAGTTTCCTTAGAGCCCTAGAAATACAACCTACTGTAGCAAGATACCACAAACTATCTCATTTCTACCTTAATAGGCAACCTGAACACTGTATGATACACACAGACAATGACTGTTACATGAAAATCTAAGTACTCTGAAACACTGTAATTCAAACCCACGTAACTCAAGGTGTACCTGTGCCGCTTTCTTTCTAGAAACTATGGGAAAGCTGAACATTATTTCAAAGTTTAAAACTGAATTCCATTAGATGATATCTTTAATTTCTTTCACTGGTACAATATTGATGAGTATGTCATTATTTATTTTTAAATGTTTTTCTGTTTCAAGGAAGCAGATCAAATAAAAACTACTCAAAGTCCAATTCAGGTAGAAGTGTGCAAGTCAATATTTAAACAAGTTGTAAAGGAATTACCTTGCAAATGGAAGGTGTGTCAATCTGCACTGTTTACTAACCCGTTTCTTCTTGCTACTTGGCAGTAGAAAGGAACTCTGATGGAACTATTTTTGAAAAGAACAAAGAAAATGAAAATGAATGAAACTTCTAATCTCATTAAACCATGTTTGTCATTAAAGTACCAAATTATACAAGGATATTAATAGTAATGGAACAATTCTTGTGTTCAGCCTTCAATAGTTTAATGAGAATAATAAGGTGATAAGGTTAAACACAGTTCATCCTTAATCACACCACACAAAGATAATCACGACTAATATTTTGGTATATAACCTCCCAAACGTTATTCTATGCTTATGAATAAATACACACGTGTATACCCATGCATACACCCATGTACACCCGTGCATGCACAATATTTCTACATATTCAGTTGATCCTTGAACAACATGGGGCTCTAGGATCTACCTCTGCTTTTTTCCCTAAGAGTTTTTCAATTGTGTCTATCTTCTAAAATAATACCAATACTTCTCTAATTTGAAATACTACTTTTCTATTAATATCTTTTATGTTTCTGAGTCTGTTTAATCCTGTATTCCACTGAGCTGTGTAGTCTTGTGTTACTTTTAATCAAAAGTTAATTTTTACACAATTTTAATAACCAATTATATTAAATAACAGTCTGCTGTTAGCCAATTAAAATTAGCATTATCTTCATTTCTTTGTACAAAGTTTAAGATATGAATCTAACCTTGATGCTATGTAACTAATCTCAATTATCAGGAAGCAACAGTTAGAACTGGACATGGAACAACAGACTGGTTCCAACTAGGAAAAGGAGTACATCAAGGTTGTATATTGTCACCCTGCTTATTTAACTTATATGCAGAGTACGTCATGAGGAACGCTGGGCTGGAAGAAGCACAAGCTGGAATCAAGATTGCCGGGAGAAACATCAATAATATCAGCTAGGCAGATGACACCACTCTTATGGCAGAAAGTGAAGAGGAACTAAAAACCCTCTTGATGAAAGTGAAAGAGGAGAGTGAAAAAGTTGGCTTGAAGCTCAACATTCAGAAAACTAAGATCATGGCATCTGGTCCCATCACTTCATGGGAAACAGATGGGGAAACAATGGAAACAGTGGTCAGATTTTATTTTTGGGGGCTCCAAAATCACTGCAGATGGTGATTGCAGCCATTAAATTAAAAGACGCTTACTCCTTGGAAGGAAAGTTATGACCAACCTAGATAGCATATTAAAAAGCAGAGACATTACTTTGCCAACCAAGGTCCGTCTAGTCAAGGCTATGGTTCTTCCAATGGTCATGTATGGATGTGAGAGTTGGACTGTGAAGAAAGTTGAGCGCCGAAGAATTGATGCTTTTGAACTGTGGTGTTGGAGAAGACTCTTGAGAGTCCCTTGGACTACAAGGAGATCCAACCAGTCCATTCTAAAGGAGATCAGTCCTGGGTGTTCATTGGAAGGATTGATGCTGAGGCTGAAACTCCAATACTATGGTCACCTCATGCGAAGAGTTGACTCATTGGAAAAGACCCTGATGCTGGGAGGGATTGGGGGCAGGAGGAGAAGGGGACGACAGAGGATGAGGTGGTTGGATGGCATCACCGACTCGATGGACATGAGTTTGGGTGAACTCCGGGAGTTGGTGATGGACAGGGAGGCCTGGCGTGCTGTGATTCATGGGGTCGCAGAGTCGGACACGACTGAGCGACTGAACTGAACTGAATGTTAAAAAATATTACACTATTTAGCATAAATTCTACTTACCTCAGAAAGAGTGCTCATTTCAATTGCAGTTATCAAGTTATTGTTCATTAGTGCTTCTATTTCTATAAGCTTCTTATTCTGAAATAAAGAAAGACCTTTTTAATCATTTACAATTTGAGTTTATTATATATTTTTATGAATACCATCAGTTGAAAAGAATTAAAAAATACTGAGATCACATTGAGCTAAAAAGGTATTACACTGTATAATTCAAATAGACACAGACATACATACAGACACACACAAATATATTTTGAATACTTTTGAGCTATCAACTATGAATTTTCCTTTTTTTTTGGCCACACCACATGGAATGTGGGATCTTATTTTTCTGACCAGGGATTGAACTCGCACCCCCTGCATTGGAAGTGTGGCATCTTAACCACTGGACCAACAGGGATGTCCCTTCTTACATTTTTCAATCTTCTCACAATAATATATCATGTGGCAAGTGACCACAGGCTGTCAGTCATAGGAATTTCACCTCCAATAAGTATAAGTCATTTTTCCATTTTAAATTAACTTCTACTCACTCTGGAGTTAAGAGTTACAGTTGTAACCTAGCTGAGCACTGGCTTACTGCCCTATCTGTGGACAGAGTTGGAATTCAGAAGGAAAAGCAATGACTACAGAATTTCATTCTACTGATACTTGGCTTGTAGCCAGTGGAAAGTTGCCATTGAGGGAACACACTCAAGAGAACTTCCCCCTTTTCAATTCACTGGAGAAAACATGCCAATCTTCTTTTTCTTTTTTTTAATTTTTAAAAATTTATTTTTAACTGAAGGATAATTGCTTTACATATTGCATTGATCCAATCTTCTTAAAATATATTAATATTAAAGTTTTGCTTATGATAAGCAATCAAACGTTGATCAAGGTATTATACTAGTTTGCAGAGCAGCAAGTACACATTCAGAATGTAGAGTCAGACACCTATTTCATTACCCATTAACAGTTTGTCCATTAACATAGCACAATCTTTCAATAATTTTTTTACACCAATTACAGATTTAAAAAACATTTTTGGAGCTTCTATAATAATACAGTTTCAGAATTCAAACACAATATAGTTTCCATACCAAATTATTTAGCTTTAGACGAAAAAATGTGTTCTCAAAATTCAGTTTATCCACTTCTTTTTGCAACAGCATCTTTTCAGTTGTAATTCTTCGAGAATTCTCTCTCTCTCTACTAAGAGCCAGAGCTAATGCCCTGTTGTTATGCTTTAAAGAAATTTTGAAAATAGAAGAATTGTCTGTAAAAAAAATTGTAAGAGTTAATACTGAACATCTTAATACATTTTCATATTTCTTAATAAAACTATTTTGACCGAAACTGATTTCACTTTGTAAATTTTACCTGAAGGTAGAAGAGAATGACAACACAGATGTAGTTTTGAAAAAAAAGTACCCAGAGTTTGGAACTGAAGAAATAAAACCTAGATAGAAGATGAATAAAAGTTGAGAGAAATGCAGAATGTTTGTGAATAGAGAGTCAGGAATAAGAAAATCCCATGGACAGAGGAGCCTGGTGGGCTATAGTCCATGGGGTCGCTACTAGTCAGAATCGACTGAGCGACTTCACTTTCACGTACCGGAGAAGGAAATGGCAACCCACTCCAGTGTTCTTGCCTGGAGAATCCCAGGGACGGGGAAGCCTGGTGGGCTGCCGTCTATGGGGTCGCACAGAGTCAGACATGACTGAAGCGACTTAGCAGCAGCAGCAGTATAGACACAGTGCTGTGTGTGCTGTGCTTAGGTGTTCGGTCGTGTCCAACTCTTTTTGACCCCATGGACTGTAGCTCACCAGGCTCCTCTGTCCGTGGGGATTCTCCAGGAAAGAATACTGGAGTAGGTAGCTATGCCCTTCCCTAGGGAATCTTCCCAACCCATGTATCGAACCCAGGTCTCCCGCATTGCAGACAGATTCTTTATTGACTGAGCCACCAGGGAAGCCCAAGAATCCTGGAGTGAGTAGCCATCTCCAGGGGAACTTCCCGACCCAGGAATCGAACCAGGGTTGCCTGCATTGCAGGCGGATTCTTTACCAACTGAGTTACCAGGGAACACATAGACACAGTATTCCAGCATTCCACATAATTAGATCGGTCACAAAAACTAAATCTTTTACTTGTAGATCTACCTTCCTTCCTATCTTTGACAAGGAGGTAGGATAGACAAGCTGTAACTAAAGATGTCCCAGAGTAATTAGGGGATCTGTGAAATTAGGCCAATCTGTGAAAATTTTAGAGACAGTTTCTGTGGCTCCAGAACTGAACACATTAATGCTCCCAAAGTCCATTTTTCAAAACCTCTAGTGAAAGGGAGCATACTTACTGTAATGTTGAACAGATTATCTAAACCCTGTGGGACCTTCTAGCTCTACCCCAAATATCCTCTTATTTCTATGCATCTATTGCAATCTATACTTGATCCTTTCTCTTTACAAGCACTATGTAAATATAATTAATTCAGAATGCTTTCTTGTTTTTAGCAAAGAAATTTAATTGTGAATTCCTTAGTAAAGCTCACCTTACACATAGTGTTCCCTTAGTACACCTAAAGCATAATTATATTTTCACAATTTTGATTTACATGCCACTATTCTCAGACAGTAAAGCATCTGTCTGCAATGCAGGAGACCTGGGTTTGATCCCTGGGTTGGGAAGGTCCCCTGGAGAAGGAAATGGCAGCCCACTCCAGTATTCTTGCCTGGAAAATCCCATGGACAGCGGAGCCTGGTAGGCTATCGTCTGTGGGGTCGCAAAGAGTCAGACACAACTGAGCGACTTCACTTTCACTTTCACTTAATAACATATCTCACTGATGACAGCCACCTTTGACATATCAAAGGGTGATAAGACTAGAACCAGTTCAGGACTTGTAGAAGCTAAAGGATAATAACATTTTGCTGTTACATTTCTCAAACTCAGTGTATTCCTTCATAAGAGTGGGTGTGCAGTGGTCCTGTCAAAGAGAACAGCAAACTGCCACTACAGAAAGTGGTTTGATACAAAGGATGGTCCTAGAGACCTTGGAAGGATCAAAACTATGAGTTAAAGATACTCAGGAGGCTTGGCTATTTCACAAGGCATAATTACCTTCTACATGTGCTACAGCAGCAGGAATCCTCCCCCAATTAGGCTAAAATGAAGATGAAGCATTGAGATAATTTTCTGAAGTAATACAAATTTATTTTGGGGAACTTTCCTCACCTTCCTTTTTTTGCCTTCCACTGAACATCTTAGCTCCACAATCCATGAAACCCCATCTCCAAAGTGCTCAGTGCCCTCATGATGAGCTTTGGTTATATAAAATCACCCACTACAGCACACTGTATAGTCCAGCCACCCTTAGATTACCCATCATCCAAATGCTACAACATATCAGAAGGAAAATCCATCACTTTTTTCAAGTTCTTTTTCAGAAATGTCACTTTGGTATTTTCTTTGCAGTGTAGGAGGTAACTGCCTTGGGCCACCCGTCCCCCAGCCTCACTGCTGAAAATTCAGCTGTCATGACTGACAGTAAATCATCATAAGCACCCCTAAATAAAAGGAGTTGAAAGAGACAGGAAGGATTGAATAGAGATGGCATCATTTAATAAAATAGTCATTTTCTATACTTGATAAAGTACCAAATACTATATCAATTCTCCAGAAAAGAGTAAAAGTATGAGTATACTTTAAGACAAATGACACTTACTTATTATTTTTGTTTTTATTTTTGAAGCAAGAGAAACATTCAACTTAGTAGTCTTTGAAATTCTTCTATCTTTCACATGTTTCTTAATTCCTGAGGTAAAAAGTGAACTACTTTCCATTGCTGGGTACTCCATCACTGAAGTAAAAAAAGAAAGCAGAAAATCATAGTATTAATTAATAAAGGGAAAAAGGGCATCTGATAAATACACTCTAAGAAGTAAATTATGACTTAAATAATATGCTTTGTACATAAAGTGAAAGTGAAGTTGCTCTGTCATGTCCAACTCTTTGCGACCCCATGGACTGTAGCCTACCACAATCCTCTCTCCAGGCAAGTACTGGATTTTCCAGGCAAGAGTACTGGAGTGGGTTGCCATGCATAAGTATTTGCAGAACCCTTCATATAAAATCTGAAAGTATGAATGTAATCAAAAATGGTTTAAAAGTAGAATCCTAAAAAAGTATATGACTTTGTTTTTTCACTCAAACCTATATCATTATGTCTGCCTGCCAGGAGCTAAGCTAGGCACTGGGTACAGAAAACAGGATCAGGCTGCACAGGAATGCAGAGTTACAGAATGTGGGCACAGACTATACTGTGACGCAAAGTAAGAAGTGTAACCTTAGAGTTATGAACAGAAGAGATATACCTAAACCTATGGGGACTATTCCCACTTCATCCTCAGATATGCATTCCATTTTCTGCAGCCTTTACAGCAAAACTCCTTTAAAAAAAAAAGTATCTATAGTCAATTTCCAATCTTCTCTGTAACTCTACTTCACTCAGGCTTTCACTCTATTCCAACAAAATGACTTTTGTCAAGGTTTCTAATGACCTTCATATTGCTAACCTAATGGTCAGTTCTCAATCCTCATCTAATTTGATTTAACAGCAGCATTAAATGTGGTTAATTTATCCTTCCTCCTCAAAAATGATATTTTGTTGGCTACCAGAACACCACAAACTCCTGTTATTTTTTTCCCTCTAGCTAACTAGCTGCTTCTTCTTAGTCTCTTTTATAGATTCCTAAGCTATAATGTTGGAGAAGGAAATGGCAACCCACTCCAGTGTTCTTGCCTGGAGAATCCCAGGGATGCGGGGTAGCCTGGTGGGCTGCCGTCTATGGGGTCACACAGAGTCGGACACAACTGAAGTGACTTAGCAGCAAGTTATAATAGGTTCTCTTCTTTTATCTACCCTTACTCTTCCAGTGAATTCATAGTCATGGTTTAAAATACCACCTAAATGTAAAGAACTTCAAAATTTACATCCTTTGTCTGGAACTCTTTCCTGAACTTCCCTGGATTCATATCATTATCTACCCCACAACTCCACTTGGATAACTAAAACAGCATATCAAACTTGGCCTGCCCAAGCCTGCTCCACTCAAGAGCCTTACCCATTTCAACCCTGTCCTTCCAGTTGCTTTGGTCAAAAATCCCCCATATCCCAGTCGACCTTCACAATTCATTTAGACTCTTAACTACTTTTAAGTGTCTCCACTGCTATCAACCTAGACTCAGGTACTAACTGAATTATTTCAATAGCTTCTTTTCAAACCTACTTCCACTCCTGCCCTAACTACAGTTTATTAACCTATAGAATCTAAAACTCTCCACCATCTACTCTTCTTCCCATTTCTATAACTTAAATTCCTCTTTTTCTCCCCCTTGTCCATTCTTCTCAAGCCACAGTGGCCACCAAGATCTAACTGCTACTGGTATATGCCTGGTATTCTTCAGCTTCAGGTCTTCAGTATTGAAGTACCCATTCTAAGGTGACTAACCACACAGAGATTGAGGTACAGTCATTCCTTGGTACCTGCAGGGTACTTATTCCAGGACTCCACAGATACCAAAATCCATAATGCTCAAGTTCCTTATATAAAATGGCAAAGTATTTACATATGACCTACATTAATCCTTCTGTATAGTTTGTATTATCTTTATATTATGTATAATACCTAATACACTGTAAATTGTAGTAACTGCAATATAAATACTATGTAAATAGTTGCTCCTTTGCCCTTGGACATGGGGTATCTCCTCAGAGTTGCTCCAGCACCAGTGCAGCTGCCGCTCCAGTGCCACTCCACGTCCAAGGGCAAAGGAGAAGCCCCAGCAAGACGGTAGGAGGGGTGAAATCGCATTTAGAATCAAACCCCATACCTGCCAGAGACGCTCAGAGGGCTCAAACCTTGTGCGCACCAGGACCCAGAGGCCCCATAGAGACTGAGACAGACCTGTGTGTGGGTGTCTCCTGAGGAGGTGCGGGTCAGCAGTGGCCTGCTGTGGGGGCAGGGGCTCTGGGTGCAGCAGACCTGGGTGTGGCATAAGCCCTCTTGCAGGAGGTCACCATTAAGCCCACCACAGAGCCACCAGAACTTACACAGGACTGGGGAAACAGACTCTTGGAGGGCACAAACAAAATCTTGTGAGCACCAGGACCCAGGAGAAAGGGGCAGTGACCTCACAAGAGACTGACCCAGATTGCCCATGAGTGTCCAGGAGTCTCCAGCGGAGGCGTGGGTTGGCTGTGGCCTGCTGCAGGGTTGGGGGCACTGAGTGCAGCAGTGACTTCATGGGACCTTTTGAAGGAGGTCAACATTATCTTCATTACCTCCACCATAGTTTGGCCTCAGGTCAAATAACAGGGAGGGAACACAGCCCAGTCCATCAATTGAAAACTGGATTAAAGATTTACTGAGAATGGCCCCAAAACATTAGAACAAGACCCAGTTTCCCCATCAGTCAGTCTCTCCCATCAGAAAGCTGCCATAAGCCTCTCATCCTTCTCCATCAGAGGGCAGACAGAATGAAAACCACAATCACAGAAAACTAAACAATCTGATCACATGCATCACAGCTTGTCTAATTCAATGAACTGTTAGCCATGCCATGTAGGGCCACCCAAGATGGACGGGTCACGGTGGAGAGTTCTGATAAAACACGGTCCACTGGAGAAAGCAATGGCAAACCACTTCAGTATTCCTGCCTTGAGAACCCCATGAATAGTATGAAAAGGCAAAAAGATAGGACACTGAAAGATGAACTCCCCAGGTGAGTAGGTGCCCAATATGCTACTGGACGTCAGTGGAGAAATAACTCCAGAAGAATGAAGGGATGGAGCCAAAAATAAACAATACCCAGTTGTGGATGTGACTGGTGACAGAAGCTAGGTCTGATGCTGTAAAGAGCAATACTGCATAGGAACCTGGAATGTTAGGTACATGAATCAAGGCAAATTGGAAGTGGTCAAACAGGAGATGGCAGGAGTAAACGTTGACATTTTAGGAATCAGTGAACTAAAATGGACTGGAATGGGTGAATTTAACTCAGATGACCATTATATCTACCACTGTGGGCAAGAATCCCTTAGAAGAAATGGAGTAGCCCTCACAGTCAACAAAACAGTACAAAATGCAGTCCCTGGATGCAATCTCAAAAATGACAGAATGATCTCTGTTCGTTTCCAAGGCAAACCATTCAATATCAAGTAATCTAAGTCTATGCCCCAACCAGTAATGCTGAAGAAGCTGAAGTTGAATGATTCTGTGATGACCTACAAGATCTTCTAGAACTAACTCCCAAAAAAGATGTCCTCTTCATTATAGGGGACTGGAATGCAAGTAGAAAGTCAAGAGATACCTGGAGTAATAGGCAAATTTGGCCTTGGAGTACAGAATGAAGCAGGGCAAAGGCTAATAGGGTTTTGCCAAGAGAACACACTGGTTATAGCAAACAACAACACAAGAGAAGACTCTACACATGGACATCACCAGATGGTCAACACTGAAATCAGACTGATTATATTCTTTGCAGCCAAAGATGGAGAAGCTCTATACAATCAGCAAAAACAAGACTGGGAGCTGACTGTGGCTCAGGTCATGAACTCCTTATTGCCTAATTCAGACTTAAATTGAAGAAAGAAGGGAACACCACTAGACCATTCAGGTATGATCTAAATCAAATCCCTTACGATTATACAGTGGAAGTGACAAATTGATTCAAGGGATTAGATCTGATAGAGTGACTGAAGAACTATGGACAGAGGTTTGTGATATTGTACAGGAGGCAGTGATTGAGACCATCCCCAAGAAAAAGAAATGCAAAAAGGCAAAATAGCTGTCTGAGGAGGTCTTACAAATAGCTGAGAAAAGAAAAGAAGCGAAAGGCAAAGGAGAAAAGGAAAGATATACCCATCTGAATGCAGAGTTCCAAAGAATAGCAAGGAGAGATAAGAAAGCCTTCCTAAGTGATCGACATAAAGAAATAGAGGAAAACAATAGAATGGGAAAGCCTAGGGATCTCTTCAAGAAAATTAGAGATACCAAGGGAACATTTTATGCAAAGTTGGGCACAGTAAAGGACAGAAACGGTATGGGCCTAACAGAAGCAGAAGATACTAAGAAGTGGTAACAAGAATACACAGAAGAACTATACAAAAAAAGATCTTTATGACCCAGATAATCACGATGGTGTGATCAGTCACCTAGAACCAGACATCCTGGAGTGAGAAGTCAAGTGGGCCTTAGGAAGCATCGCTACGAACAAAGCTAGTCGAAGTGATGGAATTCCAGCTGAGTTTTTTCAAATCCTAAAAGACGATGCTGTGAAAGTTTTGCACTCAATATGCCAGCAAAGTTGGAAAACTCAGCAGTTGCCACAGGACTGAAAAAGGTGTTTTCATTTTAATCCCAAAGAAAGGCAATGCCAAAGAATGCTCAAGCTACCACACAATTGCACTCATCTCACAGGCTAGCAAAGTAACACTCACAATTTTCCAAGCTAGGCTTCAACAGTACATGAACCGAGAACTTCCAGATGTTCAAGCTGGATTTAGAAAAGGCAGAGGAACCAGAGATCAAACTGACAACATCTGCTGGATCATCAAAAAAGCAAGAGAGTTCCAGAAAAACATCTATTTCTGCCTTATTGACCACACCAAAGCCTTTGACTGTGTGGATCACAACAGACTGTGGAAAATTCTGAAAGAGATGGGAATACCAGACCACCTGACCTGCCTCTTGAGAAACCTGTATGCAGGTCAAGAAGCAACAGTTAGAATTGGACATGGAACAACAGATTGGTTCCAAATTGGGAAAGGAGTACGTCAAGGCTGTATATTGTCACCCTGCTTATTTAACTTATATGCAGAGTACATCATGAGAAATGCTGGGCTGGATGAAGCACAAGCTGGAATCAAGACTGCCAGGAGAAACAGCAATAACCTCAATTGATGCAGAGAACACCCTCCTTATGGCAGAGAGCAAAGAACTAAAGAGCCTCTTGATGAAAGTGAAAGAGGAGAGTTTAAAAGTTAGTTTAAAACTCAACATTTAAAAAACTAAGATCATGGCATCCAGTCGTATCACTTCAAGGCAAATAGATGGGGAAACAATGGAAACTGTGAGAGACTATTTTTGGGCTCCAAAATCACTGCAGATGGTGACTGCAGCCATGAAATTAAAAGACGCTTGCTCCTTGGAAGAAAAACTATGACCAACCTAGACAGC
Source organism: Moschus berezovskii (assembly GCF_049115385.1). NCBI lineage: Eukaryota > Metazoa > Chordata > Mammalia > Artiodactyla > Moschidae > Moschus > Moschus berezovskii. The sequence continues at coordinate 47,590,528 of NC_142461.1, forward strand.
ATATTATAAAATAGAGACGTTACTTGGCTGACAAAGATCCGTCTAGTCAAAGCTATGGTTTTTCCAGTAGTCATGTATGGATGTGAGAGTTGGACTATTAAAGAAAGCCGAGCGCCAAAGAATTAGTGCTTTTGAACTGTGGTGTTGGAGAAGTCCCATGGACTGCAAGGCGATCAAACCAGTCAATCCTAAAGGAAATCAGTCCTATTCATTGGAAGGACTGATGCTGAAGCTGAAGATCCAATACTTTGGCCTCCTGATGCAAAGAACTGACTCCTTGGAAAAGACCCTGAAGCTGTGAAAGACTGAAGTCATGAGGAGAAGGGGACTACAGAGGATGAGATGGTTGGATGGCATCACCGACTAGATAGACATGAGTTTGAGCAAGTTCCGGGAGCTGGTGATGGATAGTAAAGCCTGGTGTGCTGCACTCCATGGGGTCGCCAAGAATGGGACACCACTGAACGACTGAACTGAAGTGAAATAGCTGCTCAACAACTGGCAAAATCAAACTTTGCTTTTAGGAACTTTCTGGAATTTTCCCCATCACTGATTCAGTTGGTTGAATGAGCAGATTCAGAACCAGGATGGAGCACCGACTTTATTATAAATAGTGGTTAGACGGTTTCCAGTTCTGACATTTAGAGCCCCAGTGCTAATATTTCATAGCTATGTGATCCTAGTATCCCCAAGACTCTATTTCCAGATTTAGACCATTATTAAAAAATATATAAATAAGGGCATCTCACTGTAGGCACTTAATAAGCCAATGCATATACAGTGCCTAGTATTGGACATAGCACACAGCTCTCACTAACATTACCTATGTATTATTACTCTGGCTAGCATCTCGGCTATCTTTAAAGCAGAGCTACTCGGTTCCACACCCAATTCTCCTGAGTTGAATTCCTCATGTAGAAAAATCAGTCCATACTGCCTAGCGAAATCCTACCTGTACGTCAAGACCCTACCCGGTTCAAGTTCTAAGCTCTTCCCAGTCTTCTATCACCCCTTCGCCTTCAGTCAGCCTCCCTTCTAAACGAGCGCTCCAAAGGAGAGGGCTCCTCCGAGAACCTGGGTAAGCGGTCTCTTAACAGTCATTCAGCCTATTTACTGAGAGCTCACAGTGAACCAAATATTGTTCTAAAAGCAGTAGAGTAGTCATAAGGACAGAAACCCCTTCCTGCCAGGAGCTGGCCTGGCGGCTCATCTCCTCACAGAACCGAGCGCTCAAATCCCCAGGACAAGAGGCAGCGACTCAGATAGGACCCAGCGCCTTTCCCAAGAGCCCCTCGGTGACCGAGCTGAAATCTCGGATGCGGAGACCGGAGTGGGCGGGGCCGTGGGCCGCGGGCGGCTCGGCTGACCAGAGACCTCGGAAGGCAGCGCACAGTGGTTCGGCTCGGGAAAGGCATGGATACCGCCAGACGGGGGACCCACATCAAATACCATAGGTCACTGACTTACCGCTTTTTCAGGGTCGGGGGAACCAGCACCCTGCTCCCAGAGACCGGCGTTCGCGGCCAGGGTTTGGGTTTAAACTCCGTGACCGTTAGCGTTCGCCGCACCAGCCAATCAGGTCCTGAGAAGGAGGCGCAAAGCAGCTTGGTTACCAGGAAGTGGGACGTGAAAGGGGTGGGACCTCGACGTGGGCCACTGAAGGGGGCGTGGCCAGTCAAGCCAGAGCCCACCCAGCATGGGTGCAAAGAGCTTCCTTAGACGCTGAGATGGTACTGTTCGCTGTCTCCTAATGCGTTTAAGAAAAAGGAAACTCCCCTTTGACAAAACTACGTTTTTCAATCAGATGTTTAAAAGGCTTGGCAGCCACCTGAAGCCTGTTGGAAAGTTTTCGTTGTTTCTGACGCTACTGTAAAACTGCCTGCCCACATTTTACCAGTTCTTCTGCATCTTTGCAGGATGACGCCAGCAGGGTTATTTAGTTTCCCCTTAAAAGCCCTCTCCATTTTTTCTTTTAACTTTTCGAGGGGAATGCGGCAAAGAAATTTGAAATGCTAGATCTCATTAATACTTAGGTCTTATGTTTGTTTTAGCTAAATATGCAAGAATGGCATTTTCCGTTATTCACAACGACACAGGAATGGGTATTATTCACTTTATGTTCCAGGTGAATTAGCTTAGTTTTCTTTCACAAGTGACTTTCATAATCTGGAAAAACTATACAGAGAACAAAACTTTCTCTTTGTATTGTATTAGTTTAAAAATGAAAATAGTTGGTTAAATCTAGATTTTACTAGTTAATTATACAGTGATGTAGTCAACTTTATAGCCATGTCAATATTTTGTTCATTTGGAAACCTTTGAGACTCACAACTTTTCATTTTACTTTGTAGAATCTAGATAAATAATGCAAACAATAGTTTTGAATTAGATCTTTAATGTATTTCAAAATCAGTCTCCAAAGATACCTAGCTGAGTCTTCTGTAAGCAGGAAAGTATTTACTGGTTGGCCACCTGCTAAAATTACAGTGTATACTATAGTAAAAACTCCAACAATAATGGTTTAAAATGAAATTGATTATCTAGAGGTTAACTAGCACTATGTCTTGTGTACTCAGCTTGACAAATTCAAGTCAGTTCAATTCAGTCGCTCAGTCATGCCCGACTCTTTGTGACCCAACGGACTGCAGCACGCCAGGCTTCCTTGTCCATCACCAACTCCCAGAGCTTGCTCAAATTCATGCCATCTCATCCTCTGTTGTCCTCCTCTCCTCCTGCCTTCAAGCTTTCCCAGCATTAGGGTGTTTTCTAATGAGTCAGATCTTCTCATTATGTGGCCAAAGAATTGAAGCTTCAGCATCAGTCCTTCCAATGAATATTCAGGACTGATTTCCTTTAGGATCAACTGGTTTGATCTCCTTGCAGTTCAAAGGACTCTCAGGAGTCTTTTCCAACACCACAGTTCAAAAGCATCAATTCTTCAATCCTACTCTCACATCCATACATAACTACTGGAAAAACCATAGCTTTGACTAGACGGACCTTAGTTGGTAAAGTAGTATCTCTGCTTTTAACATGCTGTCTAGCTTTGTCATAGATTTTCTTTCAAGGAGCAAGCATCTTTTGGTTTCATGGCTGCAGTCACCATCTGCAGTGATTTTGGAGGCCAAGAAAATAAAGTCTCTCACTGTTTCCATTGTTTGCTCACCTATTTGCCATGAAGTGATGGGACCAGATGGCATGATCTTAGCTTTTTGAACTAAGCCAGCTTTTTCCCTCTCCTCTTTCACTTTCATCAAAAGGCTCTTTAGTTCCACTTTGCTTTCTGCTGTAAGGGTGGTGTCATCTGCATATCTGAGGTTATTGATACTTCTCTATGCAATCTAGATTCCAGCTTGTGCTTCATAGTCCGGCATTTAGCATGATGTACTTTGCTTATAAGTTAAATAAGCAGGGTGACAATATACAGCCTTGACGTATTCCTTTCACAATTTGAACCAGTTGTTGTTCCATGTCTGGTTCTAACTGTTGTTTCTTGACCAGCTTACACATTTCTCAGGAGGCAGGTAAGGTGGTCTGGTATTCCCATCTCTTTCAGAATTTTCCACAGTCTGTTGTGATCCACACAGTCAAAGGCTTTGGTGTGGTCAATAAGGCAGAAATAGATGTTTTTCTGGAACCCTCTTGCTTTCTTGATGATCCAACAGATATTGGCAATTTGATCTCTGGTTCCTCTGCCTTTTCTAAATCCAGCTTGATTGAACATCTGGAAGTTCTCGGTTCCAGAACTAGAACCGAGTAGTACTGTTGAAGCCTAGCTTGGAGAATTTTGAGGATTACTTCGCTAGCCTGTGAGATGAGTGCAATTGTGTGGTAGTTTGAACATTCTTTGGCATTGCCTTTCTTTGGGATTGGAATGAAAACTGACCTTTTTCAGTCCTGTGGCCACTTCTGAGTTTTCCAAATTTGCTGGCATATTGAGTGCAAAACTTTCACACCATCATCTTTTAAGATTTGAAATAGCTCAGCTGGAATTCCATCACTTCGACTAGCTTTGTTTGTAGTGATGCTTCCTAAGGCCCATTTGACTTTGCATTCCAGGATGTCTGGCTCTAGGTGAGTGATCACACCATCATGGTTATCTGGGTCATTAAAATGTCTTTTGTATAGTTCTTCTGTGTATTCTTGTTACCTCTTCTTAGTATTTTCTGCTTCTGTTAGGCCCATACCGTTTCTGTCCTTTACTGTGCCCAACTTTTCTTGAAAAGTTCCCTTGGTATCTCTAATTTTCTTGAAGAGATCCCTAGGCTTTCCCATTCTATTGTTTTCCTCTATTTCTTTGTGTTGATCACTTAGGAAGGCTTTCTTATCTCTCCTTGCTATTCTTTGGAACTCTGCATTCAGATGGGTATATCTTTTCTTTTCTCCTTTGCCTTTCACTTCTTTTCTCAGCTATTTGTAAGGCCTCCTCAGACAACTATTTTGCCTTTTTGCATTTCTATTTCTTGAGGGTGGTTTTGATCACCACCTTCTGTGCAGTGTCACGAACCTCCATCCATAGTTCTTCAGTCACTCTATCAGATCTAATCCCTTGAATTGATTTGTCACTTCCACTGTATAATTGTAAGGGATTTGATTTAGGTCATACCTGAATGGTCTAGTGGTGTTCCCTACTTTCTTCAATTTAAGTCTGAATTTGGCAATAAGGAGTTCATGATCTGAGCCACAGTCAGCTCCTGGTCTTGTTTTTGCTGACTGTATAGAGCTTCTCCATCTTTGGCTGCAAAGAATATAATCAATCTGATTTTGGGATTGACCATCTGGTGATGTCCCTGTGTAGAGTCTTCTCTTGTGTTGTTGGAATAGGGTGCTTGTTATGACCAGTGCATTCTCATGGCAAAATTCAGTTAGCCTTTACCCTGCTTCATTTTGTACTCCAAGGCCAAATTTGCCTGTTATTCCAGGTGTTTCTTGACTTCCTACTTTTGCATTCCAGTCCCCTATGATTAAAAGGACATCTTTTTTTGGTGTTAGTTCTAGAAGGTCTTGTAGGTCACCACAGAATCATTCAACTTCAGCTTCTTCAGCATTAGTGGTTGGGGCCTAGACTTAGATTACTGTGATATTGTATGGTTTGCCTTGGAAAGGAACAGAGATCATTCTCTGACCCTGCCCATCAGAACAAGACCCAGATTCCACTGCCCATGGCCCCACCCATCAGAATAAGACCCAGATTCTCTCACAGCCAGTTTCTCCCATCAGGAAGCTTCCAAGCTCCTTATCCTTATCCAGCAGAGGGAAGACAGAATGAAAACCACAATCACAGAAAACTAACCAAACTGATCATATGGATCACAGTTTTGTCTAACTCAATGAAACTATGAGCCATGTCATGTAGGGCTACCCAAGATAGATGGGTCACGGTGGAGCGTTCTGATAAAACGCGGTTCACTGGAGAAAGCAATGGCAAACCACTTCAGTATTCTTGCCTTGAGAACACTATGAACAGTATGAAAAGGCAAAAAGATAGGACACTGAAAGATGAACTCCCCAGGTCAGAAGGTACCCAGTATGCTACTGGAGATCAGTGGAGAAATAACACCAGAAAGAATGAAGAGACAGAGCCAAAGCAAAAACAACACCCAGTTGTGGATGTGACTGGCGATGGAAGTAATGTGCAGTACTGGAAAGAACAATATTGCATAGGAACCTGGAGTGTTAGGTCCATGAATCAGGGTAAACTGGAAGTGGTCAATCAGGAGATGGCAAGAATGAACATTGACATTTTAGGAATAAGTGAACTAAAATGGACTAGAATGGATGAGTTTAATTCAGATGAACATTATATCTACTACTGTGAGCAAGAATCCCTTAGAAGAAATGGAGTAGCCCTCACAGTCAACAAAAGAGTCCAAAATGCTTGACATATTAAAAGCTTAATATATGTTATAGGTACCTTATTTTAGAGTTCAGAGAACATAATGAACCAAACACTTTGTAAACTATAAAAAGCTCTTGAAAATGTAAATTCTTATGTGTGTGTATGCTAAATCACTTCAGTTGTGTCCAACTCTTTGTGAGTAGCTTGCCAAGCTCCTCTGTCCAAGGGATTCTCCAGGAAAGAATAGTGGAGTGGGTTGTCATGCCCTCCTCCAGGGGATCTTCCTGACCCAGGGATCGAATTCATATCTCCCATCTTCTGCATTGGCAGGCAGGTTCTTTATCACTAGCACCACCTGGGAAGCCCAAAATCTTATCATACACAACCATAACATCAAAAAGTGTAATTGAAAGGGTTGAATTTAATCTGATCTCAGCTTAGATCAATCCTGGGTGTTCATTGGAAGGACTGATGCTAAAGCTGAAACTGCAATACTTTGGCCACCTCATGCGATGGGCTGACTCACTGGAAAAGACTCTGATGCTGGGAAAGGTTGGGGGCAGGAGGAGAAGGGGACGACAGAGAATGAGATGGCTGGATGGCATCACCGACTCTGTGGACATGAGTTTGAGTGAACTCCGGGAGTTGGTGATGGACAGGGAGGCCTGGCGTGCTGTGATTCATGGGGTCGCAAAGAGTCGGACACGACTGAGCGACTGAACTGAACTGAACTGAACTGGTGGCTCAGATGGTAAAGAATCTGCATGTAATGTGGGAGATCCGGGTTTGCTCCCTTGGTTTGGAAGATCCTCTGGAGAAAGAAATGGAACCCACTCCAGTATTCTTACCTGGAGAATTCCATGGACAGTACAGTCCGTGGGGTCACAAAGAGTCGGATATGACTGAGCAACTAACACTTTCACTTTCACCTTGCTTTTAGGTCATTTGCCTCTTGGATGGAGAAAAGTAGGTAGAACCCTACAGCCCTGGACTAGGAGTGTGAAGATACAGTCAGTTGTATCATGAACACACATTATCTTTGGGTTCTTTGTTGCAAGTTCCTATCCATAAAATAAAACAGTTAAATGAGCTCACAGTTGTGTTGTGATACTCTTCTGCAGAGGGCACTGATTTTGCTTCTCTCCCTCTATTTCAATTTTTATACTCATTAATTGCCTGCTTTTCTCTTCCTAAGAGTAGATTCCAGTCCATTAGAATTTGATCATACTGAACCCCCCCCCCCGCCCTCCACCCCACACACACCAAAAAAGAAGACAGAGGGAAAGGGAGAAGAGGAAAGCTTCCTACCAAACAACAACAATGAAAAATCCTCCTAAACATCTCAGCATTACTGAAACAAAAATCATCCAAGAAAAACAGTCCCTCAAGAGGAGCACACTGCAAATCAATGTCAATAAAGGTAGAAATAATATATTTGCATGTTATTAAGCTATCTGATCTGATAATCTTTATCAGTCTGGCTGGTTGAAAAATTAACCTAAGCTGACAGAAGCAGTAAAGGACATTGGGTTATTTAAAGCATTTCTGGAGAGGATACAGCTACAAGCTTGGAAAACAGGCAGGAACAAGGGCTCTTGGCAGCAGCCAAGACTCACCCACAGTCATAGCCTGTGAGGATGCTGCTGATCCTGCATGGCCAGCTATGGCCTTGCATGCTGCTGTTGGGACCATTGCTTCCACTACCTCTGAGAAAAGTGGGCATACTGTATTGCAGTGCTCCCTATACCCACCATTTTGCTTCACTAGCTCCTGTTGCAACCCACTCCAGTGTTCTTGCCTGGAGAATCCCAGAGACGGTGGAGCCTGGTGGGCTACCGTCTATGGGGTCGCACAGAGTCGGACACGACTGAAGTGACTTAGCAGCAGCAGCAGCAGCTCCTGTTGCTAGACCTGGGTTGAGTGTATCTGACTGGTCCAGCTTGGATCTCAGGCTACAAACACTACCTGCACAGGAGTCCTGAACATGCAGCCTGTATCTGGCACTGTCAGGTTTTTAATGACAGGCCGTTTCTGCCTCCCACCTAGACTTAGGAAGGGCATTTTGAACTGGGCAGCCAAAAGCATGACAAAAATTTGTTTCAATATTCGATACTACCTTACTACAATCATTATTTCTATCCTCATAAATGAAAAGACTTCCTGCTGTGCCAGGTGAGGGACAGGTAATAATTACAACAGCAGCAGATAACATTTATCAAGTGCTTACCATTTCCTAAGCCCTATGTCAAGCCCTTTATATGCTTTTTAAATTCTCGTAATGATCCCATGTGTAGTTATTATTATTTCCTTTTTATGGTTGAGGAAACTGAGGCACAGAATATATAAGTAACTTCTGTAAAGTTTAGTCAGTAGTGCAGCTGGAATTTAAACCCAGGCAGTCTGGCCTAAGCCTCTTTCTGAAAGAGCAGAACTGACTTGTCATCTGCCACTTCAGTTTCGAGGGATGATGTCCATCATGTGAATTTCACCAGGCCACCTGCTTGCCAGCCTCCTTTTCCTTCAGCATACATTTTTGGGGAGTCCCTTTTGGCATTATGCTAGAGGTAGAGGTGAATGGGTACAATAGGAAAATTATCCATTCCCATACATTTCCATAAGTAGAGGCTGGAGGTGATTTTAAACTATTTCTTTGGTTTAGGCAAGAACAGAGTGAGTGCGTGAAAGACGTTCAGTCATGTCTGAGTATTTGAGATCCCATGGTCGGTGGCCCACTAGGCTCCTCTGTCCATTGAATTCTCCAGGCCAGATTACTGGTGTGGGTAGCTGTTCCCTTCTCAAGGGGATCTTCCAAACCCGGGGATCAAACCTAGGTATCCTGCATTGCAGGAGGATTCTTTACTGTCTGAACCATCAGGGAAAGCCAGGGAAGGACAGGGAATATGGAATAGGAATACCAAGCCTTCTTCCTGATCTGGGTATGTGTATACATGGAAAGAGGCTTCGCTAAGGAAGGACAACTACTCAGGGGTTATATTGGGCCACCATTTGTCCAGCTGCATAGCCTTTAGGAGTAGCTCTCACTGCACCTCTTTCATCTACACTTCACTAATCCACATGCTGAACTATATTGAGAAAGAGGGAGGCGGTGAGGGCAGTGTCTCCTTCCCACCCTCTATACTGTGCCTCCGCAGGAAACTCCAAAAAGGTTCAAGCATTTCTTTATTCGAGACTTCCAGTGATAAAGGTTTCCCTAGTGACTCAGACAGTGAAGGATCTGCCTGCAGTGCAGGAGACCTGGATTCAATTTCTGGGTTGGGAAGATCCCCTGGAGAAGGGAATGACCACTCACTCCAGTATTCTTGCCTGGAGAACTCCATGGACAGAAGAGCCTGGCAGACTACAGTCCATGGGGTCGCAAAGAGTCAGACATGACTCTGAGCAACTAACACTTGGGGTTTCCCAGGTGGCACTAGTAAAGAATAAGCCTGCCAATTCAGGAGATGTAAGAGACACAGGTTTGATCCCTGGGTTGGGAAGATCCTCTGGAGAAGGAAAAGGCAACCCACTCCAGTATCCTTACCTAGAGAATCCCATGGACAGACCCAAACCATACAAACTAGAGGTTTGGGGAAGGTTTGCAACGTCAGCTGTTGTGGTCACTAACTTTACCAACAGACTTATATTCACATGTACTGTCCAACAACGTGGGGGCCCTGAAGCCCACATCTCCAGTGTTCTCTCCACGCAGACATTTCCCTGGATCTCAAGGGGTCTCTGTCCCCACAATTCCTTATCCATACTCCTTCTCCCTTCTGCTCCTCACTGCAAATGCAAAGGAATAGGAGTTGTGGAAAACGACGGATTCTGCAGTTTTCAAGTCCCTTTGGCTTAACTATTCATGTAGAAATGTCCAGCAGACACACAGGTATAAAACATGGAGCCTAGAAGAGATGTCTGGATTTGGGAGTCAGCAGCCTGGAAAATCCCATTGGCGGGGGAGCCTGGTAGGCTGCAGTCCATGGGGTTGCTAAGAGTCAGACACGCCTGAGCGACTTCACTTTCACTTTTCACTTTCATGCATTGGAGAAGGAAATGGCAACCCACTCCAGTGTTCTTGCCTGGAAAATCCCAGGGACGGGGGAGCCTGGTGGGCTGCCGTTTATGGGGTCGTACAGAGTCGGACACGACTGAAGTGACTTAGCAGCAGCAGCAGCAGCAGTTATCAGTTATAGAAATCGTTGGAGTCAGTTAAGCAGGGAGAGTATGTGTAAGCACAAGAAGGGCAGAAGATAGAAACCTGATGAGCATCAACACAGGGAGGAAAGATGAAAGGGCAACAAGAAAGCCAGAGAGGGGGAGGAGGAGGAGACATAGGCCTCATGGAGGAGCTCATTTCAAAGAGGACACAGCCACTTTGTCTTTTGCAACCGGAGATATGAGTGCAAACAGCCTCGGAGGTTAACAGTAAGGATGCAGCACAGAGGATGCAGAGATGAGAGAGCAAACAATTCTTTGAGGATGAAGAGACATGACAATAGCTCCAGGGTACCCAGGGTAGAGGGATGGTTTGTGTTCTTTGTATAGGCTGAAGGAAAGGTCAGTAGAAAGAGAGAACAGATGACACAGGAAAGAAGTGGGTCGTGATGAAGCAGACTTCCATGGATGCTACACCATGGGCTGAAGAGTTGCCTCTTCCCCTGAAGCAGGAAGAAAAGATAAAAGGCCTGATGTCGTAGACACAGATGAGTATGAAAGAAAAAGAGCTTTGTAAGCTTTCAAATTCATACAAAAGTAAGCCTATTAACTATTATTTTATTTAAAACATTTGTTTCCTTAAAAGGCCATCTCTACATTTAAAACATTTTAATGCCTTAATTTAGCAAAAACTAAGGTCAGGAACATTAAACAAGAACCAACACTTTCCCGTCTCTGTAAACAGTTTCTCTAACACAATGAAAGGAAATAGTTTGTGCCTAAAACTCTCAGCTGTTATCAAGTCAACCATCATACAAAGTTAGGACCTCTTAAGATACAGTTAGTTATAGAAATAAATATAAAAAGCACTGATTTCAAACTAGGTTGCTGGCTGACTAAAGCACTGTAGAATTTGAGAGGGAAAAGGTAAATACACTGGATTGTAGATTTCTCCTGAAGTAAAAATGTAGACAATGAATGTAAATAAACTCAAACAAATAGGGTCACCAAATGAAAATTTTCTTAGCCAAGGCAGGAGCCATAAATAGCTAAATATTTATCATAACAGTTGGTTATAGAAAACTTTGCTACATTCACCCTTAAAGCAAATAAAGGACAACACAGTTAAAGGACAACACACAACACATATTTCTCATTCTCAAAGTCAGGAGACCTCCCTGACCACAGGTGAACAGAAAGGCCCCTTGGAAGTCAAAGAGAAGTGATGTCAAGGGATGCTCTACCCACAGGCCTTTGCAGTAGAATTCATCTTGGCTAAGAGATGTGTGTACACACATGGGAGGATCCTGAGACATGCTAAACATGGGCTGTGAACAGGTAAATAAAAATGAGTAGCCAAAAGAAACCCCAGAAGAAATGCCCCATAAAAGTAATTTAAGATGCCATGAGGGTACGACTCAGCAACTCTCCCTCTTAGTCCGGCTGTGTGTCTATCCACACATACTGTATACTCTGCCTCCAAATAAATACTGTACTTGTTTCACTACTTTCCATCTTTGTGGGAATTCTTTTCTCCAAAGCTGAAGGACCAGGGCCCTTGTCACTAACCACTGGTCTAGTGGCTGAGATTTGGTGCTCTCACCACCGTGACCCAGCCTCAATCTCTGGCTGGGAATCCAAGTCCTGCTCCAAGCCATTGCAGGCTGAGGTCACTGGAGAGCATTTCAAGGTGGATATTTAATTCTCTTTGGAGTTTCTGTTGTAGTTTTTTTTTTTTTTTTCTCTGCTTTGGGGTAGTTTTTTTTGGGGGAGGGAGCACTTTTTATCAGGTGAAGTTGTCTTGTTTTCTGTTTTCTTCTTGTAACAGTTTTGTGTATATTTACTCTGTTTTCATCTATTCATTTCAAAGATTTTTGAAAGTTTTTTCTTACTGGATGGTTCTTATGTGTATATGTGTCTATGCACATGTATATGAGTGATATGGGCTAATGTGAAAGTGTTAGTTGCTCAGTTGTGTCCTACTCTTTGAAACTCTATGGACTGTAGCCCGCCAGGCTCATCTGTCCACGGAATTCTCCAGGCAAGAAAACTGAAGTGGGTTGGCATTCCCTCTTCAGAGGATCTTCCCAATCCAGGGATCAAAACAAGGTCTCCTGCACTGCAGGTGAACTCATTACCATCTGAGCCACCAGGGAAACCCATGGACTTACAGACTAACGATTGCCTATTTTCACAGCTTTGGATCTCTTTTTTTCTTACTTGACCCTAAAATTTCCTTTTGCTTCTTTTCTTCTTCACCAGATTCCAAAAGGGGCCTCTCCATTCCTTTTTTTAACCTTCTATTCCAGAAGCAAGGGTTTTCAGCACTGTCCTCTTGAAGTATGTCCATCTTTACTTTTTAAAAATATATGCAAGTGTTTTGATTTACCAGGGCTCTTTCCCAGTATCTGAGCACAAAAGTGGACTTTCTCCTTTTTGTGGTTATCTTAAACTAATCATACACCCACCAGTAGTCTTCTCTTCTATGTACTTTCTCTGTACTGTCCCTTATTTCTGTGTAAGTTTGCAGCAAGAGAATGGGACACAGCTTGCTGAGATTTGGTGTTCGTTTTTCTACTTCCAGATAATCTGAAGTTTGGGCATTCTCTTTTAGTTATGCAGATGACATGGGTTTTGTGCAGTTTTGTTATCTATTTTGTATTCAGTTTTATGGACAATGAGTTCAGATTTATGCTGCAATGGCTGCTATTATCTTGGCTACTTAGGAATTGTACCCCTAGCGTTATTTTGATAGAAGTGTGGTGACGCTAGTGGTAAAGAACCCACCTGCCAATGCAAGAGACTTCAGAGATGCAGGTTGGATCCCTGGATCAGGAAGATCCCCTGGAGGTGGGCATGGCAACCCACTTCAGTATTCCTGCCTGGAGACTCCCATGGACAGAGGAGCCTGGCATGCTACATTCCATATAGTTTCAGAGTCGGACACAACCTAAGTGACTTAGCACACACACACATGCCCTCTGACCAGAAATTTTTAAAAGAAAAACAATGCAATTCACTCATGTTTTGTAAATAAAGGAGCAACTAGACTCCGTATTCTCTTTCCAATACTTTGTCCTGGCTTGGAGGAAGAGGGTTGCTTATGGTTTGAGAATCTTTTCCTGAAGGATGAACATAAAGTTATTTACTTCTCAAACAAGAAAAGTCCCTATCTTTCCCATTCCAGGAAGAGCCAGAAGAGGAGGGTAGTCTTAAGTCTGATCAGGTCTGTGACTCTGGCTCTTCCTATCTCCCTTCTCCTTAAGCTCGTATGCATCAGAGCTAGGATTGTCCTTTACTTCTGGGAGAGCTGGTGGAGGGAACAGTCACCCAAAGGCTTTCCTAATGCTTGGGTTCCTTGTAAGACCTGCCCATTCACCATAGAATTGGGAGCAGCCACAAGGTGACCTCAATAACTACTGAGGCCATCCAATACTGCTAAATATCTGGATTTTGGCTTTAACTTTGAACTAATAGACCACTAGGACTGTTCTCATCATGGTTCACATCCCTGTGTACCTTAATCCTCCCAGTAATTCCAAACCCTCAAGTTGTCCACTGTCACCTGAGGTTCTGTTCCCATACTGCCAGTATGTCCATTACTCTGAGCCAGCCCCCAACTCTTTCCATTCCTCTCAAATACTTCCACTGAGCCCTTTAAAATTCCCTTTTTTAAAAATGTCCCATCTTTTTTTTTTTTTAATGAGAGTTCTCTGCTTCTAGTGTCTGTTTCTGCCATTTGAACAGAAGTAGGCAAATTCTGACCCATGGGTAGCCCACACTCTAAGAATAGTTTTTACATATTTAATGGCTTTTGAAATATTCAAGAATATTTCATGACACATGAAAATTACATGAAATTCAAATTTCAGTATCCATAAATAAAGCTGGAACACAGTCACTCTCATCCGTTTATGTATTATCTATGGCTGCTTTAACACTACAACAGCAAAGTTGAGTAGTTATGTATGGCCCACAGAGCCTAAAATATTTACAGACAAGGTCTTCTGACAACTGCACTAGAATGGAAATGCCATGAGACATTAGGTCAGAGACATTGTTTAGTCCTTCACTTCCAGGGCCTACTTCATAGTTCTGTTGTTGTTCAGTCGCCCAGTCATGTCTGACTCTTTGTGAACCCATGGACTGCAGCACGCCAGGCCTCCCTGTCCCTCACCATCTCCTGGAGTTTGCCCAAGTTCAGGTCCACTGCACCCTGGACATGACAACGGACAATATAATTATTGAGTGCTAGTTAACTAGTTCATAGCTGGCACTCAATAATTACAGGTTGAACAAATCTTCTCCCTTTCCTGCATACTATCAATATCTGGGGTAGGTGGGCTTATCTCATGCTTATTCCCTTCTAAGACCCAGTTAGAAAAATTAGGAACCAATTATTATTGAGTCTGGGAAAGTACTTTGAGAATAGTACTGTGTTTTATCCATTTTGAAATACCTAGCAAAGTCTCTTGCACAAGTTAGATTGCAGTTGGAAACCAAAAGCACTCTTGGGGTTATTGTTAAGAGAAAATTAGTGCATGCAAAGGATTTAGAAGGACCTCAGGTGTACAGTTCAGTTCAGTTCAGTCGCTCAGTTGTGTCTGACTCTCCGCGACCCCATGAATCACAGCACGCCAGGCCTCCCTGTCCATCACCAACTCCCGGAGTACACTCAAACTCATGTCCACAGAGTCGGTGATGCCATCCAGCCATCTCACTCTCGGCCGTCCCCTTCTCCTCCCGCCCCCAACCTTTCCCAGCATCAGAGTCTTTTCCAGTGAGTCAACTCGTCGCATGAGGTGGCCAAAGTATTGCAGTTTCAGCTTTAGCATCAGTCCTTCCAATGAACACCCAGGATTGATCTCCTTTAGAATGGACAGGTTGGATCTCCTTGCAGTATAAGGGACTCTCAAGAGTCTTCTCCAACACCACAGTTCAAAAGCATCGATTCTTCGGCGATCAGCTTTCTTCACAGTCCAACTCTCACATCCATACATGACCACGGGAAAAACCATTGCCTTGACTAGACGGACCTTGGTTGGCAAAGTAATGTCTCTGCTTTTTAATATACTATCAAGGTTGGTCATAACTTTCCTTCCAAGGAACAAGCGTCTTTTAATTTCATGGCTGCAATCAGCATCTGCAGTGATTTTGGAGCCCCCCAAAATCAAGTCTGACACTGTTTCCACTGTTTTTCCATCTATTTCCCATGAAGTGATGGGACCAGATGCCATGATCTTTGTTTTCTGAATGTTGAGCTTCAAGCCAACCTTTTCACTCTCCTCTTTCACTTTCATCAAGAGGCTTTTGAGTTCCTCTCCACTTTCTGCCATAAGGGTAGTGTCATCTGCATATCAGGTGTACAGAAGTATTCAATACGTTTGCTCCTGCCTCAGTGTTCCTTTCTGTAACAGGAATAACAATACAGGACTGTCACACAGCTAATTTAAACAAGAATGCTCTGTGTGAAACAGCTTTGTAAGCCATAAACACCATCCAAAAGCACAAATATTCCACTGCTTGGCATGGCATTGAGCAGCCCAGTTTGGAGGGAAGGGCCTTCATCTGGAGGTGAGAAAACCTAACTCAGCCTGTTACCACTATGAACTGACCCTGGAAGATTGCAATTGGCGGGGCGCTGGAGGGGCGTGTCCGAGGCGTGTCCAGGGCGGGGCCTCCTGTCCCAGGCTCTGCCGGGACGCACGGGGGCGCCGCTGCGCCCGCGCTGCTGCAGGAGTTGCCGAGCAGCAGAGGAGGCGCTCACTTCCGCGTCTGGCCGGGCGGCGTCAGGCGGCGGCGGCGCCCACGGCCAGGCGGGCCGCAGGTCAGTCGGGGATGCCGCCTACCCTGCCTCGCCCATCCGCAGGAGCGGGGCGCTGGGTGGGCCGCAGGCCCGGGAGGCGGCGCGGCGCCCTGATGAAGGGCCCGGGCCGCGCTGATAACACGGGCGCCCCGGGCTGCCGACTCGGCTTCCGGCGGATTCGGGATCCCCGGAGTGCGGGGAGACCCCGACGGGGCTTTGTGGTTCCCGGCCCCTCCCCTTTCGTCCAGCGTCATGGGAGGAGCTCGAGGCCCTTGAGCAGCGTTTCTCAAAGTAGGGTGCGCCGGCGGACTCCTGACCCCACCTCATACTTTCTGAACCGGAGTCTCTATTGTGGTAGGAGAATCTGCATTTTCAGCGAGCGACCCTGATGGTTTTGATGCAGGTGGTCACAGGACTGCACTCTGGGAATGCTTTCCTAGAAGACTGGGCACTTCCGACTCCCTCCAACCCAGCAGGGCGTCCAAGTGGGTCCGTTTGAGGATGGGGCCCTATGACTGTCCTTGAAGTGGTGATAGTTCTCTGTCTTAGGGGTTCTCTTGAATCCTTGCACTCAGGGTGCTGCTGTGTTACTGTTGCCATCAGCAGGAGTCTTCAGATGGACAGATGACGTGAGTGACGTGCCCGGGTCAGGAGCCTTAGGAGAGTGCTGAAGGAGGCTGTGTGGCGTGCGGCTGGAAGAACTTGGAGTTGGTCCAGCTGTCCTGGATTGGGGCTGACTTCACCACTTACAGCAGGGCGCACATTCTTATATCTTTCTCTAGTGTCGTCACCTGGAGAAGGAAATGGCAACCCACTCCAGTGCTCTTGTCTGGAAACTCCCCTGGGCGGAGGAGCCTGGTGCGGTATAGTCCACGGGGTCGCGGAGAGTCCTACAGGACTGAGCGACTTCACTTTCACTTTTCACTTTAATGCATTGGAGAAGGAAATGGCAACCCACTCCAGTGTTCTTGCCTGGAGAATCCCAGGGACGGTGGAGCCTGGTGGGCTGCCGTCTATGGGGTCTCACGACTGAAGCGACTTAGCAGCAGCAGCAGCAGCAGTGTCCTCACCTGTCAGTAGGGACAGGAACGTCTATCCAGTAGGACTTTTCTGTGAATTAGGTAATATCGGTCCAGTGACTCCTACAGTGGCTGGCACATAGCACTCAGTAAATGGAAATTGTCAAGTCTGACGCTAAGGGTTGGATGGCATCACCTACTCCATGGACATGAGCTTGAGCAAACTCTGGGAATTAGTGAAAAACAGGGAAACCTGGCATGCTGCCTGCAGTCAGTGAGGTCTCAGAGTAGGACACAACTTAGCAACTGGAGAACAACAACAGAGGTGATGCAATTCATAGTCCCCCAAACCAGAGATTAGTCAAGTGGAATAATTATGTGGAGAGGGGTACAGAGTATATCTGGAGAACAAAGATTCTAACTTTGCTTGGGAAGTTCCTGTAACCAATGAAGTTTGCCTACAGCTTTGAAGAATAGGTAGGATTCCGTTACGTTCCGTCGCTCAGTCGTGTCCGACTCTATGCGACCCCGTGGACTGTAGCCTACCAGGCTTCTCCGTCCATGGGATTCTCCAGGCAAGAATACTGGAGTGGGTTACCGTTTCCTTCTCCAGGGGATCTTCCCGACCCAGGGATCAAACCCGGGTCTCCCGCATTGGAGGCAGACGCTTTAACCTCTGAGCCACCAGGGAAGCCAGAGAGCTGATAACAGGGACAGCAGTGAACCAGTTTCCACCCCAGGCCTCAGAAGTGGTTCTTTCACATGGCTTGTTGCTGGGCTGCTGCTTGGACTTATAGGCAGTGTAGGAAGTCACATTGATAAATGGATTTTGAAGGCTGGTCTGTTGGTCCATAATAGTTTATGTCTACTGACTATGTTTCACACATGGTATTCCTCAGACTCTAATGGTCTCCTGGAAGTTGGTTAAATTGGAGCATCCACGAAAAGATCATAGTTGATGACATAGGTGAATGGCCATGGATGCCATGGCTGTAGTTGAGCCTCTTGGCAGCCATTTTACACTTGCTGTGAAAGGTCCAGATACATTGGGAGTGCCTTTTTGATCATGGTATTGTTTCAGGTTCCATAGAAACACTGCAGTCACCTGTGGTTCACCTATCTCCAGAATGGATTAGGAAATAAAATCTATAAAATGTCCTCAAAGCTTCAGCTATTTTGGAGGGAAGAAGCCAGATGATTTACAGATATCATTTTGTTCCTCTAGACCAGTTTGTCTTTTGGTATACATGGAATTCTAAACCTTAGTTGACAGATTATATTTGCCTAATTTAAGAATTATTGTTACTGTTGTTAGTAATGTCTGCTCTTAGGTTTCCTTAAATCTCTGGCGCCAACATAACGTCTTTCAGTATATATCTTCTGGTAAATGTTTATATCATTATAGGTGCTATTTATCATTTATTGAGTACTTACTTGGAGCCAGAGACTGTGCTACATACTTGTTAAATTTTCTGTCAGTCGTTCCTTTGATAGTCCTTTAAGGGAAGCATCATCCTTACCTCCAATTTAGACATGGGGAAACAGGCAAAGGAGGATTAATGTTTGCCTAAGGTCCCAGGATAGTAAGTAGTAGTGTCTAGTAGCCCGATTCCATGCTACATGCTCATAACCTCTACAAGTCTACATTGCTCCCTAAGACTTATTACAGTTTAAAAAGATGTGTGAATACTGGAGATCATAAGCACACCTCACCTATGCTCTAAATGTAACAGACAATGCATTAGTTATCTTGTTTAACTCTTTAAGCAGTCATTTCAACACCTCGATTTGGTTATAATAGTTTATTATCATTTACATACTTGGGGACAGAGTTTTCCACCTTCTTAGAATATCTGAGACTTCTTTTCTGTTATATAAAATCCTTCAATTCAATATTGCCAGTGCTGAGGAATTTGTTTAAAATCACATTTGACTGTATACTTTTTAATCTATTTCATGTATTATTGGAAATGTCAGTGGTGACTGTCCTTTGTTTTTACAGAGGGGCACGGAGACCACATTGTTTTGCAGTTTCTGAAAGTATTTCAAGGCAAAACTTTGGGTGTTGGAGAGAGCAATGGAAGGTCACAAGGCAGAAGAAGAGGTGTTAGATATTCTTCGACTGAACGTGGGTGGCTGTATTTACACAGCCAGGCGGGAGTCCTTGTGCCGCTTTAAGGATTCAATGCTGGCATCCATGTTCAGTGGTCGTTTCCCTTTAAAAACAGATGAATCAGGTAAATACCTCAAGTCTGTAAGCATGATCATGAATATTCATTAAAATAGGAGTCTAGTTTAAATTCCCTTTAATTTTTCTAATTACAACAGGATGTATTAGCTCAGTATGCTGATTACTAAGATCATTAGGACTGTATGGAGTTTCATTAAGTACCTGGAGAAATTAAATACCAGTTTCTAGAATCTGTGATGCTATCGCTAAAAGTTGACAAAAAAGTGAATGTATATAAAGGTCAAAAAGTGAAACTGTCCAGCTCTTTGCAATCCCATGGACTGTAGCCTGCCAGGCTCCTCTGTCCATGAGATTTCCCAGGCAAGAGTATTGGAGTGGGTATCCATTCCCCTCTTCAGGGGATCTTCCAAATCCAGGGATTGAACTCTGGGTCTCCTGCATTGCAGGCAGATTCTTTACCATCTGAGCCACCAGAAGCCCATATACAGTCCAACCATGGATCTGATTTGGGGGATTAATTATATTTGGAAAGGTGTTACATTCATGCAACTCAGTGGGTCTTTGTATGGAGCTTGATTAAGTATATTAGCTTCTGTATGTGTTCTTCAAGTTAAAAATTGTGTTTTTTGGAGAAAGCAGTTGCCTTCATAGCTGAGCGCAGGCATTGTCAGTGTAGAATTAGTGTTACATTAACTCCTAGTCCAGCTGCAGAGCTGACATGTATGCCACAGAAAGTGTCAGTGCAGTGATACTGTCAGTCAACCATGGGAGAGGACTGAAAATTGGTGTTTCAGTCCAAGAAATTGTAAAACGCAAGGATTAGGGTCCTAATGTTGCTGTTTGCTTCAAGTGTTTTGGGGTTCACTGCAATGCAAGTAGGGCTTTTTGTACATCTTAGGAGTTCTGGGGCTCAGAGCACCCACTCTTGCTTCTGTGTTAGGTTGAGGAGTTCTGAGCCTGAAGGGCTGTTAGTAACCCTGGGTCTTGAGAGCTTGCTTTGCGAGATGAATGCAGTTGAAAGAATGGAGAACTCACTGATGTGTGGTAATCAGGATTTGATGTCCAGCTGGACAGAAAGGTTGTGGTGAAAAGGTAGTCAGAGGGAATTGAGTTGTTTCCTCTGCCCCCAAGTTTATACCTTCTTAATCCTTTTATTCTAAACTAATCAAGGGAGAAAAGGAATTATTGAATAACCTCATGGTGGTGGTTTTGGCACTAAGTCGCGTCCGACTCTTTATGACCTCATGGACTGTAGCCTGCCAGGCTCATCTGTCCATACAGAAGTATTTAAAACAAAATTCTGCTGAATTGTCTAAGAAAAGCCCTTTCTCATAAAGTAGTACCCGCATAGCATTTCTCTTTTAAAGTTTAGTACAAAAGGACAAGCCTTAGTAAGTCCAAACATAAGATGCGTCCAGGTCTTGGAACCATGGGTTTATATGTCAGTGACACTACAAGTTGATTTGTAAGATCACTGACATACAAACGCCAGACATAGTAATGAGCACTCACATACCCTCATTAGGGAAGAACTCCATACACCTTTCCTGGCCCAGCCAGGCTGAGGTTAGGGGTAAACTTAGAATCCTACCAGCGGTCTGAGGCTTCCATGGTCTTTGCGGCAGCCAGCAGTGGGAATGTGGTCACTGTATCCAAAATTCCTAATGGAGCTCAGAATACGTTTTCCTGTATAGTAGGTGAGAATACAGAGGATCCTTAAATTTGACTAAATCTACTTGAACACAAGATATTAACTTTCCTATGAGAAAGAAACATTTCTACTTGTAGAGGTCTTCAGTCTAATTTTAGTTTGACATGTTGAAACTTTATACATGGTTATTTGTATCTATGCAATAATTTTTGAACTGAATGTTTTCTAGGAGCTTGTGTTATTAACCGTGATGGACATCTATTTAAATACCTTTTGGATTATCTTCATGGAGAAGTTCACATTCCCACAGAGGAGCAAACCCGGGTTGCTCTGCAGGAAGAAGCTGATTACTTTGGCATCCCTTATCCATATAGCCTGTCTGACCACTTGGCCAATGAAATGGAGACATATTCTTTAAGGTCAAATATAGAACTTAAAAAGGTCTTGGCATTTTCTTAAGCTTTAAAATACATATATGAATATATAATATTCATTTATTATACATTTATTATTCACAAAGCAGTGTATGTTATTTTGCATAGCCTGTGTTGTAACATAAGCCAAAATGAGACAGTTTTACATCTTACAATTTTTGAAGTCGTGTTTCTTAATTACCAGCATTCATTTTTTAAGGCCAAAATTCTATTCTAGGAAAGTATGTTACAAAGCCACTCAAAGGTTTATGGAGTTTTTATTCCTTATTGAAAATTTACCACTTTTTGATGGCTTTTTAATTTTAAAAATAGAACTCTTCTACTCTTGAAGTTATCCTTAAATTAAGAGCAGCACTGTAGTATGTGAAGATATAGTGGTAATAAGTTCTTTCCCAAAATGATATTTTAAAAGGATAAATGTGTTAGTCGCTTAGCTGTGTCCAACTTTGTGACCTCATGGACTGTAGCCCACCAAGCTCCTCTGTCCATAGAATTCTCCAGGCAAGAATACTGGAATGGATTGCCATTTCCTCCTCCAGGGGATCTTCCTGACCCCGGGATTGAACTCATGTCTCCGGCATTGCATGCAGATTCTTTACCATCTGAGCAACCAGGGGAGCATAATTTTAAAAGGATGGTGATGATAAATAAAATATTGTATAAAATCTTTCACCTGATTGAATGAATGTAGCAGTTGATTATTAAGTTGAAATATGTTTGATTAGTTCACCTTGAGATCAGTAAATCTTTAAGCTGCTTCTATTTTAAATCACATTTTGACTTGAACGGCTTCATCTGTTTTTTTCTCATTAATAAGTATCATATTTGCTACTAATTAGCACTTTGGGGTATCTAAGAAAAATATTTTTCCTAAATAATTGTGCATAGTGAAAACTGGGGAGAAGGCAATGGCAACCCACTCCAGTACTCTTGCCTGGGAAATCCCATGGATGGAGGAGCCTGGTGGGTTGCAGTCCATGGGGTCGCTAAGAGTTGGACACGACTGAGCACCTTTACTTTCACTTTTCACTTTCATGCACTGAAGAAGGAAATGGCAACCCACTCCAGAGTTCTTGCCTGGAGAATCCCACGGACGGGAGCCTGGTGGGCTGCCATCTATGGGGTAGCACAGAGTTGGACAGGACTGACGTGACTTAGCAGCAGCAGCAGTGAAAACTGGTCTGAATTGGTCTGAATTCTTTTGGCTTAGATGTTAGTGTTTAAGAGAGCAAGTTGGTGGTATAATTATTAGGAATGCAGCATGAAGAGAAAGTTGACTTCGTTCCAAATCCCCTTCGGGAATTTGCACGGTTGTGTAGATTCTGCTACTGGAGTTATTTATAAGTTGAGTTGTTAAACAGTCTCTTGGTACTGTTTGTCACATCTGCAGAGTGGGGCTAAAAAAAACCCAACTGGGGTTAGTTGGGGTGGATTAACATTCACCTTTATAGTCTTTCATTCCTGGTTTGTATGCACAAAGGACAAAGCATGCATACATTCATTCTGCCAGCCAACTCATATTTATTTCACATAAGACACTATTCTGGGGACTGTGTGGGACATGCAGTTTTTGCCCTTGTACAGTTTATAATGTAGTTGATGATTTTCACTGATGTGCAGGTGAAGATAAAAGCCAATTCAGGAATTAGATAGCAATATTAAATGCAATACACGTTAGGGTCCTCTTTTCCTTCTCTGAGTCAGTAAATAGTAAGCATCTCCTTTGTGTCAGACCCTTTTCTAGGCACTTGGGATACAAAACCAACAAAACATTATTGCTCACAGCAGTAATACCATTTCTCCCAGGGAAGGCCCGAGCCACCCGACCAGGTGAAGTCCTCTTGCTGTGTGCTCCTCAGCACCTTGTAGGCTTACCTGGTAGCACTTACTACACTATGTGCTGACGACTTACTTAATGTCTGTCTTCTCCATCAGCTGTAAATTGAGGAGGGCTGGGACCCTGTCTCCAGGACCTTTCACACATAGTATTCACACATCACTTAGTATTCAAGGGACTGAATGAATAGGTGGATAAATGCCAAGTGAGTTCAGACCGTAGGCACTTAGTTTCATGTATTCATATCCTTCAGTGTGAAAGAACAAGTTAATCTGGTTCATCCGTGATTGGATTTTCAGTTCAGAATAAGCATCCACCATGGGGCTAGTGAATAGAAGGTAAAAGGAAAATTGAGCCAAATGGAAAATTTAGGGGAAAAGAAAGAATTCTTACTTTTAGTGATCATATGAAGATTTTAAAATGATGTTGGTAGTGAGTCTAGAGGAGGAGGAAATAAGGGATAATTTCCTTGTGGAAAAGGATTCTCTAGATGAAAAGGTGTTGGATTTTGGGATAGTGAAATGCCCAAGCCCCCTCTGCAACACCCCAAATTCAACAAATGGTTTGATTTTTAAAGGCATAAAAAGTAGATTATATGTTTAGTCTTTTTATTTCCCTTGCAACCAAGTGAAATTATAGCTTTACAGGAAAGTAGTAGAACAAATTCATTTTTACTTTGCTCCAGAGTTAAATTTAAACTTTATATATATATTTTTTTGCTTCAGGCTTTAACAGACTTCTGTGATTCGTATGGTTTAGTATGCAATAAACCAACAGTTTGGGTTCTCCACTATCTTAACACATCTGGTGCAAGCTGTGAGAGTAGAATTATTGGTGTATATTCCACAAAAACGGATGGAACAGATGCTATTGATAAACAGCTGGGAGGAAGAATTCACAGTAAAAGCATTTTTAAAAGGTATGTCCGTATTTAAATATGAAAAGGAACAAAATAAAGTCTTGGTCTCTTCTAAGAGGTGTTACTGAGTTTAATATGTGGTTGACTAGGAAATTCCGTCAGTACTTCTCAACAGACAGAGTGAGTCTCATAGCTGTTGAGATAAGCCTGCTTCATGAAGAGATTGCAATTCAGACCATTTGTTATCTGTAGAAGCAACAGGCCATCCACCTGGTCTGACAGGTTCTCAGCTGGGAATAGTCATCAGAATCCTCTGAAAGTCCTTATACAGAGAGAAAAGAAAGAAGAGAAAAGCCACGTGCCTGGGTGTCTCCCCTCGGCTACAGTCCACGAGCAGAAGCCTGACCTAGGAGTCAGCAGGCCCTCTGAGTGACCCAGGACTGGCCTGTGTCTTGGTGTCGTGGTTTAAGAAATGCCGAGAGTCGGACATGACTGAGTGACTGAACTAAACTGAAAGGCTTTTTTCATCCAGTCCCATCCCAACTTGAAAATTCTATACCTTGAGCATGTTAAGTTCTTAAGGGTTATTCTGTTAATGTTTTCCTTGTAATCTTATTTATACTAGTCAATTGACCTAGCAATTTTTTTTAAAATTCTCTGGGAGATTGGATTGGGTCACATATTAGTGACTAATGCATGACCACATGAGCTTGCTTTTTAGACAATTAATATATCATCATTTTCTGAATTCTTTACAGACAGAGATGTTTGTATTTAAGTACATGGCATAGTGTTAGAAAAGTTTTAGTCAAAGTTGAACCTTTTCTAACTTTGCTGAAGTTAGGTGATTTTTTAGAAAACTTCTTTTAAAGATTTATTAGTTTGTCTACAGTTTATATTGTGGAGTTAAATACTTTGCCACAGTAAAAAGAGATAAAATGTAGATTAATATGTAAGTTTAGTATATTATAATAATATAGCATGTCATATATATATGCTTAAGGATAACAAAAGAACAACTACTCAGTACCGACATAATTAGCAAGCACTTATTAAGTATCTTATTTGCTGTATACATATACATACATTCATACTTAGGTAGTATATTTTCATTACCTTTTGTAATATTTCTAGGGAGGCGGGAAATAATGTTCAGTACATCTGGAGCTATTATTCAGTAGCAGAATTGAAGAAAATGATGGATGCCTTTGATGCCTGGGAAGGAAAAGGTACAGTACAATTTTTCTATTTCAAGGCGGAAGGTAGACTTTTCCTTAATAAGACAAAGCAAGGTCACATACCGCATTGCTTTTTTAGAGAATATAATTTTTGGTGTGGGTCCAGATATTTGTCACTTCATAGTAACATTGAGGCGGTTTACTTAAAAATTTTTAAAACTCATGCATTGCTGGATATTACTAATAATTTATAGTTCAGTAACCTAAAATACTGGAGGAGGCAATGGCAAGCCACTCCAGTACTCTTGCCTAGAAAATCCCATGGATGGAGGAGCATGGTAGGCTGCAGTCCGTGGGGTCGCTATGGGTCGGACATGACTGAACGACTTCGCTTTCACTTTTCACTTTCCACTTTTACACATTGGAGAAGGAAATGGCAACCCACTCCATTGTTCTTGCCTGGAGAATCCCAGGGACAGGGGAGCCTGGTGGGCTTCCGTCTATGGGGTCACACAGAGTCGGACACGACTGAAGTGACTCAGCAGCAGCAGCAGCAGCAGCAGCAACCTAAAATACATTTTTGTTAGTTATGCTTATTTAATTCAATTTAAAAAGAGTTCCTATAGCACCTTTTGGGTACCTAGCATTGTCCTAGGAAGTATACATCTGCGTTAAGCATAAAATGTATAATCAAAAGGAGAGAGAGAGAGAGAAAATGAAAATAATGCTGGGAAGATAGCGAAAGAGCCCTTAGAAAATAAAATATTCTTTAAATGCACGCTTTGAAATTTGACCATTTTTACCAAGCTGCTAACGTGAGTTGATAATAATACTGCTACTTGATATGCAGTGTGATACGTAGTTTAGACTTAGTTATCTGTTAGTCCCAAAACTATGTGCTGTTTACCGTTTACTGATGAGGAAAAGAAGTCTCAGAGAGGCATGCCGCTTGTTAAAGATGGCAGAGAGTTAACTGTTCTATGCTTAAGTATTTTTTTCTTACTTAACATGTGTTGATGTCTGTTAGGTGCAAGCACTATAATAAGTCCTAAAATTATCCAAAGATAAATAAGACACATCTTAGTCCTCAAATGATCTTAAAAGCTGGTAGAGACGACATTGCAAGTCACATAAGATTGAATAGAGAATGGAATAGCCTTCTTAAAACTCTTCATCAGCTGTTCCTCTTCCAGGCAGGATGCTGGTCCCAATCCTTTTTTTCCTCTGTCCCCCCGCCACCCCCACTTTTCCTCCTTTTTCTTTTCATATCATGCCCCTCAAACAGATAGGATGAAGTGTAATGAACAAAGTGCTATTCTCTCTAAGCTTATTACTTGAGACTTAATTGACTTTGAGACACTTGGGCTTAAGTTGAGGAACAACCCCTCCGGTGTTCTCAGTCTCCTTTTGTGCCCCTGGACTGGCAGGCTGCCCAGGAAGCTTTGGGAGGGCCTGGCTGGGATTCCTTCTCCACTGACTCAGGGAGCTGGGATCTCTGACTCTAACAAAGCATGTGTGTGTGACTGACTTTAACTTTTTAGAAAGCATGTTATAAAGTATTATTGTTATCTTACAAAAGTTCTGGAAGGCCTGTGGAAAGCCATAATACAGGAAACAAGTGAGAGAAAGAATTATTGAAAGGAAGAAGATGAAGGTGAAAAAAGTGTGGAAGAGTTAGCTGCTCAGTTGTGTCTGACTCTTTGCGACCGCATGGACTATAGCCCGCCAGGTTCCTCTGTCTATGGAATTCTCCACGCAAGAATACTGGAGTGGATTGCCATTCCCTTCTCCAGGGTATCTTCCTGACCTAGAAATCGAACCTGGGTCTCCTGCATTGCAGGCTGATTCTTTACTGTCTGAGTCACCAGGGAAACCCTAAGAAAGCCTTGCTGCTGCTGCTGCTGCTAAGTCGCTTCAGTCGTGTCCGACTCTGTGCAACCCCATAGACGGCAGCCCACCAGGCTCCCCCGTCCCTGGGATTCTCCAGGCAAGAACACTGGAGTGGGTTGCCATTTCCTTCTCCAAAAGAAAGCCTTAAATACCAATAAAAAAGGATAGGTTATTTGAGAAATATGCTTGGGAGAACATATCTTTAACCTCACAGCATTTATCAAAATGCTGCTGCTGCTGTGTCACTTCAGTCGTGTCCGACTCTGTGTGACCCCATAGACAGAAGCCCACCAGGGTCCCCCGTCCCTGGGATTCTCCAGGCAAGAACACTGGAGTGGGTTGCCATTTCCTCTACCAGGTAAATTTATGAATGAAAAATGAAACTTTTATAACTGTAGCAAATAACAGTTATAAATTTCTTAATTGGAAAAGAAATTATAAGCTTAAAATGAAACATAAAGACAGAGATAAATTTGCTTATACAATATTTAATGTATTAACTTTAAAGCATAAAACATTATAAATAAAATTTTAAAACTAATTTAAAAACTTGCATAAAAGTGTTACATTAAGCAAAGATTATCCTTACAATAAATAGAGTTTATTTAAATTGACTAGAAAATCAGTTCAACCCTATTACAAATAAAGGTATAAGATTCATGACCATAAAATTCCCAGAAAAGGAAATAAATGTGGCAGAGGTTCAAACTAATTATTAATGAAATATGCATTAAATGAGAACTATTTTTATATACCAGATTAGTAAAGATCTCATGTGTTCTTGGCAGGAGTAAAATTAATGTTACTTTTTTAGAAATAATATATCAGTACATATCAATAGCATCGATATTGTTCATATCTTTTGACTCAGTAATTCTACTTCCAGAATTCTACCTTACAGACATAATCAAATGCAGAAAAAGACTTATGAACAGAGATGTTCAACTAGGCATTATTCATGATAGAGAAAAAGTAAAAACAATATAAATGTCTATAATACAGGGCTAAATACATATTGGCACATCCACAGGATATAGATGGGATATAGCTATTAGAATTACTTTGAATAACTTTTTACATTGATGAGTGCCTATGATTAAGAAATGGTCAAAAGTAACAAAATTAAATATAATGTGTTTTCAATTACGTGCATATCAAATGAATAGAAAAAAGATTCGAAGGAGATATATCAAAATGTCATGAGCCGTAACTCCTAATCCCTTAATTAGAAGTGATTTTTATTTTTTATATATACTTTTCTATATTTTCCAAGTTTTATACAATGAACATGAATTATATAGGAAAAAAATAAAAGTTTTAAAAACAATTTGCTGTATATCCATATAATGGAGTTCTACTCAGAAATAAAAAGAAATGACTATTGATACATATCTCAACATGGATGAATCTTCAAAGCATCATGCTAAAGAAGCCAGACACAAAAGGCTACCTACATAGTATATGATTCTGTTTATGTGACCCTCTGGAAAAGGCAAAGCTAAGGAATGGAGGGCAGGGCATTGACTGTAGAAGGGCACAGGGAACTTTTGAGGGTGATAGAAATGTTGTATATCTTGATTATGGCCATAGTTGCATGACTGTACACTTAGAGTACTTAAAAAGGGTAGATTTTATTTTATATAAATTACATTTCAGTAAACCTGACTTAGAGTTGAAAACTTACTGGATGAGGTTTAGGGGTTTTTTTGTGGTGTTTAAGTAGGTTTGGGAGTATGATCAAGCAGTTCTAGAAAGTTGTCTTAAAAATGAGGTCTACAGACTGAGTATTGGACACGTCTATTATATATATAATAATTTACGGGCTCACCTTGCTAAGTTGGTTGTTATTACTGGGACTTTAATGATTAAAAAGAAAACGCCGAATTCTTTCTTGGGATTTAAAGATTACTTTTGTTTTTAATGCCAACCAGTTTTTATTCAGCATCATTCTTTAAACTTTTTCTAATGTGTCGATGTATAATTTTTATGGTTCTTTTCTAAAAAATTGAGATGAAATTCACATAACATATATACTGAAATATCTATTCTTATGTGAAATTCACAGAAGAATTAAAGTACACATTTCAGTGACATTTGCTACACTAACAGTGTGTGTAACCAGCACCTCTATTTAGTTCCAAAACATTTCCTTCACCCTAAAAGGAAGCCAGTATCCATTAAGCAGTTACTGTACATTCCCCTCTCCCCTCAGCCCCTGGCAGCTACCAGTCTGCTTTCTGCCTCAATGGATTTGCATATTCTGGATTTTTATATAAATGGAATCCTACAATATATGACCTACAATATATGTCTGACTTCTTTCACTTAGTGTTTTTAAATTTCATAAGAATACATTTTTAGCTTTCAATCAGAAACATATCAAACAAACAATTACCTATAGAATTGATAAACAGCAAGGTCCTTTTGTCCTGTATCCTGTGATAAACATAATGGAAAAGAATATGGAAAAGAATATATACATATATATGTATAACTGAATCACTGTTGTACAGCAGAAATTAACACAACATTGTAAATCAAGTATACGTCAATAAAATAAATTTTAAAAAGAAACAGCAGATTGAAAAATTAAGTGAATTTGACTGGAATCTTAGCTTACCATATTAACTCAGATTATTCTTTTTTTAAAAAAAATTTATTTATTTTTGGCTGTGCTATGTTCATTGCCACATGTGGCCTCTCTCTAGTTGTGGTGAGCAGGCTTCTCACTGTGGCATCTTCCCTTGTTGCGGAGCACAGGCTCTAGGCACTGGGCTTTAGTAGTTGTGGCGTGAGGACTCTAGGGTGCTGGCTTAGTAGTTGTGGATCACGGGCTTAGTTGCTCCCTGGCATGTGGGATCATCCCAGACCAGGGATTGAACCTGTGTTTCCCGCACTGGCTGGTGTATTCTTAACCACTAGAGCACCAGGGAAGCCCCTCAGATTATTCTTGTTTGAACAGGTGCCTATAACGTATTGACACCTCCTGTTCATACAGTGGTTGCCTTTTATAGAGTGGTTCACAAAATTTATCTGAATTGATGATCGCAGCAACCTAGTGAGGTAGAGAGGGCAACTGTTAGAACCCCCACTGTCCAGTCTTTTCACGTTACTACCAGCACTGTGACTTACGATAAAGGTACCGAACATCTCTTGAGTGCCAAGTCTGTGCCGGGCCTTGTTCTAGACATTTTGCTTTTATTTTCTCATTTAATCAGCACAGTAAGGTTTGAATTCTCATCATCATTTCACAAATGAGGAAATTTAGGCACAGAAAAGTTAACTTTCCCAAGCTATTATGATTAGGGAATGATAGAAATGGGATCCAGACCCAGGCAGTCTTGGCTCCAGACCCTGTGGCCTTAACCAGCATACACTCAGCTGCCCAGGTCTATATAATGACCTGCTGATTATCAGTGGCAGAGCTGGGCTGATAGCCAGCTCTTCATAGACCCAGGTCATGAGCTATGTCCCTGCTGCCCTGGCTCTTCGTGGGAGCTTTTCCTGTGTGTACTTTTCTTTGTTAAACAGGAGGCATGAACTTTAAGGTTTTCCTGGCTAGTTTTATACAAAACAATGTTGCTGAATCTTTGTCGGTGGACAGTGGTTCTCTAAATTGTCTTTTATCTTCCAGGTGTTAGCTACTGGCGGGTGCCTCACGAGCTGATAGAATGCTGGACTCTGGAAGAGCGCCCTCTACTTGGAAGCCTGAGTCACATGGCTCCAATTCGAAAGAGGTTATTTGTTCTCTTTTGGATTATTATTATTAATCTATCACCTTTATTTTTACTGCCTTTATTGGGGGAATAAATAATGGTTCTTAACCTCACTGAGCTTACTAATCACCTTGATAAATATTCTGACTTACCATCAAAATATAAATCTTGATAAATGCGAAGTTACCAGAACTATGTAAAAAGTAGAAGTAATTCTTTAAAACTGAGTTATATGGTTTATTATTATTATTTTGGGGAGAGTCTGCTTTTAAAATTACTACTGGACACAGTGGGAATGCTGTGGTATTTTTCTCCACTAAAGTGAAATCTCAGGCTTTATTGGCAATAGTTAAAAAATGTATTAGACTTAATATTTGAAACTTCCTGTGATCTGTAACCACAAATATTAATAGTATTTTTATTTAGTAGTATTTTCTTATGTTCTATGAAATAATTAGCATTAAATTCACTGCACATCTGTGTCGTTCACTATGCTTTACATACATTTATTTCATTTTCATTGGCTGGGTATTATTCGTGGCTTTCAGATGTTCTAATTTCTTTCTTTTTTTTTTATTGGAGGCTAATTATTTTACAATATTATATTGGTTGGTTTTGCCATACATTGACATGAATCCGCCCCGGGTGTACATGAGTTCCCCTTCCTGAACCCCACTCCCACCTCCCTCCTCCCCTTATCCTCCCTCTGGGTCATCCTCGCACACCAGCCCCGAGCATACTGTAACATGCATTGACCCTGAACTGGCGATTCGTTTCACATATGATAATGTACATGTTTCAATGCCATTCTCCCAAATCATCCCACCCTCACCCTCTCCCACAGAGTCCCAAAGACTGTTCTATACATCTGTGTCTCTTTTGCTGTCTCATATACAGGGTTATCATTTCCATCTTTCTAAATGCCATATATATGCGTTAGTATACTGTATTGGTGTTTTACTTTCTGGCTTACTTCACTCTGTATAATAGGCTCTAGTTTCATCCACCTCATTAGAACCTATTCAAATGCATTCTTTTTAATGGCTGAGTAATACTCCATTGTGTATATGTATCAAAGCTTTCCTATCCATTCGTCTTCGGATGGACATCTAGGTTGCTTCCATGTCCTGGCTATTATAAACAGTGCTGCGATGAACATTGGAGTACATGTGTCTCTTTCAATTCTGGTTTCCTCGGTGTCAATGCCCAGGAGTGTGATTGCTGGATCGTATGGCAGTTCTATTTCCAGTTTTTTAAGGAATCTCCACACTGTTCTCCATAGTGGCTGTACTAGTTTGCATTCCCACCAACAGTGTAAGAGGGTTCCCTTTTCTCCACACCCTCTCCAGCATTTATTGCTTGTAGACTTTTGGATAGCAGCCATTCTAACTGGTGTGAAATGGTATCTCATTGTGGTTTTGATTTGCATTTCTCTGATTATGAGGGATGTTGAACATTTTTTATGTGTTTGTTAGCCATCTGTATGTCTTCTTTGGAGAAATGTCTGTTTAATTCTTTGGCCCATTTTTTGATTGGGTCGTTTATTTTTCAGGAATTGAGCTGAAGGAGCTGCTTGTATATTTTAGAGATTAATTCTTTGTCAGTTGTTTCATTTGCTATTATTTTCTCCCATTCTGAAGGCTGTCTTTTCACCTTGCTTATAGTTTTCCTTTGCTGTGCAGAAGCTTTTAATTTTAATTAGGTCCCATTTGTTTATTTTTGCTTTTATTTCCAATATTCTGGGAGGTGGGTCTTGGAGGATCCTGCTGTGATTTATGTCGGAGAGTGTTTTGCCTATGTTCTCCTCTGGGAGTTTTATAGTTTCTGGTCTTACATTTAGATCTTTAATCCATTTTGAGTTTATTTTGGTGTATGGTGTTAGGAAGTGTTCTAGTTTCATTCTTTTACAAGTGGCTGACCAGTTTTCCCAGCACCACTTGTTAAAGAGACTGTCTTTTCTCCATTTTATATTCTTGCCTCCTTTGTCAAAGATAAGGTGTCCATAAGTGCTTGGATTTATCTCTGGGCATTCTATTTTGTTCCATTGATCTATATTTCTGTCTTTATGCCAGTACCACACTGTCTTGATGACTGTGGCTGTGTAACAGAGCCTGAAGTCTGGCAGGTTGATTCCTCCAGTTCCATTCTTCTTCCTCAAGATTGCTTTGGTTATTTGAGGTTTTTTGTACTTCCATACAAATTGTGAGATTATTTGTTCTAGTTCTGTGAAAAATATCGTTGGTAGCTTGATAGGGATTGCATTGAATGTATAAATTACTTTGGGTAGTATACTCATTTTTACAATATTTATTCTTCCAATCCACGAACACGGTATATTTCTCCATCTATTAGTGTCCTCCTGATTTCTTTCACCAGTGTTTTATAGTTCTCTATGTACAGGTCTTTTGTTTCTTTAGGTAGATATAGTCCTATTATTTTATTCTTTTCGTTGCAACAGTGAATGGAATAGTTTCCTTAATTTCCCTTTCTATTTTCTCATTATTAGTGTACAGGAATGCAAGGGATTTCTGTGTGTTGATTTTATATCCTGCAACTTTACTGTATTCATTGATTAGCTTTAGTAGTTTTCTGGTAGAGTCTTTAGGGTTTTCTGTGTAGAGGATCATGTCATCAGCGAACAGTGAAAGTTTTACTTCTTCTTTTCCAATTTGGATTCCTTTTATGTCTTTTTCTGCTCTGATTGCTGTGGCCAAAACTTCCAGAACTATGTTGAATAGTAGTGGTGAGAGTGGGCACCCTTGTCTTGTTCCTGACTTTAGGGGAAATGCTTTCAGTTTTTCACCATTGAGGATAATGTTTGCTGTGGGTTTGTCATATATAGCTTTTATTATGTTGAGGAATGTTCCATCTATTCCTGCCTTCTGGAGGGTTTTTATCATAAATGGATGTTGAATTTTGTCGAAGGCTTTCTCTGCATCTATTGAGATAATCATATGATTTTTATTTTTCAGTTTGTTAATGTGGTGTATTACATTGATTGATTTGCAGATATTGAAGAATCCTTGCATTCCTGGGATAAAGCCCACTTGGTCATGATGTATGATCTTCCTAATGTGTGTTGGATTCTGATTGCTAGAATTTTGTTAAGGGTTTTTGCATCTATGTTCATCAGTGATAGTGGCCTCTACTTTTCTTTTTTTGTGGGATCTTTACCAGGTTTTGGGATTAGGGTGATGGTGGCCTCATAGAATGAGTTTGGAAGTTTCCCTTCCTCAGCAATTTTCTGGAAGAGTTTGAGTAGAATAGGTGTTAGCTCTTCTCTAAATTTTTGGTAGAATTCAGCTGTGAAGCCGTCTGGACCTGGGCTTTTGTTTGCTGGAAGATTTCTGATTACAGCTTCTATTTCTGTGCTTGTGATGGGTCTGTTAAGATTTTCTTTTCCTTCCAGGTTCAGTTTTGGAAAGCTGTACTTTTCTAAGAATTTGTCCATTTCTTCCAGGTTGTCCATTTTATTGCCATATAATTGCTGATAGTATTCTCTAATAATCCTCTGTATTTCTGTGTTGTCGGTTGTGATCTCTCCATTTTCATTTCTAATTTTATTGATTTGGTTCTTCTCCCTTTGTTTCTTGATGAATCTGGCTATTGGTTTGTCAATTTTATTTACCCTCTCAAAGAACCAGCTTTTGGCTTTGTTGATTTTTGCTATGGTCTCTTGTTTCTTTTGCATTTATTTCTGCCCCAATTTTTATGATTTCTTTCCTTCTACTAACCCTGGGGTTCTTCATTTCTTCCTTTTCTAGTTTCTTTAGGTGTAGAGTTAGGTTATTTAGTTGAGTTTTTTCTTGTTTCTTGAGGTATGCCTTTATTGCTATGATTCTTCCCCTTAGCACTGCTTTTACAGTGTCCCAGAGGTTTTGGGTTGTCGTGTTTTCATTTTCATTCATTTCTATGCATATTTTGATTTCTCTTTTGATTTCTTCTATGATTTGTTCATTATTCAGCAACGTGTTGTTCAGCCTCCATATGTTGGCATTTTTAATAGTTTTTCTCCCGTAATTGAGATCTAATCTTACTGCATTGTGGTCAGAAAAGATGCTTGGAATGATTTCAATTTTTTTGAATTTATGGCCTAGGATGTGATCTATCCTGGAAAAGGTTCCGTGAACTGAACTGAACTGTGCTTGAGAAAAAGGTGAAATTCATTGTTTTGGGGTGAAATGTCCTATAGATATCTATTAAGTCTAACTGGTCTATTGTACAGATGTTCTAATTTCTTGATCATCTAGTTTAAACATTTTTAGTGCTCCTATAACATTTCAGACTGGTTTCTATTACTCTCTAAATCTTTCGCAGAAGTGCAGAGAATTTTACTTAGTTTTTAGTATTAATCCTATATTATTAAAACAGATCTTTTTTATTAAGGACTCTCATTTTATTATCATTATTTCTTTTGCCATTTGAACTTACAATGAGCAGATATCATTTGGGTCTGAAGCAGTGAACCAGAGGCAGTGTTGTTATCCAGGGGATATATTTGGCAATGTTTGGAGACACTGTAGGGTGGGTGATGGTGCTGGCACTTAGAGGGTTGCTTCCTTGAAGGCAGGGGGCAGCTGCTCATAACAGAGAATTATTGAACCCCAAATGGCAATAGTGCTAAGGTGGAGAAAGACTGGACTGAAGTTCAACAGAAGACGTATACAAAATACAAAGCAAGCAGAAAGGGTTTTATGGAAGTTCCCCTCTGTGTTCGTTGTCTTTCCTCTGGGATTTTATTACGCATTATTTTTGATTCATGGTCAAGATAGTGATAATGATGACTTAGCAGCACTTGTGAGGTCCTAAAGAACCATTTTTTCACCTACAAAATTTCAGTTATGTTCAGTAGAGTTTAAAGGTCAAATATATTATACTCACAGTTTTCAAATCAGTATGCAATGGCAAGCCACTCCAGTACTCTTGCCTAGAAAATCCCATGGACGGAGGAGCCTGGTGGGCTACAGTCCATGGAGTCGCTACAAGTCAGAAATGACTGAGTGACTTCACTTTCACTTTCACACATTGGAGAAGGAAATGGCAACCCACTCCAGTGTTCTTGCCTGGAGAATCCCAGGGACGGGGGGGCCTGGTGGACTGCCGTCTGTGGGGTCACACAGAGTCGGACACGACTGAAGTGACTTAGCAGCAGCATGCTATTATGATTCCATTTCTAAGAATCTGATGTTAAGTATAGCTACTCCAGCTTTCTTTTGTTTTGTTTTGGTTTGTGTGGAATATCTTTTCCCATCCCTTCACTTTTAGTCTGTGTGTGTCCTTACATCTAGGGTGAGTACTTTGTGGGCAGCATATAGATGGGTCCTATATGTGTGATCTGTTCAGCCACCCTATGTCTTTTGATTGGAGAATGCAGTCTGTTTTCGTTTAAAATAATTATTGATAGGTACTTATGTACTTAATTCCCCTGAAATAGTAAATGGCAACCTGCTCCAGTAATCTTGCCTGGAAAATTCCATGGACAGAGGAGCCTGGCAGGCTACAGTCCATGGGGTCACAAAGAGTTAGACATGACTCAGTCAGACGGAGGATACGTGTACTTATTTCCATTTTGTTAATTGTTTTCTGGCTGTTTTTGTAGTTCCTCTCTGTTCCTTTCTTATCTTGCTCTCTTCAATTATGGTTTGATAACTTTCTTTAGTGGTACGTTTCATACCACTAAAGGAAGTTATCAAACCATAAATCTCAATATTTGTACTATCCCATGCCATGTTTTATGTTTTGATTTCATATTTTTATACTGTTTATTAACTGATTATTTTAATCATAGTTATTTTTATTGCTTTTGAGTTTTAACCTTTATATCAGCTTTAAGTGATTAATATACTACCTTTACTACATATTTACCTTTCCAGTAAGATTTATTCTTTCATATGTCTTCTTGTTACTAATTAGTGCCCTTTCTTTTAAGCTTAAAAAAGCCCCTTTAATATTTCATGTAGGCTAGTTTCAGTTCAGTTCAGTTCAGTCGCTCAGTCGTGTCCAACTCTTTGCGACCACATGGACTGCAGCATGCTAGACCTCCCTGTCCATCACCAACTCCCGGAGTTTACCCAAACTCATGTCCGTCGAGTCAGTGATGCCATCCAGCCATCTCATCCTCTGTCGTCCCCTTCTTCTCCTGCTCTCAGTCTTTCCCAGCATCAGAGTCTTTTCAAATGTCAGCTCTTTGCATCAGGTGGCCAAAGTATTGGCGTTTCAGCTTCAACATCAGTCCTTCCAGTGAACACCCAGGACTGATCTCCTTTAAGATGGACTGGTTGGATCTCCTTGCAGTCCAAGCGACTCTCAAGAGTCTTCTCCAACACTGCAGTTCAAAAACATCAATTCTTCAGCACTCAGGTTTCTTTACAGTCCAACTCTCACATCCATACAAGACTACTGGAAAAAATCATAACCTTGACTAGACGGACCTTTGTTCGCAAAGTAATGTCTCTGCTTTTTAATATGCTATTTAGGTTGGTCATAACTTTCCTTCCAAGGAGTAAGCGTCTTTTAAAAATACATCATGAGGAATGCTGGGCTGGAAGAAGCACAAGCTGGAATCAAGATTGCTGGGGGAAATATCAATAACCTCAGATATGCAGATGACACCACCATTATGGCAGAAAGTGAAGAACTCAAAAGCCTCTTGATGAAAGTGAAAGAGGAGAGTGAAGAGGTTGGCTTGAAGCTCAACATTCAAAAAACGAAGATCATGGCATCTGGTCCCATCACTTCGTGGGAAATAGATGGAGAAACAGTGGAAACAGTGTCAGACTTTATTTTTTTGGGTTCCAAAATCACTGCAGATGCTGATTGCAGCCATGAAATTAAAAGACACTCCTTGGAAGGAAAGTTTTGACCAACCTTGATAGTATATTAAAAAGCAGAGACATTACTTTGCCAACCAAGGTCTGTCTAGTCAAGGCTATGGTTTTTCCCGTGGTCATGTATGGATGTGAGAGTTGGACTGTGAAGAAAGCTGATTGCCGAAGAATTGATGAATTGTGGTGCTGGAGAAGACTCTTGAGAGTCCCTTGGACTGCAAGGAGATCCAACCAGTTCATTCTAAAGGAGATCAATCCTGGGCGTTCATTGGAAGGACTGATGCTAAAGCTGAATACTTTGGCCACCTCATGTGACGAGTTGACTCACTGGAAAAGACTCTGATGCTGGGAAAGGTTGGGGGCGGGAGGAGAAGGGGACGACAGAGAATGAGATGGCTGGATGGCATCACCGACTCTGTGGACGAGTTTGAGTGAACTCCGGGAGTTGGTGATGGACAGGGAGGCCTGGCGTGCTGTGATTCATTGGGTCGCAGAGAGTCAGACACAACTGAGCGACTGAACTGAACTGAACTGAACTGAATTTCATGGCTGCAGTCACCATCTGCAGTGATTTTGGAGCCCAAAAAAACAAAGTCAGCCACTGTTTCCATTGTTTCCCCATTTATTTGCCATGAAGTGATGGGATCGCATGCTATGATCTTAGTTTTCTGAATGTTGAGCTTTAAGCCAGCTTTTTCAGTCTCCTCTTTCACTTTCATTAAGAGGCTCTTTAGTTCTTCTTCACTTTCTGCCATAAGGGTGATATCATCTGCATAGCTGAGGTTATTTATATTTCTCCCAGCAATCTTGGTTCCAGCTTGTGCTTTCATCCAGCCCAGTGTTTCTCATGATGTATATGAGTTAAATAAGCAGGGTGACAATATACAGCCTTGACGTACTCCTTTTCCTATTTGGAACCAGTCTGTTGTTCCATGTCTAGTTCTAACTGTTGCTTCCTGACCTGCATACAGATTTCTCAAGAGGCTGGTTTAGTGGTGATGAACTCCTTTAACTTTTGCTTGTTTGGAAAACTATTTCTCCTTCAATTCTGAATAGTAACTTTGCTGGGTAGTGTATTCTTGGTTGGATTTTTCTTTCTTTTACCCCTGTGACTATATCATGCCGCTCCCTTCTGGCTTGCAAAGTTTCTGCTGAAAAAGGTCTCTTGATAATCTTATGGGGGTTCCTTTGTATATAACAAGTTACTTTTCTCTTGCTGCTTTTAAGATTTTCTCCTTGAACTTTTGACATTTTAATTATAATGTGTCTTAGTGTAGGTCTCTTTGGCTTTATCTTATTTGGAATTCTCTGGGCTTCCTGGATCTGGATGTCTCTTTCCTTCTTCAGCTATGTAATTTTCAGCTATTATTTATTCAAATAAGATTCCTTCTCCTTTCTCTCTTCTGGGAGCCCTGTAATGTGGATGTTAATTTGATGTTGTCCCATAAGTCCCTCCAGCTATCTTCAATTTTTTCATTCTTTTTCTTTCTGCTAACCTGATTGGGTGAATTCCACTGCCCTGCCTTTGAGTTGAGTGATTCTTCTGGTTCATTTGGCCTGCTGTTGAACCCCTGTAGTATATTTTACAGTTCAGTTATAGTATTCTTCAGCTCTGTGGCTTCCTTATATTTTTCATATCTTTGCTGAAGTTTTTCACTGTGTTCATTCATTTTTCTCCCAATTCAGTGACCATTTTTATGACCATTATTGAATCCTTATCAGCCAAATTACTTAATCTATGTTTCATTAATGTCTTTTGGTGGGGTTTTATCTGTTCTCTCATTTGAAACATTTTCCTCAGTTTTTTCATTTTAGTTGTTTCTCTGTGTTGATTTCTGTACAGTAGATGAAAGAATCACCTGCCCACCAATGTTCCCACTTGAGGCTTTTTACCGTGAAAGGTAACTCAGTTCAGGAACCTTTGAAGGTTTGTCCAATACTTCTTGAATTCGAAAAGCATCTAACTGTACCGTGGGTTTTTCTAGTCTAGCAGTTCCCAGAATGTGTTCTGTAGCATGCAAATTTTACTGGGTGCCAAAGGTTCCATTACAGAATGGTAAATGGAGTCAACAAAGCTAAACAGGTGTCTTTACTATAGAATCTTTGTTAACAGAGAGTTTAAAACTTCAATAGAATAAAATACACACTTAGCATTTCTCAAGTTTATTTGTGAAACCCCTTTTTCTCCTTAGTAAATCTCTTGCAGCTGCTTTCCTGGGAAAAACAACTTGGGACACTCCTGGTTATCCTTTGGATTGCATCAGGCTTTGTGAAAACAAGTGATGTGTTGTATAATTCTAGTGTAACACTTCAGATTTTAACTTATTGTTGGTATTAACATTATGCACGAGTATAAAAGAGTGTATTTAAATTGAAATAATCTGCCACCTTGCTAATTTATTTATTGACCTTGGTGGGCAATGAGAGATGAGGTAGGTAGGTTGATACCGCTAAACCTCTTGACTCAAATTCTTAACAAAAACCTTTTTGTTCACCTTGAAGTTAAACTTTGGAGATGTTTTCATTAGCTGTTAAACCTGTAAATGCTGACAAGGACGCACTTCTGTTTTTACAGGCGACTAATAGCAGTCAATGAAGAGGAAGAAGAAGGCGTGAACTGTAAGACCGGACCTAAGCCAGTACGATTTTTGGGTCCTTCCACCAGCACACAAATTAAGGTCAAGAACTCTGCTTCCATCAGGGTGTCTCCGGCCAGTGTCCCCCAACCCTGGCCTCAGGCAACGGCAAACCTGGCTGCAGGAGGAAGGGCAGCTCAGCGCTCTGACCAGTGGAAAGCGCCAACCCTGGTGGAGACTGGGCTGCCCAGGCATCCCCAGGCTGCACAGGGGACTGGGGCTGCTGAGAACGGGGCCGTGCACCTACCTCCGGCTAAGGTTCTGCTCTCGGACAAGACAGCCACCCCGCACCGAGTGATCAAACTGAAACGGACTCCCCTGTGCGCCACCAGGTCTTCCCTGCCTGCCTGCACCACACCCAGGCCGGCAGGTCCCCCGGAACCTACCCCTGACGCCCTCAGCCCGCTGGGCACGTGGACGGAGAATGGGCAGGACCAGACCAAGTGATGGAAACGGGGACTCGGGATGTCCCGTTTGCCTCTCCAAGCTTCCAACCTGTTTAACACAAATAAGCAGCTCTCTTTCCCCATACTGTCCAGGTGAACACTTATGTTTCTATTTAGGATGACTAGTGTGAAGCAGGTATGGAGGAGGGAGACTGTAAGTGGTTGGGCCTATGTTTACTTCTCATTTTCCCAACGTTTAAATTATTTATCTAGGGACAGTTTTAATTTCAGGTTTTTTAATGTGTAGGTTTTTTTAAAATGTTTAATTGGTATTAAGGCAACAAAACAGCTGGGCAAAGTCAAACCTAGAAAGCCTACTTTGTTGCTGAAATAATTATAGATTTTAGGCACTTATTTGATGTTACTCATTGCAGCCAAGAGATAAAAGTGAAATTTGAGCTTAGCTCTTCCTGCCGGTGAAATAGAGGGTGATTTAGTGCTTCCTTGTGCTACATGCCAGATGGGGAAGATTTGAGAGAAAATGTAGATCAAGGTGAACTCCCAATAGGTGACTATCAGACTCAAGAGGTAACATGAAAAGAAATGAT
Source organism: Moschus berezovskii (assembly GCF_049115385.1). Classification (NCBI taxonomy): domain Eukaryota; kingdom Metazoa; phylum Chordata; class Mammalia; order Artiodactyla; family Moschidae; genus Moschus; species Moschus berezovskii. The sequence continues at coordinate 47,631,560 of NC_142461.1, forward strand.
GGGGAGGGGGAAAAAAAAGTAATTTGAGATCACACTTTGACTCTCACTTAATGGAACAGTTTTCTTTCCTAGATTGGCTTTTCTTACTCTTTTCCCTTAGCGGATTTATTTTATACATCACGGGAAGATTTCTTGGGTTTAGAATTATATAACATGTTTTTGGACTGAATTGTTAAGGTATTTTATTTTCATTTGGATCGTGAAGTTTTGAAAGTACTTTGAAAAAGAAAAAAAAATTTAACTTTTTAACTAAAGTTAGTATTTTTTTTTTCCCAGAAATGACTACTAAAGAGTTACTCTGATTATACAATATGGTTTTTATGCATAAAATTTCCATATCATTTGAATTTAATATTTTAAAACAGTATTTTGATTAATCTTCTATTTTTTTCACAGTTCAGTTGTATGTGTTTGCGCATACATGTTCTGTTTTGTAATTGGGTCACACGTGTCTGTCTTTAGTGAGCAGGGTGTTTCCAGTGTGTTAAAAATAAGCTCATGAAGCAGGGTACTCTTTACTCAGTACTCATCATTGTACTTGCGTTGGTTTAAAAGATTAAAGTTAATATACTCAAAACATTGCTTTCTGTTAAATAAAGCAAAACCTTTCCATAAAAAGTGATATTTTTCTGTAACTGTACTTATTTTGAAGTCCTGGAACCCTTTAGTAGTTTAAAAGTTTGTTCATTTATATCTGTTTCTGCTCACAAAATTGCTTTCTTGTATAGTTAATGTATGAAATAGGTAAACTAATTTAGATAGCTATCTGAGTACCATCAGCTTTTTAAAAGAAGTGGTTTATTTGGGTAGAAAAAGTGAATATTTAAAGATTCATGAATGATAGTACCCTGGGGGATATATAAAACATGCAGTCACCTTGAAAAATACTAAAATCCAGGTCTTCTGAAAATTAAAGACCATAGTGAGTTTTAAATACTTTCGTTTAGGATATTATTGGTATTGCTTGATCTATGACATTTTGAATTGCTGATTCATATAAGAAGATTTTATAGTAATAGATGTGTATTTTATACATAGTAAACATTTGTCTGGAAAGGACACATGTTGAAAGTTAATCATGGTTGATTCAGTTAACAGCCTGCCTTTCTTTGCATCAAGTAGTTTAAGGGACATCTATTGAGCACATTTGGCCTTTATAAGAGGTGAGTTTTTGGAATAACTACTGGGCCATGGCACAGCTAAAGTGGAAAGGTACAAACTTTCCCTTATAAATATCAGGACTCAAAATGCTCCTGGAACTTGAAAATTACTTTATTTTGGTGTGATTTGGGCGAGGGGGGAGTGCATTCATTTTGCATGAAGAAACATTTTTCCTAATACCAGACTCTGCAAACATACGAGTTGGCAACTCATCATAACCCATGGCCCTTCCTGGAAAATAAAAAATTTTAAAATGAAAGAATGCTTTATAAAATAGTAATTCAGTATCATTACTTTGGAAAAGTAGGTTTGTTCAATTGTTGGGTCAAAGGACACAATAGAAATTCTGAATGGTGAGTAGGGTATTTAAGTATTGTTCATTATCTTTTTTATAAAAAAGATAATTAACTATGCCCTTCTAGGTAATCTGTGTTGAAAACTGGTTTGCCCTGATTAAAACTGGTTAGTTATGCAATGGAAAGCCTAAGGCTGACAGTAGGAATCTACAAAAAAGAATGAAACAGTTGTTTCATTTGTATTTTTAAATCCAAGTTTTTGTTTCAATATTGCCTTATGTTATAGTTTATAAAGTATTTTCATATATTTTATTTCATTGTGTTTATTTTGCTTTTTAGTTTCAGAACAGCATAATGAAGGTTAGTCTTTCCTAGTCCTTTAAAGATCAGGAAGATGAAGTTACCAAACTTAAAGACTGTACAATAATTACTGCACTACTCCCAACACACATTTTAGCTTCATGATCTACTTTTCACAGACTGACACAGCATCACTGACCAAAGAAAAAGCTAGATGTAACTAACTTCACACGTCTATCTTCTCCTAGAGGGAGACTCTGCCACCTCTGTACTTGCAATGCCTGGTACATAGTAGGCCTCTAGTATGTTGCTGACAGTTAGGGCAACCACCCCACCCCAGCCCCTCTTCTACCCCAAGTTTTTTATAAAATGTATCTGGTAGCAGTCTTCACGGAGAAGGCAATGGCAAGCCACTCCAGTACTCTTGCCTAGAAAATCCCACGGATGGAGGAGCCTGGTGGGCTGCAGTCTGTGGGGTCGCTAAGGGTCGGACACGACTGAGCGACTTCACTTTCACTTTTCACTTTCACACATTGGAGAAGGAAATGGCAACCCACTCCAGTGTTCTTGCCTGGAGAATCCCAGGGAAGGGGGAGCCTGGTGGGCTTCCGTCTATGGGGTCACACAGAGTCGGACACGACTGAAGTGACTTAGCAGCAGCAGCAGCAGCAGCAGTCTTCATGGGGTGCAGAAACTGATTTCTGACCTTGCAAAATTTATCTTGTCGAACAAAGGAGGTGCTTGTGAAAGTCCCTTAATTTGATGATTGTTGTTAGTGACCACAGTTACCATTAGTAATGATCATTACAGTTACATAGCTTGTCAAGTTGTTTAATTCAGAGATGTGCCTCATGAGACCCCAGAGAGGTCAAACAGATGCTGCCTGAATTCTGAGAAAGGAAAAAAGCAGCCTGGCCGCTCCCCTCCTGCCTTACTGCCCCTGATAGAATTGCTGATGCAATTTTTCATTCACAGACTGAATCCCGATGCTTCCTTCGCAGGTACTAATATTGAAAAAATTGTTGATTCACTTTGAAGTCTATGGTAAAATACAGTATAATTATTATCAACCTTACCTTGATTTCTAAAGAAGGAATTGATATATAAGCATATTTGGCCTTCCCTGAGAAATCGTTCATACAGGAATTTTTATTTAAATAGCATTTTGAATGTGCTCATAGACTTGTGGTAGTAAATTGTGCTGTAAAGGGGAAAATGCTAACCTTTATGTGAATACGAGGTGCCTTGTAAAGAGTTGCCCTGTTTATACTTTCAGTCCCTTTGAATAGCTTTAATCGACATTTGGTAGGATGTTGGTTAGAAACTAAGTAGAAAGTATGAACTTAATAAAATGAAGGGAAAGAGCTTCTGCTATAGCAAGTGAAAAATACTTTTAAATGATTTACATATGTGTATTCCTAAGTTAGCCAGGAACTTTTTAATTATGGAAAATACTGTCATTCTTCCATATGCTGAAACTCTCCCTCAAAAACTGTCAACAAGTTGCTGAATTCCTCAGCCAGTGAAGGGTGGATGAGTGATTCTTTGTTGAGGGCTGCAGTTTTCAATCAGATGAAACCAAATGCAGGATTTCAAGCATGTAGTACAGTCAGGACAGGAAACATCATGAATAACTAACAGAAACAAAAAAGATTGGTTTCCAGCTGTTTTCAGAATTTTATATGCACGGAATTTGGTTGGTGGTGAAGCCTCAAAGGGACCCTTTTCACTTATAGTTCTGTCAGCCTCATGAGCTACACATGGTTTACATTGTTACAGAAAAGCTAATTTTTCTTTGTTCACATGTGTTGCCTCAGACAGCCAATACGCATTTTAGATTTGCTGGCTAGACACTTCCTGATGCAAGCTGTGGCTAAGACAAACAGAATTTTACAGTAACTGTCAGTCAGTATCCTGCCCTACTTGTTTATTTAACAGCTTTTCATTTTATAATGTTGCTTCTCATACTTTCCCTTCTTTTACCCTAGAACTTTCATTACCTTAGTAAAATTTTTTTCAGCTACAGGAATAAATTTGAGGGCCTGAAACTTAGAAGCGAAACATTTTAAACAGAGAGCACTTTATGGAAAGAAAAAGGTCATGTATTTGCTAAAGTTGGAAGAAGATGAACATTGCTTCTTTCTGCCAAGGTTTCTTAAAAATTTGGACATTCTTCAGTAGCACTTCTTTCAAGAACTTATGCCCTAATTTCTGGATTTGGAAGATGTGGGAATCCAGCTTCTATGTAGATGACATGAATAGCCCAAAGACATCAGAGAGTGTACATTGAGATTCTAGCTGTGGGCCAGACGGTCTGGATTTGGTAACATGGGCTGAACTAAGTGGGAACCCAGTGCAGCTGGAGGAACAAGGCAGGATGTCCTGCTCATCTGCTGTTTCTGTTTTCTTTCTCCAGAACCCTTGGAACCTCCAGATCGGGGTTTTCAGCTGTGACACTGTTGACATTTTTGGACTAGATAATTCTTTATTGAGGATGACTGTACTGTGCACTGTGGGGTGCTGAGCAGCACCCTGCCCCAGTTGTGACAATCAAAATATTCTCAAACTTTTCCAGATGTCTCCTAGGGTTGGAGGGTGGACACAAAATCGATTACCCCAAGTTGAGAACCATTGCAGTATTTGAATAACTTAACCTGAGCAAAATACTGGTGGCTGCCTCTCCTAATTGGGAGGTGTGGATGAGTGAGGAACTTTAGAGCTGTCCAACACTGGCAGGAATGGAGCCCTGGGAATTGAGGGGGAAAATAATAAAGGAAGGCTGTCCCAGGCCTGCCAGTTAAAAAATTCGATCCTGTTAGTTCTCACATTTCTGGCTTTAGTATAATATTAGAGACACTTTTGTTTGCTGTTATAACCAAGCAACTATTAATATCTAATGAAAACTAAGATGTATCCTTCTAAGCCCTTTATATGTTAACTTAATTGAGTACACCAACCCGATGCTGTAGGTGTCTTATTATTATCTCCATTTTTCAGATGGGGGAAACTGAAGCACAGAAGGGTTTGGTAAACTGCGTTGCATCTAGCAGGATTCACATGCCTGTCACATGCAGGCCTTTCAGCTCTATTCTAGGCCTCTTCTTATAGGAGCTTGACATTGCTTCCAGAGATGAGCTAGATAGGACTTAGAGCATCTGTGTGTCTCACAGCTATGATATATTTATCAGTACTCTTTTAGTGCTTTCTAAGGGTATGTGTGTGCTGTGCTTAGTTGCTCAGTCCTGTCCGACTCTGTGTGACCCCATGGACTGTATCCTGACAGGTTCCTCTGTCCATGAGGATTCTCCAGGCGAGAATACTGGAGTGGGTAGCCTATCCCTTCTCCAGTGGATCTTCCTGACCCATGAGTCAAACTGGGGTCTCCTGCAGTGCAGGTGGATTCTTTACCAGCTGAGCTGATAATCCCTTCTAAGGGTATGCCAGGTATCAACTCTTTGCCTCTTGATTTCAAATCTACTCTTCATTGTCCTATTTGTGATCCTAGAGCTGGACCTCCATACGCATTTCCTTTTAGCCAGCTGACTTTGCCACTGGAGGGACCCTGAAGGAAGAGGAGGCTTTGTTCAGTGAGTGTCCCTGTATTCTTGTTCCTGCAACGAGTGCTCAGTTGGGGTGTGGGAAACCCACGGGCCCAAGTTTTGGCAGCATCAGCTTCCAGTCCCACAGGTCTCCTTGCTGGCTCCACAGTTAATTCAACAATACTTCCTACAGGAAGCTTCCTGGCTGGTGCCCAGTAGGATTCCCAGTGAATTTGGCGGCATCCCTGGGGTTGGACCCCTGGTGAGTCGACCAGCCTGTCAGGGGAAAATTCCTTGGTTCTCCAGTGCCCTGTGGGGAGCTTCTCTCTTGTTAACACCTCAGGGAGCTTCTTGACCTATACTGGAGCCATAGCTATACCCTCCCCAACAAGGTCAGAATCTCAGCCTTGGGAGCAGGGCTGGTGGGTGGTGGTGGTGAGCTCTCGCAAACCTGATCCTTTCCTCTGCCTCAAGCTCTAACAATAACCATCCCAGTGTCTGCTATTCCTGTTTTCTTTAGTAGCTACGCCCATTACTATTTATAAGTTCATATATACATACATTTTTCTCTCTATAAAGCTTCCCCATATAAATTTATAAAGCATCTCCATTCAAATTACTCTGTGGTTACTGTCTCTGTACAAAGTGCCAGGCATTATTCCAAGTACTTTGCAAATATTAACTTATTCAATCCATGTAGCAACCCCTCAAGGTCGGTATGGTTATTAGTCCCATTTAGCTGTGGAGAAATGGAGATATTGAGCTGTTTAGAAATGTATCCAGACTGACACAGCCAGGAGGTGATGGGGCCCAGATATGAATCCAGATAGCCTTGCCCCAGGGCTGGGACTTCAGCTGCTGCTTTCTTCCCATCTTCTCTAGAATTGACAGACTGGATTATTTTGCACAAGTCATTTAGATTCCAGAATTCTCTAGCGCATTAGAGTTGGTCATTCTTTGATAGTTGCTCTCTCTTCCTTGTATTTATTGACTACCTGTGCCAGGTCTTCCCTTGTAGCTCAGATGGTAAAGAATCTGCCTGCAGATGGAGGAGACTGGGTTTGATTCTTGGGTTGGGAAGATCCACTGGAGGAGGAAGTGGCAACCCACTCCAGTATTCTTGTCTGGAGAATCCCGTAGACAGAGGAGCCTGGTGGTCTACAGTCCATGGGATCACAAGAGCTGGACACGACTAAGCGACTAAACCACCACTATGTGCCAGACACTAGCAGGGGAGTAATGATGTTATTGGCCAGCTTAATGGTAATTTACAAAAAGTACATGTTCTCCCAAAAGACTAGGAATAGGTAAATCTAACTCAAACTTAAGTTAAAAATAGAGTAGTTTTCTGTCCTTCACAGGAAGTCTTTTTTAAACTTATTTTCTGTAGAAGTGTCTTTGGTCATGGTTGCAATCATGGTTCTAAAATACATTTTTTTTTTTTTGCCAGAAATCTATGCACTTTCTCAGGCAAATACAGTAGATAAATTTGCCATTAAATTTATGTATTCTGTAAAAACTGTGTGTGGTTATTTCTGCTCTGAAACTTGAACTTAATAGTAACACTGAAAATGCTTCTGAACTGTAGGAAGAAGCAGAGTTCACAAATAAGGGAACTTCTGAGAATCAGTCACCAGAAAGAATTAGTGAGAACCTTGTGTGTTTCTCTGACAGCATGACTGAGTCCACGCTGGAGTGCCTTTGCCTGAGGGGCTACTATGATGAAATTAAACTCTGGTTTGGACTAAGCTGCCTCCAAGGATCAGGGACCTGGTTCTTGGAGACTAAGAATGGACAGAAAACTTCTTTAGGATTTATAAAGCTTTGCTGGGAAAAGCAAAAGTACGAAAAATAAAAATTCCTTTGAATAGTTTGCAATGAATGGTATTAAAATTGTGCCTCAAATGAAACCCTGGCTAGCAACTCTATTTTTTCTCACCAAATTAGATCAGTTAAGATGGCTCAGTACTTTCTGGAAAATGCTAAAGCAAAGTATTAACTCATTGAATAATTATTATTTTTATTATTATTATCTTTCACTATGATATGAGCTTCCCTGGTGGCTCAGATGGTGAAGAATCTGCCTGCAATGTGGGAGACCTGCATTCGATCCCTGGGTCAGGAAGATCCCCTGGAGAAGTGAATAGTTATTCACTCCAGTATTCTTGCCCAGAAAAAAACTCCATGGACAGAGAAGCCTGATGGGCTACAATCTGTAGGATTGCAAAGAGACAACTGAGTGACTAACACACTCGCTATTTTATAGTTTGTTTACGAAATTTGGGAGCAAGTGACTATTTCTTTCTCCTTTATTTTTTGGCACCTGAGGGCAGTCTAGAATCCTAGCCTACCTGTGCCTGAATTTGAGGTATAGACTCTGAATCTAGTGTGGTTATTAAAAAAAAAAGTTGCCATTATATGTTTTATGGATGCTGTCACTAGAGTGTCTGCTGAGAAATGAAAATGTTACCATGTCCAGACACAAGAGGGCACTCTAAACAGGCCATGTAGGATTCAGTATTGAAAGGGAGGGATGGAGGGAAGGAGGAAGCTTAGTCAAAGGTAGTGTTGAACTCAGGCATCCCTCTATCTCCATTGTTCCCCCTTCTCCCCTCTAAACCACCCCACCCGCCACAACCCTGCCTCCACTTTGCTCTAGGAAGAGAGCTGTTCATGCCCTAGATTACCTCTTCACATGGTTAAATTGAGATTAAGGCTTTCAGAGTCAGAATTCCCAAATCTCTTACTTTGGCAAAAAATCTGCATGTTGCCTTTGCTCTGCTAACTTTCTCCATTGGCCATTGGATATTGCTTCACTAAGAATGTTAAAATGGAATATTTTTTTCTGATGCCAGCAGAAGTGAACTGCTAGTAAACTGAGCTCTACATTGGATATAGAGTGTTATTTTTTCCCTATCCACTTCCCCCCAGCTCTTGTAAGTACAGCCTTTATTAAGGATGAATTTTATACAAGCTTGTGTTTAACCCTCTGAACCTTGCTCAGCCCCTAGAATAGGCTGGATGACCGAGCTGGAGTATGGAGAGATTCTCAAATGAAATGAGAGGTTTGTCTTTAACAGATGGGAGTCTTGGTGTTACAGTGTAGATGAGTTCTGAAGTTATTCAATCTTCATGGGTATTAGAATGGTTTAACCTCTACTAGAGAAAAGTTTAAGAAAAAAGAATCTATTCTTCTGGCTACTGTGTATTAAGTAGAGAGATTAGAGTGCTCATAGCCCATGGAATTTTTTTTTTTTTTTTTTGAAGCTTGACATAGTTTAAAAGAATCTCAGAATTTAACCCAGATTTCTAGAATCACACCAATGATTCCATCAGAACAGATCAAGATATATATACAGTATTTCAGTGGCCTCACACTGGCACTAAAATATTGAAATTACCATTTCAAAAAATGTACGGTGGTAAATGTTTACATACCCAAGTCTACAAGAAAGGCAAAATCTAGGAAAAAAACATAAACAGGTTTGAATATTTCTTAGCATGCTTTCTTGTTTCTTTTCAGTAACTTGGAGCATTTGTTATGTGCTTAGGAATGTGACTGCACTTTCTTAACACTGAGAACAGCATGATGGGTGTGTCAAGGCTGAGTTGGGGGGGGGACAAAGACAGGTGTGCTCCTGACTTGGCAAACCCTTTATTTTCCTGTTGCACGAATCACTTGACTCCTCTTTAAAGCTGTCACATTTATTTGAACTGACATTTTCTGTGGTGAGCCAAATCTTGGTACACAAAATTTGTGCAAAGTCCTTCTGTCTTGTAAAATATAAATCCAGGGCCTCAGATGGACTAAACGGAGATTGCAGGCCCAAACGTTTATCTTTCTTATTTGAACGAACAACCCTTCCTTCCTTCCTGGAATGTGACTTAACATTTAAAATTCCTATTAAATCTCTGGATACACCCAGAGACCTCAGAAAGTTCTCTCCAGACAGAGCAAACATCCTCCTTGTATTTGGCAAAAGAAGAAACGGATGCTTGTGTGGTGTGCAGACTCAGCTGCTCAGGGCTGCTCTTTGGAAGAGAAGCCCACTGAACCAGGGCTGCCAGAAAAAATGTTAACATTGAGCTGAAAATAAGCATTTGCACTTGAAAAAGGCCAACAAATCTGCAGGATACATGGAAGTTCGATAGATGCAGTAGCCAAACCGAGTCACCTTGCACTCAAAGACTGGGGTACTTGGGGCTACTTGGGGTGTGGGCCCCTGGTATCCATTCTGCATTCCTCAGGGAACAGAAGCCCTGCTCCAGGCAGCCCCTGTGCTTCTGGGGAGCCTGCAACAACCCAACTTGGGGGTGGACTCTGATTAGTCTATGCCCATTAGCGCATCTCATTTGCTGATTGATTGAGGGACAAACCTACCTCCAATCTGGGGCAATGATATGCAAGACCCTCCCTGGGACTTTTGATAAAGACACTTGCTCCTTGTGGATGCTACCTGGAGAGCTTCTTTTTTCTTCTAGACCGTGTGGGGGGTGAACATGAATCTGAATCTTAGGATCAAGGCAGGTATTTTACCCCATTCTGAACACAACGTCAGCCTAAGGAGGAAGGGAGAGTTAAGACAATCAGGAGAAAGGAGCTAGAATCCTGATTCAGTTGAACCCAAGGCATAATTTTATGCTGGGTTTTTCAGCCACTGAAATAATTAATCATTTTCTTTACTGTTTAAAGTAGGCTGAGTTGAGGTTTATATTACTTGCAGCCAAGGTTTCCAAACTGCCATGTTGTGTCCAAGATGATTGGGGTACACGTGCATCTATATATGTGTAAGGTACTGGCAAGGCTATCGTAAGGAATTCTTTCTTTCAAAAGGGCCGTTGTTCCAAGAGAAAAGAGCATTGTTCAAAGCTCTGTGCCACAACCGCTTAAGTTTTCTTGAAAGTACTACATGGTACATTTTATGATAAAGTGGGCTTCAATTAAAAAAAAAAACAAGCCAGGTGTCAAATGCAGCATATTTTAATTTGTTTCAAATAAAGCAATATATGTATATATATATATTTTTCAGAAAAACACCAGATGTTAAACTCTACAAAAGCGCATGTGTCTTCAGCAGATCATGTTTGTCTGATCAATAAGAATTTTGTTTCCAACATTAACTCTCTAAAGACGATCAATGGACTGACATCACTGCTACAACATAGGCTGCTACTGAGCCTCTGATCTTTAGCCACATCTTGATTTTCCTAACAAACGAGTAAATACTGCCTGGCTAAAATGCTGCAATGTGTTGATGAGAAAAAGCGCCAACAGATCAAGCAAAGCCATGAAAGTTATGAAGCAAGCTAGAGCTGATTATTAGAATTAGTAAAAATGATTAAGGGAGGATGACACAGCCGTACAGGATTCGTGTATTCAGATTGACTCTCTTTTGGCAGCGAATTGGGTCAGCACCTCCGGCAGGGAACCGAAACGGGAGTGAAAACGGCTTTTTTTCCCCCTATCTCCATGCTCAGGCCACCAACGTCACAGCCGGGACCGAGAGAACGGCGGCATCTGTGGAAACTTCTATTCTGGTGGGGCAGAGGTTGCACTGGGAGACCCTGGCCACGTTGCCCCGGAAAGGCCTGGCCTCCGCGTTGTCTGCGGCATGCTGCCTTCGCCGGGGCTTTTCCGGATGGGCGGGGGCCTCGGGGGTCTTTGTCCCCAAGGAGGCCTCTTGGTTTTTGGCGCCGCCTTTGTTTTTGGGACGGAAGCCGTTGTGTGGCTGTCTTCTGTGTTCGTGGCGGTTGTTGCTCTTTGCCATCGGATCGGCTTCATTACCACTGCCCTGGGGCTTGGCAGACCCATTTAGCCTGTTGTTGTGATACTGCGGATTAAATCTTCGTCTTTGGCTAGAAGACCCATTCTATAAAAAGAAAGAAAGAAAGAAAAGAGGTAGATATTAGATGCCAACAAACCCCAGGTGACATCAAACCAGGGAAACCAAACCTCTAAGTCACAGGTCACCTTTTTTTTTTTTTTTTGACACCCCAGAAGAATGTGACAACATGCAAATGAGGTCAAGCTGATAAAACCCTCAAGCTTAAAAGAATGGTGAACTGTCTTGTAAATGGAAGTTCAAGAAAATTGCTGATGTTGAAAGAGAGGTTACAGAAGTGTAAGACAGACAATTCCAGAACCAGGCCAAATAAAACCCATCAAGTATAAACCTGAAATAAATCAGAAAGAAATGTAACACAGAGGCAAGGGAATGATGGTTCTCTACCATACATATTTCTGGGACATTCTGTATAGAATGCATATATATATGCATTCTTATGATCACATTGCCAGTTTACACACCCCTAGGTCTAAAGGGTGATTATCTGTGGAGGTGGGGACAAAGCTTAAGTGTGCAGGCAGGGGTGTCCACATTCCTATCTATAGGCACAGCTCCCTCACAATGTGGAATGAAGCCAGAGTTGGGAAGAGACAATATCCAGACACATGGGACGTGGGCCTCTGCCTTTGTACTCCTGCCCTGGGCCCTGAGTTACTAGGGGTGGGTCTGCCCTAAACCGATACTATCCCGTCACAGTGCACAAACTAAGAACTTTATGTATTTGTAACTTATAATATGATACATCCAGGGAAGTAGTCCAGACAGACCCTGAGAATAGGCTTGGGACATTTGGGAACAGAGTTCCAGGATCTTGGGTATTTGGAGAACTTTCCAGAAGGGAGAGCGTAGATTCTGGGTAGTCACCTCTTAGTCTCACTCCGAAGGGAGGGCCATGGGCCACGGCTGGGGAGGGCCACAAGGGTTTACTCTAAAGCATGGGGCCCAGCACAAGGGCCTTTCTTGGACTTAGATATATTTGCAAATTTAAACATGCTGTCACCTGAAATGCTTTGCTGAAAATGATAAAACAGTGAGCTGAAAAGGTATCTATGTGGTTAAGATTTAATCTGGCCTCCTTTGTTTCTAAATAAGTTGTGACAGAGAAATTCAAACTAAATTTTGGACTTAATTTTAGCATGGGGTTTAATAATGAGCAAGGAACAAAATCTGTGAAGGTGTATTTCATCGACAGTGAAACAGATTTGATTACGATCTTGAGTCAAGGACTGTATGAAACGTTCCTTGTCAAAGTGCAATTGTAAAGTTCATGAAGACATCTGGGGCTAAAGAAATGCCTGTCAGAGTCACTAATGAGAATCCTAACAGACCAAGACCACAAAAGCCAATAGGGCATCTGTTAGAAAATCAGCATTTTGGAATGCTTTAAAAAAAAGTCTCTTTATTCAAGCTCTCTTTCTGAATGATGAAAAATATCTTTATAGCATGCCCAACTTCTGAATCATCAAATCCCATTTTGTGGTCATTCTTTAATAAGTGGAGATCACTGCTCAAGAATATGATGGAGAAGCAGAAGGAGAGAAGACTGTCCTTTGGATATTTCTGTTTTTAAGGGTCATTGTAATGAGAATTAATGTCATTTTGAAATGCATGCTGAAAACCCAAGAGAAGAAAGCAGTTTGAACTAACTTTGGCCTCTTATGGACAAATTAAAGATAAATGGGAATTAAAGGATCTTAAAAAACATGCCAGATTTCTTCACACTAATGGTATCAATAGCCAGGTTCTCAATCTTGTTCCCATGTCTGTGAGCCCTTTCCATGTGTGGGCCAGTTACCAGTACCTGGGTGGCACTCAAGTCATGAGAAACGTCATCTCATGTAGAAGGACTCCTTGCTAATGCTGTCAAGTGTGTGAAGACCACTTCTTCCACAGGGGAGAGTGCCTGTGATGGGGACCAGATGGACGAGGGGAGCTCAGGGAGGCTGGCCAGGCACATGGAGGCTCCACAAGTCAGGCTGCTGCTGGGGGCAGATGGAGCCTAGGGGTGACTAGCAGTGGCTATTTTCTTCCGCTGCAAATGGGTGGTTTCTTGCCCGGAAGCAGGGCAGGGTGGCCTCCTTGGGGCAGCTTACCTGCTTGTTAGTCGGCATGGCCTGGTGAGAGCTGTCAGCGGTGCTGGGAAGGTTGCTCACCATTTTGGGATTTGCTGCTTTACCCTCAGGGGGTTTGTTGTGACTCGATGACTTTCGGGTAAAGTTACTCTGTTTCCCGGAGGTGGCTGCATGAGTGCTGAGCAGCGGCAGCAGGGAGCTGCAGGGAGTTCTTGAGGAATAGTTGTTCTTTGGATGTGTAACTGCAACAAGAAGTGCTTGGTATTAGGGGCTGTGCCTCAGTGGGCTCCCCTGGTGGCTCAGATGGTAAAGAATCTGCTTGCAGTACAGGAGACCCAGGTTCGATGCCTGGGTTAGGAAGATCTCCTGGAGAAGGAAATGGCAACCCACTCCAGTATTCTTGCCTGGAAAATCCCATGGACAGAGGAGCCTGGTGGGCTACAGTTTGTGGGGTCGCAAAGAGTCGGACACGACTGAGCGACTAGTACTCACTTGCTCACTTACTCACTCAGTAACCTGTTAGGAGGTGAGAAGTTGGCGGGAGCTTCATAAAAACCTTCAGGGAAGACTTTTTTTTAAAAAAAGATGTCTTTGATAAAGCACTTAGGTGCTTGGAACCACAAAATGTCTTCTGTGGGAATCAGCGAATAGTATAATCATTCAAGCTGGGAGACATTTGTAGGAAAAAAGACAAATCTGAGCAACTTTAATATTGTTCCTTAGGTTGAGAACCACCTGGGGAAGAGGGATAATGAAACCCCAAAGTACCCTCTCAGCCCTGTCCACAAATGTACTCTGCCTCTTGGGTTCCCCGTTACCAAACCCATTCTTGCTGTTCTTGTCAGATCCCTAGACCAGCGGGTGCTGCAGAGATGAAGAACAACCTAGAGATACATCCACACTTGGCTGGTCAGAGCCATGGTGTTCTGAGAGCACGGAGATGGAGTGATGCTGGGTGTCAGGGATTTTGTCACCGTGGGTTTGTCACCCCAACTTTAAGGCCAGGCCTGCCAGCCCAAAAGATGCAGCTTCTATCTTCCATTAGAGCTATATTATCATTTTTTATCAACTCTAGAACCCCACTGCAAATCTGCAACAACTCCAATGCTAATGTCAACCCAGGCTCATCAGACAGATTCCCAGCAGGGATCAGACAGATCTGTTCAATGTTTACTATCACCCCTCCTGCTGGTTTTTGAAAGGGGTGGTTTTGATGGGATGGTTTCTATGCGATTATGCTGAATTGGGACTGAAGGGAATCAACCCAGGGATATATTCATGACCTTCCTGTCAGAGTTCACCAGAATTTGACTGCCAGTTTGGACACCAAGACCTTTGGATCTTAAAAATGGTCATCAGTTTTGACAAGTAATTTTCTCTGCTACCTGTGTTGGCTTAGACTTAATCCCAGCTTTCTTCCTGAGGATCTGGAGCGTGGGTAGGGATCGCAGCAGCACATTAGAAATATAAAGAACATGGATGCATCTCCAGGCCCTTCATCTGACAGGTCAGGTGTGATGTCATGTTGGGGGTTGTCCAAACAGGACCAGGAGATTTTAGTGGCTCTTTGGTAACGATGTTCAGTTTTCTAGGGGTCATTATTAGGGTCACTTTCTAGGGTTCAGTAGCTGTGGGCTTCCAGTGTACTCTCAACAAAGACCAGAAGTAAAGGGCCTTTTGAGGACTACTGTCTCCCAACAAGAGGCTGGGTTCCAGTGTGGACACTTGGGACTTGGTGAGGGATGGTTCCTCCCACTAGGTGGCAGTGGTGTGCTCTGGAGGAGAGCAGGGGACGCTGCACTGCCCTCCCCTCCTCAGATGGTGGGGTCACTTGGCATCAGGGGCTAGCCCATTATCAAGCTGAAGTGGAAACTAGTCTGTGTAGTTAAATTTCCAACTGTGAATCAGATAGTCTGGCTTTTTTTTTTTTTTTTTTTTTTACAAAATCTGGGGATGGAGAATGGTAAATGGGGTAGATTCTCTCATAAGAGAGGAAGTATATAGAAAAAAAAAGAAAATAATTTAAAAGAAAGGCAGTCAGAAATTCAGATATTTGTCAAAGATAGGTGAACAAGGATGCTCAGAGCAATGTTATTTTAATGGTGAGAAGATGGAAGCAACCTAAATGGCCACAATCTAGGGACTGATTATGTCAATTATATTTAAGTAAATTATGGGTTAAAATATATTGATGTGGAAAAATGTCAACCATATATTGTGAAATGATAAGAGCAAATTCTCTTACTATATATGTATGTCATGTCGTATAGTAAATAAGATGCAGTATAATTAAATACACTACATAATTTACACAATAGATTATATGTGCATAACAGTGTGAATGAGCCTCAAAAGTAATGTCAAGTTCTATTTAGTATGGCTGTGTAATATTTAGATCAAGATTGTATTTTTTATACTCAGAGAAAAAATGCCATTTCCACTTTGAAAAAAATACATGCAGTCAGATCTCCATTTCTTAGCTCACTGTGAGGCTGTGGATATTCCATGTCCTTCATCTGTCCTTCCTACCTCCTTGTGGCTGTCCTTGGAGCCACTTTAATGCAGGTTCCCACCTCCCTCAGTGGGTGGGCTGGAGCAGGGGGGAAAGAATCAGCCAATTTTGTTGCATGTTAACTGCTCTAATTAAGGGAGAGGCTCAGGAACTGCTGAGCAGTGCGTGTGTCACACACACACAGACACACACACACACAGAGAGAGACAGCTGGGACTTTCACGACAATAGTCCATTGTTCACAGACTTATTAGGGAGACTTGCTCTTCCCATAACAGGTCTCTGTAGAACCAGTCTTTTGAAATCAGAGACACTTGATCCGGCAATGCTTAAGAAAAGTTTGCAAAAGGTATAAACTTGTTGACCTGTTCTGTTCTGCTTAATAAATCCTGGGGATTTACTGATGGGCAGTGGCATTTGAAGACTCGAAGTTCAGATCTTGACATTTTTAGTGACTCATGTCATGACCTTAGATCATTAAATCTCTTTAGACCTCACTTTAGCCCCCTGGGGGACCACACACCTGACATTTCCCATCTTGACTCCAATAGTGCCAGGCTTACTCACACAGAATTATTTAGCAAGTATGCAGAACTCACTTTCTCCGCAGAGCATGATTTGGGCCTTGAGCTGTTCAATGTCACAGGAGAACCGGGCAGCTTTCCCGAGCTCTTCATCATATTTACGCTCGCTGACAAAGTGCTGCGGGGAAGAGACAGAACCTCATGATGACAGAAATGACTGAGACACGCTGCTGATCCATTCTCTCTGTTCTCCCGCCCCTGCTGTCGGTGTGAGAGCATCACCAGGTGGGGAACAGGGCAACTGTGTGCTGGGAGGTGCCTTTCAAGCGGGCCTGGCTTTGTCCTGGAGCACGATCACCTTCTTGTTCTTGGGAACTCGTGCAGGTCCTGTCTTTACCCTACCTGGGCTTAGACAAAACTGTGGTTCAGGCAAGATGAGTGTCTGGACTCATCTACTTAACCTTTCAGCATTCTACGCCCTCTTTCTAGCACTTCCTGTCCTGTTGTAAGTTATGGGGTTGCCTTCAGGCTGTCTTACTAATCTGCCCAATGGCCTGCTCAGCTATTATTCCTCCTGAGAAAGTATGTCAACCTTCCTAGACATCCGTCTCCATTTTTAATAGGGGACCAGGAAGTGGTAAAGACCCTGCCTGCCAATGCAGGAGACGTAAAGACATGGGTTCGATCTCTGGGTTAGGAAGATCCCCTGGAGGAGGGCGTGGCAACCCACTCCAGTATTCTTGCCTGGAGAATCCCACAGACAGAGGAACCTGGTGGGCTATAGTCCACAGGGTCGCAAAGAGTCAGACACGACTGAAACAACTTAGCACACTTAGTAAGTCCAAAAAGCCTTTAGTAACTAGAAACCATAATCTTGAATGGTAGAATTTCAAGTGCTGTTAAGGGAAGTGGGAAAGAGATTACTTTTCAGTTCATTTAAAATTAAGATCTATGTGCAGATGACAGAGGGAGAAATACAGAAATAACTATGACTCAGTCCCTCTGTGAGTTTACCAGGGAGTTCACCATGTGGCAAGAGAGACAGATACCATAAAATAAAATATAAGGTAGAATGTAGTAGGTGCTTTAGGAATATGAAAGGGAAAGAAATTATTTCCTGCTGAGGGGAATAGGGAAAGAGTTATGTAAGAGGAAGCATTTGAGCTGGAACATTAAAAAAACATCGAACACTTACCAGACATGGGCCAAATTCTTAACAGATAATCTCATTTCCATCTGATCACATTATTATGAAGTCAGTGATTCATGGGGTCGCGGAGAGTCGGACACGACTGAGCGACTGAACTGAACTGTTATTAACTCTAATTTACAGAGGGGGAAATGAGGTTCTAAGAATCTAAGAGAATATGTAATTAATCCAAGTTTGAAAGAGCTGGGCTGTTGCAGTCCAAAGCCTGTGCTATCAACCATTTTACGATAAGTAGGGTTTTGATAGGTAGAAATGAAACTTGGAAGATGAGTGGATTTTAATAGACCAGGAAGCTGGCAATTTCATATTCATCAAAATAAGTGTTTGTTATTTGTTTTGCCTTCCAAGGTGTCTTTCTGGGTATCATGACAGGTTTCACCAACCAGCCCCACTCTCTATTCTAATCTCCTTTGGGACCAGAGAACGTCTGTGACATTGGAATTGCATCTGTGTCCACAAGATGAAGGGTTTCTTCTACTGAAACTAATTAGCAATGGTCATAACATACTGGGGCTTCCTAGGTGGCACTAGTGCTAAAGAACCCATCTGCTAATGCAGGAGACGCGGGTTTGATCCCTGGGATGGGAAAATCCCCTGGAGCAGGGCATGGCAACCCACTCCAGTGTTCTTGCCTGAGAATCCCCGTGGATAAAGGAGCCTGGCACGCTACAGTCCATGGGGTCACAAAGAGTTGGACATGAATGATGTGACTTAGCACACATAATGTATTCTGGAGTCTGGTGGTGAATTTTGTTCTGAACTCTGAAGAGAAGACCTCAGTGGGGGAGACCAGATCTGCTCTAACAACTCCAGTCTTAGGGTGAATGACTGAGCTGGAGGAAGACAGTGGAGGCAGAAAGGCTGGTTGGGGAGGCCATTACAATCGACTGGTTGGAGGCAACAGAGACCAGGAGGGCAGGTGAGAAGGGAAAGACCTCTAGAACTTCTCAGAAGCTTCAGGGGAAGTCCTCATCTCCACAGGGCTCCCTTTCATGTCTGACCGGGACAGAGGGGACCAAAGAGTCACTTGCCACTTTCTACTATCCCCAACCACTTTTATGCTGGGATGGACAGACAACCCTACTTACAAAGCTAGCATCAAATGTGTTTGCCTTCAATGCAGGAGACCCGGGTTCAATCTCTGGGTTGGGAAGATCCCCTGGAGAAGGAAATGGCAACCCACTCCAGTATTCTTGCCTGGAGAAGTCCATGGACAGAGGAGTCTGGTGGGCTACAATCCATGGGGTCACAAAGAGTTGGACACGACTGAGTGACTAACACACACAAATGCGACTTCAGAGCACCCCAGTTCCCTGGAAGTTGATCAGAAGCAGGGGTACATGTGTATGTGTGTATGTTTAGTATACTAGAGAAAAAGAGGGTACGGAAAATTCATTAATTGCAACTTCCTATCTTGTTGCAGATACTTTTTATGCCTTTCAGGTGACAACTTCTCCTTCTGGTAACCCCAACACAGTTTTGAAGATTCACAGCATTGGTGGATCTGTCAATCAAGACCTCTCTTAGCCAAATGGTGGATGTGACCCAAATGGAGGCGGTTCAGAATCTCTCTCTTTGGGATTTGAATCAAGAGGGGGTGGCTCAGGGGATGATGACATCTGAAGGTCACTCACTTGGATGGTGCCTGGAAGAGTGTCTGGTAATTACTGCTGCCTACGTTCCTGCCCAGTTGTAGCCTGGAGTCTTCAGAGCACACTTTACTTTGGGGAGCTACCTTCATATTTTTTCCAATTCTACTTGTTCCAGAGGTTAGCAGAGTCAGCTTCAGTTGTGTGCCATTGAAGAAATCCAATAAATACATATTTCTGGGTGGTATTCTTAATAAAAGGGCAAGTAAGCTAGAAAAGGATACAGGGAAGAAGTTGCCACATACTGTGCATTCTCTAGAATCCTCACTGTTATACTAGGTTGATACTTAGTGTGTGTTCACATGTGTGTGGTTTATATGCATAAATTACATATGGTGAAAATAATATCCCCTTTCCCAGATAAAATTTATGGTTGAATACATTTTATTTGGGTCACTTTCAATAGCCTGTACCTCTCCTCTGTAATGCTATATCCCTTCAACCCATAGTATATTTAAATACAGTGATTAGGTGGTTCTTTACCCTTCTGTATTCTCAATTTCAACCCTGTGAAAGAGAGCGGGGTGTCTGATTTAGATCCTCAGAGAGCAGCGCTCTGTGGATGCAGAACAAACATAATAGGGATCAGAACTCTGGCTCAGGGTTCAGGCTGTGATATTTTAGAACTGACCTTAATTTCTGCCCTGAGTTCGGCCAGCTGCATCTCTGCCATCTGACTGGCTAGATCAGTAAGTCTTTTTAGTTCTTCTGCTTTCTTTTGACGAGCAGTCAGGATTTCCACTGCCAAATAAGAAGGAATAATACGTTAACGCCAAGGATTTAGACATATTAAATGACCTAATTTCTTGGATCAGTTTTCCGTCTGCAGACTGATCACTTTGTTGAGCCATGACTGTTTTCTGAATTGGTCACTGAGGTGGGCTGTCCCTGGGTGTTCAGCACCAACCACTCATTTCCATATGTCTTTATCCACCAAGTGTCAAACCAAACATGGTCCTTTCTGATTCATCGTACACCCACAATCTTCTTCATTTTCCCCACTGGCATCTGATCTCACTTACTTAATTTGGACTTTCAGATTTGTGCATTACTCAGAACAACAATCTCTAAGAAAAGAAACATACAAACCCTATCTGAATGATACTGCAAAGCCAGGAGTCCACTAAGAAAAAGCCATTCTTCTATGTGTCCTGTACTATTAAATTTGAACACTGGACTCTCTGAACTTAACACATATTCATGTAGGGCAACTAGCTGTGTTATTGAAATATGACATAAAAGTTTTCCTTTATTAGCTTTCTGTGAGCTAGAATATGCCTCTGCTTTTGCTACTCTGCAGATTTGTTTCCATTTTGCAACCAAAGAGAAGTTGCAGACCAGAGTGTCTTGTTTTTGTTACGTGTTCACAATGGAAAAATTTCCAGAGTGAGTCAAAGCCTGCTTGAACTGAATTCATGTGCACTCTTTAGCATCTGCACATACAGAGAAGACACAAAGGCGTTTTCAGTATCACATTTCATACACTTGCCAGATGAAGTAAAGGTTCAAGTAGATGTACAAGCCCACAGGTTAATGCGTGTGTGTGTGTATGTTCCCCAAAAGACCATGGAGCTCAAAGCAATCAAAGCAATGAATACAAATACATTGGGTGAGATTTAAATAAGAAGTTTGATTTTATAATACATAGACTTGCAGTTCTCTCATTCCAGTCACATATGAATTGGCTTCATTTCTTTTGGACAAAGATTTTGAGTTATAACAAAAGAAAAGTCCATCTAACTAATATGATATGCACACGGAATTCACATTCCTGTCTCAGCTGAACAAAGGTCAACTGCTTTATTAGACCAGATTCACAGAGCACATGCCCAGCAAACAATGTGATTTCCCATTGTAAGAGTTCTTAATTTATAAATGTCCAAAATAGTCACTTCAAAACCCCCCAAAGATGTTCAGAATCAATCAAGAGTTAATATTTCCTGCAACCCATAAACCATTCTTCAGACAGGCTGGGAAACATCTTTTTTATGCTGATACCAATGTCAAGATGTCAGTAAAATAACTGATCTGTAACTCATAAAGCCTAATCATCTGCCAGACTACTCTAATCATGCTTTGATTATTTACTGGGATGCCCCCTGCCTCCTATTTACAATACCATGTAGCTGGGCAGAGGCTGAGCTGTGCCTGGTAGCATTTCAGGATACAGAGGAGCTGGAGGAAGCTTGTCCTGATGATGGGAGGCAAAGGAATTTTCATCTTATTACTGAATGATGTCCCAGGTTACCTAGTCATACTGGAAGTCACAAAAAGGTAGCCCACTGTCACTTTTGGTGACAGGGTACATATATTTTGTTTGGTCCACACGTTGTTGTTCAGTCGCACAGTTGTATCCGATTCTTTGAGACCCCCATGAACTGCAGCACGCCAGGCCTTCCTGTCCTTCACCATCTCCCAGAGTTTGCTCAAACTCATGTCCATTGAATCCGTGATACCATCCAGCCATCTCATCCCCTATTATCCCCTTTTCCTCCTGTCCTCAATCTTTCCCAGCCTCAGGGTATTTTCCAATGAGTTGGCTCTTTGCATCAGGTCCACACATTACTTTTACAAATAAATTGCCTATATTTGAAAATTAAGATATTCCATTCAAAAGCTGGATTTCTGGCTGTTATTTCTGGCCACAATTGGCCAAGTATTCCCATATCAAAACCACTGGCTAGAGCTGAGGAGTTGCTGCCATTTTTACATGGAGCATGACATCCAGTGTGCCCTAGTCCACTGCTCCTCTGCCCCCACTCATCCTGTTTGAGTCACTAATGTTACCTGCCTGGCCCCTGCGGGCATTTCCAATTCTGGCAGAAACTGCACATTTAGTTTTTTGTATTTATGATAACCAGGACCTAGTACACAGTGGGTGCCCAATATGTTTGCTGAATGAAAGATTCCAATGAATGGATCAGTGCATTACTTAATAGGAATATGCAAAGAAAGGCAGAAGTTCCTCTTCTACAGGGCTGCTTAAGAATATCTAGGACTCATAACTTTGATTGGGCTTCCCAGGTAGTGCTAGTGGTAAAGATGTCCAATGCAGGAGACCTAAGAGATGCAGGTTCAATCCCTGGGTGGGTATATTCCCTGCAGGGGGTAATGGCAACCCACTACAGTATTCCTGCCTGGAGAATCCCGTGGACAAAGGAGCCTGGCAGGCTACAGTCCACGGGTTGCAAAGAGTCGGACACAGCTGAAGTGACTTAGCATACACTCACACATACCTTTGATTAATCAATTATTTCCCATTATAATTCAACATATGCATGGGACTAAAGCCTAGAGAATGAGAAAATGATTCTTGAGTAGGAATGAGGTACTTTCCTCTGGCAAAGTAGGATAAATGAGAAATTCTGAAGGTCCAGATTTGATGAGCAGCTAGTAAGGGGTCAGTAGAGCCCGAATGACTACACGGTTAAACAGATCTGACTTTTCTTAATGGATCATTTGTGGGACTGGTGACAATTAGGGGTGATTGTTCTTTTTGATTACGTAGAATTTGGGCATTCATACCAAACAAAAGATTTGGTAGAAATAGATATAAATGGGCCCTAAAATAGGAATGCAGGTGCAAGATCACCAATAAATTCCGAGTTTACACTCATGCAAATGTGCATGGGAATGAATATTTTGCATCAGCAAGTGTTGGGATGAGTTTTACATATAGTCTCATTAACATTTCAAAGATTTCCATTACGAAAAAGCCCTAAAACTTGAGATCGAAAGCCAATATTCTCTGGGGGGGAAGTGAACATTTTCACCTCAGAAAAATCAATGACAGAAACAGAAAGCAAAACCAAAACAGATCAGTTCCTAAAATTCACTGATCCTATAATTTAAAATAGAAAAAGTATGCTTTGCAAGCACCATCCTTTCAGGAATTTGTAGAAGGAGACAGTTCCATATGCCTTTAGATTTTCACTGCATTCAAGACTCGATTAATATTATTTATGGAGTTTTATAAACAGTCATCTGGCATGCTGAAATCCATTTCCTCAATAGGATTTATACTTTCCTTCAAATTTCTGGAATACAGTGGAAGCTTGTTCATATTACTTGAACTATAAAAAATTTCAGGGCTTCTCGAATAATACTCCTTAGCAGAGGGTGTACTTGAAATCCTGGGGGGTAGGGGACCAGGAGCTGGGACAGAAGTAGCTCTTTAAACACAAAGTGTCTTTGAAATCCTTTTGATTCCTTAAAAATTCTGATGAATTTTGCATTTTGCTTCATAATAAATCTGTGTTCCATTAATATGTTTTCTTCCCATTTCTAGTAAATTCGACACTCTGGGAACATGCTTGTCTAGGCCTCCAGTTCCCTGAGCAGCCAAAGTTTGAGATCATAGGACTGGACTGCATCTTCAGTTTCTTCATCTGTAATATGTAATAACTGTATACCCCTCACAGGATTATTATGGAACTAAATGAAATAGCCTATGTGAACTGTTTTGACTAGTATACTAAAAAACCCTAACTAAAATACTATTAATAAAGTGAGATATATTTATCTACTCTCTTATTGTGGTTGCATTAATGCTCACTAATACTGGATCCCTCAGCCCATGGATACTGAATGAACTATAATGATTCACTTAACACAATTAAGTACTCACAGTCTTCTCAGCTTTGTGTTAGGTGTCATGAGGAATAGAGAAGCTGACGTTATAATTAGGGAAATGTGGCTTGTATCATGTGCAAGAAATGGAAAATGTGGAAAGTATCTTGAGAACATAGATAAGGAGGCTCAAAATGGTGGTTGTAAAGACAGTTTGGGGCTTCCCATGTGGTGCAGTGGTAAAGAATGTGCTTATGATGCAGGAGATGCAAGATATGTGGGTTCGATCCCTGGGTCAGGAAGATCCTCTGGAAGAGGGCATGATGACCTGCTCCAGAACTCTTGCCTGGAGAATCTCATTGACAGAGTAGCCTGGTGGGCTATGGTCGACAGGGTGGCAAAGAGTTGGACACGACTGAAGTGACTTACCACGCACAAAGACAGCTCAGTACTTTATAGAGAGATTTAATGGTTTCTTCTCTCGGTAAAGAAGACTCATGGTTAACATACGTATGTCACCTGAGAGAGGCTGCATAACTTACCCTCTGACCACTGTTTTCTCAGGGGGTTGAACTAACTTCTTTACTAAGATGAGCTTTCTCTTTTGGACACACTGCATCAGGCACTGTGCTAAGTGTCCGACACTGTCTTCTTCTATCTTTACAGTAACTATTTGAGATAGACACAATTGTTATGCCCCCCCTTTCCTTTTATTTTTAATCTTAATAACTTTCTATTTAACCCAGTATATCACAATATATCATTCTTTCAACAGGTCAGCCATACAGAAATTATGAATGTGATATTTACTCTTTTTTTTGTTTTAAAGATATTCAGTCTTTGAAAGCTAGTGTGCATTTACACTCATAGCACATTTCAATTTAGCCTAGCCACACTTTAAGTGCTTGGTAGCTGTGTGTGTTATGTCCCCTTTTCTGATAAGGAACCTGGCTTTGAGAACATCACAGAATACTTCAAGGTCACACAGCCAGTAAATGGGTGGAAACTGGATGTGATTTTAGTTCTGTTCACCTGCAAGGTAAGTGAACTGGCTTCCCCAAGTCGTTGGGCAGTTCTACACCAGGACAGATTCCTGAAGTTAGGAGTATCCTGTGAACCTATCTCCCTGGTTCAGCTAGCCTGAAAGTTCTGAGTCTGCAGTTCCAGACGTATCTGTCTGCTGTGTGTCCCATTCTCCACCAGTGCTTAGCACATACAGAGCACCCAATAAATGTTCACTGACTGAATCAGTTTTAAAAATAGGGATGCTCTCCAGAGATGCCCCAAATCCCACAGGTCTTGGGATCGAATATTATTGTCCCAAGGAAGAAGAATGAACACTTGAAATCTGAGGTCTTCTGTTAACCTCTGAGAAAGTGATGTGCTAGTAACTTTCTATTTTGGTGCTAGAGAAATATTTGTTTTGCATTGGAAGTTAGCATTTTTGTCATTAGGAAGTGGAACTGAAAATAAGCTGTACCCAAGAAATAGGGAAAATCCTGTCATGGGGTAATCTACTGCTACTGAAGAAATCAACAAATTCCATAAAAATAAAATATTTTCACAATCAAAGGGATTGTGAAAATATATAAATATTCCACAGATTAACCCTGGATCATATTTAGTTTTATTTAATAAAACCTAAAATGTTGTTTAAAATTATTTAGAAAAGTCATCTAACAAAAATAATGATAGCTATTTTTCATAAAATGACTACTGAATTATGGCTAAGGGCCAGGCAAGAAAAATATTAAAAGAATGAAGAATTTGGTCTGATCCTCCACTGATTAAAAAAAAAAAAAAGCACTGAAGTTAAAAGTACAGGAATTTAGCTGAAAGCTGGTTGGGGATGCAGACTGCTATTTATCCAATTTATGAGATAAGATTTGGGTAAGGATGAAGAATTTAAAATGCCTAGGAGATAAAAAATGTAAAACTAAATCCCAGCTAAAAATATGGTCTTAGGTTTCCCATTAACAAAACAGATGAATTTAAAAATAAAAGAGGGATCAGCATGTCCACTTGTGTTGAATTTGACTGAGCAGTCTTGTCTCAGCTGAAATTTCCAACTCATGAATCTCAGCCTATCTGAGATGGCAAATCCACCCTACTGGCTGTTGAGTAACTTTACAACAGTGGAAAGGTTTAGAAATAGGTGTAAAAATAGTAAAATAAATCAAACCCAGAGTACTAATATTTTGTGTTAAATTTAGAAAAAGTTTTGTAATGATCAAGACTGTCTATGTGTGTTCATTATTTTACGTATAGAATATTCTGTATCATAAGCAATCTCACTTGTGATTTCAATTTAAAACATTTCTTTTGGGTGTTAAGTTGGTAGGTGTCAGTGAATTTGACTGAGTTTGTAAACAGAACTGGAATGTTTTAAGAGAATTTCATTTAGTACATCTCTGAAAGTGAAAGTGTTAGTTGCTCAGTGCTGTCCCACTCTTTGCAACCCCATGGACCGCAGCCCACTAGGCTCCTGTGTCTATGGAATTCTCCAGGCAAGAATACTGGAGTGGGTTGCCACTCCCTTCTCCAGGGGATCTTCTCGACCCAGGAACTGAACCCAGGTCTTCTGCCTTGCAGGCAGATTCTTTACCACTGGAGTCACCAGGGAATTATTAATCTTATAAGTGTTGCTTAAGAGCTTGGAATACTTTGCTGGTTAGGTTTGTGAATTTGCCTTCTCAGGTTTCTGAAGTGCTTGAAAAAATAAGCTATATAAAATTTACAAATGTAATTCAAAATATTAAGGGGAATTGAAGTAACTTTCAAATAGAACAAATTTTTTAGGGAAACTTAATTTGGTAAACTTGAGTGAGTTGAAAGAACAAGTGAAAAGGATGTATAAGTAAAATAGCAATATTTGTAAATTATAAGGCTTAAAAACTTATATTTTAAAAATTTAATACTAAATTCAATATCATTTTAAACCCAGTTAATTATAAGTAGTCCTATTTAGGCGCAAAAGTCTCCTGGACTTTAAATAAACCCAAGTGACACCTATTTTTTGCTGCATGCATATTCTGCCCTCTGCTCAGTGGGTGCTTCTGTTCCATCCTTTTGGCCCCCATTCAGAATCTGACTTAGATGGCAAAGAATCCGCCTGCAATGAAGGAGACCTGGGTTCAATCCCTGGGCCAGAAAGATCCCCTGGAGATGGGAATGGCTACCCACTCCAGTATTCTTGCCTGGAGAATTCCATGGACAGAGGAGCCTGGTGGGCTACAGTCCATGGGGTCTCAAAGAGTTGGACATGACTGAGCGACTAACACTTTCACTTTTGTTCAGAATCTGTATCACTGTCATCTGACCTATTGATTACTTCTGATTGGGAGGCTCCTAATCGAACAACCATGTGTCTACTTACTGGCTTCTTCTTTAACTTTATCCATTTCTGCCATTAATGAAACTTCTTTGTCAATGATGCTGGGGGGAAAAAAAAAAACAAAAGCAAAGAATGCTTAATCAAAGATAAACTTTTAATAGGCACAGGAAATAAAAGAAAAATTATTTTCATTAAACAAAATACAAGATTACCATAAATATTTCTATGTTACAATGCCAGAAGCAGGCTCTGCCTTTCCAAAAACGAGGCAACATGGAAGGGATGCTCCCAGTGTTACACAGTGACATCTGCTGATTAAATCATTGTCAGCAAATCTAAAAACACAAGCCTTTTCAGACTTTCAGAATTGCACGGCTTTGAATTTCAATTTCGGAGTATTTTTGCCCTATGAATTTTCAAAGTTCCAAAACAATATAATAAGTATCTAAAAAGCTGGCACTCAGGTTATCAAGGCCTGTAATTCTCAAATGTCTCTGTGGTTCACTCTCCCAGAATCTTGTCTGGGAGGAAGAGAGGGGCGCAGTTCTGAAAGTCCTAGGAAACATGGGTCTGGGTCAATCCATCCACATGTTCTGTATTGAGTCCATGCTTTCTTGCTCACCCAAATAAGCATTTCAAGGTCAAATTAACCTTTTCCATTATATTTAATATATTTATTTGTTAGTCCTTTGAAAAGGTATGATCTGGAAAAGTAATAATTATCTGTCCAAAAGTTCCTCTCTCATCCTAATTCCTTGATCCCCTTCCAGAATCAACACATCACAAATCACTTATATATCTTCTCACAGATTTTTATGTGTATATAAGCAGAGATGCCAGATTTTTAAAGTTTTCATTTTAACCATAAATATTTCAATATAGATAGCTCAAAGATAAAAACTTTGGGGGGATGTAACCTCAGTATTACTACAATACCTAAAAACATTAACAATAATTTAATGTTATCAGATATATACTCAGTATTCAAAATTTCCTAATTGCCCCATATATTTTTTTTTTAACTGTTTGAACCAGGATCTAAATGAGGCCTGTTCATGACAATTGGTTAACTGTCTCCTATATCCATTTTAATCTATACATTTCCTCCTATTTCTCTATTTTTTTTTTCCTTTGAAATTCATTTGTTAAAAAAATCAGGCTATGTGTCCTGTAGAGTTATTCAAGGTCTTAATTTTGCATACTGCACGTCCATGGTACTATTTAACACAATCTTTTCTATTTTCTATAAATTTGCTATGATATAGAAATTTGATTAAATTCAGATTTGTTTCTTATTTCAGGAGAAATTACTTTATGTTATATTTTTCTATCAGCAGACACATAACAGGACACACTTATAAATATTCCTCTTGAAGAAAAATAAAACCTGAATGTGCTCAGATTTCTTCATTTCAAAATAAATGTAAAGGAAATACAATGAACATCTCTAATGATTATTATATTAGTAGCTATTGGTGGTCATTGCCTAGATCAACAGGATTTGAAAAATGAGAATATTTTAATTCTCTCAATCTTTCATTTATTTACTGAAAACTTCCCTAAAAAGAAACCTTCCTTTACCACCTATTTGGTTATCATGAAGTACAGTTTGAATAGATGAGTCAGGATAAATGCTTGGTTCTCTCCTTTTATTTATGTTTTCAAAACAATAGTTGGTTCCTGCAAAAGTAATCAATGAGATTTTTTTTTTTGCTGGTTTGTATAGTTTAATTATGAACTCATTTAATGTGCTTCAATATACTTCAGTTATTATCCTCATTAGTTTATTATACTCAGATTGTTCCAAGAGATGTACTCCATCAAATGTACTTTCAACATTTAAAGTGTGTTGAAAGTCTGTTTCCCCTTAAGAGAAAATATTGTGTAGTATTTGTCAAGGTAGGAAGTGGTTCCTAGGATGTATCTATGTCTAAGAGTTTAGGGCTCCTCAACCAATGATATAACTTAAGCACTTGGAGAGTAAGGACTGTTTGCTGAAGAGCTTGGCTCTTTCCAATCAGGAAATCCTAATGGAAAGAGCTGACGTGAACAAGGAATGGCAAATTCTCCAGAACTGGGCTTGAAGCCTAAACCATCAAGCGCAGACACGTGGCTTAAGGTCCCTGGCTATGACCACTTTGGTGTAATTAGCATATCAGGGGGACTGTGCCTAATTTATTGACATTAAGTACATCTGACGTCAGTGTGTTCTAAATATAGGAAACACATGATGCAGAAAGATGGACGGCGAGAAGAAGTCTTTATCCCATCTCTGTCCCAGTTTTCTCAGTCCCCGTGCCTGGAGGCATCTATTTGCCACTAGTTTCTTGTGTTTCTTTCTGGAGATCATACACCAGCATATGTTCATGACATGTATGAGATGCTGGGTTAAGTCAGTAAGCTTGTACTCCTGCAATTATCAGGGATATTTAGCTTTCCTGTAAAGTTCACAAATGCAGCTACACAGAGGCCAAGTGAATGGAGCGGGCAACTCTACGTTAGTTTAGGAAAACAAGGGTAATGGATAAGCTGGTAGGGAGCTTAGGTGAGAACCTAGAGATCTGGGGTCAGGAGCCCAAATGATGACAAGCCAAGCTATTCTGCCTGAGAAAATCCTAAATTTTTAGTCAATCCTGAAGGAAATCAACCCTGAATATTCATTGGAAGGACTGATGTTGAAGCTGAAGCTCCAATACTTTGGCCACCTGATGTGAAGAATCAACTCATTGGAAAAGACCCTGATGCTGGGAAAGATTGAGGGCAGGAGGAGAAGGGGACGACAGAGGATGAGATGGTTGGAGAGCACCACTGACTCCATGAACATGAGTTTGAGCAAGCTCTGGGAGATTCTGAAAGACAGGGGAGCCTGGTGTGCTGCAGTCCACAGGGTCGCAAAGAGTCGGACACAACTTAACAACATAGAAAGTGAAATGAAAAGAGAGAGAGTCAGCCAGGACGGCGGGAGCTGTGTCAGGGTGAAGAGGCTGGGAGAAACGACTGGTAGTGGGGTGAGCAAAGGAGCTTCCAGCATCAGGAGGGCCACATGTGCTACTGTGAGGTGTCCACCGTGAGGTGTGTGAGGTAAGCCTTGCTTGGGGCATCCAGACTTTCACCACACTTGGTGTGGATGGTCTGGGTGTGCATGGATACACACACACACCACAGACCCCCCCATCCCCACCCCAGATTGAGGAAGCAGCTGAGTTTCAAGTCTGCATCAGTGCAGGGCTGAGGAGATGGGAAGAGGTCACGGCCTGAAGGCAGAGGGCAGGTGAGAATGCGGGGGTCTGGCCCCATCCCTGAACTAACACAAATCTCAGGGCTTTTGACCTTCTGCGGACATGGAACTGGAGTCCAGGGGGCTGCGACTCTGCTGACTTAGGGTCTGCAGGCCATGTGAGACTTGCTCTATTCTCTTCATCAACACAGTGAGGCCAGGTTGCCCAGCTGGGGTGGCTACACAGGATATGCCACAATGAGCACGAGGAAACTCTAGTCTGTGGAGAGACTGACACTTCATTCAGCCACTGGACAAATATTGGCTGAGGGTGGGGCTGGGGATACAGCCAGATTCCTGCCATCCTTGTGGAGCCTACATTCTTTTGGGGGAGCTGCGAGGAAGAAGGGGAGAGGACCTGTTGAGCTTCCGGGGGCGACAGTGAGACATGAACGGAGAGAGAAGAAAATGACGACAGTCGGAACAGGAACTGAGGATTCCCCACCCTCCATCAACCAGAAGGCTAAGGTTAGCGTCTCCAGGTTCTGAGATCACGCAAGGTGCACGTGGTACCAGGTGGGGTGTCTTTCGATTTCAAGGGACGGGATGGGGCAGACTGCAGTCAGAATGCCACGACAGCCTCCACAATCCCCATGGCCTCAGTCCCCAAACAGGACCACGGACCCTGTGGGGTGTCCATGTGCTGGGTGAGGAAGATGGTGTAGGAAGGGGCCTTTGCTAATTTCTTTATCAACTTGTTAATGTAATTATGTGCTCAGAGAGTTTACAAGATGGACATCTGGGGTATAATCTGTATCTCTAGGTCAAACATGTATTAAACAAAGCTGGAGATTCACACCACGGTTAGTTCAGGCCTCCTGGGCTAGCAACAGGAGGGATGAAGGCCACACACAATAAATTGTTAATCTGTTTAATGCCCACTGGAGGATGTGAAAAGCCTGTGAAGTTGGCATCAAACTATGCCTCCACTCCTCTGGGTATTTCAACAAAAAGACTGTCCTCAAGCATCTTAGTAATTCAAGCACTGCTACGTATGATTTCTTTCAAAACTCATGCATAAAGGCGAGCCAAGGGATCTCTGCTGCGTCAGGACCCTGCTCAGAATATATGAGCTGCATGCAAAGCAGGATTAAGGTGCTGGCCCCAGGCAGCGCCCCAGGACCTCTCCTGTGAGAATCAGTAAGGTGCTCCTGAGAATTCCACCGTATTCTTTTGTCCTTTCAAGGTAGCAGGTTTCTGGAAGGGAAGACTAAGGGGAGCGGATGTGGAAGTTGAAAAGGAGGATGGGACAGTGGAGGCTGGCCAGTCCTCTGGCAGGCTGTCAGACAGCAAGGAAACAGCATCATAGCATGCTGAGAGCCAGTTCAAAGGAAGGTCCAAGCGGAAAGGCTGTGTCTAACACCTTTATGGCTGCTCCCCGAGGCTTGCAGGATCTTAGGTCCTCGACCAAGGATAGAACCCGTGCCCTTAGCAGCGAGATCGTAGAGTCCTAACCACTGGACCACCAGGGAAGTCCCCATGCCTAACACCTTTTAACACCACAGTGCCTGGTGTCATGTCCAACTTTCTGAGCAATTTCATCAGTGCCATTCACAAGTCCCACAAAAACTTCTTAGCGACACTAGGACAGATATACACACTGAAGGGCTGTCTGATGGGAAACAACTCTGTGGGCTGGGCAGGGGCAGAGGGTGCTGGGAAAAACCCAGGAGACGGGGAAGGGAGGAGGGAGGAATGGCACTGGAGAGTTGACGAGCCACAGAAAAATCAGTGTCACTGTCCTATCCCTGCTGCAGAAGCAGAAAGGTCACGTGTGGGCTTTCGAGGTACCACTGTGTGTAGACAGACAGCAGCCTCCAGATGAGAGCTGTTTATAACTTATACCTGAGAGTGTGCCCTGTGCCCCTCACATTAGGGAGCGCACCAGTGCATCACTACAGTGAGTTCATTCAAGCGTCCTAACCAACACCCTGGGAGGTATGAGCTCCTCTCTCCCCTCACCACAGGGCTCTGGCACATGCCCTTCCTGTTGCTGGAAGACCTTTCCTCCCCAACCCTGCCTTTCTTCATCTTCACTTGGCGGCTTTCTTTAGGTCTCTGCTTAATCATCCCTTCTTCAGAGAAACTCTGACGGAGTTTTTAAAAACTTCCGTTCTTAGACTTTATGATCTTAGACTATTGTGGGCTGCTCGACAAAAATGGCTTGATAGTGATGAATGGAAGGGAAGACAGAATATTCATTTTTCTACAGCATAACAGTAATGAAACTCTTTAATTGGTATATTGTAGTGCTTGCATATAAATCATGTTTATGCAAAAATTTATATAACTTTTGTCACTGATGGAATCTAATCATTTGAGACACAAGCTTATGAATAAAAGTACAGTGATATTCACAAAACCTCACAGGGTTTGGCTCAGAATCAAAACATGTAGAGAATGATTCTGTTTGCAAATTGGGAGGGTAATAAATTATTGAAATTTGTACTTTCCCCACACTAATCATCTGCAATTCTTGATTTGGGGTATATTTGTTTTTCAAAGGTGATACTTGGAAGAAACACGGAAGTCTTGAATCGGCTTTCTGCTGACCACTGAAAGTTTTCTAAATGGCTGGATAAAGTCCTCAGGAGGGCACCAGACTGAAGACAGACACTATTAAACATGTTCTACACAAACTGAGCTCACAAAAAACACATGCTGACCTCACATGTTTCAGACGTGCCCTTTATCCTTCCAAAAACACATCTTCTCATTTTATCTAAACTGCCTAGATAGTAAAATTTTATCCTGTTGCCGTAAGAAAGCTTTTATTATTAAAGCAATAAGGTGTAAGGAGAGGAAGATTACCGTGGCGAAGGCTTTAGGGTTTATTATATAGTTAATCACAGAGATAAAGTGTCATTTTATAAAAATGTTTCCACTGTCTTGCTTCCTTTCTATAGAGGACTAATCATAACAATAATAAAAAGAATCTGAAAGGCACTTCCGCAGGAAGAGATTTATCACGTTCTTCTCTGTGAAAGACTTCTTTAAATGTGGAGGCGAAGACAGAGAGACAAAACGGCTTCATTTGAGAGCTCGGAGGAGCGATGTAGAGTCGGGTGTGTTTCATGAATAAAGATGCCCTGATGGGGAGCGGCCACTGGACCGTCATTGGGTGAGAAGCTGGAGGGCAGAAGCTACTGGCAGACACTGACGAAGGGAAGGTAGGATTTCAAAGGGAGCTGAACAAGATCAGTCTCCAACAGCAGCCGGAGTCAGATGTTAAAGAGTTAAAACTAGGCCACACTTCATCTTCCCATGCTGGCCTCAGGGAGGCCGTAGTGAGAGAAACTGCTTGTGAGCATCTGATCCCAGACAATTCTGCTTCATGACCTTCTGGTGGATGAAGTGCTTCCATGCAGAGCTTTAACTCCTGGGCTGCCAAGCAGAACCAAGTGGAGCAGAGCTTGAGGAAGCAGACACAGCCCGTGCTCACCGGGAGGGTGAGCATGAGGCAGAGCCTCCGGACCACCGGTCCCTTAAGAGAGAAAAACGTTGTGGAGACTGGACTTCCTGATGATCCAGTGGTGAAGACTCCACCTGCTAAGGCAGGGTACACGCTTCGATCCCTGGTCTAGGAAAATTCTACATGCCGCGGGGCAATTGAGCCCTCGAGTCACAACTACTGAAGCCTGCGCTTCTAGATCCTGAGCTCTGCTATAAGAGAAGCCACCACAATGAGAAGCCCATACACCACAACTAGAGAGTAGCCCCTACTCACTGCAACTAGAGAAAAGCCCACGCAGCAACAAAGACCCAATGCAGCCAAAATAAATAAATAATTTTTAAAAAGAAATGTGGAGATGGCTAGGGAGCAATGATTCTACTGAATGCTAAGGGGACCTATTGACAAACCTAGACAGCATATTAAAAAGCAGAGACATCACTTTGCCAACAAAAGTTGGTACAGTCAAAGCTATGGTTTTTCCAGTAGTCATGTATGGATGTGAGAGTTGGACCATAAAGAAGGCTGTATGCTGAAGAATCGATGCTTTTGAACTGTGGTGTTGGAGAAGACTCTTGAGAATCCCTTGGACAGCAAGGAGATCAAGCCAGTCTATCGTAAAGGATATCAACCCTGAATATTCATTGGAAGGACTGATGCTGAAGCTCTAATACTTTGGCCACCTGATGTGAAGAGCCAACTCACTGGAAAAGACTGATGCTGTGAAAGATCGAGGGCAGGAGGAGAACACGGGGACAGAGGATGAGATGGTCGGATGGCATCACAGACTCAACGGACATGAGTTTCAGCGAATTCTGGGAGACAGTGAAGGACAGGGAAGCCTGGTGTGCTGCAGTCCATGGGGTCGCAAAGAGACACAACTTAGCAACTAAACTTGCAACAACAACAACAAAAGGGGATGTCTCACCTCTCCTTGCTGTTGCTCAGTCACTCAGTCGTGTCTTTTCCTGGCCTGGATCAAATAGCTTAAAGCACGTCAATGAGAAGCCATAAAGCCAGACTTCCTATATAAACAATTTCCATTTATTTCACTAAAGGGAAACGGTAATGTACAAATATCTCCCCTCATCTTGGGCTCTGCTCCTTACTGCGGCATCAGAAGTAAGAACTGTGACCAGGGGAGGAATGCCAGCTGAGCGCCTGGCAGCCATAGTGCCTAGTGGCTGCTATGTGGACCCTGAGCTGGGAGCAGGTGCTGCTGGAAGAGACCACCTGGACTGCTCAGGAGTTTAGGCCCCTACATCCCGTGCCCTGGAAGAAAGGATTGTGCCCACCAGGTGGAGGGCAGAAAACCTCCCTTTATCCACTTAGGGAATACTATACTATTACCACGGGAACCATTTCTAGTCTGCTCCCCCACATACTGCCAAGAATTCTTGGGCCCAGGGCAAAACTAGTCAGCGGTTTCAGTTCACCCATTTCTCAACTATTGCTGCTGTCAACAAAGGTGTTCCTGGCCTGACAGGAACACACACAGCAAGACTACATGTGGTTCTTTATTCCTGGGGTCAGGAGAACAGGTGCCTACAAATGGTGCCCATGCTCTTGCATGGCTGCCAGTTCCCTGTTTCTCCTTTCTCCCTTCTGCTCCTTGAAGACTAGCAGAATATGCCACCCCAAAATACGGCACTTTGGTATATTGATTACTGTGAACACTATGGGCAGTGAAAAACAGCAAATGCAGGGAGACACTTTCTCCGATCTGCTTCAAGACAGATTGTCCAAAAGGAGCTCAGCTGTCATACACCCACCTCCTTTCCCAGCAGTTTTCATCTAACAGGGAGGATGCTGACTCTCATCACAGGAGAGACTAGAATTGACACCACCAGTCACTGTCACAAACTGTCATACCTCCTGGGCTTCCCAGGTGGCGCTAGCTGAGTGTGCTGCAGTCCATGGGGTGGCAAAGAGACACAACTTTGTCTCTTGGCAAACAATGTCAGACTTTATTTTTTGGGGCTCCAAAATCACTGCGGATGCTGATTGCAGCCATGAAATTAAAAGACGCTTACTCCTTGGAAGGAAAGTTATGACCAACCTAGACAGCATATTAAAAAGCAGAGACATTGCCAACCAAGGTCCGTCTAGTCAAGGCTATGGTTTTTCATGTGGTCATGTATGGATGTGAGAGTTGGACTGTGAAGAAAGCTGATCAGCAAAGAATTGATGCTTTTGAACTGTGGTGCTGGAGAAGACTCTTGAGAGTCCCTTGGACTGCAAGGAGATCCAACCAGTCCATTCTAAAGGAGATCAATCCTGGGTATTCATTGGAAGGACTGATGCTAAAGCTGAAACTCCAATACTTTGGCCACCTCATGCGACGAGTTGACTCACTGGAAAAGACCCTGATGCTGGGAGGGATTGGGGGCGGGAGGAGACGGGGACGACAGAGAATGAGATGGCTGGATGGCATCACCGACTCGATGGACATGAGTTTGAGTGAACTCTGGGAACTGGTGATGGACAGGGAGGCCTGGCTGGAGAAGGAAATGGCAACCCACTCCAGTGTTCTTGCCTGGAGAATCCCAGGAAGAGGGGAGCCTGGTGGGCTTCCGTCTATGGGGTCACATAGAGTCGGACACGACTGAAGTGACTTAGCAGCAGGGAGGCCTGGCGGGCTGTGATTCATGGGGTCGCAAAGAGTCGGACACGACCGAGTGACTGAACTGACTGAAAGAACCTGCCTGCCAATACTGGAGACATAAGAGACATAGGTTCGATCCCTGGCTCAAGAAGATCCCCTGGAGGAGGGCATGACAACCCACTCCAGTATACTTGGCTGGAGAATTCCATGGACAGAGCAGCCTGGTGGGCTACAGTCCATAGGGTCACAAGGAGTCAGACATGACTGAAGTGACTTAGCAGCAGCAGCAGCAGCATCCCTTCCATTTGCTCGTATAAGGACCAGTTCATCTTTCCTAAAAATCATGTATTCTCCCCTTAGAGATCTACATGCCTCTCCTCTTTCCCTATTAAGATGGTATTTAATCCTGAATTCCAGGCCACCATGGGGACTTCACTTTTCCCTAAGTGTCTCCCATGTGTATATGAGGTGTCCACGTTAATACACGTCTATTTTTCTCTTGTTAATCTTTTATAACAGGGTCTCAGTCAAGAGCCCAGGAGGGTGGAGGGTAAATATTCTTCCTCCCCTGCATGTCGCCCTTCCCTGCCCTGCCTGCTGGTCACTCTTCTCACCACTCACCAGTTTCCACGACACCCCTTCATTCACTTCCCATGTGATCAGGTCCTCCTGAGTTATCCCAGAAATGGCTCTCCTAACCAGCTCCACTTGCCAGTGTACCACTTCAGCTCATTATCAAGGAGCCGGCTATGCTCAATTATTTAGCTTTCTGCTGGGATTTCTGAGTCTTTTACCCTCTACTCTGTCCACGTTTGCATCTCAGTTTCACAACAACCCGTGTTCTTCTTATAATTGGGATTTTTTTTTTTCTGAATGCAGCAGTGATTTGACAATTGATCTAAACATTTCTTGAATTCCAACGTGTTGTGCAATAAACATACAAAACCGAACATGCATGTCTACAGCCTGTCAGCTGGGGTTGGGATGCAACTCTTTGAACAGCTGCCTAGAAATCGTGACTCTCAGGGAAATAAAGTAGAATGTTTCTGAGCACGAATCAGAGTTAACACGTACGGCAGAGCTACACCGCCCTGGCTGCCAGTGAACGTGGCAGCTGGGCTCCATTTGCCAATCAGGTTGAGGCCATTTTTTCCCTTTTTTTTAAAATCAGAGGTAACATAACCCGATAATGTTAATACCTCGTAGTCTGCATATTTTATATTGGAATTAGATAACGATTTAAATTACAGTTGATGAATATTTCACCACACCATCTGAGGTGCATAGTCACGTGCAGATGAAGCATAACGACTAACTCTCAGCACAAAATCCTGGAGTTCCTTACACACAATAGTTAATTGAAAAACAAACAAATACGGACAGGGATTCCTTTTTCTTCTTGGAATTTAAGAAATGACATCAGAGTTGCGAAATCCTGCAAGTTCTACAAATCCCACATCATCACACGTTCGATTAAAAAGTATCTACATTCCTTATATACCTCTATTTAGAATTTTACATCTGATTTGACTTAATAACATAATTTCTTATCTCTGCTGACTACTTCTTAGTTTTGTTTCTTTCCATGGAGATCAGCATTCAGGGAAAGTAACTTATCTATATTTCGGCTTCTATAGGTATAAAAATGATATGACTTACTACCATCTCCTTTCTTAAAAAAATAAAAGAACAACAAAACTACATCTATGAAAAAGAAAGCAAACTTCTGTCTGTGGTGTTGACTGTCTTACAGCACAAGGGTACCACTTAAGGAAGTAACATTCTGCATTTATTTCATTTTGTGCTAAGTCACTTCAATCGTGTCTCTCTTTGTGACCCCATGGACTGTAGCCCACCAGGCTCCCGTGTCCTTGGGATTCTCCAGGCAAGAATATTGGAGTGAGTTGCCATTTACTCCTTCGGGGGAATCTTCCAAACCCAGGGATCAAACCTGCATTGCCTTTGTCTCCTGCACTGGTAGGCAGGTTCTTTACCACTAGCGCCACCTACAGCTCTACTTCATTTTACATGCTCATTAAAAAAAAAACAAAAAAACACAAAAAACTGGGAAATGTAGAAAGGAAGATAAAACAAATTTTAAAATAAAATGAGGTAAAATCTTTGTCTCATAGCCAAAATACAGCCAATAACTCTAAACACTATTGCATTTCCCTCCAATTTGGGGGGAAGAGGGCATCTAGGCAGAAGCCATCATGGTGATGAAATCAGTTAACACATACCCAGGAACAGAGACTAGAAGAGATTGATAGGGCCAGAAAAAGTCACAGAAATGTTGACCCACTTCCGACCCAAGGCAGTCAGGCCTCGCCTCCACTGCTCTGGCCTCCTGAGGGCTCCTGCATCCTTTGACTCTTGTGTGAAGAGGAGAGAATGTGTACTTCTTGGTTTGGGCCAAAAGTCTGTCACCAGCCAGCATCTCCAGGCTCATCTGTTGCCCCTCATTTTCAGGACCTGCCCCAGCCAATGGCTTCCCAAATAGAGGCATAAGGAAAATAGTAAACTGCATGTACATACATTTTTTTTTTAAGCTGAGCTATGTGGCATGCAGGATCTAATTCCCCAGCCAGAGAGCAAACCTGTGCCCCTGCATTGGAAGTGCAGAATCTTAACCACTAGACCACCAGGGAAGTCCCGGTGTTTACTTTTCATTCCAAAAAGTAGACTTTCCCAATCTTCAGTATACAGATTAACCATAGCACACATAAATTATTTATAAATAAATTTTTTGGTTTGAGAGGGATGTGCTCAAAATTCACTTCGATGGAGTGAGACTGAGGACACACACTCCTCTCAAATCATGTTGTGGTCTCTCTTATTTTCTGGTTCCTTGTGTTATTTCTTCTGCATGGAATCCTTTTTCCCTCCCAGGATGACAAATCCCCAGTCTTCCTTCAAAGACCAGCTCAAATGTCACCTCTGTGGCGCACCCTCCCTACCTGGGCGGTATTGGTCTCTCCTCCCCCAGGCCCAGCTCCACTGCAGTACTTGCCTTCGTGCATTGTGCCTACATTCACCCACTAGCCCTGGGGTTCTACTGTGTCGGGTGGATGAACGAAGAGAAGGGAAGGGAAGGTAGAGAGAAGGCAAGACAGGAAAAGGGAAGGGAGGCCTGATGTGGCGACAGCTGTGGCCATTCGGAATCAGGGCTTCCTTTGCCTTACATCTCTCTTTACCAGGGAGTAGACGGTTAAAAAGCTGTGACGAAATATCCGTATCTTATAGCCACAATCCAGTGTATGCTCAGTAAACAGAAAGGTGGAATGGATTCACTTCCTCCCAGTGTCTTGGTAGAGAGGAAAAGATGTTTACTAAATGTTTACCTGACAGAGAAGAGAACCGGTCCAGACTGAACTTCCAATCATGGACCAGGCAAGAAATTTTCTAGAATTATCTGCAGAGTGCATATCTTGTACATGAATCTTCATAAAACTCCAGAAAGTGACAGTAGCCCTGTTTTGCATCTGAGTAGAAGTTAGGAAATGCAACCATATTTGGTACTAGAATATGTGGAGAGGAGAATTAAATCCTATCCTGTCTAAATCCACACCTCATGCCTCCTAATTAAGTTGTTAATAAACCCAGGAAGATGTCACTTTTGTTCCAATAGGGCCTATTAAGTACCAAAGGTAACAGTCACTGGAGCAATAAGGTAACATACATGTAAGGAAATCTACTGTATTCGCTTCAGGTACAGCTTTTATATGATTTGCTGTTATGCTAGATGATAAATTGTCCCAAATTGCTCCTTGGTCTCATTTGACTCTACACTCTCACTCTGTACTGGTCTAATAAATACAAATAAGCTCCAAGATATACTCTGAAATTGTGATCTAGGATATTCTACTTTCCAAACAATAATGTATTTTATATTTATCGGAACAAGTTTGTCTTATTCTCTCAGTGAAAATGGATTATATTTTAAATTAAAAAAAACACACACAAATGATACATGCTCTCTTGGGATTGTATAGTTAGAACACTTTGCTTAATTCCTTTTTATATTTCTGTTCTATGATGAAAATGTAACGATTCCTATTCGGGAGCATGTTCTGAAGCTGATTTGACGTGTAGCCTTCATTTGCTGAAAAGATTCAGAAGTCTTTTCAGATTTCAAGCTGAAATCAGAACCAACTTCTTATCCTCTAGCTCTTCTTCTGGGATTATTATTCTGCAAGAGAGCTGCAGTGAAAGAAAGCTAACTTCCAACGCTAAGTGTGCCGCTGACAAGATGTATGGAGGTAATCACACGTGGAGCTCACCTAGGCTATTAATACAAGGTGCTATTTATGCTGGTTCCCCGGGGACCATATCCAAACTGAAAAGGCCAGTTCTATACTTTTTGTATTTATCAGCCTGCTCTTCCTTCATGTTGACTGATTCACTCAGTCCTTGCAATGGCCCTGGGGAAACATCTAAAGCGGAGAAAAACCTTGGGGAGGAAAGACAAGAGGAAAAGAGAAGCTTTCACTTCCCAAGAGTGAGCTACCCCTATTTGGAATGACACATATTCATGAACAAGGGAAGATTTGAAATGTGTTGTGCCACGGGGACTTGCCATAGACTCAAAGTCACAGGAACCTTGAGGTCCTCCATGGTATAAGGTATTTACCCTTTTCACAGTTTCAGAAATGGATCCTGGAACTGACTTCTGTTTATTGGACTCGTGCCGAGTAAGGAAAAGGAGTCATTTTGGGCAGTTTGTCAGCTAGGCCAGTGACAGAAAAGCACACATACAGCTCTCTTGAGGCATAAATATATTTATTAGCTTCTTCTACTACTGTCTCGATATCCTTTGCAGGTGTATGCTCATCTCCATAATGTGCGTTCTTTTAATATGCTGGCATAATCTCCAGTACCGAGTGTGGGGAGAAGGAACGGATTTGTCTAATTTCCACAGGATAACACAAGTCACTAGCAAGTAGGCACTTGGAAAAAACATCTGATGAGAAGAAAAGAGATTAGTCAGAAAGTCTTGTTTGGACAGGCTTTGATCAATGAAAAGATTGTATTCCCTTGCAGGGCAGAAGGATGTAGAGACTCTGTATTAAACTTCTTGGAAAAAACATAAAATATGTAAACTCTTGGTTTTATCTGCATCATGTGTGTAGGCTAAGGAGTTGGCACAAATCTAGCAATTATTTAACATGTTGTTGATATTTTAACAGGAAACCAAAGGCCTGTTAAAAGTCCTCACGTGACAATACTAAGTGACTACAAAGGTTCCTAATGTCAGCTCTCTCTCCGATTGGCAATCCTGTAATAAACATCTTTGTTGAAGGGTACAGAGAAAAGCATCACTTTATTACTGACCAACA
The DNA here is from genome assembly GCF_049115385.1 of Moschus berezovskii. Lineage (NCBI taxonomy): Eukaryota > Metazoa > Chordata > Mammalia > Artiodactyla > Moschidae > Moschus > Moschus berezovskii. Next base: position 47,673,241 of record NC_142461.1, read on the forward strand.
CACAGGTCCAGACTCTCTCGATGCACTCAGAATGCTTCCTATTTCAGTCACACAGTTTTACAATGGAGTCTCAACTCATTACCCACACTGACATCCACATCCTCCATGTGACTGAACTCAAAAGCTAGATTTGCTTGTTGTCATAGCATCTATTCTGAGGCACAGATCTGATTCTAGGACCTGTTTCACCTAATATATATTTCCCCTGTACTTACCTATCAAAGTAGACAGAGTGCCTTCATTTCAATATTCTCCTAATTAAAAGAGGGTAATTCTCTTGTATTAAGAGAGGGTCAACAAATACTTGCCCAACCACTACAGCATGGTAAGACTTCAAAAAGACCTTCTGTTGTCATTCAGTTTAAATAGCACAAGGGCAGGCCCATCTGAGGATGTCACTGGCACCAGAGTACTTGGATATATACCATGTGTGGCCAGAAGCACCAAGCAATATTGCTGCCTGGCTAAAGCCAGAGGAAAATAATACTTCCCCAGACAGACACTTAATGGAACAATTCCCTACTGTATATATCTTTACATGCCTCAGATCTTCATCTGAATCCGGGTTCCCCACTGTGTTATTTGGTTTCATTGCAAAATGAGAAGAAAAAAAAAAAGACTCAGCAGAGACAGCATGGTGAATGAAAGTGACGGTCTATCACCAGCTACAACTTTCAGTTCTTAATTTTTCCATTTTCTCCTAAGAACTGACTTGAATTCTATAATGAAAAATAGACAAAGAAGCAAAGTCCTCAATTTTCTACACTTCAGTGTAATTGTTTCTGCTGGTCTTAAGGAAACAAAAGTGTAATTTGACCTTTAAAATGTGTAGCAAGAAGGTTTATGTTTCAGGAAGTACGTGAGGAATGCCTTTCTACTGCACTGCTGTGAAAAGAGAAGACACTATGGCTGCATTGGGGGGTATGTGAATGATTTGGGCATGGAAAGGAAATCTCCCTTCTCTTGTCTGCAGTGGTGGATTAGGAGGGCTGCTGGAAGTGGGGGAAGGGGGTTGCAAAGGGAGGACGCTCCACGCTTCACTCAAGGAGCTGCAGCAGACCATGCAGAAGGACTGGTGCAATCTTTGTCTCCTTTCCCTCTCACGCAGGCTTTCTCAGACTTATCGATGTCTTGGACTAGATCATTCTTTGGTAGGGGTGGGGTAGGCTGTCCTGTGTGTACTAGGATAAGTATTAATAGTGGCATCCTGATGTCTGCCTGCTAGATGCCAGTAACACTAACTCTCTGCAGCTGTGACAACTTGAAGTATTTCCAGACATGCCAACTGTCTCCCTCGGGGAAGGCAAATTCATCTGGTTGGGAACACTGCTCTAGCCCCAGACATATCACCCTCCTTTGTGGGACTCTCAATCTGTGGTTTTCAACCACAGATGCACAAGAGAATCACCCGGGGATCTTTAAAAACAAAAACCCTATTTCTGGGTTCACTTATGCCCAGTGAAATCAGCATCTCTGGGGCTGGTACCAAAGCAGAGGATGACCACAGAGCTCTAGAGTTTGTAATTATAGTGCATACACACATACTTTGGTACTGAGAGAAGTAAATATTAATTATCAGGCATCATCTTTCAGTCAATGCTAAGTTATTCACAAAGAGAACAAATAAAAAACCCAAAGGGCACAGAAAAACTTGGCTTTTAGCACTGTATGGAGAGCCGGGTATTAGAAAAGGCAGCTAAAAGTTTGGGGAGTTTGAGCAGGGGGAGGGGAGGAAACAACCAAAGAAGAAGAATCCTGTTATGTGATAAATCTGCAAAAGTGTAAACAAATGCTCTCATTTGGACTCAAGCTGAAGTAGTTCTAAGACTGCCTGCTCCAAGAATTTGATGTTATTCGGGCACCCGAGAAGCAGCAAAGTGGGAATATGGGACAGACTGCTGCCTGGCTTGCTCTGAAATGCAGCAGCCCCACTGACAATTTCTTCTTCAGGAGGCCTTCTAGAGTTCATATCCCAGAAAAAGACACAGCATTTAAAATGTCACAGCAGTGATATCTGGTATGTGTGTGGAGCCACCCTGCTGACCACCCTGGTGGTCTGTGTGTGGTTCTGTTTGGCTACCCACAGGGCTTTAGCAGCAGATAAAGAGCCCTCCTTGAGAGGGGGATTTGAGAGATGCACAAGATATAAGTGGCTTTCTCTTTAGCCAGCAATTCTCACGTTTAGAGTCATTCTTTTGGCTGGAGGAGAGCTTTAACAGACTCTGTTAGCTGGTTAATATGCAAATCTGTCACTCTGGCGGGGGCAGGGGTGGGGGAAGGATCACACGGTCATCAAAACGAAGAGATTACTAGTGACACAAAATGAGTTTCAGTCATTAAAAGGAAGAAAAGAAAAAGGAGACAGAGAGCCCATTACAAGGTCCTACGGTGTAGTAGGGGCTTCCTGGGTGGCTCAGCAGTAAAGAATCCACCTGCCAATGCAGGGGACCCAGGAGATAGAGGTTCAATCCCTGGGTTGGGAAGATGATCTGGAGGGAGGAAATGGCAATCTGCTTCAGCAAAATTCCATGGACAGAGGAGCCTGGTTGGCTACAGTCCGGGGGGTGGGGTGTCACACAGTGGGGTCACATAGAGTCGTTCACGACTGAGCAACTGAACAGGCACGCATAATGTAGTGACTGGGGTCGCAGTGAGGAACCCCCGGCCTATAAGGGGGAGTAGGAGGCTCACCTGCCATGGCAGGAGGGAGTGAACTCCAAGATTGAGGGAAAGCCGACAGAGAAAGGGAAGGTGGGTGAGGGCTTACAGTCGGGGGAGCTGGGAAACTTCTGACCTACTTCCAACTTCCTGTCACTGTTTCAAGAGAAAATAAACACAGGTCCAGGAACATGTCTGGCCACTTTATACAGGAGGCATGCTTTGACTGATTTCCCTTTCCTTTTTGAAAGCAAAGCGGCCTAAACATATTATCCCCTCCAGCCCCCATTCTCTGCAACCCGGTTACCCAGCACATACCCTAACCCTTTGGCTCCTTACCATCTTCCGTTTTCTTTAGGAATGCTTTTAATTAGATGTTAAACTGACAATAGCACCTAACAATTTTTTACAGCTCTATTTTGGAATCCTTTCTCCCCCAGCATATGGCAAAACTATCAAGTATTACTCTCCTTCCTCAATGTTTTTTGAATTTAATGTTTTATTGCTCGTTTAAAGCCGTCAACATCAACTTGGCCATGCACACACAGATTTGTGAGAAGCTAGACTAGTCTGCACACAAAGCAATTAAACCTGGCAGCTATGATTCGAAAGGATGAATATTTTCCAGTTGTGGTAGGGGGCCAATCATATAGGAAAGAAACCAGCTGCTTCATGTTAGTTCCTGATGTGACTTTTCACACAGACGCTCATGTTGCAAAATTTATTTTCTGTGAAGATATATTGAGAGGGTATTGTGTCATTTTTGTTCCCCCTCTTAAATCCCTAATTCTTTCTGGAAAAATGAGAAGGAGCCATGTAATGATCGTTTAGCGCTGTGTAACTGTGTCCTGGTTAAGTGCCAACTCTGATATTATAAGTTAGCTACTTAATGGCTTTCTTCAGTAACATATTGAGCAAAACATTCTTCACAGCCAGATTGGGAAGGACAAGCATTTCCTTCATTTTGCTCAGACACCCGTCACAGTACTGAGCATGTGCAAACCATGGCTTTCTCCCAACCTCACACAATTCATTCTGGTAAATTCCAGCTTGGGGGTGGGTGAGGATTTAGTTACTCGGGATTCACCTCCTGAAGCTGGTGCTTTGGTAGCAAAGTGAATATGAAGGGTGGGTTTTTTTTTTTTTTTTTTTTGTAAACTGAGTGTCTATTTATTTCTAAACTACACACAGTGCCTATTGAGTGCTTAGGTGAGAGAACAGGGTGGCCCCGAGGAAGGGAATGAGAAGCTGCAGAGGGATGTACTCCACACCCCTGTTGCTTGTGTACCACGTGAGCCAACAGCTGCCTCAGAACCGGCACTCCTGGAAATCTCCAGAGGACTCTACATCCTCCAAATCTGGACACACTCTATGGTACAACCCTGAGGTTTCCATTGTACTAAATGAATAGGGCAGAATTCAAAATTCTCTCTAGTGCTTAGAGTTCGTGATTTCAGCACCACTAGGAAAGTTTCATTTTTTAAGCTTTTAAGCTGCCTTCTTCTATTTCGTGACCCACTATTTTTTCAAGAGCACCACAATCCTTAAGATCCAGCCTTTGCTCCTCAGAAAATGAGAGGCTTAATTCAAGCACATGGCCCTGTTGCCTGGGCAGCATACTTATTTCGAGTAGAGGCAAAGTTTTTCCCTTTGGCATAAATGCATGTTTGTGGTTGATAAAAAATACTTTAGTTTTATGTTCAAGTTAACATTTGTGTAATTATTTTGGGATTGTTTTGCTGAAGGGTTAGGTTAGAAAGCAAGTGGTAGTGTTTTCTCCTTTTGCAGCAATACCATACAGAAAGCAGTTGATCTAAATGTTCTCTTGTTCAGTTTGGAGGGAAAATGTCCTTTTGTCAAGGAGGTGACTTTTAAACAGCCGTATTGCTTTGGCAGAGCTCATTCAGAAGCCATCCTTCCCATCAGTATAAAACACAATGTGAATTACAAGCAAAGATACGCATTTTCCCTGGGTGCTGACTTTCCTGGCCCCACACTTCCCGCTCTTGAGGAGTAAAGCACTCAAAGAATCTGTTATAAATCTCAAGATGTCTCATGAGCCATGCGATGTTCATTTTACTAAGGAAATAAAATAAAAAATAAAAGGACTCAGAGCAGCTGGAGGAGAGAGGTAATTTGAGGTCATTGCTACACTCTGTCGATTAGTGTGTGAGTCACTCAGATGGAAGGTGTCACACATAGGCCTCAGAGGAAGACTATATTCGAAAATGCCACACCAAAGGACAAGACAGAGTAGTCTTCTGTGAGCAGCCTCCAGACAGAGGCTCCAGACAGAGGCTGGCAAACCATGACCCCCCTGAGCCAGATTTGGCCCCTGCCTCCGCAGGCTCTCCGGCTGCTCCCACACCCCAATAGCAGACCTGAGTAGGAACACACAGAACTTACAGCCTGTAAAGCTTAAGGTTTTTAACCCGCCGGCATTTTACAGGTGACGTGTGCTGACTCTGGCTCCAGAGAACAGGTCTGGATGTTGCGTGTTCTTTTATTTATTTTTAAAACTTTATTTATTCATTTTTTGGCTATGCTGGGTCTTCGCTGCTGCACACGGGTTTTCTCTATTTGCAGAGAGCCGGGGCTCCTCTCCAGCTGTGGTGTGCAGGCTTCTCACTGTGGTGGCTTCTCCTGTTGCGGAACAAGGGCTCTAAGGTGCTTAGGCTCAGTAACTGTGGCACTCTGGCCTTGTTGCTCCATGGCATGTGGGATCTTCCTGGACCAGGGATTGAACCCATGTCCCCTGCATTGGCAGGTGGGTTCTTAACCGCTGGAACACCAAGGAAGCCCCTGAGCATGCTTTTACATATTAGGGTAACTTAAGGATAAATTAAGGAGAAGGGGACGACAGAGGATGAGATGGTTGGATGGCATCACCGACTCAATGGACTTGGTTTTGGGTGGACTCCGGGAGTTGGTGATGGACAGGGAGGCCTGGCGTGTTGCGGTTAATGGGGTTGCAAAGAGTTGGACATGACTGAGTGACTGAGCTGAACCGAACTGAACTGAAGGATAAATTGGAAAAGTCGTGTAACTGTAAAATTTAAAAATAAATGATAATAATAGTAATAATAACACTTTTTATTTGTATAGCATCTTTACCTTCTCCAAGTACTTTCAGACATATTTTTGGAGTTTGCTTTGAACAATTAGTGAGGTTATAATCTGATCAAACAGAGAAGTGTTCCACTGGGTGGAGGGTAAATGATTCCTCACTGAATGATAACTGAAGGAGATGGTTTGTTTTCAAGTCCCTGGTGACTTATGCCCCCCTGGAATCTCACATTCTAAGTAGCAGATGATTTAAAGTTTGAGACTTTTCCATTAGGTTACTGCTTGACATAATCCTTAGTTTTACACTATGCTACAGTCAGCAAAAAAGCACATCAATGTTAAAGAAAAGACTTAGAATGGGAAAAATATGCAGAAAGTGTGATCAAATTCTGGAATCATGAGAGGCCAATATAGGGAACATGCTATGTGAGCCTGGGCATTGTGGACATGTATTTTCTTTGTTCTAATTTTCCTCTTTAACACCACGATTTTTCTCCAGGGATTCAGGGTTCTTCACCTCTCAGTTCATGGAGTTCAGGTGGGGTTCCCCCCACACCCTGCCAATGTCCCACCGCTAACTCTCTGGGTAGGCACATGACTCTGGCCTGGCTAGTGGGAAGACTGTCCCTGTAGCCACAGGGACTGGTTTATGGACAGATATATGACCCAACCCAGGCAATGGGAATTAGCCCTTTTGGACTGTTTTGTCAGAACTATTGGAAACGAAGTCCTCTCTCAGATCACGGGGCTAAAGATTATGTAAGCTTGGAGCTGCCAGCCTGTCATCTTTGCTGCTACATGGAGACACTGTGCCTAATAGTGAAGTCAAGAACAAGTAGAACCAGGAGACTGTGGGGGACACTGGGCAAGGAAAGGAGGCAGAGAGAGACAGAGAGGAATCTGAATCCTGCTAACATACTGAGCTTAGAACCAAATCTGCCTAAAGGAATTTCCTGGGATCTTCATGTACATCAGTAATAAATCCTCTTTTCTCTTTAACTACTGTGATTTGAGCTTCTGTCACTTGAAACTGAAAGTGTACTGATGGATACACTGAGAACATTTTCCTACTGATATTAACTTAATCTTTTTTACTAACAGATATTTCACTCTGACTGTGGCCACGAGCAAAAATATAAGGCTGAAAGAAATGTCTTCCATCAAAATCCATTGCAGAGCAGGGCAGGGCAGGACCAAAACCACACTGGCATACCATTTCTTAATTCCAGTCTTCAAGATACCAAGAATGGGGGTCTATCACTAAGTTTACATGAGCTGTTTCTGAATTTTGTTAAGGGAGCTTTTCTTATTTTATGATGATATCAGGCTGGAAAATATTCTTTCTGAGTAAGCATTCATGATGTTAACCTTCCAAAGATTTGTCAAAAACATCGTTTTTGAAGTTTTGTCCTTTATTTACATTGTGTTCTACATCACTCATATCCTTTTGACCCAACTTCAAACTCCAGCGAATAATGTCTATCAGGTTTCTCTTTATTTCAAATTTTCTCTTCTTTTCTATTCCCAAGATATGCATCTGTCAGCAGGGTTTACGATAACTTGCTGCAGTGTTGTTCTGTGATGTTTATGTATTAAATAAACAACATTTTCCATCTGATGCTTTTACCTATAGGAACAGCTCAAGTGCCATAAATTGATAGCTTCTAAGTGAAATTACTCACCAGTTGTGTAATTCAGCAAAGGCAGCTTTGATCTTCTTCACGGAACTATCTACTTCTTCCTTGATCATGACACGATATCTAGTTAGAGACACAGTACAGCGTTGCAAATCTTTCACCGATTTCTCAATATTTGGGCCTGAAATTAATGTCAAGAAAGAACATGTTAAATTGAACACTTTATTTTTTTTATTTCTGAGCTAAACAACAATGACAAAGGCAACTATATTCCCTTCCAATAAAAAGAGATCTTCTCTTGTTTTTCAATGAAAAAAAAAAAAAAAGTTCCATTAAGAGGATGTTTATAATCCCAATTTTTTAAAATCCAGAGTGGGTGGTTTGTGTGGTCCCTGAGAAGCTGTGATCTCACCAGTGGGCTCTCTGGCTGGGCCATTTTGGGCACATATGTCTCCTTTACCCTTTGGAAAGAGGCTCTGATCATTATGTTCTATTACAAACTGGGGTTTCTTAGAATCTGATACGTCTAAAGACCATTTGTGCTGCTGGCTCTCTCCATAAACACCACTCTGTGTGGTTTAAAGCCAGCAGGGCTTTTGGAAGAGGAAAATGACATAGAGGTTGGGAGAGGTACAAATGAGCTAGAGAGGACAGAGCATCTGTGCCAGGTACACTGGCTCTGGCCCCATCAGTCCTGAGCCAGGCCTGTAATTATAGCAGCAGTACTTAAAGCAGCTCTGTGGGTGCCAATCTTGCCTGATTTCCTGAAACTGTCACCAGGGTTTACAGATAGTGCAGAGCAAATAGGCAAATTGTACTTATCCCAACAAGAGAATGGTTTCTTGGGAAAAAAAATCCCTCTCAAGAAAAGTGAGAAGGTATAATCAAACCCAAGCCAAGGAAATCAGATACAACTGAGGCCTGAATGAGAATATTATTTAAATCCTCTGGTAATCAGAAAGGAAGTGATTTAGCCCCTTTCATGTTTAATACTAGTTATGCATAAAGTATCAATATATCAAAGTTCAAAAAGTAATCAAAATACAGTGTGTCCAATATAAAACCCTCCTTCAGTGTCTTTTGTCTGAAAGCTCTAACACAGAACTGAATTTACATGAGGAACATCATATCAGAAGACATGGTTGGCCTCTAAACTCATTTTCGGTCAATGCAAATTCAGAACCTGTATATCAGGGAAACATTCAACATTTACACGGCTAAAGAGGCTCCTGCATTAACATTTGCTTTATAGGATGTCAGGGAAACCAAGTGTTTGTGGTGCAAATTTATCCATGCCTAGAAAGAGAAGAATGGCCACAGAGAGGCAGAGGAAGGGGATATAATTCCACTTAAACATTCAAGACCTTTGATTAACAATGGAGGAATCATATCTGGTTTTCAATCTATGTGGCTCACAAAAAGTAATGCAATTTCATGTCCAACTCTCTTCACTAAGCAGCATCTTTTGGAAAGTTTTGTCATTTGGGTACTTCTCTGTGTGTGCAAAATATGTTGAATCATTTGTGCAAAAGAAATCACTTTACCTCTTTTCTTTGCCAACTCATCTGGCTTTATTTCAAGATGAGCTGCAGGGGCATTGGACTTAACAGGAGATGTTTTTGTCTTAGGCTTGCTTGGGTTACAAGGCTGCTCAGCTGACCACTGTAGGCCATCTGACCTCTCTGGTGTTCCATGTATAGGTTTGGGGTTCCCATCTAAGGACAGTTTCTGTTGCAGTGGTCTGTTGCCTTCTGTAAGAAAACACCAAATAATGACTGTGAAGTGATAAACTAAAAACACTGATGATCAGGTGATGGGGATGCCACAATTTTGAGTTTTGTTAACATGTTGGCAATATTTCCTTTCACTGCAAAGAGTCAATAAACTGTTTTAATAGACTCCCCAGAAGAGGAAAGGAGATACTAGAAAGAGCCTTGTACTTGGAGTTAGAAGACCTGAGTGGGTGTTTTGAGTCTAGTAATTACTTACAGAGTGACCCTAGGCAAGCCACTTATCTCTGAGTCTTAGTTTCCTCACCCATAACTACCCAGGAAGGTCCTTAGGAGACTTATACGCAAGAACAGTTCCCCCACTATTCAGTAAAGGCTTAGACGTCTTTAAGTATGATTTCAAATTGAGGCTATAAAAACATAGCCCTCCCATCTCCAAGTGCTACATCAATGTCTTGTGGTATTTTATTTGGAATTAATGAAGGCGGAAGAGGAGATAGGGCAAGAATGAAGTGACAACAGGTTCTATGATCATTTCATCTAATTTATGGAAGGATTAAATCAGGAAACATCATCACAATAACTCAACTATATTTAAAATCTAGAGAGTCAGATTCCCTCTGGAGCTTTAACAGATGTGGCAATAAATTAGCAGCACGTTGCTTTCGGCATCTTTTAAAGGTAGGTTCCTATTTAGTTATTGCTGGAGTGGATTAAATGGCACCTTAGTGGCCTGAAAAGGAAATGTGTCACACTTAACATCTTACAACCAGAGAGAGCTCTGGGTATGAGAAAAAGGGAAGCCAGCCTGTTTTTGCAGGTCAGGTTCTTGGAGAAAGTTGGGTGTAATAGAAAGAGTGTAGGTTTGGCACTTCTGACCTTCCTGATGTCTGGATTACCCTGTATGAATGAGTCCATTTCTCTGGCCAACTATGGCTCATACCCAAACTGAGCACAACATCACTGCTATGAAGCCCAGCCTCTGCCTCACCTCTCTCTACTTCCTGGTGCCTTGTTAAAACCTGTTGCATTAAATTCAACACAAGCTTTTCACGTCTGCTCCTTCCCTGCAGAGGCTAAGATGCCCTTAAAGGCAGATGCAAAATCTGATTCGTTTTTGAAGCTTCAGTACTTGTGTTTGGCTCAATGGCTATCTGTAGGATTGTGACTGAATTAAGGTATTCTTAAAATGATTTCACAGGAAAAAAAAAGAAACAAAGAATACCTTTCCTGACACTGTCACAAGCATTATAAAGAATACACTTGGAAAGTACAAAAGAATAGAATTTGGTCCTAGTCAGTTTGGTTTTAGACATTTGCCCATTTATGATGGGAATTCTGATTTTAGTTGAATCCATCATTTATTACCTATATATCAAAAAGGCACAGTCTACGTTTTATGGGCTGAATATTGAGTGCGTCTTAAAATTTACTTAAAGGGAAATTATAGCACACAGTGGAATGTTCAGCCCAGGTGGTGAACAAAGTAAATAAGTACTGAAAACATCATTTCCTCCAGTAATAAAACAGATTTGAATGATAGTATACAATTTTATCTTTAGTTATACTGAAGTTTGGCATTTCACTGCAGGGGCAGTGGTTGTCAAACTTTAGTGTGTATGACTTTTCCCCTAGTACTTATTGCAAATGCAAATTCACTGACACCACCTGCAGAAATTTTGATTCAGAAGTGGATCCAGGATTCAGCTTCCAGGTGTTTCTGTTGGGGTGGAGTTGGATGGTACCTGGCTAGTACCCACAACAGGAGAAACTCTACTGTGAAAGATGAAAAACTAATTTTTTGACGACTGTATAAATGTTTTGTTAAAAGTGAGTAAGTATAGGCTGGTTCCAACTCTCTCTAAATCACAGGTGAGATTCAGGTTTGATGAAATTCAATAAATTAAGACTCTAAAATACAGTTCATTGTGCACAGTGTTGTAAATTACTGTTATTCTTGAAAATAAGGGGGATTTCCATTATAGCCTAGTGGAAATAATGACCTTAGAACAGAAGAAAGAAATTATTCTGTTGAATGCAAAAGCATTTTAAATGGAAGACCAGCATGCAAATGAGTTTGGGATTATTAACCTAGAGCTGAATATATTTTGTGTATCAGAGAACTGATATGAGGGCTGCTGGTTCATTTCATCATTCATCCAACAAATGTTTATTAAGAAATTTGAGTAGCAGTATTTTTTTTTAGGACCTGAAAGCTGTCTCAATGGTGGGGTCATTGAATGCTGGAAAGATCTGCGCTCTCAAAGACTACTTGAGTATATTTGCACAATTTGTCTCCAAATATAGTAAAACTCTAGGATTCTTTCAGATGAAAACTGGTGAATTGGTGAAGGGTTAGAGAACTATTGACTATAACAGAATTAGTTCATTCTGACCACAAGTCCTGATATTTCTAGCAATAGAATAAAAAGAGTCCTTTCCTGGATACAGTGATTTTCCTCTAACATTATGAGCTAGAAATACCATCAGTTTTCCACCTTTCTGAAATCTACTTGTAAACTTTAATATTTTAATTAGAAAATTTTATTTATTTATTTTTGGCTGCACCGAATCTTAGTTGCGGCTTTGTAGTTGTGGCACAAGGGCTTAGTTGCCCTATGGCATGTGGGATCTTAATTCCCTGACCAGGGATTGAACCTGTGTTCCCTGCAGTGGAAGGCAGATTCTGAACCGCAGGTCCACCAGGGAAGTCCCTCCACTTGTAATCTTCAATAGACTATAGCTGACTTGGAGTTGAATCATATCACTCTCCAAAAAGGTAGTCACTAGCCACATGAGGCTATTGAACACTTGAAACATGGCTTTTCTGAATCGAGTTGGCTCTAAGTGTAAATTACACACTGAAAATGTGAAGACTTAGTACAAAAAAAAAGAATTAAAAATATATCTTTGATCAATAAAAAATATTGATCACATGTCAATATGATTGTCAATATAATTTAGATAGAATATATTACTCAATTTAATTCACCTGTTTACTTTTACATTTTAAATGTGTCTACTAGACAATTTAAAATTACATATACAGCTCATACTATTTTTCTATTGAAGAGCCCTAATACAAACCAAAAGAAGCATGAGATTTGTTGGCCGATAATCTATAGTCATTACAAATTTATAATCTAGACTAAGAGTATTGCTTTTAGTGAAACCTTAAAATATCCTCTTCAATTTCTACATGAGAAAAGTGGAGACAGTGATGTATGTCTTGTTCATCATTATATGCTTGGTGCCTTATGGGTACATGATGAATACTGAATGGATGGGTGAATGAATGAATCAGTATTACTTTGGTACTCTGCATGCCTGGGGCCTTTCCAATTATAGGGAGCCTAGTTTGATATGAGTCTCTGGCTATGTCTTTATCCGATATTCATCAAATACTTGAACCAAAGTAGCTACTTCTTGGAAAAAAAAAGTTATCTTTGGAAACACCCAATCTGCCCAGATTTCAATAAAAATTATATTTGAATTTAATCCTTGTCCATGTGTCTAAAAAATTGCTCCTAGAAGCTTATGCATTTTTGAATCTATTACCCGAGGCTTCCTCTTGTTAAAATTACTTATCAGATCCCAACATAGATGCTATATAGCTTTCTGAGTATGGATCTGATTTCTGATTCAATTTAACTCAACAGGACTGTACAGAATGACCACCATGTGCTTGCCCTGGCTAATTCACAGGATTTAAATGGGACATAGTCTTTCTGCCCTTAACAACTAGTATGTAAAATGTGAAAAAAGAATATAAGACTCCAGCATGATAAATCTGAGTTGACCTTTCTCCACTAACTATTTTGGTACCTCAGTTGAAAATTTGTTGACTGTATCTGTGTGTTCTATTGCTGAACTCTATTCTATTCCACAGATCTAATTGTTTCTCTTCACCCTGATACCACACTATCCCATTTACTAATTACTATATAACGAGTCTTAATATTAAAAAATGAATGTCCTTCAATTTTACTCTTCTTTTCCAAGATTGCTTCAAGATCTTAGGTCCTTTGCATTTCAATATAAATTGAACGATGAACTTCTATATTAAAAAACAAAATCTGTTGGGCTGCTAACTGCATTTGCATTCAGTGTTTAAGTCAATTAGGAGATAACTGGTATCTTAATGATATTGCATCTTTTGAGCACTGGACATTATATATCTCCCCATTTCTTTAGGTTTTCTTTTATTTGTTGCATCATTTTATGGTTTTCAGTGTCTTGTGCATCTTTAGTTTTTATTCCTAGGACATCTACCCTGAATACTCTTTGCAACGACTGATGCTAAAGCTGCAGCACCAACACTTTGGCCACCTGATGTGAACTGCCAGTTCATTGGAAAAGACCCTGATGCTGGAAATGATTGAAGGCAGAAGAAGAAGAGGGCGACAGAGGATGAGATGGTTGGATGGCATCACCAACTCAATGGACACGAACTTGGGCAAACTCTGGGAGATGGTGAAGGACAGGATGGTGAAGCCTGGAGTGCTGCAGTCCACGGGGTGGAAAAGAGTCGGTCATGACTTGGTGACTGAACAAAAATTTTAGATGACATGCAAAATGTCATTGTATATATAGTAATTTTTTTGAAACTTCATTTCCCAATTGCTGGTTGCTAGAATACAGAAATAAAAATTAGCTTTTTATATATTGAACTTGTACCTAAAACACCTTGCTAATTTCCTTAGTCTTTTGTTTTGTAGCTTTCTTGTAATTTTCTATATGGGCAATAATGATATCTATAAATGAAGTGTAATTTCTGTCTTTCCAATTTTTCCTTGCCTTATTGGACTGGCTAGGAATTCTAGGACAATGTAGAACAATCACTCTTGCATTGTTCTTGATCTTAGAAAAACTACATTCAATATTTTATTATCAAGTATTATATTGGCTATACAGTATAATTTTCATATGTTTATCAGTAAGTTTTCTTATATACTGGGAGTTTTTATCAAGTGATTTAAGATGATCATGCTGTTATTTTCTTTGATTTTGTTAATACAGTAAATTACATTGGTTGCTTTTTAAATGTTAAACCAATGCTGCTTTCCTGGAAAAAACTACTTTGGTTATAGTGTATTAACTTTTTAATATATTGTCCTTACTTTGGTTTGCTAATATTTTGTTGAGGATTTTGCTCTTTTATTTATGAGCAATGTGGTTCTGAGATTTTTCCTGTAATAATTTTTGTCTGGTTTTGATAAGGCTATGCTGGCCTCATTAAATGAGTTGAAAAGTGCTGACTTCCTTCTATTTCTAAACTATTTCAGGAAATAAAGATTTGTTTAAGACTGCTATTATTTTTTCTTAAATTAAGAGTTCACTGGTGAAGCCACCTCAGCCTAGAATTTTAATTACCAATTGCTTTGATAGATTTAGAGTTATTTCTATTTTCCATTTCTTCTCATGTGCATTTTAGTGATTCATATTTTTAAAGAAATTTGTTCACTTCCCTTTTGGCAAAAAATTCTTTTATAATATCCTGTTGCTAGTCTTTAAATAAATAAATGAGGGGTCAGGATCTATTTCATTTCCGATACTGGTAACTGGATTACTGTATTTTCATTATGGTGCAGTTCAAATTATTTTCTAGTATCTCTTGTGAATTTTTTTCTTTGATCAATAGAGTATTTATTTTTGTTTATTTATTTTGGTTCTGCTGCATGGCATGCGGGATCTTAGTTCCCTAACCAGGGATTGAACCCAGGTCCTCAGCAGTGAAAGCACAGAGTCCCAACCACTGGACTGCCAGGAAATATCCCATCAATGAATTATTTAGAAGGTTGATTAATTTCTAGATATCTTAGTGCTATTAAATGTTATTTTACTTCTATTTTTGGTCAAAGAACATAATCTAAAGATTTTAATACCTAAATTTTTTTGAAACTTATTTTATGGTCTAGCAATTGTTCTATTTTGGTGAAAATGCCATGTGTCCTTCAAGTTGTTCGGTGTAGTGTTCTACAAAGGTCAATTAGGTCAGGTTGGTTGAAAACACTGTTCAAATATTCAACATTCTGAAAGATTTTTAATATACTTGCTCTATCAGTTACTAATAAAACGGTGATAAAACCCGTAATTATCGTGAATTTGGCCTGTCTCTGTCTTCATGTGTAAAGTGCATTTCTTTAATCAGCATATAATTGGGTCTTGCTACTGGTCTTGCTATCCAGTCTGTCAATCTAATTAGAGTCTTTTGTCCATCTCCATTTAATATAATTATTGGTATTACTGGGCTATGTTTACCATTTTTAGTTGTATTTATTATTTCTTTGATTTTTTTCTTACTTCTTTTAGGTGAAATGGTTTTCAAGAAATTGTTAGTCTTATCTTTTTTTGTGATACCTCTTCATTCTTTGCTTTTAGAGGTTGCTCCAAGGATTATAATATGTGTCATTAATTTATCATAGTGTCCTTTGAATCAATATTATACTGCCTCATGTATAATATAACAATCATACAATAATAAATAAATAATTACACGTACCCACTTCTATCAACTGTATACTTACAACCATATATTTTACCTCTATGTTTGTTGTGAACCTCACAATACATTGTTATTATTTTTGCTTTAAGCAGTCAATTGATTTTCAAAAAAAACGAAGAGGGGAAAAAAAAAAAACATTTTTCTTTCTATCCATATATTTACCATTTTCAGTGTTTTTCATTTCTTCCAACAGATTCAAATTTCAATCTAGCATCATTTACTTTCAACCTAAAGAATATACTTTAGCTTGCTTTGTAGTGCAAGTCTGCTGGTGAAAAATTCTTTCCATTTTTGCTTATCTTAAAATATCTTGACTTTATCTTCCTTTTTGAAGGTTATTTTCTCTCTCTCTATATATATATATATATAATTCCATGTTGGCAGTTATTCCTAAATTACACTATAGATTTCATTCTGGAGTGTCCTGGCCCATATCATTTCTGATGAGAAGTTAACCTTTACTCTTCTTCTTGTCGCCTGTTTGTTATGTGTCTTTTATCCTTTGACTGCTTTTAAAATTTTATCTTCATTTCTGACTTTCAGCAGTTTGACTGTGACATGCTTTGGTATGATTTTCTATTATTTACTCAGATTGGATTTTGCTGAGCTTTTTGGATATGTGGGTTATTGTTTTATGTTAAATTTGGAAAAATTGTGGGCATTGTTCCTATGTCCCCTCGTTTCTCCATTCTCTACTTTTTTATTCTGAGATTTCAATTACATATCTATGAGAATGCTTGATATTGTCCCTTGAGTCACTGAGGCTCTGCTTCTTTTGTTATCATTTGTTTTCTCTTTTCTTCAGTTCGGATAATTTCTTTTGACCTATCTTCAAGTTCACCGATCCTTTAGTCTTTATTGTCCAAATTGCTGCCAAATGCATCTGATGACTTCCAAAAAACTTCCAAATACTGTACTTATTAGTTCCAGGGTTGTCATTTCATTCTTTCCATCTCTCCTGAAATTCTCCTCCCCTCACCTATCAAGTCCACTTTTTTAGGTAAAATTTTAAAACATATTGATAATCCTTGTCTGCTGATTCCAACATCTGGGTTGTCTATGGGTCTGCTTCTAATGACTAATCTTTCTCTTCACTAAAGGTCACATTTTCTTCTTGCAATGTCTAGTAATACTTTAAACTGGATACTGAATATTATGGACGACACTTTGAGAAACACTGGGTTTTGTTATTTTCTTGTCAAGAATTTTATATTTTATTCTAACAGTCATGAAAATACTAGCATATCACTTTCTGCTCTCCCTACTCCCACCCCTCTCTTTTTACCTTGAAGGCAAATGTTAGACATCTTATAAAACAAACTGGAATGGAAGTAGGTAAGGGGATAGTGGACTGTTCCTTAAAATATCTTTATTTAATCACCCTGCTTTATACCTCTCTTTCTAAGCTTGTCCCCCATCCTAAAGGCTGACTCTAGATCTAGAGTTTCCCCATTTTCTGCCAGGCAGTCAGCATCCTTCCTGCCAAAGCTCCCTCCCTCTGAAGTCTATGCTGCAACTTCCCATACTCTGCTTCGTCAGTCCTCTTCCATCTACTTTTCTTCCTCCAGAAACTGAGGCTGTCTTTTCCCTTTCCTTCATCATTGTGGATTTCTATATTTAAAAATTCATTTACTATAATTTAGTAGGGTTTGTGATGAAGAAGACATAAATTCTTACTTTACTTAAAAACTTACTGATATGCTTTGCCAAATTATTTTTGAGTCACTTAGATCCACTGACACTCAACTGTAGTGCATGTAATTGTACTTACACTTAACTCTTGTCAATATTGAGAAGTATCCATTTTCCAGTTACTAAATCTTAGTATCTACTTACATATTTGACTTGTCCTTGATTTATTTTAGAGTAAAACATGAACAGTGGTGGTTGTTTTCTATTAACAGTATCAAAGAAAACAAATCTTCCTTTGGGGAGAAATATATAAACTTAGATTCAAAGATTTTCATAAAATATGTACAACTATGTATGTGTTCAGATTTGAAAGTCTCTGAAAACTCCCTTGTCTCTTTAGTTTTTTGGCAAAAGTCTTTTGTACTTAAAGGTAGACTGAAGAAAGTATACACAGAATTCAAGTCTAAATTTAAAGGATGTATTAAGGGACTTCCCTAATAGTCTGGTGACTAAGACTCCTTGCTTCCACTGCAGGAGACATGGGTTCAATCCCTAGTGGGGAAACTAGATCCAACATACTGAAACTAAGATCCAGCACAGTTAAAAAAATAAAAATAAATATCAAAGGATATATTTACTATAGAGTAGTTCTAAAATAATTATTTTAACTCACTGAGTTAAGATGACTTCATAGTCTCCTATACTAATGTAATTTTAGTAAATCACATCATCTCATAATAATTAACTTAGTGGTTCTACTGAGAAAATAATTAACTAAGTGGTTCTATTGAGAAAAGATCTTTGATAAAAAATAATTTTGCTATTATAAAATAATGCCTAAAATTTCTAATGTCTGTGTTACTTAAAGTATTACCATTCTCTTAAAAGTACTTATGTGAATACAATAGTGTGATAACCAATAATAAAGTAATTGGTAATTTTTTGACCACTGATCTTAGTGTTCTTGAATATTCAGAAAAGAAGAAATGCAAGTGGAAATTAAACATTGCAAAATGCTCTATTTTCCTACTAATCAGTTTTACAAATAAAACAATGAGATTAGTGCAATCTTTTTGGACAGCAATATATTAAGAATTTAAAAAATATTCATACCCTTTGAACCCAATAATTCCACTTCTAAGAAAGTATGTCAAGAAAATGATTGTTCACAAAGATTTATAAAAAAAAATGTTCATTACAGCATTGTTTATAATAGCAAGAGGAAACAATGCATATGGACAACAGTTTGGAAATAATTAAAATAAATGGCAAATTCATAAAAACACAGTGCAGCTATTAAGGTCATGTTTTTAAAGAACAAAATGATATGAGGTAATGTTTATAATGTCATGCTAAATAAAAAGCAAGATACAAAAGTTCACACACTACATAACATTTGTAAAAATGACCCCTATATATCTATAAATCTAAAACAATCTGAAATGAAATTTAACAGTGGTTGTTTCTAGGAAATAGGATTTTTTCCCCTAAACCTTACTGTATTTTTCACATCTCTTCAATTAATATAAATGTCTTTTAAAATTGGAAATACAAAATCCACAATTATCTTTAAAAAGCAGCACAGGAACTTAAACATTTTAAATTCAGGCAAGAATATTGGAATGGGTTGCCATGCCCTCCTCCAGGAGATCTTTCCGACCCAGGGATTGAACCCAAGTCTCTTGCACTGCAGACAGAGTCTTTATCATCTGAGCCACCAGGGAAGCCCCAAATTAACCTATACATATCCATTTATTTATTATTAATAACTCAATACAAATCATGAAAAAGGCTTGAGTGCTTATTATGTCCAGCTATTGTTGTAGACACTAAAAACACAACAGTGGTAAAAGACATCTGTGGTTTCCATCTCATAGAACTTGCAGCCTCAAAGGAAGACACATAAACCACACACCACACAAACAAATGTAGAATTACAACTCTGATAAGTTTTATGGGGAAAAAAGTACACAGCCAGAAATCTACAATTGGCATGTATTTGACTTAGGGATATCAAGAATGAATTCTCCACAGAAGAAACAACTAAGCTCACCTGAAATCACATAAAAAACTAATCAGATGAAGAGGGAAGAAAACTGCATTCCAGGCAGAGAGTGTTTGAAGCAGTTATCAAATTATTATCTCTTGACTCTAAATCTACCCTTGTTTGCTCTACTTTGTGATAATTAGCAGTGAATCCTATAAACAATTTTCTTTTGCCAATTGGTAGATTGTTAGCTTTGTTAGTAGAGGGCAACAAAGAGTCCCCTGCAAGGTGATGAGGGCAGAAATACACTTTTTGTTTTGGTCTTTCATCATTATTATTAGTCCCTACAGGAGCCAGCAGCCATGCAGAGGAGTTCCAGATGCACACTTATGCCATGTTCCCTGACTCCCCCCCAGTGGCAATGGCTTTGAACAGTTCCAGTCCATCTACACTCTCCAGAAATGGTAGGCTTCTTCTATAGAACAGCTCGGCCCAGGCCTTATGCCAAGATCTTTTGTCACCATAAGGCTGCGAGCATGTTCCTCTGGTAGTCATGACTATTTACTGGAAAGACTGATGCTGAAGCTGGAGCTTTAAAACTTTGGCCACCGGATGCCAAGAGCCAACTCATTAGAAAAGACCCTGATGCTAGGAAAGATGGAGGGCAGGAGGAGAAGGGGATGACAGAGGATGAGATGGTTGGATGGCTCACCAACTCAATGGACCTGAGTTTGAGCAAACTCCAGGAGACAGTGAAGGACAGGGAAGCCTGGCGTGTTGCAGTCCATGGGCTTGCAAAGAGTCAGACACGACTGAGGGACCGAACAACAACAAACAACTGGTAGCCACACACCTTATTTGATGAGATCAGAATCTAGTTTTAGGGGAATCTCCCAGTCTTACTTCCTTTATTGTCCAGCCTTCTTGTAAATAGTAACTGTTCTCTTGACAAGCCTAGATCCCTGAGAGTCCTCACTTACCCATTTAGTAGTTAGCCACCTCCTACCATTTTAGTTAGCAGTTCCTGCTATTACATTCCACTCATTCAAATAACCAGTATGGCTTCTGTCTCCTGACTTAAACCTGACTGATGTACATAGCCCCTATGTGGGACTAAGAGGAGACCAGTATGACTGAAGCAAAGAGCAATAATCAACACACCAGATCATGAGGCTGGAACAGGATACAGGGGCCAGCTGAAACTGCAATACTTTGGCCACCTCATGTGACGAGTTGACTCACTGGAAAAGACTCTGATGCTGGGAAAGGTTGGGGGCGGGAGGAGAAGGGGACGACGGAGAATGAGATGGCTGGATGGCATCACCGACTCTGTGGACATGAGTTTGAGTGTACTCCGGGAGTTGGTGATGGACAGGGAGGCCTGGCGTGCTGTGATTCATGGGGTCGCGGAGAGTCGGACACAACTGAGCGACTGAACTGAACTGAACTGATGGGCCAGAGTAAGACTTTTGGTCTTTATCTTTAAGAGTTCAAATATGTGTTATTTGAAGAGATTACAGGATAGAGAATGATTCAGAGGGGAACAGAATGAATGCCAGGTGATTAAGGGTGGATTACTATAGCAGCAGAGACAAGAGAAGATGGTTTGGATGGGAATGTAGAGATCAAGATAGTGAGAAATGGAGGGATGCCAGGAATATTTGAAAAAGAAAATCAATAGGACTTGGTGATCAATTGAAAATCAGGGGAGAGGAAGATGTCTTGACTGATGCCTAGATTTCTGAGTTGCTTCAGGATGCATGGATGGTACACTAAGATCAGAAAGCTAAGACTGGGAAGGAAGATCAGGAGGTTGTTTTGAGCATGATGTTAGAGTGCTTTGAAATATCAAAGTGAAAATATCAAGTAGGAGTCTAAGTTCAGACAGTAGCCTCAACTGGGATGAGGAGTATGTGAGCCAGCATACACAATCAAAGCTACAGCACGACTGAGATGATCTAAGAAGAGAGAGCTTTATGTGAGAAAGGACTTGGAACTAACCCAGCCGTGATGAGCCTCAACAATTGACAGCCAGTTAGAGGAGAAGAAACCCTCAAAGGAAACACAGAAGCAATGAAGATGGAGGGGAGAAATCAGGAAAAGTGTCAGGTCATAGATACCAAATGGAAAAGACATGATGGTTAAGGAAAGAGTGGTCCATAGTCCTGCAAGGAAAAGGTAACATAAGGATTGGGAAAACGTCTGCTAGATTCAATACATGGAGGCCAATGGTAAACTCAGTGGGGGCAATTTCTTTGGAGTGATGGGACCTTAATATATTGATAAGTGAGAGAGAGGTGACGACATGCAGACAGTGAGTAAAGATAATTTTCTTAAGATGTTACAGTGATGAAACCCCAAGAAAACTCTTTTCACATTACAATTACTGTATACCTTAATTTGCATCTTACATCATTCTTCTATCACTACATGACAGGGTAATTAACAGAAATTCAGAGGAGCCAATAACTTTGGAATAAAGACTTAAACAGATAGGTTTATTCCATTCTGTAAAACTGGATTGGCTCAGATCAAGCTGGGAACTTTCTGACTGGAAACCAGTCTTTTAGTTTATATTGTCTTTCAGTTCAATTCAGTTGCTCAGTCGCGTCTGACTCTTTGCGACCCCATGAATTGCAGCACGCCAGGCCTCCCTGTCCATCACCAACTCCCGGAGTTCACCCAAACTCATGTGTATCGAGTCAGTGATGCCATCCAACCATCTCATCCTCTGTCGTCCCCTTCTCCTTCTGCCCCCAATCCCTCCCAGCATCAGGGTCTTTTCCAATGAGTCAACTCTTCGCATGAGGTGGCCAAAGTATTGGAGTTTCAGCTTTAGCATCAGTCCTTCCAATGAACACCCAGGACTGGTCTCCTTTAGGATAGACTGGTTGGATCTCCTTGCAGTCAAAAAAATTAATGGAAGGTATTTTATTCTTTGCAAGGAGTGCATTCCATTTAATTAAGTCTGTTTGTATCTGAAACCTTGTAACTAACAAGGTTTGAGTGGGAAGTTGGGAAGGTATCAGCTATTCAGAGATGAAGATGGTTTGAATTTTTGCTGTAAGGATGCAGCAAAGTAGTTTTCAAATGAGAAAGAGAAGGCAGAGGGCTCTGGAGTTCACTCTTGACAGAAAAATACCCGAGGGGTTTTATATATCCTGTGTCCTTGTGTCACTACATCCTATGTCTGTCTCCGTCGCTTGCTTTATCACACTCAGAGAAAGGAAGCAGAGGTCTAAGACACTGAAAACACAATATAAGGCTGCCTCTAATATTACCTGAACTATTCAGACACCGTGCTGCTGGAAGCTGAGTTTGAGACTGAACAACACACAGCTACAAACGGGAGTTAACACTAAGGCATTAGATGCCAAAATAACAGAGTAAGAATAATGATAAATGTGCTTTAAACTTATGTGCTTTAAACTATACACTTCAAAATGCCTGTTCACATGACAGTGCTTAATGTCAGCTATATACACTAACAAAGTGCTATATCTTTAATTAAAAAACAATGGTTACAAAGCTACAAGGGCTTTAGCTAAAATAATCCTTAATTAAGGTTTAAATACGGAGAAGGCAATGGCAAGCCACTCCAGTACTCTTGCCTAGAAAATCCCATGGATGGAGGAGCCTGGTAGGCTGCAGTCCATGGGGTCGCTAACGGTCAGACATGACTGAGCGACTTCACTTTAACTTTTCACTTTCACACACTGGAGAAGGAAATGGCAACCCACTCCAGTGTTCTTGCCTGGAGAATCCCAGGGAAGGGGGAGCCTGGTGGGCTTCCGTCTATGGGGTCACACAGAGTCGGACACGACTGAAGTGACTTAGCAGCAGCAGCAGCAAGGTTTAAATAAAACATTGGCTGTTTAGACCAAGATATTCTGATGTGAGAGAATGTGAACAGGGGCACCCTCAGCAGCCACATCTCCTCTTCCTTCACCCATTCACATAGGGCCTTATCTGAAGTTGCTACCCACACTGCTCTTCCTGCCCCAGTCTCTCTCCTACTTGCTGCCTTCACAACATTTACTATAATCTATAAACATTTAAACTTCCCTGGTGCTCAGATGGTAAAGAATCAGCCAGCAATGCAGGAGACCCAGGCACGATCCCTGGGTCAGAAGATCCTCTGGAGAAGGAAATGGCAACCCACTCCAGCATTCTTGCCTGGAGAATTCCATGGACAGAGGAGCCTGGCAGGCTTGCAGTCCATGGGGTCACAAAGAGTTGGACACCACTGAGCGACTAACACTTTCACACAAACATTTTGGTTATTCTGGTTTACTGTGCATCTTTCTACCCATTCCCCACAAGAGAACATAAACTCCAGGAGGGCAAAAACATTTTTATTTTGTTTACTTCCTCTAGAAGAATTTCTGGCACATGTTAGATGCTTAAGATATTTCCTATATAGATAAAGAAATGACTTCAGGGTTTACTCTGTGCCAAATATTGTGCTAATCACTTTATCTCATTTACTCCTCATCACAATTGCAGAATATTTTGCATGTGAGACACAGAAGGGTTAGCTTGTCCAGGGTCACACACCTAGTAAGTGATGAGGCCAAGATTTCAATCCAAACATGTTTAATGCTAAAGCTGTGGTTCTTAGTAATGATATTATGTTGCTTCCATCTGAGAGCTGGAATGGCTGAAATCCTGGAATAAACACATTTGGCTTTTCTATTACTGTTCTTGGCAAGCTGCTTTCTTCTTGTTGATCTTTTCTAATCCTCTGGTCCAATATAGGGTTTAGAAAAGCAGAGGAGATAATCTTGGAGCTAGGACCAACAACAACATTAAAAAATCTGCTTGGAAATCTTATAGGGAACCCCAAACCACAAAAATACTGTATAATAGTCTGTTGTTGTTTTCTTCTTTTTTATATGAAGCACAAATGAGGGACAGGCAGGCAACATTTTAAAATAACAGGACCCTTTCTCTCACAGTTGGTTCAGTTCACCTAGAGAATAAGAAAATGGTTCTGTCCCAGAGGCATGCCACACGCACAATCTGCAGGGCAAAGGTAAAACGATGAGGCTGCCCCTGTTTTCCCACACAGGGCAGAAGCCCGGATCCTGGAGGTCAGTGAACACAGCATGGGGCCTTCTGTTAGAAACAAGTAACAGGTAACAGAAGAGCTGGCTTCCCAAGATGCTTTACAAGATGAGAGGATATAAAGGAAGCCTGCTGGGAAGAGGAGCTGAAGACAAGGAAAGCCCCGCCCCCAAGCTTATCTCAATGGAGCCAGTTGGTGACCCACAATCCTGCTCCTTTCCTATTGGGTGGGAATTGTGCCCAGGGAGAGAAGGACAGCAAAGAATCTGAATTCCCATTCTAGCCCATGCGGTGATAAGCATATAGACATTTCAGCAATCTGACCCTTAAGGAAAATAGAGCAGGTGCCACATTTGGGAAAAATGAAACCTAAGGTCATAATGCACTTTAACCATTTACATCAGTTCAGTTCAGTTCAGTCGCTCAGTTGTGTCCGACTCTCCGCAACCCCATGAATCACAGCACGCCAGGCCTCCCTGTCCATCACCAACTCCCGGAGTACACTCAAACCCATGTCCACAGAGTCGGTGATGCCATCCAGCCATCTCATTCTCGGTCGTCCCCTTCTCCTCCCGCCCCCAACCTTTCCCAGCATCAGAGTCTTTTCCATTTACATAGAGCCTTAGAAATAAAAGTGACCCTTGGCATTACTTCTGTGAAAATAAATCTTGATCCACTCCTTGTCTGACTTTGTACTTAGATGCAGATAATCTTGATTGGATTATGTAAAAGATCTAATTTGAGTGGTTATTAAAAATTCTGAAATACAGAAAAAACTACTCCAAGGCTTAAAAAAGTAATTTTGTACTAAGTTTAAATCAAACTCCCCAACTTCAGAGCTATACACTGACATGCAGCATTGTCCCACTCGACAGTACTATATTTACAGCCTGAAACGATGATGCTTTTGGTGGTTATTTTTCATGTGGGAAGTCACACTAACACCCCGGAACCACCTGCACATATCTTAAAGCTAACTTTTCCCCTACCAGCAAATGGTCCTTTTTAAAACCTTTAGAGAGATCTTGAATGTCAAGGTGCTATAAAAGATAAAACACACTTTCCACACGCTCACAGCCTGCTGCCCAACTGGGCATTCAGGTCAAGTTTCCCTGAGCCAGTATCATCACTGGAAAGCTTGATAAATGCTCCACTACCAGCAGACTGGAGATTTCTTTAAGGCTCATACTTTGAAGTCACTCAAGTACAGAATATCATTATCTGGTTTTGTTATGATTACTTTTTCCTAATTTTTCAATTATACATCTTTCAGGAGTTATGGAGCCTGTAGTTTTAGTAATAACTTTCTAATGCATGCATAAAATTGCGTGGATTTGAGTCAGGCTTTTGCTAACCAGAGAGAGTTACCCCTGGGGCATAGAACTTCTCAGCTTTTCGACCCCGGGGGCCTTGGTTTATTCAGCTATAAAGTGAGGGGATTAAGGGATCTTTCCCATCCTTCCCAGTTTCAAAGGGCTACTCAAAATGGGGTGCAGTTATACACAAGACCCGACACTCATCTGTAAAATATTTAGCAGAGATCTCAGGATTTCTGAAAAATTGAACAAAGCATTTCAGAAGTCATTTGATAGTTTTGGCATCAACCTCCTGATGAATCTTCATTATCTTTGGGAAGAAACTTAACTAGCTATAAACTCATTTTAAAATTTATGATCACAAGATGCTGGTGAAGTTAATGGTCAACCAGGAGAACTCCCTTCCTTTTGCAAAAACTTGTGATAACCTTCCACTGTCATCATTTATTCTTTAACAGAAAGATTTACATGAGTAATATCTTTGTTTTATTAATTATTAACAAATAATACCGACATACCATAATGACTTCATGCTAAACTTACAAAACTGAAGAGATCCTGGGATGGTTCCTTGTGCAATAAAGTATTCTTTGCCAAAAATTAGAACTCAATTGCTGGGTATTTAAATTTCAAGGCAGCTCTTCACGTGAAGTGAAGCGCTTCAATATTGCATTTGCTCTAATGTCATATACTTGATAGAGTTACTGAAATTGTTTTAGGAAGAAGGTATAAATTATAAGTAAATGAACAAATATATGTGCTGGGCTTTTAACGTATGATTGATATCACAACAGCAACCTGAGTAATTAGATTTTGAAAGTAATTCGTGTGAAAGCAATCACAGGCAAAGTTGGGAATGTGCCATTCGATTATTTAATTTCTTTCTCTTGCCCTGACCATAAATCAAAACATTCTCAAAATTGTAGGCAGAGGAAAAGCTGAATTACAAGATTACTGGAACATCCAGATTCGAAAGAGAAATAGATTATTTTTGTTGTGTGTTGTAAGATATCATTGTGAAGTAAGGATTTTCTGAATTACAGCACTATTAATAGTGTTGTTAGGTAATGTTTATGGAAGAAAATTAGAGCTTTGTGAGCAATTAGAAAACTTCTTAATGTGTTACACAGTGTCAGTTATTTTATGCTTCCTCACGGAAATCCCTGACTCACAACAGGTTATCATGTTATCATTTTCCGTTTGCACCAGTCTCTTCTGCTCGACTAAACTCTCCCCGTATGTTGTTGTTCAGTTGCTAAGTCATGTCCGCCTCTTTGTGACCCCACGGACTGCAGCATGTGAGGCTTCCCTGTCCTTCACTATCTCCCAGAGTTTGCTCAAACCCATGTCCACTGAGTCAGTGATGCCATCCAACCATCTCATCCTCTGTCACCCCCTTCTCCTCCCGCCCTCAATCTTTCCCAGCATCGGGGTCTTCTCCAATTTTAGTCAGCTCTTCGCATCAGGTGGCCAAAGTACCAAAGCTTCAGCTTCAGTCTTTCCAATAACTATTCAGGATTAATTTCTCTGAGAACTGGCTGATTTGATCTCCTTGCAGTCCAAGGGACTCTCAAAGTCTTCTCCAACACTATGGTTCGAAAGCATCAGTTCTTTGGCACTCAGTCTTCTTTATGGTTCAACTCTCCCATTCATACATGACTCCTGGAAAAACCATAGCTTTGACTATATGAATCTTTGTCTGAGAAGTGATGTCTCTGCTTTTTAAGCCCCTGTATTATTCACCTTTGGTTTATTTTAGGAGGTGTTTTGAAAAACTTTTAAAATTTATCGAAATAATTTTATATGGGTGGGTGTTGGGGGCAGGATGCTAGATGACCCACAATCACAGGAAGCCCACACAACGAAGAACTGCCCAGTGACCTGAATTTTCTCATGTCTTCCCAGACACTTGACATATAAACTCAGATTTTTTTTTTGTACAGTTTCCTATGGATTTCCAGGGTTCAACTATTGTATGTATTAAGAGAAAACTGTACTCTCTGGTGTTTATAACTTTACCAAGAGTTTTTCACCATCTGGAAAATCCCATGGCCAACCACAGGGGCAGTCACAGTGTTTGAGTGGATAATCAGCACTGTCAGACTGCATTTTTAGCAGCTGCTTTCCCAGTGTCCCCATGTCTACATTGAAATATACTTATTTAGTTTTTACTTCACATGTCAAATATAAAGAAGCAGTATTCATGTTATCCAGTTGACTACTGTCTCCCTTCCTGGAAGTGTAAAGCGATTCATGATAAGTGGGTATGAACATCTGGCCATTTTATTAAGCCTTCTATTTTAGCTATTCTTGAACTTCTTATATTTTTATATTATTGATGTTCTATTTCTAGGTAGATTTATATTATCTATGAATTTTACCTTAGGACTTGACATAATAATGGAGCTTTGGGTCAAACAGTATTGAAGATCACAGATCTGTATCTGTAGAATCCTGTACAGTTGCCATATTTTACAGAAAGGAAATGGGACATTAGAGATGAAATGAATGCCCTTCAGGTCATACGGTTGATTAAGAAGCAGCCTTTCGTTGAATAATGAATATATAGCTGTAGCACAAATAAAGAATATTCCAGATTCTAACACCCTGGAAGATTATATTCTATCGCACAATATAAAATACCAGGAGATAAAATAATTTGGTCTACCCTTTAATAACATTTCCTTTGGTCACCAATTATCCCTCCCTTATCCCAGCCAAAGTGTCTTTAGAAAGAAAATTTCTTTAAACTGGAATTTCTATTTTCCTGAGATTAAAAAAATCCTCTGACTTTTGCAGGGCTGGATTGGACATGTCTTCTCTGGTCCTGTTACTTTCCTCCCAGCTACTACCATCCTGCCTGAAGACCATTTGAATCTATGGACAATGCTACAGGACAATCTTTTCCTTTCAACAACAACAACAGTAGCAGTGACTGCCCCCGTGGGTCCCCTGCCATCCTTTTCTTCTGTGTCTTCCTAAGCAACTTTACTTAAGAATAACTGACCTGTGACCCCACGGAGTGCCTTTGAAGGTTCCTCGAGTATTGAGATCTTTTTCTCACGAGGGGGAAGGGCTGGTTTTTCACTGGCAGAATCAGTGGATGAGCTGTCCTTCTCACAGCCGTTGATGTGGCCATTTTGCATCTGGGGCGGTGGCGGCTGCATGGGCCCTGCCTCAGGCCTCTCTGCCTTGTCTTTAGCATCCTTGTTGGCTTGATGCTGCTTGGACTTGCTTCGTTTTCTCTTATTGTTCTAGAATGAGAAACAAATGAGAAATTAATATTATGCAGCTCACAAGCACCTTGAAATAGAATGTGGATCTGAGAAAGCAAAATAAGATATGCTATCCTTTTGCTTTCTTTGTTTTCTGACTCTTCAAATAAAATGGGTGAAAACACTGATGTCTTTATTAACCATCCAAGTTACCATAAATATCTTCTTTCCCACAATGAGCTGTATAAACTTTTACCTCATAAACATAGAAAACAAAAAGTTTCCTTTACAAGCAAAAAAACAGCAGGAAATGTCTTAAAATAGCTGACGTATCATTTGAGCAAATTGAAGGCCTACATATCTGAATAGTCAGCGAGTGAAAAATCTCGTGGTTACTACCCTGGAGGAACTTGAATTCAGCTATTGTGCTATAGGAGAAGAGTTCTCATTCCTTATAGAGACCAAGGGGGTGGGAGGACGGCAGGGAGGACTCTGAGGTTCTGCTCCTCTGGGGAGGAGGGAAACTTGAGGGGAGGGTGGGAACAGAAGAGGCTGGCAACTCCTTGCAAAATGAGGAAGTGCAGTCAAATCCCCAAAGTCCAGGTTGGGTCTTTGAAAAGGCACCCCCCAACCAGGCCACCCCTGGACTGCTGCCACACTGTCCATGAAGTCCCAGAATCATCCCCATGAACATTTAAGCTGGAGTGGACTACTACAAAGCAATTGCCAAACCAGCATGGGTCCACCTGAATTCTGTACCCCTGGAACACTTGGCTGCTAGCTCAATAGCACCATAAGACTTTTCTTACGTTTAGCTCAGAATAACACAACTATGCATTTTATTTCATTTTTTATTTATATCTTTTTAATTTATTTATTGGCCACATCTTTGATATGTAGGATCTTAGTTCCCTGAAGACGGATCGAACCTATGCCCCTTGCAGTGGAAGTGTGGAGTTTTCATCACTGAACCATCAGGAAAGTCCCTACCCCGAATTTTAGATAATTGAAAATTTTCAGACTTTGGTACAGGCCACAGTCAATGAGAACAGACAAGGGACCTGTCAGGACAGACCCTGGCATGCCTGCGGCATCAGTGTCCCACCAACTAAACATCAGACCGGCTTTGTTCTGCAACATGTTTGAAAAAGAAATAAGAAGAAACAATTTTCTCTTCATTCTCCTCCCCATTCCCTTTCTTTTCCTTTGAAACCACAAGCATGGCTCTGCGTAAGAGCTCCTCCAGGGGAGAGAAGTGCAATAACAGGCTGAAGGGAAGACCTAGGGGCACCTATTCCCACAAGAGCCCTGAGTCTCCTAGGTTGGGAAGACCATCTTCCTATTTAACCTCTAAAAAGAAGGCTTGGTAATGAGTTGGGTCTGCAGCTGCCATCTGCTCTTTTTTTTCCACATCAGAGAAATTTAAAACCCAATCCACACATCTGAAATTTCTCCATGTAAGTATAAACACTGCCTTTCAATCACTTGCAAACCGTCTTCATTTCACACAGAAGTCTGGGAAGCTATGATTAAAGATAAGCAGACCTTGTCAAAGATGGTGGCATACAAAGGTTGAACAAAAAACCTCGTAATTCTCCCTGTTTTCTATGAAGCTAGGAGGAGAAAAAGGAGGAAAGGATCATTCCAGTAATTTCAGTAATCTTGGGAATTTATGAAAGTAATACTGCTTTCATGTGTGCGTTTGTTAAAACCTATTCCTCGGGCCAGTGATCTTCCCACAGTGGGAAGAGTATATACTGGGATTCCCCTCGGGGAAGTTACTTTGGAAAGAGAAGCAGACTTTTTGTCAAAGTCATGAAACAGATGACAGGCCTAGAACAAGAAGCTGCACCTCAAAGGAGCCAGTGAGTACCCATAAATGCTCACAAGACCAGGAAGGCCAGTGTGTGCACAGCATACCACACATGTGCCCAGCGGTCGAAACAGTGCGACTAGACAAGAAAGAAAAATAACTTGAATGGGGCAACTTAAAATCTCCCCTCTGCTCACAAGGCGCAGTCAGTCTGCCAGGGTTCGAAAGAAAGGAAAACAGGTCCCTTACTATGGCTTTAAGGCACGTCCTTTTTTTCTTCCTTTATTAAAAATCTAGCTTATTAGAACTCAGGAAAAGTGTTTCTCAGGGCAGCCCTGGACAGATTCTCTTGGCTGGAAAAACATGTGAAAATATATTTAGAGCTTTTCAAGTATCTTTAAAAAACTCCTTAATGTTTTCCTTTGTGCTGTGGGATACGTTCAGGCAAGTTAACAACTAGAATCCTTTGAATTCTCTGGTTGGGCTTGCCTTAATACTTAAAAAGAAAAACTCTGGGACTTCTAAAGCACACCTGGTGGTTAAAAACACTTGAACAGAAAACAAGGGCTTTAGTAGGGAAGGTGGCTTGTAATTTAAGAGAGTCATGAATCTGGAAGCTTCCTGGGTATACATATTAACATATTTGAAAGAAGCACAAAATTGGCACCCTTGTTAAAATGATAACAACCACGAAGGTTCTGATGGAAGATGTTACTAATTTACAATCCATATCAATCTTACCTTCTTTTTTCCTGTCATATTCCATTCTTTCAGAACTTGAATTGCACTGCCTAGACAAAGATAAAGAATCTTCAACATGTATTCATATAATAAAACACCACACAAAATTCATCTCTGTCTTTCCATCCTGGTAGCGATTTCTTCTCCTGGCTTTTTCATTTGTTTTGATACATCCTACCTTAATAAAAATGCCAGTTTCATTTTTTATTTCCAGATTTTCATTTAATTCACTGCATGATCTTGGTTTTATCAAAGTATTAAGCCCCATTACATGAAGCTTACTTTGTTTTATCATTATGTCGTCTTAGAGAAAATGAAATATATCTTGAGAATTTTCTGATAGTTTCATTGCCATGGGTAGAATTAAAATTGTTCTGTTTTATATATGAATCAAAATGCCTATAATCTTCTGGGCCAAACATGGGATTTTGAATATTATTAACCAGGTGAATCCTAACTTTTTGTTTGGCGATTTCTGCTCATTTTCTGCCTCTACTCATTATGTTCACAACCTGCAGGGTGACAAGAAGGACAGATGATCTGATGTTAGTTTTGCTCATGTCACTGTGGATAAGGACAGGATGCAGTCTTTGCAAGGTTCCACTTTGAAACAAAAGCTCATTAAATAACAAGTTGAGTCCCAGGTTCTGCAACACTCTTCACGTACATATGTGGCATCACCCAGATGCAGAGGAAAAGTATCACTTGATTAAATTAAAAAATATTTTAAAAGAAATGCTTAACCAGCGGTCAGCTACAATAAATATCTTCAAGTAGTCTAAGATTCTTCACTCACTCCAAAGTGCTAGTGGTAAAGAACCCACCTGCTAACGCAGGAGATATTAGAGACTTGGGTTCAATCCCTGGGTCAGGGAGATCTCCTGGAGGAGGGCATGGCAACCCACTCCAGTATTCTTGCCTGGAGAATCCCACGGACAGAGGAGCCTGGTGGGCTAACAGTCCATAGTGTCACAGAGTTAGACACGACTGAAGCGACTTAGCATGCACTCACTCACTCACTCCAAACTGCTGGGGGGTAATTTCAACAAGTTATTGGTAATGAGTAGACCAGTTGTTCGTATTTAAATAGATATTTCTAAAGAGTAGCTCTTTAATGTATTCTTTCAACAATTTTAAGCATTCTCATACAATTTCATTATACTAATAGTTCTCTACAATAAGTGTGTTGGCTAAACAAAGATAAACTTCAGGCTAGTCTTTATAACAAATTTCAAATTAGTAGGGCCCCAATTATTGAGTCTACTGTCACTGTTAGATAAGCAGAAGGCCATACTGCTTTGACTAATGTTTAAAAAGACTAATTATTCCTATCCATTCAGAGTTTCCAATTCAATGCCCCTTGAAGGCTTTTCGCATTACATGTACTTGAAATAGTAAGACTGCATTTAAAAGTAAGCTATAATTCAGACTTTTTATTAACTAGGCTGATCTTTTTCTAATTTGCCCAGAGAATTAATGTTTCACAGTATTTTCCTTTCGAAGAACTTTAGGAAGTCACTTTCACTAGGTTACTTCCTAAGCCACACCTGTGGCTAAGAATTATTAGGGTAGTTCTTACTTATAGCTCAACTTCAGTATTCCAAATAAAATTAAATTAAAAAAATGTTAAAGACTGTTCTTTTAAATCAGAGGAAGGGGGTGAGTTGTTTACTACTTTCAACTGCAATATTCAATTATTTCTCTAATTTTTATATTTGGACATAAATTCTATTTCCAATTTGGACCATGAGCTTTTAGAGGCTAATTCTGAAGAACCTGTGTTTACAGACAATTTTGAAACTGTTATTATTAAACTTTAATTATACTAAAACTGCTTGGAGGTTTTTTTTATATACATAATTTAATTAATTTATTTATTTTTGGCTGTACTGGGTCTCCGTTGCCTCAAGGACTTTTCTCTAGTTGCAGTCAGCGGGGGCTACTCTCCAGCTCTGGTGTGCAGGCTTCTCATTGCGGTGGCTTCTCTTGTTGCAGAGCATGGGCTCTAGGGCTCCAGACTTCAGTATTTGCAGCACGTGGGCTTGGGCTCGGGAGTGTCAATTCCCCAGCTCTAGGGTACGGGCTCAATAGTTGTGGCACAAGGGCGTAGTTGCTCCAGGGCATGTGGGATCTTCCTGGATCAGGGATCGAATTCACGTCTCCTGCATTGGCAGTAGGATTCTTGACCAGTGAGCCACCAGGGAAGTCCTGTTTGGAGCTTTTTAAGCCACTCAGAAAGTGTGCTTTTAGTGTGCCTCATAAGTGATTCCTAATGACTATTTTTGATTTTCAGTGATCTTTAAACAAGTTTTCCTATTGACCCCCATCCAAAATGATATCTCAGCAATCGATGAGTTTTTTAAAATGAGACCTTAATCCTGACAAGGTGAAAATTTCAAGAAGGACAAGCATGGTGCTCTATTTAAATACAATCAGATTTGATGACAGTCCATCAGTTACTGAGCATCTGTGCATCTCATCAGGGTCACCTTGTAATAAAAACTTTCAGGATGGAGAATGTGGGGGCCTCACTCCAACTGAGGGTGGGGAGGCATGGGGATAGTAACCTGTTTTCCTTTCCTAAAGCTTTTTTCCATGTGAGTGATGCTGGCAAGTGAAACCGAAAAGAGAGTTTATCTGAGCCAGGCTGTGCATCTCTCAATTTTTTTTGTGAGACAAACTGTACCAAATGTTGCAAAATTGGATTAGCATCCCATTCTCTGTATTTGTTTCTTACAAATAAAGATTCCATATTTGTTCATATACGAAGCAGGAAAAATAGTCAGAAAAGTTATGCACTGTGAGTCTGCTTGTAGGTCTATTTTAAACCATGTGCGTTAAGTCACTTTAGTTATGTCTGACTCTTTGCGACCCCATGGACTGTAGCCCACCAGGTTCCCATGTCCATGGGATTCTCCAAGCAAAAATACTGGAGTGAGTTGCCATGCCCTCTTCCATGGGATCTTCCTGACCCAGGGATCAAACCCTGGTCTCTTGCATCTCCTGCTTTGGCAGGCAGGTTCTGTACCACTAGCACCAACTGGGAAGTCCCATTTTGAATGATTTGTGTGTGTTAGTCACTTAGTCGTGTCTGACTCTTTGCGACCCCATGGACTGTAGCCTACCAGGCTCCTCTGTCCATGGGATTTTCCAGGTAAGAGTACTAGAGTGGGTTGCCATTTCCTTCTCCAATATTGAATGATAATCATTTTTAATTCAATTAGCACTCTAAACTCTGACTGCAGATATCAGAATGTGAACTTTCGGTCAGATTATGTTTAGTTAGTCCATATTAACAAAACAGAAACTAACACTGAGGACAGAAGATATATGATATCAAAGAACAGGTATAAGATATTTGTTCATAAATGAAATTTGTTTAAATTATCTAGGAGAGAAGAATTTCCCATAATTTATAGGAAATGTAAAACAGTAGGTTATACATTAATAAAATAACTACATTCCTGAGAATTTAGATTCTATAACATCACTGGAAATGGGCTGTCCAAAAAATCAAAAATTTTCTAGACAGAAAAAACGTTCTAGAGATGGACAAGATGAACTAATATTCTGACTAATTAGGAAATCTCAAAATGATAAACTAAGGATATTAAAGACCAAATCAGTCCTCTCAGACTATGTAAGCATCAAGTTCAAGGATTCCAATCCTAAGGCCAAGTAGAACTATGCTGGTTGAGTTGAGAAGTCTTTTCAGATCAGGAGTAAAGTTCATTATGCTCCATTAACAAGGATCATTAAATAAAGGACATTGTTTAATAACAGATTGGACAGACTGGTCGACAGTGGAATTAGTAGCATTAGAACAGGTATCCTTTGCAAACTACCTACAGTCTGTCTTCTGTTTTTTCCCAATGAGGAAAAAAGAACTTCCAAATTCTGCTCTTAATACATAGACGTGTTTTTTAAAATGCTGTTTTCTGTGGTAAAATTCACATAACATAAAACATACTGTGAGCTTAGTTGCTCAGTCATGTCTAACTCTTTGCGACCCTGTGGTCTCTAGCCCACCAGGCTCCTCTGTTCATGGGATTCTCCAGGCAAGAATACTGGAGTGGGTTGTCATGCCCTCCTCCAGGGGATCTTTCCAACCCAGGGATTGAACCCAGGTCTCCCACATTGCAGGTGGATTCCTTACCAGTTGAACCACTAGGGAAGCCCAAGAATACTGGAGTGGGTAGCCTGTCCCTTCTCCAGGGGATCTTCCTGACCCAGGAATCAAACTGGGGTCTCCTGCACTGCAGGTGGATTCTTTACCAGCTGAGCTACCTGGGAAACCCCTGAAACACACTATCTTAACTATATTTAACTGTACAGTTCAGGGGCACTAAGTACATTCACACTATTGTGCAACTCTCACCATCATCCGTCTCCTGAGTTTTTCCTTTCCTAAACTGAAACTCTGTCCCCATTAAACCTAAGTCCCCATCCCCCACCACCTCCAGGACCCTGGCAAGCACCAATGTATGTAGACATGTTTTTAAAGCCTAGCATATTTTTATGAAAAATAAGTATTAGGAAATAATTGGTATTCAATGCATTTAAAGAACACACAGAATAAATGGAATATGTAGTTCTAACATCTACTGGTTCATAGGACATGTATACTCACCATCCACAAAGGCCTGCACTGCTTTATCTACATTAAAATCAAACTGCTGTAGCACCAGCACTATTTCATTATTGCTTTTGTTGGGAACAACTGATCGAACTGCATAGATCTGGAAAGGAGAAGCAAAGATAAAGGCAACATTGTGAATGATTTTTTCATCCATGCATCTCTCACTGGATAGAAAAAGACCAAACTGTTCAAAAGGCCTTAAAAAGCTGACTAATCTATCTTCTTGCCATCAAGCATACTCAAGGCATTTTGGACCCATAAAAGTTAATCCTGGTAATCACCTTGATACCCTCTTTATTTGAATACACATTTTTACAAAGATTTCCCTGTTAGGACTGGAGCAGCAAGCATGAAGAGCCAACTCTGGTTTTGCAATCTACTCCCCTCCCCCCTCAACCCATCCCCAGGACTCCAGATGCACACAGCATGTGTTTTCAGTGAGCACAGAGATAGTTCTCTGTCTCTGGCTCTCTTCTCCATGAGCTCAGGGCCTATCTTTGGAAAATTTACAGAAATAGCTTCATGCCTCAGCTTCTCTTATCTCCACAGTGGAGACAGTCACATTGCGGTTCACAAAAGTATGTTGTGAAACTCCATTAATGTTTATAGAGATATAAAAATGTGGGGCATTGTGTTTTTGACATGGCAATCTTAGCCATAATACAGAAAAGGTTCCCCAACACACTTCTGAAAATCAAACATTTAAACCAGTGTGAATACATACATGAGAGCTAAGGATTTCAACAGGTTAAGCTAATATTCAATTTTTAATGACCTATAGATATTTCTTAGTCAAATTTTGCACATCTTTTTCTTGCCTAATAGAATTCACTGACCTTTATTTAGCTCACAGAACTTGCAGTTACTACAGGATACTTTATCCACTTTAGCAAAACCTGGCTCTCTCCGCTTTCTAGCAAGGGGATTACTGCAGCCACAACTGACAAATATGAGAATACTATATGGTGCCAAGGTGAGTGGCATCCACACTGATGATCACAAAAGCACTGCACAATCCTTACTTGTTTTCAGTGAATATTTTTTGAATGCCTATTGTATGACAAGGCACCAAACTTCTTGCAATTTACTGACTAGAAGGAACATATCAGTATGCACATACTGATCAAATGATCACGCAAATAAATATCGATGTATATGTTGCAATAAATGCTATAAATCATGACAAGGAGACTTGAGTGTATATAGGTATGCTGAAAGCTGAAGGAAAAAAGAGAAGAGATGGCTGGGAGGTTAAGGGGGAGGGCATCTTAGAGGGGACAGCATGAATGAGGAGCCAGGCACAGATGAGGAGGGAGTATGGAGCGGGACAGAGGCTGAGGCTTCCAAAAGTACAAGGTGAGGCCAGAGGCAGGCAAGGACCAGATCATGTAGCCCACAAGGTCATGTAAAAGATTTTGGTCTTGTGAGCATCCCTCAACCACCCTTTTATGTTGTCCTTTCTTATTCATTCATCATGTTAGAAAGATAACTCTTGGGAACTCCCCAGCAGTCCAGTGGTTAAGACTCTGCACTTTCACTGCCAAGGGCAAGAGTTCCATCCCTGGTCAGGGAAGTAAGACCCCACAAGTTGCACGGTGCGGCCAAAAACAACACAAAACAAAACATTACAAAAAAAGAAAAATAGCTCTTTCCCTCTCTCCCTGTATGTATGTATGGTATTACCTTCTATATCCAACACTGTGCTGCTTCCATAGCTTGGGTATTGGTGTGTACACACACACACACACGCGTGCACACACACACACACACACACACAAACTGGAATATTACTTAGCCATAAAAAAAGAATGAAATTCTGCCATTTGCAGCAACATGGATGGACCCAGAGAATATCATGCTTAGTGAAGTAAATCAGACAGAGAAAGACAGATTTTCACATCATATGATATCACTTATATGTGCAACCTAAAAAATAAAATGAATGTATATAGCAAAACAGAAATAGACTCACAGAGAAAACAAAATAGTGGTTACTGATAGAGACAGGGAAGCTGGGAGGGGCAAGATTAGGGCATAAAATTAAGAAATAGAAATGACAATGTATAAAATACACAAGCAACAAAGATATATTGTATAGCACAGGGAATTATAGCCATTATCTTATAGTAACTTTTAATGGAGGATAAGCTATAAAGATGCTTAATAACTGTGCTGTGCTCTAAAATCACTGCAGATGGTGACTGCAGCCATGAAATTAAAAGACGCTTACTCCTTGGAAGGAAAGTTATGACCAACCTTGATAGTATATTAAAAAGCAGAGACATTACTTTGCCAACAAAGGTCCGTCTAGTCAAGGCTATGGTTTTTCCCGTGGTCATGTATGGATGTGAGCGTTGGACTGTGAAGAAAGCTGATCGCCGAAGAATTGATGCTTTTGAACTGTGGTGTTAGAGAAGACTCTTGAGAGTCCCTTGGACTGCAAGGAGATCCAACCAGTCCATTCTAGAGGAGATCAATCCTGGGTGTTCATTGGAAGGACTGATGCTAAAGCTGAAACTGCAATACTTTGGCCACCTCATGTGACGAGCTAACTCACTGGAAAAGACTCTGATGCTGGGAAAGGTTGGGGGCGGGAGGAGAAGGGGACGGCAGAGAATGAGATGGCTGGATGGCATCACCGACTCTGTGGACATGAGTTTGAGTGAACTCCGGGAGTTGGTGATGTTCAGGGAGGCCTGGCGTGCTGTGATTCATGGGGTCGCGGAGAGTCGGACATGACTGAGCGACTGAACTGAACTGAACTGATACCTGAAAACTAATATTGTAAATCAACTATATGTCAATTAAAAAAAAAACACCAAATTTTCAATCTACCTCCACAGTTGTGTGATCAGTAAAGATCAAGAAGTATGGAATAAAAATAAAATAGTTGTTTGCCCTGTTTCCAGACTCTCCTCTGCAAAACATTATTTTATTATGTTAAGGCAAAACATGATATAAACCATAGCTGATAGAGATACTTCCTCTTTAAACAGGTACACAGCTCTTGCCTGTTCCTCTTTAAAAGAAGAAAAAAAATCCAACATGGTAGAATACAGAAAGCACCTATCCTTGTCACTTTATATATCCTATCTCTGAACATATCCTCAGAAAATTGTCAATAACTGAGTTCTGATATCAAATATAACTATGAATATTGCAAATAGTTTCCAGAGGAAAACACTTAATCAAAACAAGAAAGAATGTCAAATTGTAAAGAAACTAAAGGAAGGAAAGGAAAAAAAAAATCTATTCTTAGATATTCCATAGTAATGTTGACTTCTAGTGAATTTCTCGACCAAGTTTCTGCTTTAATCACAGTACTTGGCTAATGTGAAGAGAGTAGTGTTGTTTTTCCACTTTCTTATTTATAAATTCACTACATTTGTTTTGCCATGAAAATGTCCTGGAGAAAGAGAGAGGAATCCAGATACTCATATGCATGCATAAACATACAGAAACCTCACAGTGTCACTATTCAAGATGCAGTAGTCATAAGGGGTCTAAGCATTTAAATCTAAAAAAGGTCTTCTTATGAAGGAGCTTTAAAACATAAGGTGTGGATGACAAAGGCAGCGTTACAGGGAGGTTGTGCTGAAAAGCTGCCTTTGCGTTTGGAAACGAAGCTGCTGGAGCAATGGATCAATCAATGTGTGACTAATGGTAGTTTGCATACGGAGAGCTCATAAAATTCTCGCCTGCAGTGACTGTTTTGCAAAGGCTGTTTCTGGCACCGCTTCACACACACAGCCTTTACGTCGCTGCCACAGCCTAAGCTGGTGAATCCGCTGCTGCAGCTTCACACTGAAGCCCACTGTTTGAATCTGCACGCGACTGCATCCCTCAAGGGTTCTCACACCATAAAACAGTCTCCTGGGGGGCTGACCAGGCAGCAGCACAGGATGCTGGGGGACAATCTGGACCATGAGTTAGTGGTTCATTTAGCAACTGCTTTACCTTTCCCTAATCACTGTTCCCCTGTTTTGCTTTTACTAATTTAAATGGCAAATTCAATTTGCTATTGACAAATCTGCCTTTTGGACCTCAATACTTGTTTTGATTTTAAATGTTTTGCACACAAAGGAAACCACTGATAAAATGAAAAGACAACCTAATGAATGGGAGAAAATATTTGCAAATGGTATGACCAATAAGGGGCTAATATTCATCATATAGAAACAGCTTATACAACTCAACATTAAAAAAAAACTGATTAAAAAATGGGTAGAAGAGTTGAACAGACATTTTTCCAAAGAGGAAACGTAGATGGCTAACAGGTAAATGAAAAGATGTTTAACATCGTTAATCACCAGGGAAATACAAGTCAAAACCACAATGAGCTATTACCTCACACCTACCAGAATGGCTATCATCAAAAAGAACACAAACAACAAATGTTGGCGAAGATGTGGGAAGAAAGGAACCCTGGCACACTGTTGGTGGGAAAGTAAATTGGTGCAGTCACTGTGGAAAACAGTATGGAGGTTTCTCAAACAACCAAAAATAGATCTACCACATATGACCCAGCAATTCCACTCATGGATACACATCTGAAAAAAAACAAAGACAGTAATTCGGAAAGATACATGCATCCCTAATGTTCATAACAGCATTCTTTACAATTGCCAAGATATGGACACAATGCAAGTGTTTATCAACAGATGAAGGGATTAAGAAGATGTGGTGTATATATGTATAACAGACTACCACTCGGCCATAAAAAAGAATGAGACTTTTGCCATTTGTAGCAATACGCATGGATTTGATGGAGAAGGAAACGGCAACCCACTCCAGTGTTCTTGCCTAGAGAATCCCAGGGATGGGAGAGCCTGGTGGGCTGCCATCTATGGGGTCACACAGAGTCGGACACGACTGAAGCGACTTAGCAGCAGCAGCATGGATTTGAAGGTTATGATGATAAGTGAAGTAAGTCAGCCAGAGAAAGACAAACACTGCATGATATCACTATAAATGGAATCTAAGAAAGACAACAAATAAGTGGTTATAACAAAAAAGAAGCAGAAACAAATATAGAGACCCAGCTAGTGGTTACCAGTGGGAAGAGGAATGAGGGCAGGGGCAAAATAAGAGTAGGGGATCAGGAGGTGCAAACCATTACATATAAAATAAGCTACAAGGACATACTGCACAACTGTGCAATGCTGTAAATGTGGGGAATATAGCAAATATTTATAATAATTCTAAATGGAATACAACCTTCAAAAATTGTGAGTCACTATATTTTACACCTGTAACATATAATATTGTGCATCAACTATATCTCAATAAAAAACAAACATTTAAAAAAGTATTTTGATTTAACTTAAGCATTCTAATCTCCCTTTCTCTCTTCTCCCTGGGCTTTTCTATCTAGGGTGGCAGGTTTTGCCTCATTCTGCCTCAGGCCCGTCCTGCTGGCATTTTCTGTTTCTTTCTTTATTTTTAAATTTATTTATTTTTTAATTGAAGGATACTTGCTTTATAGAATTTTGTTGTTTTCTGTCATACATCAGTAAGAATCAGCTATAGGGACACCCATGTCCCCTCCCTCCTGAACCTCCCTCCCATCTCCCTCCCCATCGCACCCCTCTAGATTGTCACA
Organism: Moschus berezovskii; assembly: GCF_049115385.1. Lineage (NCBI taxonomy): Eukaryota > Metazoa > Chordata > Mammalia > Artiodactyla > Moschidae > Moschus > Moschus berezovskii. The sequence goes on from NC_142461.1 coordinate 47,714,849, forward strand.
GGGCCCCTATTTGAGTTCCTTGGTTCATACAGTAAATTCCCATTGGCTATCTAATTTACATACGGTATTGTAAGATTCCATGTTACTCTCTCCATACATCTCACCCTCTCCCTCCTACCCTCTTCCCGTCTCCATAGGTCTGTTCTTTATGTGTAGCATTTTGCCGGCACTAGGCAGCAAGGAAGTGTGGCTTTCACAGATGCGGTTTACATCAGCTTCCCACATTAACTTACCTCTCCTGGACCTGACTCGTCTGGCTTAAGAGCTGTTAGCAGATTTCTTCATTCACACTGTGCATTTTTTGAGCCTATCTGTGATGACTCCTTAGAAATTCTCCTTGGCTTACAGATGAGTCACTTAAGACTATGTCTGAGTTTCAAAAAATGGTTCTAACAGAAGTTTTCAATCCACCTACACAGCTGTGTGATCAGTAAAGACCCAGTATTATCAAATAAACAGAAAGTTTCTGGTGTCCCACCTGCAAATTCATCCTGAGCCTGTTGCCAGACTACTCTTCTTCAAGTATAATCAGGACTACTTCCCCATCTTCCTTAAGAGTAAAGTTCAGTGTCTACAACCTGGCACTCAAGGCCATCGACAACTGGGCACTCATCCGCTTTTCCAAATGCCCTTCTTGCTCTGCCCTTTACAGATGAGCACAAGCCCAGTGTTGGCCACCTACCCCTACCGTCATGTGAGTTTTGCCCTTGATAAAAAAGCAGAGACAAAAAAAAAAGAGTAGAGATGTCACTTTGCTGACAAAGATGTGTATAGTCAAAGTTATGGCTTTTCCAGTAGTCATTTTATGGATGTGAGCATTGGGCCACAAAGAAGGCTGAGTGCCTAAGAATTGATGCTTTTAAACTATGGTGCTGGAGACGACTCTTGAGTCCCCTAGACTGCAAGGAGATCAAACCAATCAATCCTAAAGAAATCAGTCCTGAATATTCATTGGAAGGACCGATGCTGAAGCTGAAGATACAATACTTTGGCCATCTGATGTGAAGAACTGACTCATTGGAAAAAGACCCTGATGCTGGGAAAGATTGAAGGCAGGAGCAGGGGACACAGAAGATGAGATAGTCAGATGGCATCACCGACTTGATGGATGTGTGTTTGAGCAAGCTCTGGGAGTTGGTGATGGACAGGGAAGCCTAGCGTGCTGCAGTTCATGGGGTCACAAAGAGTCAGACACGACTTAGAGACTGAAAAACAAAAGATGTGTCCACTTGCCCAAATCTTATATTCCAGCTGAAATGCCATGTATCCTGTGAAGTTCTTTGTCTCCACCATCCCTGTCATAAGTCATCACTGTCTCCTTTCAATTCCCGCAGACCTTATCAGTGGATGTCTCCTAACCCCAGCACCTTCTACATCACAGGCCTGTCTGTGTAAGGTGTGTATTCTAAATGATAAGGAACATGCGGGCAGAATTCTCCTCCCAGGCATTTCTGCATCTTCACCATGCTCACCTGAGTGACTGATAATATGTACAGATAGATGGTATGAAAGTGAGAGTCGCTCAGTTGTGTCTGACTCTTTGGGACCCCATGGACTATACAGACCATGGGATTCTCCAGGCCAGAATACTAGAGTGGGTAGCCGTTTCCTTCTCCAGGGGATCTTCCCAACCCAGAGATCAAATCCAGGTCTCCTGCATTGCAGGCGGATCCTTTACCAGCTGAGCCACAAGGGAAGCCCAAGAATACTGGAGTGGGTAGCCTATTCCTTCTCCAGCAGATCTTCCTGACCCAGGAATTGAACCGGAGTCTCCTGCACTGCAGGTGGATTCTTTACCAACTGAGCTATCAGGGAAGCCCAAATGTGCACAGAGTAGGTGTTTAATAGCAATCTGTTGAAAGAGAGAATGTCAATTTGTAGCTATACCAGGCTGCTCTTTTTTTGACATGTTATGCTAATATTTTTATTACTTTTCCATTAGTTCGTATGTGCTATTGTGCTACAGTGGGATTTTGCTAATTGTATATAAATATGCTAAAAAGCTCTCCTTCATTCTCCAAAATCATTTTTTTTAAATCGGCATATAGTTGATTTAGAATGTTGTGTTAGTTTCAGGTGTACAGCAAAGTGAGTCAGCTATACATATACATACACCTATTCTTTTTAAGATTCTTTTCCCATATAGGCCATTACAGAATATTGAGTACAGTTCCCTGTGCTCTATAGTCGGTCCTTATTCAGGCTACTCTTCTGAGTCAAAGGAATATTCTGCTAGTGTTGGACCATCCTATCGCTCTGCATTTACCATCCACAACAACAGACGGGTGGGTCTCCGCTGACTGTTATGTGACCTAAGCATTATATAGTTATGGAGAATAGACACATGCTCTTTAAATTTCAGTAACAGAGATGGGAAGGATATTTATGACATTTCTATATAATGAGGTACTCATGGTGCTTTGTGGAGTTTTAAAAAGAGCACAGTAATCACCTATCCTTCTGAAGCTCAGCCCAGGTATTGGTTGGGCCTCCACTAGGTACCAGGCCCTGAGGACACAACTGCCCTAAGACAGACAGCACTGCAGGGCAGCCAGAATGATTTGTACCTGAAAGCATGTAAATGCTGCACTGCTTGTATGAGAAAGGCTGGAGTGTCACAGAGAAGAGAGCAGTCAACGAGGGGAGAATAGAGAGGAAACAGCCAAATATCACACAAGAAGCTCTGGAATTAAACAGACCTGTTCTCTAACCTTGGCTCTGTTACCTGTTAGTTCTATGACCTTGGATGAATGGTTGAAATTGTTGAAACTTAGCTCTGTAGTTGTAAAATGAGGATATTACCTGCTAGAGTCTCAGTAAAAATGAAAAGAGATGATGCATGTAAAGTGTCTGATACAGAATTTGGCATATATTAGCTGCTCAATAAATTTTAAAAAGGAAAGTGTGGAAGCATTTACATTGGGCCATGAAGGAGAAGGGTGTCTCTAGGTATAAAGGTTGGTATGCCTTTGAAATGGAAAGAATGTATGTCTACCCTGGTGACCAGGACTTATCTGGGGGAGATCATCCTATATACAACCCTTCTTAAGAACCTTCCTCCTCAGCCTTGCTGAGCAGTGGACCCAAGGCTATCTTCAATCTCTTCCTCCCCTGCAAGTTGAGTGGTACCACAAGGAAGCCCATCCGCTAGGGTGGCTAACAATATGTGCTCCTGGCCTCCCGCCACCCCTCCCCACCCCACCCCACCCCACCCCCTACCTTGGTCTCATTCTTTTATCTATTTATTTACTAAACGCCTGCTGTGGTCAGGATGCAGCATACGCCGTGTGCATACAGCATACTGCACTATGGCTGGAAACAGCAGTAATAAAACAGATATGGTCGCTACCAAACCTAGAGAGGAAAACAGATGTGAAACATACAAGTTGAAAAAAAAATGTAATTACAACTTATGCTGAGTGAGTGACATGATGGAAGCAGAGTACAGTGACAATGATTGCAGCAGTCAGGAAGGGGCCTGTCTGAAAAGACAAAGTGGGCCAACCAGGCTCTCTGCCTTGGAGTCTGGACTATTCCACACAAAGGGAGAGAAGCCAGAGTGGAGTTGAAGACAGGTTGTTTGGGAGCTGCCTCACTTCCTGCCTTTTCTGCTTCTTTAACTCGTTCTGACGTCCCATGAGTCCCTACTCCATCTTTAGAGTAACCTCTTTTTTTACTTGCACTAGTTGCAGAGTTTTCATTTTCTAGAACAAGTAAAGAGTGCCTAGAGACAACATTAGTAACTAGGGCTGGAAATAAAAGTAATAAAGCCAGATAACTAACCCAATTGGCAAAGGGGAGAGGTGGGCAACATTAAAGATAAGTCCCGCTAGAATGGGAATGACAGATCAGAGCAGAGAGGCCCATGAGCCTTGTTCACAGACCTTGTTTAGCATTCACATCACCCTAATTATTTACTTATGTGACTGTTTGTCCCACTGGGATGTGAGCTCATAAATGACAGGGATCACAGCTGTATATCCACAGGGCCTAGAACAATGAGTGCCATTCAGTAGATGATTCATAAATGTCCAAATAGATGAATGAACAAAAGCAAGTAGGGAGTCCAGTAAGATGGTTGTTGAAATATTCCACTTTTATTTATCTAATTTTTTTTTCACTGCATCTCTGTAATTCAACATAACATATTGTATGGCAGTGAAAAGAATTCAAGCCCCCAAACGTATGAAGTGCCTCCTAGGTCTCAGACATTGCTGGTCCTTACCTTGAGGACCTGTCATCTTAGAGGTGAGCTTAATCTTTTCACCTACAAAAGGAGAAACAGCCTACAACTTTGTTTTTGCACCAGTGAGAACCAGTTATTTATGGGTTGCCATTCCTGAAATTCTAAAAGGAATTTTATAATCAGCTTTGGTCACATTTCTCAAATGCTGAGCCTTTCAGAGATGCCTTAAAAACAGCTCATCTGTGTACGTTTTGCTTCACTTGCTGGGTCACTAATGTTATCTACACACTAATGAAGGCTGTTCTCCTATGAATCTTCTTGAAGAAGAAAATATTCTTTGCGGGCCAGTACCTTTGCATCATGGATAACTTTATAATTTAATTGCCTTTTTTAACATCTACCTTCTTCCAGTAAAAAATATGCATGAAGTATTGTCATCTTCTTCATGGCTGGCTTTTGGGGAATTAACACCAGGGGTATAAATCAAAATTAACTTTTGCGGGGGCAGGAAACTGGGATTAGAAGGAATAATGAAGATTTGAAAGTAGGGAAAAAAATGCAGTTTCCATAGAATTGTGGCAAGTTTAAAGTAGAGAGAAGCTTACAGGTAGCTTACTAGTGACTTCTCAAATGTTAAAGTACATTCAAATCACCTGGAGATCCAATGAGAATGCAGATTCTGATTCCGCGACTTGGGGGTGGAGCCCCATTCTGTATTTCTAATAAGCTCCTAGGTGGTGGAGATGCTGCCTGTTCAAGGATGTGGCAGCAGAATAGTAGCCCCAAAGCCATCTACCCCACCTAATCCCCCTAGAACCAGTGAATACGTGAGGTTACTGGCAAATTAAGGCTGCAAATAACCTTAATCAGATGACCTGGAGAAGGGGGAGATTATCTAGATTATCTCAGTGAACCCAATATAATCACAAGGGTCCTTATAAGTAGAAGGAGGATAAAGAGAGTATAAGACTGACTCACTGTGAGAAAGACCTACCAGCCACTGCTGGGTTTGAAGTTGAAAAGGGGCCACAAGCCAAGGAATGCAGGCAGCTTCTAGAAGCTGCAAAAGGCAAGAAGACGAATTTCCCCCAGAGCTTCCAGAAAGCCATGCAGCCCAGCTGACACCTTGATTTTGGCCCAATGAGGCCCATTTCAGACTTCTGTTCTCCAGAATTGTAAGACAGTAAATTTGTGGTGTTTTAAGTCACTAAGCTGTGGCCCTTTGTTATAGCAAATCCCATCTGTTATAGCAATGGGAAGATACTACAACAGGCCATGTTTTGAGGAACAAAGGTCTACTCTTCTCTTCTTCCTAATATGGAGCTACCTTTCCCTTTCTCAATGATGATCCTCTTTTTAAAAAACATACCTTCCAGGGGGCAGCTCTCCCTCTATCCCTACCCCCACCCCTACCCCTGCCCCCACCCCATATTTTAAGGAAATTCTAAGCATTCGTTCAAAGCTCTATTTCGTGAAGGAAAGTGAGATGAAATTGTGAGATGAATCTGACACGGTATTTGCCCCCAAGGAGCTGATAAAACCACAGGAAAATAAGACAAAGTCATAAATAGCAACTAACTCAAGGTCATTCTGACAACAAAATCTTCTCAGAATCTTACCTGTTCTATATTTCTTCTTTTACTACCCTGGACAGTTTCCCTCTGCCTTTCACCTGGACTCTAGAAAAAGCCTTCTAATTGAACTCTCTGGCTTGGTTTCTCCCCTCTCCAATCCATCTTAAAACAATCACCACACAATTAATCTCCACAAAGCACTTGAGTGTGTTCACTGTGGAGGTAAGAGAGCTGCCACTGAGAAAGAATTTGAAGAGAGGAAATACAGAAGATAAATTATGAAACAAAGTCCCAGAGGAAATGGAAGAAAATGGTATCAAAATCCATGTGGAAATAAAAGCTTTGGAAGGAAAGATAGATTCTTTCTCTTTCTCAGAATTCTGAGGAAGGAAGGAAGGAGAGAAAGGAAGAGTGAAGAGAGAAGAAATCTGAGATTGTGAAGAGAAAGTTTAAGGAAACTATTTCTTCTGAGTGAGAATTTTAGAGTTTGCTTTCGGATTAAAAAGTGGGAAAAGCGAACTTCCCTGGTGGTGCAGTGGCTAAGACTCTGTGCTCTCGATGCAAGCAATCCCTGGTCAGGGAACTAGATCCCACATGCCACAACTAACACCCGGCACAGTCAAATAAATACTTTTTTCTTTTTTTTTTTAAGTGGGAAAAGGTTTAGAACTTCCTTATGGGAATGTGATAGAATATGGCCTAGATGAATGAAAGAGCTGAGCCAGACTGAGGGGCCACTAATGCTAGATGGTATGGCTTTGTCATGGAGCCAATTGGCCTGGCTTTCTCCAAGAAATTCTCAACATGCCAGATGGAGGAGCAAAGAAAAGGAATGACCCAAAGTTATGAACTCTAAAAAATACAGTGGTAGATCCTAGGTCTCAGGGATACAGGGGCCGAGAATCTTAAGGTACCTAATCAAGGCATCTGTGGTCTATGAAGGGGGATGATGAACCCGGAGACTAGGAACGGACTAAGGGATGAGAGATCCTGTTGAGAACGCAGAGCAGATGCTCAAGAGAATGAGCAGATGAGAGAGGTTGGCTCCCACCACACTAGTCAAACTCCTTCGAGTGTATGCTGATGAAATGTGGTTCCGTAAATGAAGTACATTGTTCCAGAGACAGTTGGATCAAGGCAGGGGACTGTGGAAACTGCACCTGTCTCGGTGTGGCTCTACTTTTCCATTAAAAGAATCTAAGATGGCATGAGCAGTTTTAGGAGCCTCATCAATTACAGTAAGTCCCCTACATGTGAGCTTTCACTTAAGACTTTCAAAGATGAGAACCTGCATTCACATGTCCTGTCATATAAATTAGTTCACGTGTCTGGCGTACAATGCGTGCATACTCGACAAGTGGTTGTGCTTTTGTGTGCTTTACTGTACAGTACGGAATGTAGTTCAGTAGCACAGTATCTTTATTTCAAGACCAGGATGTCTGGAAGCAAGTGTAAAAGCAGCAGTGATGTAGCTAGTGCTATTGTAAGGTATTGTACTGTAAGATAAAAAATGTTTTATTTTTTGTGTTTGCTTTTTATGTACATATTATTTGTGTGAAAAGTCATATAAACACATTACAGTAGAGTACTATATAGCCAATTATATTAGTTGGGTACCTAGGCTAATTTTGTTGGACTTATAAACAAATTGAACTTAATGAACGTGCTCTCATACGTAGGGGACTTACATATGAGAACTTACTATGTTACTAACAGAACTAAACAGAACTTACCATGTTACTAACACACCCTGGACTGTTTCTGTGACAAGTATACCCTGTCAGATACTCACACAGTGACTAGAATGAAAGGACAGGATACTTCATTTACCTTTATTAAATTACAGTCTGTAAGTTCTGACCCAACACTCCAGCTAGCTGTTAGGTTTTAGAACCTTGCTTTCTGCCATCAAACACAGGGAATACATTAGCCAATCCTTTCAATTTCATATCATTTAAAACAAGTTGCCGTCTTCTACAGCTTATTCAAATTGTTGATCTGAATTTTAGATGGGCCATAGCCAAGCACAGAGATCAGCGATTCACCCCAAGAACTTCCCTCAGAGCTGATACGGCTCTCTCAATCCACATTCACTTGTTTATTCATTCATCCAGTCACCAGTGAACAGAGGAGTCTACGCAGTGACATACACATTTCATGACCTGCCTGGGAGCTTATAGTCTAGGAAGGCAGATGTTTGACGAGCCTTCCAGAAGGGTAAGTAAAGATGCTTCGGGCAATTGTAACAGGGGAACCTACCTAAACCAGAGACCCACAGAAACCCCATCTGAGGCTCTGGAGTTTGTTTAAACTCAGGATAAAGGGCAATTAAGACCAAACCAGGAGAGGGAAAGGGAAGAGGAGATGGAACATTCCAGGAAGAGTTTACAGCATCTCCTCACAGACAGGACTGAGTATCTGGGAGCATGTTCAAAGGGAATGAAGGCCTAGGATCACTGGAGCATTAAATGAAGGAATGGGATTTCAGATGAAGCTTGATCCAAAAGGCATGAGGCAAAGTGTGCTTGGCATCACAAGCCATCTTATGACTCTGAGTCTTATTCTAAAGGTAGCCATTCAAGGGATTTACGCAGAAGAGTGTGATTATTTGTGTATTTAAGAAAGTCACTGTGGTTTCTATGTGGTTGAGCTGGAAGAGAGCAGAGAGATGCCTGGCAGGATTTTAATGCAGGGAGAGAATGTAGACCAAGATGGAGCAGTAGAGACAATGACTCATAATTTACTTGGGTGGAAGTAACTGATGTGTATTCAACTAGACACAGGGAAGCCCCCAGGTGACTCAGTGGTAAAGAATTTGCCAATGCAGGAGCTACAGGAGACATGGGTTTGATTCCTGGGTCAGGAAGATCCCCTGGAGAAGGGAATGGCAACCCACCCCTGTGTTCTTGTCTGGAGAATACCATGGACAGAGGAGCCTGGTGGGCTACCGTCCAGGGGGTTGCAAAGAGTCAGACATGACTGAGCAACTGAGCATGCACACATAAGGAATTAGGAAGATGGAAAAGGAAGGAATCTGGACGGTTCCCGGGTGTCTCGCTTGAACATTTTTGTGGACAGTGGTGTCATTTCCTGAGAAAAGGAGTAGTGGTAAAAATGGAGCATTCTGAGGGGGCTGGTAGACCTTCACTTCCAGATGTTTAGAAAGCAGCTGACTTTATGAACCTGTAGCTTCAGGGAAGAACTGAGCCAGGGATACAGATTTGGGTACTGTTAGCATCCAACAGTGGAGAAGGCAATGGCAAGCCACTCCAGTACTCTTGCCTAGAAAATCCCATGGATGGAGGAGCCTGGTAGACTGCAGTCCATGGGGTCACTAAGGGTCGGACATGACTAGGCGACTTCACTTTCACTTTTCACTTTCACACATTGGAGAAGGAAATGGCAACCCACTCCAGTGTTCTTGCCTGGAGAATCCCAGGGACGGGGGAGCCTGGTGGGCTGCCGTCTATGGGGTCGCACAGAGTCGGACACGACTGAAGTGACTTTGCAGCAGCAGCAGCATCCAACAGTGGTTCTCAGCCCTGGCTGCAAACTGGAACCACCTGTGAGATTTAAAATGTACCTACATTCGGGTCCCACCTCAAGCAATTAAATACGGGCCTGGATATTTACTATTTTTTTTTAAGTTTCTAGTGGCTCTGGGAGTTGGTGATAGACAAGGAGGCTGGCGTGCTGCAGCCGATGGGGTTGCAAAGAGTCGGACGTGACTAACCAAATGAACTGAACTGAACTGAAGTGGCTCTAATGTCCACCCAGAACTGAAAAGCATGAGTGACAGATACAAGGGAAGGCATGAATAGCTAAGGCAGAATATGGAAACAAGAGAAAAGAAGGTGGCTAGGACAAAACCTCTTTTTAGGTATAACTGCTTACACTATCCGGAGAAGGCAATGGCAAGCCACTCCAGTACTCTTGCCTAGAAAATCCCATGGATGGAGCAGCCTGGTAGGCTGCAGTCCGTGGGGGTCGCTAAGGGTCGGACACGACTAGGCGACTTCACTTTCACTTTTCACTTTCACACATTGGAGAAGGAAATGGCAACCCACTCCAGTGTTCTTGCCTGGAGAATCCCAGGGACAGGGGAGCCTGGTGGGCTTCCGTCTATGGGGTCACAAAGAGTCGGACACGACTGAAGTGACTTAGCGGCGGCAGCGGCTTACACTATCAACTAATTTACCTGTGCCTACTATCTACTCATCCACACTTCCACATAGTTTATGCAACATTGTCATTTTTAAAATATCAGTTCTAGTTTAGAACAGTTTTACTTTCTGAGAAGGTATTTCAGTTATTTACTGCTGCATAACAAGTCACCTCAAAATTTCGTGGCTACAAACAAAAATCAGTTATGATATTTCAATGTTTCTGTGGGTCAGGAGTTGAAGAGGAGTTCGGTTGAGAAAGTCTACCTTGGGGTCTTTCAGGCAGACACAGAGAGGAACTGGTGCAGTAGGGGAGGGGCCACTGGTGCAGCCAGACTCTGGCTGGCCATCTCTCTCTCTTCATATATTATGCTCAGGCATTCTCCACGTGGTCTTTCGGGGTTCATCTGGGCTTCCTCACAGCATGGAGGCCTGACGATAGTTAGACTGTTGACATGGCTGCCCAGAGTTTCAAAACAAGTGTCCCAGCTAGTGAGCAAGAAGCTCAATCACCCACTATGAAAGCCACACAGTCAGTCAAAGCCTACCCAGTTTTAAGGGGATGGGGCACAGACTCCACCTCTTAACAGGAGAGATCCTGTTAGAGAACACCATCTGGCTCAAAGGGTTAAAGCAACAACAACCCAGGATTCTTTTCCATCAACTATACTTTCTCAAGTCATTGAGCATTTGAGGGGCAAAAAAGCAAATTAATGTAATAGTTACAATACTAAATGAAAATCTATAGCTTAAGGAAGTTAAAAAACTTCTCTGATTCCTAGAAATAAGACTGATAAGTTGACTTGTCTTTGAGTATCTGATACTTAAACGACACCTTTCAGATGAAGTATCTTCACTTCAGTTCAACTCAGTTGTGTCTGACTGCTTGTGACCCCATGGACTGTAGCACAGCAGGCTTCCCTGTCTATCACCTCCTCTTGGAGCTTGCTCAAACTCATGTCCATCAAGTCAGTGATGCCATCCAACCATCTCACCCTCTGTCATCCCCTTCTCCTCCTGCTTTCAATCTTTCCCAGCATCAGGGTTTTTTCCAATGAGTCAGTTTTTCGCATCAGGTGGTCAAAGTATTGGAGTTTCAGCTTCAGCATCCATCTTTCCAATGAATATTCAGGACTGATTGCCTTTAGGATGGACTGGCTGGATCTCCTTGCAGTCCAAGGGATTCTCAAGAGTTCTCCAACACCATAGTTCAAAAGCATCAGTTCTTTGGTGCTCAGCTTTCTTTATGGTCCAACTCTCACATCCATACATGACTACTGGAAAAAATCATAACCTTGACTAGACGGACCTTTGTTGGCAAAGTAATGTCTCTGCTTTTTAATACACTATCTATGTTTAATTTAGTTCATGACACATTTTTCATATCAGAAGTTTCACCTTTCATCTATCACACATAGGTTTGATGTATATCTCAAATAGTTGCTATTGGTAGCAGCTACCCTACTAATTTATATTGAGACTTAACACACATTTCATGCGATGGACTTAACACATGCGATGGACTTAACACACATTTCATTTCACCTACTTAGCTACTAGCATGTATTCAGTGTATACCCACATGTTCTTCATAAGTGCACTTTATTTTTCCTCGTATTTTCCCAGAAACACCAGACCTGCACATAATTTAGGATCAGTTCAGTTCAGTTCAGTCACTCAGTCGTGTCTGACTCTTTGCAACTCCATGGACTGCAGCATGCCAGGCTTCCCTGTCCATCACCTACTCCTGGAGCTTACTCAAACTTGTCCATCAAGTTAGTGATGCCATCCAACCATCTCATCTTCTGTCATCCCCTTCTCCCATCTTCAATCTTTCCTAGCATCAGGGTCTTTTCCAATGAGTCAGTTCTTCACATCAGGTGGTCAAAGTATTGGAGTTTCAGCTTCAGCATCAGTCCTTTCAATGAATATTCAGGACTGATCTCCTTTAGGATGGACTGGTTGGATCTTCTTGCAGTCCAAGAGACTCTCAAGAGTCTTCTCCAACACCACAATTCAAAAGCATCAATTCTTTGGCGCTTAGCTTGCTTTATGGTCCAACTCTTACATCCCTACATGACTACTAGAAAAATCATAGCTTTGACTAGACTAACCTTTGTTGGCAAAGTAATGTCTTTGCTTTTTAATATGCTGTCTAGGTTGGTCATGCTCTTCTTTCAAGGAGTAAGCGTCTTTTCATTTCATGGCTGCAGTCACCGTCTGCAGTGATTTTGGAGCCCAAGAAAATAAAGTCTATCACTGTTTCCATTGTTTCCCCATCTATTTGCCATGAAGTGATGGGACCAGATGCCATGATCTTAGTTTTCTGAATGTTTAATTTTAAGCCAACTTATTCACTCTCCTCTTTCACTTTCATCAAGAGGCTCTTTAGTTCTTCACTTTCTGCCATAAGGGTGGTGTCATCTGCATATCTGAGGTTATTGATATTTCTCCTGGCAATCTTGATTCCAGGTTGTGCTTCATCCAGCCCAGAATTTCTCATGATGCATTCTGCATATAAGTTAAATAAGCAGAGTGACAATATACAGCCTTGACGTACTCCTTTCCTGATTTGGAACCAGTCTGTTGTTCCATGTCTGGTTGTAACTCTTGTTTCTTGACCTGCATATAGATTTCTCAGGAGGCAGGTCAGGTGATCTGGTAATTTAGGATAGAGTGAAGATTTTTTTTCAGCCAGCCTTTTACATCCACACAGTGTTAGGATTTAGGAAAATATTTCTGTTGAGCTTGAGCAACTTTCTCTGATGAAATCCATACTTGGATTTATTAATGAAGGCAAAAAGAAAATGGGAATTTTATTTTTACAAGCATTTTGGTTTTGGTATTTTATTTTTAAGTTTTAATTGATTCAACTCCCTTTTTTTTGGCCACACAATGCAGCATATGGGATCTAGTTCCCTGACCAGGAATTGAACCTGTACCCTGTGCGTTGGAAGTACAGAGTTTTAACCACTGGACCACCAGGGAAGTCTGGTTTTGGTATTTTAATCAAAATAGAAAAGTGAGATATTTTAAACTTTTCTTTTGCTTGTAACTTAGAATAGTCAGTAAAAAATCTTTCCTCACTTCCTTTGGAACTTAATTTCTCCACTTGAAGGAGGAAGCTAATTATTGACATCTGCTCTCCCTGTGGGTATTTCCCCCTGCTCATTCACAAAACTCTTCAGATAAAGAGTACCATGAAGGTACTAGTTACTATTACACTTTAATCAATATCAAATAAAGAAGTTAGTCATCCCCTGTGCATGCATGCTCAGTCACTCAGTTGTGTTCAATTCTTGGCAACCCCATGAACTATAGCCTGCTAGTCTCCTCTGTCCATGGATTTTTCAGGCAAGAATATTGAAGTGGGTTGCCATTTCCTCCTCCAGGGGCTCTTCCTGATCCAGGGATTGAAACCACCTCTCCTGCACTGCAGGCAGATTCTTTACCACTAACACGACCTGGGAAGCCCTAGTTACCCCCTTAGTCAACACCAGAACAAAGGAGTTAAGTTAATCTCTAAATTATATTAACCTTGGATATTTCTTCACTGTGGCATGAAGGATGGAGACCATCTCACCACCATGGAAACCAGGAACATGCCCTTTCTTTAGGGGAAGTGTATTTGTTCACCCACATACTTTAAAAACTTTAACAGATTTGACCAATTTTAAGAAGGTATGCTGATTTAAACATCAGTAAAAACTATAATCTGTCTGGCCAGATGTTGTTTTCCCAATGATTTTATGATTTTGTTTGCTTTTCTCTAAAAGTGATAAAAAGAGTTAAAACTAGTTTGTGGATTCAGCCTTAGTCAAATAGCTACAATTACAGTTTGAGTCAATAAAAACCTATATGGGGAAAGAATCTGGAAAAAACCGGTTATATGTATACATATAACTGAATCACTTTACTTACTAAACTAACACAACATTTTAAAGCGACTATACTCCAAAGTAAAATTAAATTTAAAAATAGATTGGAAAAACTGGAAAAAAACCAACAAACAAACATTCAATGATGGATGAGTAGGTAAAAAAAAATATGATACATACATACAGAGGAATATTATTCAGCCTTTAAAAAGAAGGAAATCCTGGTTCTATGCAACAGTGTGGATAAACCTTGAGGACATTATGTTAAATGAAATAAATCAGAAACAGGACAAATACTGCATGATTCCATTTGTATCAGGTATTGTGTTAACACAGTCAAACTCATAGAAGCAGAAAGGAAGAACAGTGGTTGCTAGGGAATGGGGGAAAGAAAATGGGGAGCTGCTATTCAATGGGTAGAAAATTTCAATTATGCAAGCTGATTTAGTTCTAGGGATCTGCTAGGCAACACTGTGCTAGATTAACAACATTGTAGTGAATGCTCAAAGAGTAATCTGCTGTTAAATGCTCTCACTACAATAAAAGAAAGAAAAACGTTAACTTTAAAGTGTATCATGGCTCTTCAATCATCATTTCAGTACATTTTTATGGATAATTTTCTTCAGGAATGGAGCAACAGACATATTCACTACCATGGATAAAATAGATAATTAATGAGAGTTGACTGCATAGCACAGGGAGCTCTACTCAAAGCTCTGTGATGACCTAAATGTGAAGGAAATCCCAGGAAGAGGCGCTACATGTATACATGAAGCTGATTCGTTTTGCTGTACAGTAGAAACTAATACAATACTGTGAAGCAACGATACTCCAATTAGGAAAAAAAAAAATGAGTAGCAGAGTTTTGAAGGATCTGTAGACAGTCATCAGACACGCCACACAAGTGAACCATAAATGTGGCTTATGAATAGTTTAATCAAATTTTTATTTAAACGAGAAATTGAGTATAGAGAGGTTGTGTGCTGCTGCTGTGCTTAGTTGCTCAGTCAAGTCTGACTCTTTACCATCCCATAGTCTACAGCCCACCAGGCTCCTCTGTCCATGGGGATTCTTCAGGCAAGAATACTGAATTGGTTGACATGCCCTCCTCCATGGGATCTTCTCAACCCAGGGATCAAACCCAGGTCTCCTGCATTTCAGGCAGATTCTTTACCAGCTGAGCCACAAGGGAAGCCCAAGAATACTGGAGTGGATAGCCTATCCCTTCTCCAGGGGAACTTCCCACCCAGGAATTGAACTGGGGTCTCCTGCATTGCAGGCGGATTCTTTATCAGCTGAGCTACCCAGGAAGACCAGAGAGGTTGTGTATCACACTCCAATGGAGGCTGCTGATTTATATCAGGACCAAGGCTGCCATCAGGTTCTTTGATCCACAGTACAATCCCCTTCTCTGTCTTTTATGGCGCTTATGAGGTGGGAAAGTCCATGGATTCATCCACTATTAGAGCTGGAAAGGATTTTGGAGCTCCTCCACATGAAGGCGGAGAAGGCAAAGGCAAGCCACTCCAGTACTCTTGCCTAGAAAATCCCATGGAGGAGCCTGGTAGGCTGCAGTCCATGGGGTCGCTAAGGGTTGGACATGACTGAGCGACTTCACTTTCACTTTTCACTTTCACACATTGGAGAAGGAAATGGCAACCCACTCCAGTGTTCTTGTCTGGAGAATCCCAGGGATGGGGGAGCCTGGTGGGCTTCCGTCTATGGGGTCGCACAGAGTCGGGCACGACTGAAGTGACTTAGCAGCAGCAGCAGCAGCCACATGAAGGACAGTCCTCATTTGGCAGGTAAGGATACTAAAGCCCAATGTACCAAAGGACACACAATTTTTCAGTAAAATTAATGTGTTCCTTTGTTTCCTTAAATGTGGTTAGAGTATACTTGAATAGAAAATGAGACTCCTAAATCATCCCTTCCCTAGAAGTCATGAAGACTCCCTATGCTAGTGGCAGTATGGCTCATCTGCTAAAGGAAGGGAAATTCTAGTAACTGTATTTTAATTTACTAATTAACAGTGGCTCTCAAATGTTTTATGGATTCTTTTCAATAAGCATATAAATCTCATACTTTTCTCTTACATGATTCAATTCCAAAGTAGTTATTTCAGTTTCCTTTGTAAATCTAAAATTGTGTTATCCTCTCAAAAATATCCCTCTGCGGGAAACAGGTGACTGACGGCCCAGTTACCATCCCTCTGGGTCCACCCAAGCTACACTCCCCCCACCTAAGCATGCAAGTCACACTCCACCTGGATGCACCATACAACGCCTCAGGTAGGTGGCAGGGTACTAGTGGAAGTTCATTACAGGATGAGGGTTGTGGGAGTCCCCTAGCTGGGGTCTGAGGATGCCTCATCCACCTGCACAAACTTCCTTAGAAGTGCACTCACTGCCCAGGGAGACTCTTCCTACCCTGTTTTCTTGTCTTCTCCTTCTTCTTTCAACAACAGTGGACCGGCATGCATGGCAGTCTATAAATTCTCCCTGCCTGCCCCTACTGCTCTTTTACAAGCACCTGCCTACCCTGCTTCCCACCCCAAGAAATCTCTTCCTCATGTAATCCCACCTTGGCTTCTGCTTTTGGAGGACTCAAATGAACACAAATATGCCTTTTCTAATATGCCTTTTCCCATCTTTTTCTTACCGACATTTTAAGGCTTGCCCCAACACAGGGAGGCATGCTCCACTTGCTTTTCCTTTCTTCTTGCTGCCTGGGAACCACCGCTACAGAATCTTGGCTCAGTTATTTAGCTAAATAGTGATTAACAAATATTTGGGGGGCATAAATTCTATGATATTACTACTATAGAAGCTACTGAGTACACAAATAAATTAAAAGTCCATTTGTGCGTATAAGTCCATTTGTAATCAAGTTGTGGATAAATCTCAGAGAAAAAGTGGTTTTAACAATAATACAAGCAGTATGCTGTCAAGTGCTGACTCAATCAATCTACCTACCTACCTATTTAATCTATCTGGACAGATTTTTAATGCTCAAGGTCAGAAGAGAAGAAACCATTGCAACTTTATCATTTTGTGTGTGTGTGAAAAATAACTAGAATATTGGTAAAGTACCCATAAATTCCAAGGGATTGCCAACAGAGGTAACTTTTATTCCTGTCACCAAAGGTTTTAATTTTTACATGCTCTTTTATCGTTTAGCATCAACCATCTATCTTGTATCTACCTCTCAGCCACAGTGCAAAAGGGGCTAGGATGAAAGGCTGGAAGGAGGTGAGGGGCAGGAGAAACAGAACAGAAACACTGTGAATTCCGATTGTGTAGCTTGGAAAAAAGCAATGTGATGCTAATCCTACAATAGCAAATTTCTTCTTATCCCCAGAAACTGATGCTGACATTTCCATGTATCCATTCAGTTCCTTTAGACTCCTTGTCAAATCTCTTCTAGTTGCCAAGCAACAATAATAGCAGTTCTGTACATAAGCATTAGGCAATAACTACTGTCAATGTTTCTCCTTTCTTTGAAAGGGAAATTTAATGACCCTTTCCTATGAGAAAATGATGACAAGAACCTATTCCTGGTGAAACCTAAAAGCTGTGTGTGTGGTTTGTGTTTTTGCTGCCTGAATCCAAGGCTTGGGCTAAACTGACCTAAACAGTATTACAAAAGGATAAAATAAAAATTTACTCCAATGCTTGCATTGTTTGGTCTTTAAAAACAACTGCATGTCATTAAAACTTGTCCACATCCCATGAAATGAGTTCTCTATTAAATAGAGTTAATATTTTAAAGATGCATGATGATGGGTCTCTTCTGTACTTTCTCTGATCCTGCTAAAATCTCTTTAATCAAGCTCTTGGGTTTTTCTGACAATACTCCTCCACGGTAAAGAATCTGCCTGTAATGCAGAAGACCCGGCTTCGATCCCTGGGTAGGGAAGATTCTCTGGAGAAGGGAATGCAACCTACTCCAGTATTCTTGCCTGGAGAATCCCATGGACAGAGGAACCTGGTGGGATACAGTCCATGGGGTCACAAAGAGTTGGACACGACTGAGTGACTAACACTTTCACATTTTCACTCCTCCACGTAAAGACTTGAACCATATTTCAGTACTTTGTAAAACACAGATCAAGACAGTTATAGGAAAAAACGAAATGGAACATCTGCCCACCTATTGAGGACAGACTCCAGGACACAGCGTCTACGTGAGGCATCAGCACAATGGTTGAGACGACCCCTCCCTGTTCCCACTGTGGACCAAAGGCTCCTCTCCTCTTATCTAGTCCCCTCCTCCATTTTAATGAGTCTGTATGATTACTGTTTACAACCCAATTTACTTCTATAACTGTAACAGCTCAAAAAGCTATTCACAATAAGTGACACATTTCAGCAAGGATGTTGTAGACTAAGCAATTCCCCATTTCCATATTATCATATTTTCTAGTCTCATTTATTTTTTGTGAGGCTCAGCAACAGCTATAAAAGTTTGAAAAAGTCAAGTCCAGTTTTATGTTCTTTTTCTCATTTGGGATTTTTATTATGTTTTCTTTCTGATCTCGTTTCTGTGTGAATTATACTTTGAGTTCCAAACAAAAACATGAACTCCTTTTTAATAAGCTCTTTTTCCTTTTTTTAAAGTAAATACACAGATGAGCTCCCCCTGATGCTCTATAGTTCATAGGATTAAGAGCTTATAAAGCTGCTGTACATTTATTATCGTATTTGATGACTTTGTCAGGTAGGTTTTATTTTCATGTCCAACCTACAGATCAGGAAACTGAGGCCCAGAAAAGTCAAGTGACTTGCTCCAGACCGCTCAACTAGTAATTGGGGAGAGCGAATAATCTCTGTTTCTGTCCAATCTCCACTCTCCCTCCATGACTTTACCTGGTTGGAGATCACTTCTCGAGCATTCTTGCTTCTCTATGGTTTAAGGGTCACTTTTGGTTGGGATTTGTTATCAGATCAAAACTGTACATTCAGCAAATATTATTTTGTAATTCCATCTGTAATCCCATTTTACAAACAAGGATCTTCTTGGCTTTCCATCACCAAATTGTACTGCTGAATTGTATTCTGTTTAAACTGATTTATAATAATGCATGAAAATATCTGACTAAAAATGTTATTTTGTGGATGCCAGTTGCAACAATCTTTCCTTATTCAGATGAGAATTATATCCCAAACTTTATAAATCAATTTAGTTTGGTACCCTAGTGCTTCACATGAGAAATAATGTAATAGTCACCACTGAGCCCTATCTTTAACTCATCTATGAGTTTCTAGTGTTAAATTTCTTTTTCTTCTTCTTCTTTTTTTTAAAAAGCATTACTTAGTAAAGAGCTGTAAAAAGTGAATTGGTCCTAAATATAAGATCCCTGATTGGGTTCCCCAGGTGGCACAGTGGTAAAGAATCCAGGCAACACAGGTTCGATCCCTGGGTCAGGAAGATCCCCTGGAGTAGGAAATGTCGACCCACTCCAGTATTCTTGCCTGGACAATTCTATGGATGGAGGAGCCTGGTGGGCTACAGTCCATGGGGTTACAATGATTTGGATGCAACTGCGCATGCACATAAGATCCCTGATTAGCCTGAAGATTCTGTTCTGGTATCTTTCTTTAACAAAGTGAGATATTCTTCCTATTTTTTTGGAGAGGGTACAGTGAGATAAAACTGGTTACTCACCAAAGGACCTCATTTGTTATCACTGAAACCTACCTGAGACCACCTGTATTTGATAACTCATAAAGATGCTGCTTTTCTACAGAACCACAGGGAGTCAACCTAAGTAACCTAAGCTTGTTTTTAGAAGCAATTTAAAACTTGCTTTAATAGAAAAGAGAGTACTAAAATGAGATGACATTTCCATTAACCTACATTTCAATTTTCAAGAACGCTTGAGGTTTTGCAAAATATTGTGAATGGGATTTTCGTCTATAAAGAACGTTAACAATTCAAGTAGGCAGGTTCATTCATTTGTCATCCATTCATTTATTTAACGTACACTGGGGTCAGCTATGTGTCAAAACTAGGAATATGAAGACAAGAAAGGCCCCGTGCCTGCCCCCAAGCAGCACACAATCTCACTTGGGAAGACAGACCACTAACCATCACAGTACAGGGGCAGAAGGCAGAGAACCCCGCTGAAGCACAAAGGAGAACAGGGGAAGGGCCAATGATTCAGGAGGGGTAGGAGGGCAGAGAAAGGAGGCACCTGAAAGGATTCCTAAAGGGTCGAGAGTGAGGGTCCCTGGGGAGGACATCCCAGACAGAGGATACTATCTTTGCAAAGGCCTGGAGGCAGGAACACTCATGGTCAGGATAGCTGCACTGAGTGGGAGTGGAGAAGTGGCTACAGATAAAGGAGGAAAAGCAGACAGGGCCAGCTCACACAGACAGTGGATGTCACACTAAGGAGATTAACCTCTGACTTCAAGACTATTTCCGGAACTTCCCTGGCGGTCCAGCGGTTAAGAATCCACCTTCCATTGCAGAGGACATGGGCTTGATCCCTGGTCGGGGAACTAAGATCCCACATGCCAAGGGGTTAAGCTCCACAACTACAGAGCCCATGGGCACACCTAAGACCCAACACAGCCCAGAATAAAATGAATAAATAAGTAAATAGTTTTTTCAAAAATAATATTTCCAATTTAAATCCTTTCAGTCATAACCCAATAATGTAAAACTACTCTAAAAGAGTCACAAAGAGTGTCGATTGCAAATGTCAATCGTCTTGGATATGAGACCTGAAGCTATGTCTTTGGATTAAAAGCTGCATGAGGTCAGAAATGATGCTCTCACCTCTTCCTTTCCAATTTATCCAAGAGTGGACCCACCAGAGATAACCAAGGAACTCATCTCACTGCCAGACTTTAACTAAGTATTTAACTTCCCACAGTGCTTGACTAGACAGTGTATAAACACACCATACAGATTTGTTCTCACGTCTCCTAAGAGCTTATAATTTATAATGTAAGACATAACAGTTGTTATTATTCTTAATCTTCAGAACTGAAATGTCACTGCTGTGTGACAGATTGGGAAACAAACTAATCATAAAAAGGCCATAAAAGCTAATAACTAAAGGAAATAAAAGTACAAAAATAAATCAATGTGAAATTACAAATGATCAGAATTTTCAGTTGTTTATTATGATTTATTTTATTGAGCTAAGAAATCTATTAACCTTTTGATATGGGAAGATGGAACTTACTAACCGAGTTAGAGGAGCTCTGCTTTCATTGTCATGCAGATGGATAATATTTACAACTTAAACATCACCCTCTTTCAAAATAATGCCAACACTTTGATAAGTTACTGAAATGCAACAGCAAAAACACCATCTATTGTTAATCTTCATACATACATGTGACGTTGGTCAGGACAAGCAGATGAATGTGGCGTTTAAGCCAATGCATGGAACATTCACACTGAACCTCTATGGTCTGTGAGATGATGCAACAGCCTCCTTCCACATTTTGGCTCGATACTACCTCTATTTCGAATAAGACACTCTATCTGCTGAGCCTACCATATTGGTCTGTCCACTGACCATGTTTCGTAAGGAATCAATTATTATGACTGATTCTTTAAAGTGCTTTTCCTTCTCATAACCCAACTTTAAGAGCTGTTCAGCCCATCCATCAACAGACATTTGAAAAGGGGCCAATATCTGGTCAGCACTGTGGTGCCAAACTCAGCTTCTCCAACTGGGAACACACTCTTGCCCGAGGGTATGACTGTGAGTCACGGAGAATATGAAGCCACAATATAAAAGGGCACAGACTTCTGCCACTGTTCACTCAGTGGTCAGTAAGTGAACATAGTTCTGTATTAATATAATATAGGGAATATATTATGGATACAATAGATAAAAAATGTGCACCCATTTTTAAGATAACACAAAAGATCCCACAGAAATTCTATGTGGAAGTTGGTTTTGACCATGTCCCCAAGTAGGAGGTTTGTTCTTCTGTGCTCCGGGGTTACTCTGGTGGAAAACTCTGGGAAGAGGTAATGTAGAGGAAAGAGCATGAAGAAGAACCAGAACCAGACAGAGCTGAGTTTAAATCCTTGCTCTTTCACATTCCCTGAAAGTCTGACTTTGACTGAATCACTTTATCTCAAGCCTTTGTATCTTCATCAAACAAGTAGTACTTATTTACAGATCTTCATATTAAATAACTTTTCCTGATGCTGGGAAAGATTGAAGGCAGGAGGAGAAGGGGACGACAGAGGATGAGATGGTTGGATGGCACCACCGACTCAATGGATCTGAGTTTGAGCAAGCTCTGGGGGTGGTGAAGGACAGGGAAGCCTGGCGTGCAGCAGTCCATGGGGTCACAAAGAGTCAGACACGACTGAGCAACTGAACAACAACAAAGCACAGCTGACAAAGCTGAGGGAGCTTTAAAAAATACACCACATCAGGTCAGGTTCCTGCTTAATTCCTTTCAGTGGAAACTTCTGCTCTTTGAATAAAACCCTACAGGTTTCTATGTCAGGTTCTAAATTTTGGGGCGCACAGAACCCCTATGACAGTCTGGTAAAGCCTTGGGGGTCCCTCTCAGAATAATATTTAACTAAAGTACATAGGATTACAGAGTAAATCACTCATATTGAAATAACGTTGACATTAATAAAAAATTTATGCTACAGCAAGATAGTCACAATAACGTGATCACTGACCTAGAGCCAGATATCTTGGAATGTGAAGTCAAGTGGGCCTTAGAAAGCATCATTACGAACAAAGCTAGTGGTGGTGATGGAATTCCAGTTGAGCTATTTCAAATCTTGAAAGATGATGCTGTGAAAGTGCTGCACTCAATATGCCAACAAATTTGGAAAACTCAGCTGTGGCCACAGGACTGGAAAAGGTCAGTCTTCATTCCAATCCCAAAGAAAGGCAATGCCAAAGAATGCTCAAACTACCGCACAATTGCACTCATCTCACACGCTAGTAAAGTCATGCTCAAAATTCTCCAAGCCAGGCTTCAGCAATTTGTGAACCGTGAACTCCCAGATGTTCAAGCAGGTTTTAGAAAAGGCAGAGGAACCAGAGATCAAATTGCCAACATCCGCTGGATCATGGAGAAAGCAAGAGAGTTCCAGAAGAGCATCTATTTCTGCTTCATTGACTATGCCAAAGCCTTTGACTGTGTGGATCACCATAAACTGTGGAAAATTCTGAAAGAGATGGGAATCCCAGACCACCTGACCTGCCTCTTGAGAAACCTGTATGCAGGTCAGGAAGCAACAGTCAGAACTGTACATGGAACAACAGACTGGTTCCAAATAGGAAAAGGAGTGCATCAAGGCTATATATAGTTACCCTGCTTATTTAACTTATATGCAGAGTACATCATGAGGAACGCTGGGCTGGAAGAAGCACAAGCTGGAATCAAGATTGCCAGGAGAAATATCAATAATCTCAGATATGCAGATGACACCACCCTTATGGCAGAAAGTGAAGAGGAACTCAAAAGCCTCTTGATGAAAGTGAAAGAGGAGAGTGAAAAGGTTGGCTTGAAGCTCAACATTCAGAAAACAAAGATCATGGCATCTGGTCCCATCACTTCATGGGAAATAGATGGAAAAACAGTGGAAACAGTGTCAGACTTCATTTTTTGGGGCTCCAAAATCACTGCAGATGCTGATTGCAGCCATGAAATTAAAAGACGCTTACTCCTTGGAAGGAAAGTTATGACCAACCTAGAGAGCATATTGAAAAGCAGAGACATTACTTTGCCAACCAAGGTCCGTCTAGTCAAGGCTATGGTTTTTCCCGTGGTCATGTATGGATGTGAGAGTTGGACTGTGAAGAAAGCTGATCGCCGAAGAATTGATGCTTTTGAACTGTGGTGTTGGAGAAGACTCTTGAGAGGCCCTTGTACCACAAGGAGATCCAACCAGTCCATTCTAAGGGAGATTGATCCTGGGTGTTCATTGGAAGGACTGATGCTAAAGCTGAAACTGCAATACTTTGGCCACCTCATGCGATGAGTTGACTCACTGGAAAAGACTGATGCTGGGAAAGGTTGGGGGCGGGAGGAGAAGGGGACGACGGAGAATGAGATGGCTGGATGGTATCACCGACTCTGTGGACATGAGTTTGAGTGAACTCTGGGAGTTTGTGATGGACAGGGAGGCCTGGCGTGCTGTGATTCATGGGGTCGCAGAGAGTCGGATACGACTGAGCGACTGAACTGAACTGAACTGAATATATATGTGCTTCTCTGTCAACATCAAATAACACAATAGGGTGGCAAGTTCTGTAACTACAGTAATTCTACAGTGCGTGCTAAGTTGCTTCGGTCGTGGCCGACTCTTTGCAACCCTACAGACTATAGCCCACAAGGCTCCTCTGTCCATGGGACTCTCCAGGCAGGTATTCCTGGAGTGGGTTGCCATGCCCTTCTTCAGGGGATCTTCCTGACTCAAGGATGGGACCCTTGTCTCCTGTGGCTCCTGCACTGCAGCAAGGTTCTTTACTGCTGAGCCACTGGGGAAGCACCAGTTTTGCAATGAAGTGAAGTGAAGTGAAGTGAAGTCGCTCAGTTGTGTCCGACTCTTTGCGACCCCGCGGACTGTAGCCCACCAGGCTCCTCCGTCCATAGGATTCTCCAGACAAGAATACTGGAGTGGGTTGCCATTTCCTTCTCCAGGGGAATCTTCCTGACCCAGGGATCGAACCCAGGTCTCCCACATTGCAGGCAGACGCTTTAACCTCTGAGCTACCAGGGAAGCCCTGATCTCATCTCCCATCACCATTCCTCTGCCTACCGCACTATGGTTAACCAGCCACTTGCCCACTTGCTCTTCAAACACGATGAACTTTAGTCCTCCTCAAGCATCTGCTTTTGCTTTTCTACCTGGAACACTCTGCCCTTGGATCATTGCATGATGTTCCTTTCCTGTTTTATTTATCTCAGCTTGCATCACCTTCTCTGAGAGAGCTGCCCTGATCAAGCCCACCTAAGGAGCCACCTACCTGTGCCACCCTGCTGTAGTTTTCTCATCGTAACATCATTATCTGAAACGATCGCGTTCATTTACTTGTTCTTGTGTTTACTCTCTGTTTCCCTGCCCTAAAAAGCAAGCTCCACGGGAGCAGGAACATCATCTACACGTTCAGTGCCACATTGCCAGCATCTAGAACAGTGTGGAGGACAAAGTAGGCGTCTGATACTTCTTGGCTAAACGGAGGCAAAATTACTGAGGATTCCAGCAATGTTACTTCTCTCATTGTTCATTCAGTATTTGAGGTACTAGGGGGATACAAAGAGATGAAAGACAAACTCCTGCCCTCAGGCAGCTCACAGGCCATGTAGAAAGCTGGAGGGAGTTCCAGAGGAGGCTCCTCCACTCTGCCGTCCAACCATGGACAAATCTCTGGGACGGCCTTATTTCCCCTAGTGCAGATGAGTGGTTTGGACAAACTGATCTCCATAATTTCCTATGATCTACAGTTTATGATCTTTTAAGAGCTGACAGTGCAAGGAAGCATGTACGGCAGGTGAGGGGTTGTGACCCGAAGTGGAGGAAAGTCACAGAGGAGGACAAGATTTGGAAGGACTCTGATATCATCAGCCTCCGACAAATAATGAGGAGGGGAGATTTTGAGACTCTTGAACTCTGTGTTGAAAGAAACTGTAAAGGCCACCCAGCATGACCACTAGGTAACGCTTTGGATAAGCCTATGAGGCTGTTTTTGGAGATGTAACATAATACCCTTGCTTTTAGATGGAACCCAGCGTGGTGGATAAGAGTATCAACTGTAGAACGGCACTGCTGGCTTCAAATCCCAACTCTGTTGCTTGCTAGCTATGTGAACATAGGCAAAGCACTTACCTTCTCTGTGTCTCGATTCCCTCCTCTGTAAAATGAAAATAACTACATGGGGTTATAGTCAAGACTAAATGAGGAGATGGATGTAATGGGCGTAACACTCATTCAGTAAATGCTACTTGTGATTGTGTGGAATGGCTTTTTCCTGTTTCAAACTTATTATGTATCCCTCACCATCTCCCCCTAAACCATTTCCCTCTTGTTCCATTATAATTGAGTTTTTACTGGCTAGAGACTACATTATCCAGTTTGGAGTTTCTGCAAACCAATATATAATTATATCTTACCTTTTCCTTGACATTCACATGAGTATTGAGTTCGGCCATCTTGCTTCTAGTGGAATAAGCCCTACCAAGAAGGAAAAAAAAGAGATTAACTTTTAAAATTGATTTCTCAATGTGTTATTTTTATGCTCTCTTCCAATATAGTAAACAACTTCATTTCGCCATAATCATAAATACCAATTTAGAATATAAAAATACTTTCAAGCTAAGCACTTGTCTTAGATACGGTCTAAAAGCATGTTATAATAATTCCAGATGACAAGTAAAATCTTTTATTCATACTGTACTGACACAGAAAATGACAAAATCAGATGCTGCTGCTGCTAAGTCGCTTCAGTCATGTCCGACTCTGTGCAACCCCATAGACGGCAGCCCACCAGGCTCCGCCATCCCTGGGATTCTCCAGGCAAGAACACTGGAGTGGGTTGCCATTTCCTTCTCTACAAAATCAGATGGGTATGCACCTAATCTGTGTTCCTTATTATGTAAAAGAATTGTGGTCAAAAAACAGTGAGAGGAGGAAAAGTATACTTATTTTAACTACACACTGTCATCATAATCTCTACTGCTTCAGTGTTTTTTAATCTCAATATAGCAAACACTGATTGAGTCTTTCCTGCATGTATGTAACTATACCAAAATGCTCCAGGAAGAAACAGGAGAAATGGTTCCAGATTAAAACGTAAGAAACACATAACAGTTTTCAAACTTTCTATCAGCATAGAAACATCCCTCTGAATCTACACATATATACCTTTATCATATTTTTAATGACTATAAACTCATGATCTCTAGTCTCAGAGGGACTCTTAAAACTGCCCATAATCATTGTTTCCTAAAGTTCTATAGGTTTTAAGCCTTTGGTGTCCAATCTTCTTTGAGAAGTGGCCCACTATGAGAAGATCTTTATTCTTAATATCTAGCTGTGGCATTACCTTCCCATCTGGTCTAAATCTTTTGCTATTATTAAAGAACATAGACTGTAAGTCTTTTATAGTTTCAATCTTTTTCTGAAATTGAGCACAAATGACTTACAATGGACAAACAGATTGGTGCAGAAATTAACAGCTAGATAGGCCAAGATATCAATATACTATCAATTTGCATGTTTTGTCAATCAAGATTTACTTTCTATCTGCTTTTTGTCAATCAAGAACCACTGAAGCTCTTTCTTATATTCTTTGACTTTTGCTGCAAAGAGTATATCTAGGGGACGTCCCTAACGATCCAGTGGTTAGGACTCCATGCTTCCAATGTAGTGGCCACCGGTTCAATCCTTGATTGGAGAACTAAGATCACACCAAAATAAATAAATAAGTGGGGGAAAAAAAAAGCTTACCTCCAAGCTAGAAAAACCAAGAGTGTATCTAGATTTGATACATTTCAAGGTTAACTTGCAAAAATTCTGATTTCTCCCCACCATTTTTTTTTAAGCTTAGGTCTTAAATAAAGCATAAATTCAGATCCATTACCTTCTGTTGAGCTTGGCAATATGTAACCTTAACTCTATCACCACTCAAATAAGAATCCATATACTATTATCTGTTATCAAATATTAATGTTAAAAATAGTAAAATTTTATTTTTACAAGCTTCCAGATGATACTGCCACTAATACACGAATTTGGGCACTGTGGTGGGGGAGACCCTGCATACTCAAACCCCAGAGAGACATATACTCTGCAAAGAGTGCCCATCCCACTGGATATACCTCCCATTTCACTAACTCTTCCAAATGGGAAATCCTGTATCCTCTGGCTTGGCATAAGGGAGAAAGTAAATAATGCTAGCTGGCAAATAATGTCTGAATTTCATTCTCATATATTTTTGCCCCTGAGAGTTACTAGTAAAAGACAATAGGATTATTTTCTGATTATCCATAACAGTGAATAGAGATGGTATGTGAAGTATAAGGACAAATATTAGGTGTTTTTTGTTGTTTTTTAACAAGCCACAGATGTGAAACCTTTGATCAGTTACCACAGTGCCTGCAAGATGGTCGATAAGCATGACATCTGAAGGCATTTGAATGGTTGATTTTCTTATTCAAATGGAGGTTCTGGCATTATGCAAACACACACAGCGTATGCATGGATTTTTCTACATGTGATAGTTTATGTATGTGTGAGAGAGAATGAGGATGGGGGAGGTAGTGAAAAAGACCCAGGAAGGCTCGAAGGATACAGGAGGACTTGGGGCTGTTTGTCAGGATGGATCTGAGCCACAGTGACTCTCATTAGACTAGATTAGCTACGTCTTCCAGACACATCTACTCCTGCCATTATAGAGGTGTGAAATCTGATAGAAAAAGGGTTTTGTTTTTGTTTTGCTTTGATGTCTAAGATTTGAGTGTGCAGCATTTTCTAAAGCTGGAGTGTTACAATCTGCAGAAGAATCAGGGAGGAATTCCATGGAGCACAGAAAATTTCTGAGATCTGAGTAACCGGCAGTATGGAATGGTGAGCTAGATTCATAGAAATACACAATTTTCTTGGCAATACCCTTTCTCATTGACCTCGGCGTCTAAGTCAAGGAAGACTCTTCCTTGGTTGTGATGCCAGTAAGATTAATTGCAATATTATTTTGGCGGGGGGGGATGCTGGCTGTGAGGGTAGAATGGGGCTATTACAGGTTTTTCAGATGGGAAAAGATAAAAATAATTTGTAGGGAGCTGTTCTTTGTCCATTTTACGCTCTTTTTCTCTTTTCCCCCCTGCGTGAAGGGCTGCCTCTACAGGCGATCCCTTCCAGCTGGACTCTAACGTCCTCTGCATGCCAAGGCTCTCCACTGGTTGGTGTGTAACAGAAAGATTGAAAAATCAGTTACAGCTCCAGTTATGGAAACTAGAGGAAAGATTTCAACATAAATAGAAAGTAAATCTGGTTTGCCTTAAAGAATTAAGAGTTTAGATAGTTAAATTGGGTTTCATTAATAAAGACAAACAACGAGGACAAGGCTGATCTTCATTGTCAAAGGTCCTTGCTGAGTGTCCGCACCTGAGCTTGGCAATAGCCTGACCAGAATACTCCGAAGCACGCCTCGCCCTGGCACAGCATCATGTGTTCATTGCCTTTCCTCTGACCCCCTCACTCCTGTGAAAATGAAATTGTGCTATGCTCCTGTTTCCTGGGATTCTGTTCTCTGTTATGAACTGTATCTGGATGGTCAGATCCCCTGAATATGACTTGTTTAATTTGTATAGTTAAGGAACTTTTCCTCTAAGAAACAATATATTGGCACCTCCTCCTAAATGACAGGTCCAGAGTTCAGCAACTTGAAACGCCATCCCTCAAAGTTGCAGATCCTTTGGGTTAACCTGAGCAGCCTTGGATGCTGTGAGTAAGAGACAGAAGTTTGGGGCCAACAGATCTCCTATTTCCTCCCCACTCACCACGCTTGGTCACCACCCTTGATGCTCTATCAGTAACATAGCTTGATCTCAGAGTTTTAAATCCAAAAGAAAGGTACAGTGATCCCACACTCTGACTTCTTGGGAAAGAACCTGGTTTCTAATCCTGTTATCACTTAAAATTGCTCTTAGAACAGACTAATGACTAAGGCCTAACTATTCAAATCCACACATACATGTCCCATGCATGTAAATAATCAATAGAAAATGAAGATAACCAGAAACACAAGTCCTGATCCTGGCACAACATTTCAACAGCTTAGGAATGTTTGAAAATTTTATACTTTGGCTTTCAATTTTACACATAGCCCAGAGGAAAATAAAGATCAAGGAAACTGTTGACTGAAATTTTATTTATGAAATCTCAGATTAATCTCTTACCTCAATCTAGATGCATGTTCCATAGTCAAAAACTTATTAGGAAAAGATATCAGTCCCAAAGGAAAGAATTTCACTGTTTATCACCAATATATCATCTGTACACTTCTCCAGTGTAAAATTAACAATGCACAACTATAGTTACCACCAATCACTTCATGTGCAGTTATATCAAACTGAACTTATTTATGCAAAAATCTTACTTAATATGCATTAATGCTAGTCAGAAAATCTATTAGTTTGTAAAAAAGAGAAATATTCTTTATGAAAAACAAACCCGAAGAGTATAAATTCTGGAACATATGTTTGTTTCAGCATTTCTAATTAATACAATTCAGAGAAGCTTAATATATACAACAACCTGAACAACTGAAAAATATATTACATATATATTAATATATCTCATGCAATCATATAAATTATAAAAAGTTAAGAGTGTAAAAGAAGGTGTTAGTTGCTCAGGCATGTCTTACTCTTTGTGACTGCATGGACTATAGCCTGCCAGGCTCTTCTGTCCACGGAATTCTCCAGACAAGAATACTGGAGTGGGTAGCCAGTTCTCCTCTCCAGGGTATCTCCTAACTCTGGGATCAAACCAGGGTCTTCTGCATTGTAGGTGAATTCTTTACCATCTGAGCCACCAGGGAAGCCCAATCTCTGTTTTCCCTTCTGTTTCACTGTGGAGGCAGTAATAAAAGTTTCACTTTTGTTTCTCTGAAACCTATTACTACTTTCCTGTTCTCAAGTGTCCTATTACTTTTCTGGAATGGAATTTAGAGTCAGAGGAAATACATGAGAAAAAATATTTTAATAAAATATTTTAATATTTTAATAATCATTTTAACAATTTTTTCAAAGTCATTTATGCTAAGTCCTCCCATGATTTAAAAAAACCTAATAGAGAATATCAGTTGGTATGGGAGGGTGGAGGTCAGAAAAAAGAAACTTCCTCATGTCATTTACTTGCAAAGCCAGATTTGAATGTGGGCAGGTCTGAACTGGAATGTCCTGTAAAATACTTCCTGGATTTCAAAGGCATGCTAAAGAAAAGGAATGTAAGCTGTCTCAATAATAATTTATGTCGATCGTGTGTTGAAATGATAATATTGGATGTGCTGAGTTAAATAAAACATTATTAAAATTTAACTTCACCCATTTCTTTTCACTTTTTTACTGTGATTACTAGAAAAATTTACTCGGCCTATGTGGCTTACATCTGCTAGAAGCTGCTGTCCTGGAGCAGTGGCTCTTCAAATGGGCTTCCCAGAGGAGGAGCAGCAGCAGCAGCATCTGAGAACTTGTTAGAAATGTAAATTCTCAGCCCCGTTTCCAGAAGGACTGGATCAGAATCTCTGGGAGGGGGTGCAGCTGTCAGTGCTCCAACCAGCCCTCCAGGGCATTCAGACCCAGGAAGACTAAACTGTGAGATCCACCGTCTGGGAATATTAAGAATTGGCCTCTTCTTTGATCCCAGTCACTACACACAACAAACAGACTCTCCAGAAGCCTAGACAGATAAACACGGTGTGGGGGTTTAGGGGGTGGTTTTCTACCAATTACCTTGTTAGGGAATGGTCTTTTCACCAACATACTAATTATAATAATAGCAATAAATAGGAGCACTAATATTGTGCCAGGCACTCTCCTTCGTGCTTGACATAAATTTATCCATTTAACCCTCATACCCCTATAAAGTAGAAACTGATTATCCCCATTTCATACACGCGAACGCTGAGGCTACAGAGGTTCAGTGAGTAACCCAGGGTCCATGGTAAGTGACAGGGCCAGGACTCAGGTGACTCTGCAGCCCAGAGCCACTGTGCTGAAAACACTTCAGAACCATCACAAACAAGTCATGGAGCGCATTACATACGAACTTCAGGAAGAACTCTGCAAGGAGAACAAAACCAGTCCCAGTCACTGCCTTCTCCAGTCAGGCAGGAATGTGATGTACGCCTTGTATTATACATTCACAGGGCACACAGCCTGCAGAGCGAACCACTAAACTTGCACGGGAATGGGCGGGAATGTACCTATTATAAAGAGATGGCTGTTTTCCTGCGGCTTCTGCCTCTGATGAGAGTGTTAGAAGCTGCATTTAGTGGGCCCTTGGCCAACAAGCTGCTTCCCTGGTTCTGTGATGCTGCCCAGAGGCGCCACGACATTCCAGGGTCTAATGTTTAACTACTACATCTTTCTAAATTAAAGTAATTAAAGTGTGTCTGTAGCCAATTTTTTGTACAGCCTTGACAGTGTTGTAGTCACATAGATCCTGAGACGTCGTCTCGTGGCTGCCTCAGAGAGGAAGAATCGGGACTGATCTTGTGGTACTAAGTGCTAGGTCATTTCAGTCGTGTCTGACTCTGTGTGACCGTGTGGACTGTAGCCCACCAGGCTCCTCTGTCCATAAGATTCTCCAGGCAAAATACTGCAGTGGGTTGCCATGCCCTCCTCCGGGGGATCTTTCCCACCCAGGGATTGAACAAGAGTCTCTTATGTCTCCAGCATTAGCAGGTGAGTTCTTTTATCACTAGTGCCACCTGGGAAGCCCTGATCTTGTGGGGAGGAAATCAATTATGTGACGTGACTGGAAAAGTAGCAGAAAGCCTCTCTGTCAAAACAGAGCGCCCCATGATTTCCCAGAGTGCCAACGCCTAAGCTAGGAAAATCTCTTAAGAGATGTCTATATTCTTCCTTAGCTTATGGCATGCTATCATCTCCTGAAGAAAGGGTGACTTCATACGTTAACTTATTTCAATCTCTACTGCCAGCATTTGGCCCTTCGCAGAGAGTGGTGCTCTGACAGAATGGGAGACAGGACAGGTAAGAGAGAATGGGAGACAGGACACGTAAGTTTTGATAGAGATCTCGGGAGAGGCTGCAAATTTTTCTATGGGGCTGCCATTCTTCCTGGTGGAACATCTGAGCAGGGGTTCTAGGTTGTCAGAGTATAGCATGAGGGCCTCAGGTCTCCAGTTGCAGAAAAAGAGGATGGAGTTCTAGGGGAGGAAAAGTAATTTCCCTCTTACCCTTTGAGTTCTTAGTTGGGACCCCTGTAATAAAAGACAGATTGATATGAGAAAAACAAACACATGCTTATTAACATGTATATCTCATGGTATTGCTCATTTGTATTCGACTCTTTGTGACCCCATGACTGTAGCCTGCCAGGTTCCTCTGTCCATGGGGTTTTCCAGGCAGAAATAATGGAGTGGATAGCCATTCACTTCCCCAGGGATCTTCCCTTCCCCAAGGATCGAACCCATGTCTCTTGCATTGCAGGCACACTCTACCATCTGAGCCACAAGGGAAACCCCATATCTCATGGACACATGGAAGATAGTCAGGAGAAAGTGAAGAATTCTCCCCAAGGTAGCCTAGAATTCAGGATAAATACCATCTTAACAGGGAAAGCAGAGGGGGTACAAGCCTCTGAGGACAGTGAATGATTTTTAGGAAAGACAAACAGGTCCTTAAAAGAGCAGATGGGAGCTGTGATAGCCTGTGACAGGGTCTGCTGAGTGTGGTGTCAATTCTGGTCTCCTCTTCTGTGATGAAAGTCAACACCACCCTGGGAGTTTCACCAACCAGGTAGGGAATTTATGGCAACTGAGTTCTTCTTGGACAATCTGTCTTTAAGCAGAAAAGCGGAACTCAAAGCCTCTTCCTGTATTTGCTGTTTTTCAGTGCCCATAGCTCACCAAATACACCAAAGCAGCATATTTGGGGATACCATGCTCTGAACTCCCACAGCCATATTTTGGGATGGCATTGTCTCCAACCTTCAGAGCATGGGACCTCTGTGGCCCTTTGCAGCTCACAGGTACTTAAGTCTGTAAGAGCCCTTGGGGTGATGGGAGCAGTGAGCAGCCAGAGCAGCTGAAAGCTGAAAATTTACCTTAGAAAAAAAAAAAAAAAGACATGGGTGGTGTCTCCCATATATTTATAGGCTATTTCTCTGTAAAGATCATCTTTAAACTGGCCAAGGACTAACTGTGCAGTCCCCTAAGCACAGTCAAGGGGACTGACATGCTAGCTCAAGAGGGAAACAGTGCTCCCTCTATAAAACTGGAACCTTGTCTAAATGTAACAACATACAGGTTTTCCATTGCTCAACTTTTCCATTGCTTAATCTCTCTTCCGTTTTGTGCTCTCTTTCCTTTCACTCCCACCTTTGCTGTTCCTTATCTGGTCTTGTAATTACTGAGGTCTCTCATATTCCAAGGACTTCAGCTCTTGCTTCTGTGGTTTAATTCCCACAGTTTAATGAAAGTTCTTGTGCAGTGCCTTGCTCCTTGGAGGAAAGTTGCTTCAATTATTAGGAATGAGGGCACATAAACAATGAAACTGGGAACGGTGACTGAAATATAACTTTCATATGAAGACTCCTAACCTAGACTTTTTTTGTTTAATTTGAAGGGGGGAAAAAAGATCTCAAGGTTGCATTTTTATTCAAAGACACTTCAGTGGACTAAACCCACTGTTAGAACAGCTTCACGGAAAAGCATTTTAAGGGCAAATGTCAGGGAAAAAAAATTCACATTTAAAAGCCCAGTCTCTGCCTCTTTTGAAAAGCAGGGTTAGCCTTTGGTTTAGAAATGTCACTGCCTACTAAGTTCTTTGTAGGGGGAAGAAAGAAAATTGAATGTTTTCTTTAAACAGGTCATTAACAGCCAATACTTATTTGAAAAATCCTGCTTCCAGAGGCAGATAAAAGCTTCCAATCACTTAGGATATCACTTGAGCACATCCAGGGCAAGATGGGCTGATGCAAGTTTCAGACCTTTCTGAGAGAATGTCTTGACTCAACAGCCCCGGGTGCTTGCAGAGGAGGCAGTCATCTGGATTGTACGCCCTTGTACACAGTGCACACACAGAGTGGTCTGGGAGAGCACAAAGCAGATTTGATGGCGAGCCCAGCTTTGCATTTTCCATTTTAGTACCGGCAAATGCGTATGAATGAAGATTAACCATTTTTGCATAAAGTGCCAAACCACCTCCTCACTCACTGCAGCAGAATGCAAATAGGAGCAAAAGAGCAAAGGACAGCTAAAATAAACGCGTAGATCTCAGGCCCCTGAGGGCATAGGGGGAGGGTCCATGGCAGGCTCTATTAGCATTCATCTGTGGCCTGATTTTTCTATTTAATTTGAAATTATTTCATTGCATAGATCTCTGACAGCTCAAGAATATAAATAAATGCCTTTTTCTAAAAGTGACCCAATGCTGGCTCCTGGAAGACTCTGCTTCTGATTGCTGGGCTTTCAAGCAAACATGTGTTTCCATAGAGATGTGGGTGAGCGGGGCCCAGTGCAAGTACCCACTTGTATCAGCAATTCAATTATGCTCGGTTCTTTCAAGATGCAATGATGTCAGCTCAAGTCTTTACAACAGGCCCATCCTCAGAGATGCCTTGGGAAAGGTGAAGTGGCTGGCGTTTTGAGGTTCGGAAGAATAAATCCATTCTCTCCAAGCATGCTATAATAAGCTGTCTGCCCACAGATCACACCGCCTTGCTTACCACCCCTCTACTGCCCACGGAACAAATCCCAAACCCCAGAAGCATTCAGACAAAAGATCAAGCACAGTTCTCCTCACACCCCTGAGCACCAAAGCACCTCACACCAACTCCAAAAATGCTGAAAAGGAAATAACATGCCTTCTCTTTCTTTTTTTCCCTTCCCCCGGCTCTTTACCCAGCTATGGCAATTCCTACACAAAGTTTTTTCTTAATATCTGACAAACATTTACTAAACACCTACAATATCATGGGCTCTACAGAGAATGCTGGCAATGGTCACAAAATAACACTTATGGAAACTCTTCCTGTATACCCCAGGTGGCTCAGACTGTAAAGAATCCAGGTTTGATCCCTGGGTTGGGAAGATTCCTGGAGAATTCCATGCATAGAGTAGCCTGGTGGGTTACAGAGTTGGACACGACATAGCAACTAACACTCACACACACTTTCCTGTATACCCAAGTATGAACTTGGGCACTTCCCAAGTATGAACTCATTTAATTCTCATAAAGACCCTGTGGAGTATGTTAACCTTCATTTTATAGAGAAAGAAATGTGAGCACCTTAAGTCACACTGCAGGCAAGTGCCTGAGCTGAGATCTGAACTCAGACCTCCTGACTCCAGGAGTTCAGTTCAGTTCATTTCAGTCACTAGGTCGTGTCCGACTCTCCGCGACCCCATGAATCGCAGCACACCAGGCCTCCCTGTCCATCACCAACTCCCGGAGTTCACTCAAACCCATATCCATTGAGTCGGTGATGCCATCCAACTATCTCATCCTCTGTCGTCCCCTTCTCCTCCTGCCCTCAATCTTTCCCAGCATCAGGGTCTTTTCAAATGAGTCAGCTCTTCACATCAAATGGCCAAAGTATTGGAGTTTCAGCTTCAACATCAGTCCTTCCAACGAACACCTAGGACTGATCTCCTTTAGGATGGACTGGGTGGATCTCCTTGCAGTCCAGGGGACTCTCAAGAATATTCTCCAACACTATAGTTCAAAAGCATCAATTCTTCTGCACTCAGCTTTCTTCACAGTCCAACTCTCACATCCATACATGACCACGGGAAAAACCATCGCCTTGACTAGACAGACCATTGTAGACAAAGTAATGTCTCTGCTTTTTAATATGCTGTCTAGGTTGGTCATAACTTTCCTTTCAAGGAGCAAGCATCTTTTAATTTTATGGCTGCAATCACCACCTGCAGTGATTCTGGAGCCCAAAAAAATACCTGCCCCCAAAGGAGCTTACTGGAGAAGAAAATGGCAACCCACTCCAGTATTCTTGCCTGGAAAACCCCATGGATGGTGGAACCTGGTAGGCTACAGTCCATGGGGTCGCAAAGAGTCAGACACAACTAAGCGACTTCACTTCACAAAGGAGCTTAAACCATGTGAGAGAGATAGATATACAAGCGAAAATACAGAAAAGAGGAGGTGGGGGGAAAAGCAGCGTGTAGACTCAGGAAATTAGACCTGGAAATGACCTGGCTTAAGGCTTTGGGCAGAGCACCAGTAGGGTTGCGATCAACCTAGCTGACCAGTCTCATCAGAGGGTTAGGGGCGGACTTGCAGTTAGAGGGGGCAGGCTGGAAGTCGGCTTGTTTTTACAGCAAATCTTGAAGGAAAACACTGATACCCATCTCCAAAGAAAACATGCGCTGTGGTTCTGCTCTATAGCTCTAGCCTGGCAAAGAAAAGTACTAATAAAACCCGGCAAACAAAGCTCTACCTTCACCGCCAGTTCAGGGAAGTGGTCTCATTTGTCACGGAATAAACAGCTGGTAAAGAAAGCCACCATCCCTCCAGAGCATATTCTGGTTTCAAAAACCTTTCTTCTAAGGCACTCACAATATTCCTGCTTCATTAAGTCAGCACCCTCCTAGTAAACACTGAATGGTTTTCTCAAAGTAGCAGAGAAACTCAGGTCCCTCCTACTTCCTTGAAACGTTTGCCCCTGGCATTGACTGAATCAAAACGGACTATGATGGCATCTCCTGGGAGAGAAAGGCTAGGGAACTGAGGCAGAAGAGAACTAGAGGCAGCCAGACCCTCTCATACCTCCTTCCCCAACCCAGTACCATTGCTCCTAAGCCTTTCTCACAAAATCCACCACGACTCACTTGGTAAGGTGTCCAAATCAGGGCTTCCCGCGCACGGCTTGGCTGCCTTTCTCAACAGACAGATAAGCCTTTCCCCTGAACTGACCACCTTTATCAACTTGCTTTTACTGCGTCTAGTCATCTTAACAGTGTGACTCAGATGGAGCGGAGACTGGGATAGGTAGCAGGATCCTGAGTGTGGTGGCTGGGTAACCAGGGGTGGGATGGTGGCTGAGGACACCTGAGGCTTGGAGGGACTCACCTGCGAAAATGCTTGTTTCCTTTATGTAAAACTGCCCCGTGCTCTGGCTTTCAGGCCTCTGTTAGCGAATGCTGTTTTTCGTTCTCCACTTGGGGAAGGCGGAGCTGTAAGACTGAACTTGCAACTTTTACACGGACTGCCCCAGAGACTCAGAGACAGTGCGGGCTGGGACCGCAGTCATCCTTCCAAAGGTTAGTTTCTGAGAATGTGAGTTAGTTAAGGGCTTCTAATCTTCCTGTGACACCAGGACAGGCAGGTCAATCAATCAGCAAACATTCCTCGCCCTGCACCTCCTCCCAGTTCTAAAACCTGTTCCTGGCTCCAGACCTTACTGGAGGCAACTGCCAGCTAATCTTACACCCAATGAATAAGGTACTACTGTGTCCAGGGGTATATACATTTTATTTGGGGTGATGCTCTCACCCAGAGGAATGAAGTTTTCAAAGTGGATTTTACCAATGAAAAGCCAGTGTGAGGAGCCTGGGGGCGGTGATAATCATTGGAACTCAGAAGAGAGAAGGCTTTCCTGCTTGTCAGGCCTGTGCCACCTAGAGGTACCTTAATCTTATATATGTTTGCTTGCTGGTTTGATATTTAAAAAGAAAGAAAGAAAGAAAAATCACTCGTAAATTCAACACATTCTGAGAAAGGCACTATTTCTCTTTAGGTTCAGGCCACTCTTGGTCCCATCGTCTCGCTAACCACTCCCAGTGAGCCAGAGAGCCCCATAGCCAGCCCTGTGGCAGAGGTGTCTGCAATAATTATGGTGCCATAGTCACCAGCCACACAGTATCTTTAGTGTTTGTTCAGTCGCTCAGTCATGTCCAGCTCTTCACGACCCCATGAGGTGTAGCACACCAGGCTTCCCTGTCCTTCACCATCCCCAGGAATTTGCTCAAACTCATGTCCATTGAGTCAATGATGCCATGCAACCATCTCATCCTCTGTCGTCCGCCTTCTTCTCCTGACTTCAATCTTTCCCAGCATCTGGGTCTTTTCCAATGAGTCAGCTCTTCGAATCAGGTGGTCAAAGCATTGGAGCTTCAGCTTCAGCATCAGTTCTTCTAATGAATATTCAGGGTTGATTTCCTTTAGGATTGACTGGTTTGATCTCCCCTTGCTGTCCAAGGGAATCCCAAGAGTCTTCTTCAGCACCACAGTTTGAAAACATCAATTCTTTGGTGCTCAGCCTTATTTAATGACTACTGGAAAAACCATAGCTTTGATTATACAGACATTTATTGGCAAAGTGAAGTCTCTGCTTTTTAATATGCTGTCTAGGTTTGACATAGCTTTTCCTCCAAGGAGCAAGCATCTTTTAATTTCATGGCTGCAGTCACCATCCACAGTGATTTTGGAGCCAAAGAAAATACAGTGTCACTGTTTCCATTTCCCCCATCTATTTGCCACAGAATCGGGGTCCCCTAAATGATCACAAAGAGAAAACACTGCCCATTTTCTGCTATTCAGATTCTTCTTTATCTTCTTATGATAGAAAATAAGTAACTGCAATTTACCAAGTTTGAATCTCAACTCTGCCTCTTACTGGTTTGGGGACCTAGGTAAGTTACTCAACCTCTCTACATCTTCATTTCCTCATCGGTAAACTGAGAATATTTATAGTAACTACCTCGAAGTGTAGTAATGAAGATGAAATGAGTTCATAATTTTAAAATGATTAAAACAGTGCTTGGGGCACATTACGTGCTATAAAATAAATCTAAATAGATAAATAATCTCATTAATTCCTCCACAGCATATGTGGTTGCTTTCCTCCATCTTCACTTTGCAGGTGAAAAACTATGCCATAAAAGGCTATGGTCATGCATCTGGCCAGCGATGGAGCTGGTCCTTGAAACACAATCTTCTGACCACAAGTTGCCCTCATGTAGATACACCCTTCCCTCGCCATGGACGCTGCTACTTTAAATGAGGCAAAGGGCAATTCCAGGGAGCTGTGGGTGGCAGCACAAGGCTGAGGCCTGACTGCAGCATCCTGAGAGAGAGACTCCCAGGGCTTGGTGTCCACAGAGCCATTTGTTTATCATGCTCTTAAAATTTCAGCACAAGTAAAAGTAAATCCAAGACTATAATACCTCTTCCTTGTAGAATGACTCAGAAACCCATGCCAGATCACAGTTTCCTGCCTTGTGGCTGGCAGGTGTGGTCAGGACTCTAGTGACCAAGTTCACCTCTAAGGTACTTGTCTTCAGAGGGCAATGAGCAGCGATAACACGAAAAGGACAAAGTTCAAATGAAGTCTTAGAGCTAATAACAGAGCAGCCTAAAAATTATGAAATCTCCTTTGATATGTGCTGATTTTAGGTAACTGTATCAAGATGGATAAAAGAGAGAATTAACATAATTTCAATGTCCTTGAATTTATTCTAATGCGATCACAGATAATAAAACTCATTTTGACTGATAGGTTCAAAATTCTAGACATCATATTCACTGCCTTAGCAAATTTTATTTCAATTTCTAGCTATAATAAAAAAATAAAAATTTGTCACCTGAAATATATGCTGTTTTGGGAAAATTAATAAGTACTTTTAAAAATGAATTACAGAAAGAATCCCTTCCTTTTGAAAGGGCTGTCTCTGACCAATTCAACTTCTCCTTTCTCTTTTCCAAAGTACTTAGGAGAGTGTCCTTGACCTTTGAAATGTTCAGTAAAGACATGTGGAAAAAGAGGTATAGATGTCTTCTCACTTTTCCTTTCTTGGTTGCAATGATTTATTCCCCAGGTTTCAACATCAAGTATTGGGGAATCACTTAAAACAAGCATTGTCACCATTAAAACAAGCGGAGTCAATGCCACTCCAGCCACCTCACTTACACACCCTCCAACCCACTCCTTCTCCCCGCTCATGGCCAACCCAGCAGAGTTCCAGTCAGCCATGGACACTGAAGGCCCCTATATCTTCCCATATTGGACCCCATGTATCCCATGTCTTTAACCAGGTAACTTCCCCAACATCTCCTACTTATGTTCTTAACTCAGAGACTTGTATGCAGGATAATCAGGTAGCTAGACCAGCCCTCCAGTTCACCTCTATCAAAGTTCTATCTGAAAATGTATCTTTTCTGTGGAATATGAGGAAAAAAGAGTGGTTTCTAGCCCAATGCTGAACACATTTAACCACTAACCTCACCATTAAATACTACACCTACAGATATGGGTTTTTGTTGCTCTTGATACCCTTATGCACACTATGGGTTCTTTGTAAACCTTCTCATGACCTGTCTGCTTATTTCTTTAGTGTACAACAATCAAAGGCCTGAAAGCATACACCTTGCTCTGAGTCCCGGACTGCCCTATGGCTCAACTCACATTGGGTGAAGTCTGGAAGGTACCAAATGCTTATGACTGTCTATAAGCCACAGCGATATATACTTTAATCTCTTCCAAATCATTTTTCTAAAGACTGAATGATTCAAAACTGGTTTTTGTACAGTAGTTCAAATATTGTACAGGTCTCTCAAATAAATATAATACCATATATTACTTCCCTTTGGAAGACTTTTCTGTTAGTCATCCAATCTACTTTAAAGCAATTTTGAGGTGTAAATGTATTAGGTTTTGATCATTTATCTGATGAAAAAAATCCATCTCTCACAGCCTTGATTCCATTTATACCCATTCTTAGCAGACTGATAGAGACAAACAATCAGGGCTGTCTGGCTTTTTTCACTAATGTTAAAAATTTCATTACCTAGCTGTAGAACACGTCCTTTGAGTGTGCTTTCCATGGGTGGACACTGCATGTGTAGGGGTGTGCCTATGTATATTGCTGTGGGAAATAAGACTCAATGCCTATTCTTGAGGTGTGTATACTGTAGGGGTGTGAGTGATGCCAGAGCCAAGAGAAATTAGAATCTTAAATCATTCTGAAATGACTACAACCATGTTTATAAAACAGGCTTCTCGATGGGTGAGATGGTTTCAGTTTAGGTGGGTTAATCAGGACGGGCTTCTGAGAGGAGGCGCTCTTTTGACTGCTTTGAGGCAGTACTGCCAATGATGGGAATGGCATTTCAGGTAAGAGAAAGAGCAAACCCAAAACCTCTCTGGCATAAACGAGTCAGCCATGCACGAGGCCAGAAAGAAAGCCCACCTGCACAGTCCGCAAAGCTCAACAAATATTTACTGGGAGTCTACTATGTGTTTTGGCTAGATGAGATGTGTTTAGCTCATGGTAACTCAGCATAATTTTAAGATAGGCTCCTGAAGGAGATAAGATTAGCAGGCAGTAAGTAATCAGCTGACATCAGAAGGCAGTACGTGAAAAGGTGTTATGTGCTTTGGTTTCAATTATACGCTTGTCCTGTTCATAACAGCTAAGAGATAACATCCTTGTTTCGTTTTCCTTTTAGCAAATGGGAGAGTTCCTTCTCATTCCCATGCCACCCCAAATCAGCATCCCACCCCACTGTCAGAAACCAGACTCTATTTTCTCTGCTATTCGTGAAATGCTGAATCAAACACTGGAGTTTTTTTAAACCAGTTCAACTTGATTCTTTGTCCTTACAGTTTTGTAAAAACATTAGTTTTAATCTGACTAACATGAAAGGCCTGCAAACAAACAAAAGCTATGAAGCTGAGTTCCACTTAGCTCTAGGAAAGAAAGTCATAAATTATATCAAAGATTTCATTTGGTTTTATTTTTTACCTGGGAGATGACCAACAGCTAATACTATGCAATTTACCAAATTCAACCTTGAAAAAGAGATAATTAGACACTGGAAACATATTCCTGTTGTTTTACTAAATGCTTCTTTTAAAAATGAGGAGGTCTTAAAGAGGAAAAAGTCTTTGAAAATTAATCTACTTAGGAAAAAAATCTATTTCTGAATGGCTATCAGCCAGACTTAATTTGGTTTCATTTTTCATTTCAAGCTTTCAAATAATATCTGACTAGACAAAATGAGAAGAATGGAAGTCCTTACCCCATTCTTCTCAGGGAAGAAATGGGGTAAGAACTGAGGAAACACTACAAAGATGACCTAAAGGTCATAGTTTTACTTTAGTTTTTAAAAAATCCTGAAGCTATGCTGTATAATGGGAAAAAATAAATTTAGCTATGACAAAGCATTCCCCTTCTTCAAACCTGTGAATAATCAGTCTGTTGCTTTACAAAGATTTCTCATGATAACACTGCTATTCCCTGATAGCTCAGTTGGTAAAGAATCCACCTGCAGTGCAGGAGACCACGGTTCAATTTCTGGGTCGGGAAGATCCCCTGGAGAAGGGATAGGCTACCCACTCTAGTATTCTTGGGCTTCCCTTGTGGCTCAGCTGGTAAAGAAGCTGGCTGCAATGGGGGAGGTTTGATCCCTGGGTTGGGAAGAACCCCTGGAGAAGGGACAGGCTACCCACTCCAGTATTCTGGCCTGGAGAATTCCATGGACTGTATGGTGCATGGGGTCGCAAAGAGTTGGACACAACTTAATGACTTTAATTTTCACTTTCATCCTTTACTGAACATATTCATTCATTAGGTATTCACTTAGAAAACACTTCCTAGCCCCTTCTCTGTGTCAGGCACCAGCCTACTTGTTGGGGCTACAATAGTGAAGAAAATGAAACCCCCTAAGGCACCATGCCGTATAATTTTATCTCTTTCTGTCTACCTCCCAAGTCCTCAGGATGTTCCTGCAAGGTAGGCGTTATTGTTGCCATCTTCTAGATGAGGGAACTAGGAGTTGAGACTTTAAGACCAAGGTCCCAGAGCCAGTCAATAGCAAGAAGGGGACTCAACCTCCAGGATTGACTGGCAAGCTTGTGCTTATTCCACTAGTCTGCTGCCATTGTTTTGGTTCAATGCAAATAAAGGGACTCATTTAAAAATTATTTAG
Source organism: Moschus berezovskii (assembly GCF_049115385.1). Classification (NCBI taxonomy): domain Eukaryota; kingdom Metazoa; phylum Chordata; class Mammalia; order Artiodactyla; family Moschidae; genus Moschus; species Moschus berezovskii. The sequence goes on from NC_142461.1 coordinate 47,758,295, forward strand.
TGGGTTCATTCTGCTAAATTGGAAAACCTTAGTATTCCCTAGAATTGAACAAGAATCAAAATGGAAAACTAGAATCAAAAATGGAAAGTTGACTTGGTTAAAAAAAAAAAGCCAAATGGGGTAGAAAATTATTAATAGGAAGAACAATGTTTTTAAATTTTGCTCTAAGATGGCATTTTGTTGACAATCACACTATTCATTGGTTATAGTGAGCCAATATTAAATGAAACTCCCAAGACTTCCTGATTTGCTATAAGTTCTATCTTTCCAATCTTTACTTTTGCAGTTGATTTATTTGGAACTTAAGTGTATGAGTTTACATTTGGCTCAAATTAATTTTATCTTTATTCACTGGGCTAATTTTTCCATTCTATTATTATTTGGGGGGGTGGACACCAAAGCTCTAACTTTACATTTTACCTGTACATTTCACTTTGTTGTTATTTATAGTTGCTAAGCTATGTCCAATTCTTTTTGCGATCCCATGGACAGCAGCCTACAAGGCTCCTCTGTCTGTGAGATTTCCCAGGCAAGAATACTGGAGTGGGTTGCCATTTCCTTCTCCAGAGGATCTTCCTGACCGAGGGATCGAACCCATGTCTCCTGTGTTGGCAAGTGGATTCTTTACCACTGAGCCACCTGCAAAGCCTCACATTTCACTTTGGTCATCCACATATTGATGGATATAATTCATATAACTCATGCCATTAAGTAAACAGTCTGGGCTTGAATCTCAGTTCTGCCACCTATAAACTGTGTGACCTTGAGGAAGTGACTTCAACCCTCTGTGCTGCTTATTTGTAAAGTGGAGATAAAAATTTCAACTATATAGGACTATAGTTTTACATAAATGAATACATTCAGAGTAACAGAAGAGTTCAACAGATGTTTCTTATTTCTATTATTTTTATCAGAGTAATCATCATGAAATTAAAAGACGCTTGCTCCTTGGAAGGAAAGTTATGACCAACCTTGATAGTATATTAAAAAGCAGAGACATTACTTTGCCGACCAAGGTCCGTCTAGTCAAGGCAATGGTTTTTCCCGTGGTCATGTATGGATGTGAGAGTTGGACTGTGAAGAAAGCTGATCGCCGAAGAATCGATGCTTTTGAACTGTGGTGTTGGAGAAGACTCTTGAGAGTCCCTTATACTGCAAGGAGATCCAACCAGTCCATTCTAAAGGAGATCAATCCTGGATGTTCATTGGAGGGACTGATGCTAAAGCTGAAACTCCAATACTTTGGCCACCTCATGAGACGAGTTGACTCACTGGAAAAGACTCTGATGCTGGGAAAGGTTGGGGGCGGGAGGAGAAGGGGACGACGGAGAATGAGATGGCTGGATGGCATCACCGATTCTGTGGACATGAGTTTGAGTGAACTCCGGGAGTTGGTGATGGACAGGGAGGCCTGGCGTGCTGTGATTCATGGGGTCGCGGAGAGTCGGACACGACTGAGCGACTGAACTGAACTGAACTGAACTGAATCATCATTCAAGTCATTGATAAAGGATCTAGAGAATAACACAAGTAGATGTCTATAGATCACCCTGTGATCACATGGACCCATTCTTTAGCACTCCTCTGGCTTGGTTATGCAAACCTAGCCCTAGCTGTGAATCCACTTGACTATTCTGTTATTCAGTTCATCAGTAGTTCAGTTCAGTTCAGTCGCTCAGTCGTGTCCGACTCTTTGCGACCCCATGAACCACAGCACGCCACGCCTCCCTGTCCATCACCAACTCCCGGAGTTCACTCAAACCCACCTCCATCGAGTCGGTGATGCCATCCAGCCATCTCATTCTCTGTCGTCCCCGCCTCCTCCCGCCCCCAATCCCTCCCAGCATCAGAGTCTTTTCCAGTGAGTCAACTCATCGCATGAAGTGGCCAAAGTATTGGAGCTTCAGCTTTAGCATCAGTCCTTCCAATGAACATTCAGGACTGCTAGTTCTCATTAAATTCATAATAGGATCTTGAGATGTTGTGAAAACACCATATCTACCACATTTTCTTCACCTTGCATTCTAGTTACTCTAATGAACAGGAAAATCATTTAGTCCTGCTTGACTTCTTCTTGGTGCCTAATGGTTATCTCTTTCTTTTCTGAGTGTTCTTAAAAGTTTCAGTCAATTTTTGAATTTTCCTGGGATTTCATATTTTCTATTTTTTGTCAATCACCAGGCACCTGGGGACTTTTCCATTCACAAATGCCTCCAAGATGGCTGGCTGGAGTGGGACAGTTACAGGCATGAGTGTTCTCAGGCTACAGCCTGGGCCAGGAGACCCCGATCCACACCAAACAGCGAAAGATCTGGTGTTTCACGGCTGTGGGCCTCAATTGCCTCTTGTTCACATTTTGTTCTATCCTACCAGGTGATAAATCATGATCCTTGATTAAAAGGCAAAAATAGGAAGAGATGAATAGCCTTTTGTTTTTCTCATCAGAGGTCCTATCCATTTCTTGTTCTTTTTTTCTACAAAAGTAAAACAAAAGTCTACCAAAAAATTTTTTAAAAAACAACAATAAAAATAGTATCCCAGTCTTGACAGAAATTATAACTATGTCATTAGCAAAAATGGGCATAGTACTGAACATCACAAGCATTCCAGTTTTCTATGTTTGGCTTATTTTGTCACCGTCATTTTCTGCAGCATTGTTCTTTGCCAGCTTTTTAAGTCTCTTTTGTTGTTTTTAGAATTTTTTACATTCTTCAGCTCACTCTGGACTTTAGGTTTCCTGACACTGTTCTAATGGGATTATCTCTCTCTTTGGTATTTATTCTGTGTTATTTGCCTCTCCCTGCATTCTTCTTGAGGTGGTCTTTTATATTGTGAGTTACTTTGAGCATGCCCTTTGTAGCCACAGCCATTTCTTTTCCTCATTAGTTAGAACTTTTAAACCTTTAATTCTAATCATTAAAAAACCTGAACTGTTAGACTTGGAATGTGTGTGTAAGAGTGTACATTATCTTTGATAATCTGGAAAAATATTCAGGATTATATTATCAGAATTTCATTATTGTTTACTGCTTACTTCATTACATATATAATGAATTGTGGTGTGAATATATGTGGGTGTGTGTGAGTGTAAGCTTTGTGCCAGGTACCGTCCTATTTGCTAGGATACAAAGATAAGCACGATAGACGCAACCCTGCTGTCTTAAAGCTTAAAGTGAAAGTGTTAGTTGCTCACTCGCGTCCAACTCTTTGCAACCCCATGGACTGTAGCCCACCAGTCTCCTCTGTCCATGGGATTCTCCAGGCAAGAATACTGGAGTGGATAGCCTTTCCCTTCTTCAGGGGACCTTCCCAACCCAGGGATTGAACCCAGGTCTCTCGTATTGCAGGAAGATTCTTTACCATCTGAGCCACCAGGGAAGTTCTTAAAGCGTAAAGCTTCAGAGTAGAGATGAGTGCAGGGGAATTATGATTGAAACTGACACTGAACTTGTCAGGGGTTTTTGAGGAGCTTCGGGAGCACATAGAAAGGGCCCTAATCTGAATTTAAGGGTTGGGTTTCTCATTTCCTTTGCCATCTTCTCTTTTAGAGTTTCAGACTATAGAATCACATCTACTTCTTTGACTATTTGAAATTTCCCTCCTAAAGTCCACAACATGTATGTCACCTGCTCCCTGGTTATCACAAAAGCTAAGATGACATCATGGTCACTTCCGAGTGCCTGAATACAGCAGATGTCTACTAAATATCTGTTGAATAAATGGACACATATTCTTTCCACTTCTATTTCACCAAGCAATCTCTTCTTGGTTAAAAATTTGATCGCCAAATAGACATTTCCTTCATCTTCTTTACCTTTCTTTTCTTTTTAAAATTTTTATTTATTTTTGACTGTGCTGTGTCTTCATTGCCACACAGGCTTTTCTCTGGTTGCAGAGAGTGGGGGCTACTCTCTAGTTGTGGTGCATGGGCTTCTCATTGCGATGGCTTCTCCTGTTGCAGAGCACGGGCTCTAGGCTGAGCAGACGTCAGCAGTCTTGGCTCCCAGGCTCTAGAGCACAGGCTCAATAGTGGTGCACCAGCTTAGTTTCTCTGTGGCATGTGGGATCTTCCTGTATCAGGGATTGAACCCAGATCTCCTGCATTGGCAGGCAGATTCTTCATCGCTGAGCCACCAGGGAAGCCCTTCTTCACCTTTCTAAAGATGAAAATGTCAGTTAGGTAAACTAGTATGTATCTAAGATTTGTCTTCATTTAAACATGAATAAGACTTCTAGTGATGCCCAAAGAGCGTAAGTCTCCACACCCCTACACAAAGTGACCTTTGTGTCACTTCTGTACTCTATATCAGAAGTAAATTAGACCCCTGCTTCATATGGTTGGGTAGTCTAAGTTCATTTATTTGCACAAAACTATTTATTGAGTGCTTGCTAAGTGCACAGAACTGTTGTGGGCACTGTATTCTTTCCTTCTTCCTGTTAACTTCTCCAAACACGTCCTTCCCTGCGTTTTTGGCTATTCACACTTCTGACTCTCATAGAATGTCTGGATTCCTGCTCCGTGGGAACAAGTCATTTCCTTCTGCTTATTCTCCATCAAAAATACTGCCGTGGACCAACTTTTTCTTAACTGCAGATTAGTTAAAACAGGTTTCTCAATCTTCTGATAATGAAAATCTTTCTTATTTTTCTATAATGCTATTTGAAATTTCAAATTAAGTAATCTAAAAAATCAGAGCTACAAGATAGCATACTACATTGTTTATAAAACAGTCCTGAACTTCCCTGGTGGTCCAGTGGTAAAGAATCCACCTGCCAGTGCAGGGGACACAGGTTCGATCCCTAGTCTGGGAAGACTCATACGCTGTGGGGCAACTAAACCTGCGAGTCACAACTACTGAGCCCATGCGCTTCAGCTACTGAAGCCTGCGTGCTCTAAAGCCTGTGCTTTGCAACAAGAGAAGCCACTGCAATAAGAAGCCTGTGCATTGCAACCAGAGAGTAGCCCCGCTTGCCAGAACAAGAGAAAGCCCACAGGCAGCAAAGACCCAGTGCAGCCAATAATGAAATAAATAAATCAATTAAAATTAAAAAACCCATATCACTCATTAAAAATAATAATAATAAAACAAAATAGACCCTCACCACCCACCATTAAGAATCACTGACATTAGTGATGGAAATAATTAACATTTTAAAAGAATACGGCCAAATTTAGAATATTCAGTTGATCATCAACATGATGAGTAACTTTCACGATTTGAACTATACTTTATTTATCCATATACCCTATGTTTAGCATAAAAATTGGAATTCACTTTCAATAGTAGGACATGTACATATGAGCACTACTTTGTTAATTTTTCTAGCCTACTTTTTGAAAAGTAATTTAAGTAATGTATAATAAAATGCAAAAGCTGTTTCAAATAAACCACACAATTTTCCACACGAAATGAAGATACACTCTTACTTTTTTAAAAAATATAGATTTTCATCAAGGTTTCTGTACCAAGTATTTGAGTCATTAAATCACTTTCACTGGTTGTGATTTAGAGTAACTTGTAAGCAGAGAAACAACAAATGCATTTTTCTTTGGTGTTTTCCTGATGTGCTGCTAAAAGACTGTGCTCCAAACAAGGTCATGGCCAGCTAACCTGGAAGCTGGCTTTGCTGAGCCACAGGGTCAGAGATCATCATGGATTGCTACATAAGCAACAATATATAAAAGTAATGGATAGAGAGGAAAAAGAACCCTAATGGTAGTTCCATTCAGTTCAGTCGCTCAGTCGTGTCTGACTCTTTGCGACCCCATGAATCACAGCACGCCAGGCCTCCCCGTCCATCACCAACTCCCGGAGTTCACTCAAACTCATGTACATCAAGTCGGTGATGCCATCCAACCATCTTATTCTCTGTTGTCCCCTTCTCCTCCTGCCCCCAATCCTTCCCAGGATCAGAGTCTTTTCCAATGAGTCAAATCTTCGCATGAGGTGGCCAAAGTATTGGAGTTTCAGTTTTAGCATCAGTCCTTCCAATGAACACCCAGGACTGATCGCTTTTAGAATGGACTGGTTGGATCTCCTTGCAGTCCAAGGGACTCTCAAGAGTCTTCTCCAGCACCACAGTTCAAAAGCATCGATTCTTTGGCCATCAGCTTTCTTCACAGTCCAACTCTCACAACCATACATGACCACGGGAAAAACCATAGCCTTGACTAGATGGACCTTCGTTGGCTAAGTAATGTCTCTACTTTTTAATATGCTGTCTAGGTTGGTCATAACTTTCCCTTCAAGGAATAAGCGTCTTTTAATTTCATGGCTGCAATCAGTATCCGCAGTGATTTTGGAGCCCCAAAAAATATAGTCTGACACTGTTTCCACTGTTTCCCCATCTATTTCCCCTGAAGTGATGGGACCAGATGCCATGATCTTCGTTTTCTGAATGTTGAGTTTCAAGCCAACTTTTTCACTCTCCTCTTTCACTTTCATCAAGAGGCTTTTTAGTTCCTCTTCACTTTCTGCCATAAGGGTGGTGTCATCTGCATATCTGAGGTTATTGATATTTCTCCCAGCAATCTTAATTCCAGGTTGTGCTTCTTCCAGCCCAGCATTTCTCATGATGTACTCTACATATAAGTTAAATAGGCAGGGTGACAATATACAGCCTTGACGTACTCCTTTTCCTATTTGGAACGAGTTGGTAATTAGCCTATAAACTCCCGGAGAAGGCAATGGCAAGCCACTCCAGTACCTTTGCCTAGAAAATCCCATGGACAGAGGAGCCTGGTGGGCTACAGTCCATGGGGTCACTACTAGTCGGACACGACTGAGTAACTTCACTTTTCACTTTCACGCGTTGGAGAAGGAAATGGCAACCCACTCCAGTGTTCTCGCCTGGAGAATCCCAGGGATGGCGGAGCCTGGTGGGTTGCCGTCTGTGGGGTCACACAGAATCGGACACGACTGAAGTGACTTAGCAGCAGCAGCAGCAGCCATATACAGTTTTGTCCAAAGAGGAAATTCTGTATTGGGCAAGATAACTTGCAGTTAAAAACAGAAAATAAAATGTATTTGTAGTGAGTTTACCTAGAATACTTATGTTACTGCTGTTTTAACCCATCAGGTATATCATTTTAATAACATTGAATTGAGCAAGTCTTCGTAGTAAGGTTAAGAAGTAATTTTGAAATTCAGCCTATTTAAAAGTCTTGAATTAGTCATAATTACCAGGAAACAGAGAGCAAATTTTAGGAAAAATTAATTGCACCTATAGAAACTCTTAGTAAATTACTACTTCAGATTGCCACACATAAATATTAATGAAATACCTAAACATGTTTAATTTAGTAGCAAGAAGTACTTGAGACATGGTAAGATTCTGATTCCTATGATAATAAGTGCTAAGAATGTACATGGAAGCAGACTCCAAAATCTTTAAGCTCAGATGCAGTCTTGTGGTTTGACATGGATTCCCTCATCAGGGATAACCTAGCAGATATCATGTGTGAGTCACTGAAATTATTAACATTTCATATTCTTATGGCTGGCATGTTGGTAGTTCATATCAAATATTCCACGTTGTTAATATATAGTATTATGTCCATTACCAACTCAAGTTCACACACACACAAAAATAGGCAAAACTTGCAGATGTTTTTCTTATTTGACAGTGCTGTTCTCATATAATGGCTTATTTAATTAACTTCACTTGAAATTATTAGTACAGCAAAAGATTTTATTAAGTCTCTCTAGATAAAAAATTAGTGGACATAAGAAAAAAACAGTGGACATAAACAGAATTTATCATTTTTTCAGGCTTAAAAGGCTCCTTTCAGATGTTTCTATCAGTATAGATACAGAGAGTATTCTGGCAGAAAATAAACTCTTGAGTTAAGGACAGAAAAATCAACACAAGAATAGGTATGAATCTACTGACCATTAATATACATATAAGTGGCTGCAGTGAAATAATCAATCCATGTTCAAGAAATTAATTCCATGGCAATGCTCCCAACTTATCATTTGCAAGATGTCACTGACTACTGATTTACAGCTTCTCGATGGCTAACGGGTTGCATTAGAATCCCAACATGTTCATGATTGGAAAGGATTTCATATCATCTCAAAGAAATTTCTCTTTTCATAAATGAGGCCACCTCATGCGACGAGTTGACTCGCTGGAAAAGAGTCTGATGCTGGGAAGGATTGGGGGTGGGAGGAGAAGGGGACGACAGAGAATGAGATGGCTGGATGGCATCACCGACTTGATGGGGGTGAGTGTGAGTGAACTCCGGGAGTTGGTGATGGACAGGGAGGCCTGGCGTGCTGTGATTCATGGGGTCACGGAGAGTCGGACACGACTGAGCGATTGAACTGAACTGAATTGAACTGAGGGCCTACAGTTTCCTACATATAAAGCAAAAGTCACACACTAGAAAGTGGCAGGGCAAAGGCTTCAACAGAGGTCTCTCATTCTCTACTCATTCAAGAAAAGTTTATTAAGCACTTCCTGAATATGCAGGCTGTGACAGGTACTAGGTAGAAAAGTAATAGTGAATGAAAGATGGACCCTGGCCTCAGAGAACTTTGATTCTGGTGAGGGTTACCAGATAGACAAACCGGACACAATTCAAACAAACTATTATAGAGGAAGCACAAGTTTTATTAGATGACTTTGACTTGAGGGTGGGAGCAAATAACTGAGATTAGGAGGATCAGGGGAAGCTTCCAGATGGATGCTTGGTCTAAGTTGTGCCCTGAAATAGCCAGATAAATGGGTTACAGTGAAGAGGAAAAAACTAGGAAGACTTAGCAAAGGGACCAGAATAAACCAAAGCACAGATGCAAAAAAGATTCAGGGCTGACGGGGGTCTTCAGTGTCCCTAAAACTGAGTGAAGAGAGGAGAGATGACTCCAAAGAGAGAAAGGTTTGTGACTTAAGTAATGGAGCTTCAGCTTTAAGCTGAGGGGAGCAAGGTGTCCCTGAGTGGTCCTTCAAGGGAGTGAAATGGCTGGATGCATATTTCAGGAAGAACTCAGGGAGCACTGAGGGGATCAGACTGGAATGAAGGGCAAAAGAAGTCTGTGAGCCCTTGATTTTGGAAAGAGGATGTCCTTCCTGGTCCTTAGAAAGAAGAAATGCCATATTAATAAAGACATAAGCTTTCTGGCTGATCCATAGCAAAACTATGTTAGCCCAAGAATATCACTTGAGAGTCTAAGTATCTCTGAGCTCACAGAAAAAGTCCAGTGTATGGACCACCAAGACTAAAAACTAGGTTTTGAAACAAGGCCTCAATGGAAAGGGCCTGCCTAGGCAACCAGCTAGCAGAAGCCCCACACAGCAGGTCACATCGCTGTCCCAATGAAGCCAGTACAGTTGCCATCCTCCGGACCCCTGGGGCCTCAGCTGGAAATGGGGGTCATGATATCTATTTGTTTATTTCATGGTGATATTGGGAAGATACACCCCCTTCTTCAGCAGGAAGTGAGAGTAGTAATATCTATTTTACCATGATGCTGTGAAGACTCACAGATAACCATATATAAACATACATAGTTTTAGCACTTAAGTAGTAGGGATACAGTTCCACTAGTTTCTTTTCCTGTGATAATGCAAAAGCTGTTCTCTGTGAAAACAACTGACTCAACAAACAGAAAAACCTGTGGCCTTCACTTCATTCACACTAGGCTCAACCCAACTGACTTAATGAAGCAAGTCAGTGAATGCTACATTGTGAGGAGTCTCATTTCAGTGGGATTTTCTGTCATTAAAAAAACCCCCAGCAAAACAAGAATGAACACACACACACACACACACACAGAGTCCTTAAGTTAAAAAAAAAAATCCAAGTTCATTATTCTCAGCACAGTCAGGTTCTAAGTTGGAGCGCCTTTCTGGAATGGCAGCCCACTTGGGACTCCCCCTCCCTCACCAGGGTGCTTGGCAGCTGGCCCTTTTCTCCTCACTATCACTGCTGGGAGTTTCTTTCTCCACTACCCCACCAAAGCTTCAGACAGATCAGAAGAGGGAAAAAGAATGGGGGTAGAACTACTTGAAGGAAGGACCTAAGAGTTAGTGATACTCAAAAGGTGCTGAAAAGAACATCCCCCAGTTGAAATAAAATCAATACATGATGGTTATCTTAGGTCAGTCCCCCAAGGCAATGTAACAAAAGCAAATATAAATAAATTGGACCTTATCAAACTTACAAGCGTCCGTACAGCAAAGGAAGCCATAAACAAAGCAAAAAAATAATCTATAAACTGGTAGAAAATAGTTTCAAATTATGCAACTGGCAAGGGCTTAATTTTCAAAATATACAAACAGCTTATATAACGCAATAACAAAGAAACAACCTGATCAAAAAATGGGCAGAAGACTTCAACAGACACTTCTACAAAGAAGACATACAGATGGCCAACAGGCATATGAAAAGATGCTCATTATTGCTAATTATTAGAGAAATGCAGATCAAAATTATGAGGTACTACTTCACATCAGTCAGAATGGCCACATTAAAATGTCTACAAATAATAAAAGTTGGAGAGGGTGTGGAGAAAAGGGAACTCTTTTACTCTGTTGGTGAGAATGTAAATTGGTGCAGCCATTATGGAAAACAGTATGGAGCTTCTGCAAAAAACTAAAAAAATAGAATTGCCATATGATCCAGCAATCTCACTCTTTGGCATGTTCCCAGACAAAACTATAATTAAAAAAGATACATGCACCCCCCCTCCCCATGTTCACAGCAGCACTATTTACAAGAGCCAAGACATGGGAACAATCTAAATGTACATCAAGAGATGAATGGATAAAGAAAATGTGGTACCTATATAAAATGGAATACTACTCAGCCATAAAAAAGAAGATAACGCCATTTACAGTAACATGGGTGCAACTAGAGATTATCATACTAAGTGAAGTAAGTCAGAAAGAGAAAGACAAATACCATCTGATACAGCATATACGCGGATCTAAAATACGACACAACTGAACATGTCTATGAAACAGAAACTGACTCAGGAAGCAGACTTGTGGGTTGTGGTGGGGAGGTGGGGTAAGGGGAGGACAGGGTGCGGGTGAGGGGTGAGTTGGAAGTTTTGGGTTAGCAGATGCAAACTAAAAAAAGTATATATAGAATGGATAAACAACAAGGTCCTACTATATAGCACAGGGAACTATATTCAATGTCCTGTGATAAACCAAAATGAAAATAAATATGAAAAAGAATGTACATATGCATAACTGAGTCATTTTGCTGTTCAGCAGAAATTAACACCATAAATCAACTATACTTGAATAAAATTATTAAAAATAAAATCAATACATGACAAATCTGAGGAGATATCTACAAAGTCCCTTTAAAGTGACAGAGTCAGTTGAAAGTTTGACTGTTGTCAAAATAATCAGAATAAATAATCAGAGAAAGAAACCTGTCAGCAACCTCAACATGGGAAAGTACACTGAGGGCACCGTCAAGGCTTGAGTGTGTCACTATGTTACTTAGGTACCACTCACAGATTATTTTATTTCATGCTTACAGCAAACCTCTGACATATATCATTCTATTCTTCCAGTGAACAGGAGAGAAATCCGAGTGTATTCATTTTCTACTGCAGCTGGAACAAAGGAGCACGAACTAAGTGACTTCAAACAACACACATTTATTATCTTACAGTTCTGGAGCTGTAGAGGAGGATCTGTTCACTTGCTTTTCCAGATTCTGGAGTCTCTCCACATTCCATAGCTCGTGTCCCCTCCCCCACCTTCAAGGCTGGCATGGTAGCATCTCTCTGGCTATCCCGTTTCACAGCTCTCTGCCTCTACCACTGACACCCTCATGCACCAGTTTTCACCCCCATGAGGGAAATGCAGCCTCTGTTGAGAATGCACAATCTACACAGACAGGAATAATGGTACTGAAGTAGAAACTGATTGCTTTTCTTTCTTCCAAAGCTCCCAAGCATCCCCTTCCTCTGTTGGGTAGCAGCCATACAGTTTGGGTGCCATCAATTCAAGGCTTAAACTTTGACCACAGAAATTGGTGCTGTGAAGATATAACTTGAACACTCAACAAATGAGCTTTGATTATTATCTTATTATTATTTCTACAATAGGCAATGAGAATGTTGATTTTGTATATCAAATACAAGATCAGCTGAAAAACACACTTAAATGGAATTCTTAACATCCCCTATATAATCAAATGAATCCAATACTTAGGCAGAGCGTTATATTTTTTGTTCCTGGTTAAAATAATGGATGCTCCTGATCTAATTCTGCCTCGGTTTTTTATTACTTTTCTCAATAACAAAAGCCAGGGACAAAATCAGATTTGGCTTCCAGCAGTTTAAATAGATAAAAATCAGTGTGACTGTCAAAATCCAGGTTGGTCTTGTCAGGATGAGATGAAAACCAGGGTTATATTTGGAAAAGATGAATGTGGACACGAACAGGAAAAAGCGCCTGGCTAATCAAGTAAACAAATATGATATGCAAGTCCCAGATGGAGTATGTATAGCGCTGTAATCCTCAAAGTGTTTTTTTCACCATTATTTTCCTAGAACATTCTTAAAGAATGCAGACCTTACAAGGGGGTGGTAGCAGTACTACAATTGTTAAACTCAAAATTTTTCACTTACTAGCATTTTTAAAAGTTTTACTTTTATCATGACAGGGCTCAAATACATGTTACTGCCCCATTCAGAGAATGATCTGGACCCAGGGGCAAGAGGGCAGCATGGTTTTTGTAGCCTGAAATCACTGTAATGGAACCATGTGGGGTCTTGGCTTTGTATTGAACCTATTTAGCCTGGAAACTTCTCCTAGAAAATCTATTTTAATTCAGTCGTAAGATAGTAAAAGACATTTGTGGAATTAAGCTTCAATTTCTCTCCCAGTGGCAGAAGAGGTATGCCTTATTGTTGAACTCCAGGCCTGAAACCCACAAGGTTGTGACACCAAGCTTATCCAGGAATCTCAGCTTCTATATCCAGCAAGACTCTCTCCTTCTTCATATCCTTAGGTATCGTCTCTGCGGCGTACAAGTTCCCTAGTGAAGTCATGGTTCTCGATCTGAAACATGATTCTCTAGGCTAGTCCTACCAAGCCAGGTGCAGAGCTAACTGCTGTCTCCCAAATCCATTTTTTCTTTCTTCCTGCAGTAATAGAACTTTGCAGTCTTACTTGGGAACATGACCCTACAGTTCATAGACAGACTTTCCAGCCTCCCTTGCAGCTCAGTGTGTTCATGTAGCTACATTCTGGCCAACAGGATGTAAAAAGCAGGGATACCCAAGCACAACTTCTTGCCTGTACTCTTAAAAAGAAAGACTGGTGCTTTCCACTTCCCTTTGTACCCCTCTTCCTGCTGGCTGGTGTATAAGATCTTGAAACGGAAGCCATGAAGAGAGGACGGCAGTGCTACAATATAATAAGACTGGTCCCTCTCACTGTGGGGCCTCCACATCAGCCTGTACTTAAACTGTTCATAACGCAGAGATCAACTTGCAAGTTTTTAAGTCACTGTAGTCTGGTGTTTATCAAAGCAGCCAAGTCAGAACCCTAACTAATATTTTAGTCAAACCATTTTCTGAACTGGCCTTCCTGAAATTTTCAGCATTCATATTTTTGGATTAAGAAGATTTCTCTGTCTTAAAGACTTAGGTATGAAAATCCTAATACCCCAAAGAAACCTGAATGGACAGGTAAAGAGCTGGTTCTGAGTAAGCATTGTGTTTTTAAAGCTGAGTACATGGGAGAATCACATGGAAGCACATAGAAACCATCCTATCATCTTTATATTTAGTTTCTACAACTAAAGTGGGAACCAAATTGGGGAGGATATAGACAGGTATCACAGAGATGAATCAAGGTAAACAAAAGTAGATGCATGAATGGACTGGTTTATTCAGTCATAAATCCTCTGGTCAATTGAATATCACTGAATCAGACAAAGGATGATGATAAACTGTCCTGTCCACTATGGAAAGAAAACCATTTAAAACTGAAGCAAGAAAGCCTTGAAAGTTTCAACAATGGTGGTCTCTGAGCCTTGGGTTAATCATCTTTGTTTTTAATGTATAAACTACATTTAATTGATTTCTTATTCTTTAAAAATTTATTAGCGTATACTTGATTTGCAGTGTGGCATTAGTTTCAGGTGTATAGCAAAGTGAATCAGTTATACATATATCCACTCTTAATCATCCTAATTAGTTATTGAGGGTAGTTGTGACATCTTTCTCTGTAGATGTTTACAGATTTTAACCTTCTAGGATATCATGTTAAGAGTTCTGCCCTGTGAGTTAGGAAGGAGCACCGATGGACTAGATGACCTCAACAAGGTCCCTCGCCTGGGGACCAGAGGTGCTTTCCATTCATCTCTCTCTCATGACATGAAATTGTTTTCTGATTATGAGCAATGAGAAGCAACAAGCTTTGGTTTCTCTTTGCTTTATTTCTCATGACCACATGCTGTGACCTATGTCTTCCCTTCCACAATGTGCCAGAGACTACAAAATTTAATAGCAGCAACAGCTGTTGGGGAGGTGGTGCGGAAGGGAGTGTGCACAGTGGGGAATGGGCTGGTGCAGCTAAGAGAGGTGTTATACAATCTATTTAGATGAGATGGACAGCCACACTATTCTTTCCAGAGAAACACATACACAGGCACACAGGGCTCTTTTCTGGGTAATCAACTCTGAAGCAGGGTCACATAAGGCGTATCTTAGACCTTCAAGCACACAATTCAAAATCGGATCGATGGGATTTATGTGTTTTGCTTTTTCTTGTGGTAAAAGAGAGGAGTGCTCCTTTATAGGGAGATAGATTAGTCACAACAGAAAATCTTACTTATTAGGAGGTGTCCCTTGTGGTTCAGCTGATAAAGAATCTACCTGCAATGTGGGAGACCTGGGTTCGATACCTGGGGTGGGAAGATCCCCTGGAGAAGGAAAAGGCTACCCACTCCAGTATTCTGGCCTGGAGAACTCTGTGGACTGTACAGTCCATGGGGTCGCAAAGAGTCAGACACTGAGCGACATTCACTCACTCACTCACTCAAAAGCTGAAGCAACAGTGGCATACTTATGAGCAGGGACCACCCCCCAACCCCACAGTAACAACTGCCCACATCTCTCTACCGGCTACCTCCTTTCCTTCCCCCAAGAAGGAGTGGCCTATCTCATAGATGCATTTGAAAGAATAAAGCAAACAGCCCCATTCCACCTTTCCCTTCTGTTAGAAGCCACCAGCCTTTGCTAGGTCACACAGGAAGCTTTGTGTGCAGCCCTGGGTGGGAAGGAGGGAGGTAGAAAAGGCGCTGCATCTGTCTATCTACTTTACCTGTGACTTGTCTGCTAACCCCAGGGGAGAAATATTAGCAAACCATCCCAGTCCCGATCTAAAGTCACATTTTCCAGGGAGCTTTGATCAGAAATAAAACTAAAATTTTGATCTCTCCTAATTTCCCTCTTAAGCTGCCCGGCACACTGCAGGGGCTTAGTAAACAAGTTTTGAATGAGAGAATGAATGGGTCTGGATGGGTCAGTCTGCTGACCTTCTAAAACCGCAATGAAATTGTCCTGAATTTGAGGCTTTATATATTTTTTGATCACTCACTATTATTCAAATGGACTCCCCAATATATGTATATTATTTGTAAATGTTACACATGTATCTCTGTAGTAAATATACTTTATAAAATACTCCAAAATAGAAATTTTTAGAGATTCAAAAGAATGTAAATAGAAGTTCCAAGAGATTCCTCCTGAACCCTGGGGTTATTCTGAGCACTCCACTCCATAGTCTTCCAGTCTAGACTTTAAGTACTTAGAAGTTCAGAAGAGAAGGATGTGGCGATCTGGTGTGGTCCAGACAGACTTAAGCATTACAATATGACCTCATTTCACACAGCCTTTTACTCCTCACGATACCCTGTGTAAGGTGACTTTCAATTTGATGGAAGGTGCTCAGTTGGCAAGTGTTCACCAGGACGTCCCTGGTGGCTCAGATGGTAAAGAATCTGCCTGCAAAGCGGGAGACACAGGTTCAATCCCTGGGTTGGGAAGATGCCCTGGAGAAGGAAATGACAACCCACCCCGGTATTCTTGCCTTGAGAATTCCATGGACAGAGGAGCCTGACGGGCTACAGTCCATGGGGTCACAAAGAGTCGGACATGACTGAGCAACTAACATACAGCTGCGACTAACATATATATAGCTCAGTCGGTATGTGTTAAATAAACTGAACTGGAAGGAAACGGTGAGTGGGTGTCTATCAAACTATTAATAGAAGGAGAAAGGGAAGGGTATCCCAAGTGAGACTATCTTATTCCAAGTACAGACATCACAGAAATGCAAGAGAGGCTTGAGGACTAACACACTGCAGGGTAGCAGGAAATAAAGTCAGTTATTGAATGAGAGAGAGGAGAGAGAAGGTAGCAGGTCACCCTGAACCATGGGAGCTAGGCAGAGACAGTCTACATCTAATGTGCTGTAGAACAAAACAGGAAAACACAGAATGATTTTGAGCATCATCAGGATATCAATGTTTTCTGAAGATACACTGGGATTAGGATGTATATTGGATTTGGATTTGGTTTGATCAACTCTTGAGTCTAGAATGAGGAACCATGAGAGTCTGTCAAGGGGAATATGCAGGTAATAGTAGAAAAAGTATGAAACTAAAAGTCCATTAGAGGGAACAGGATCAAGTGTTGTAACCAATGAGATATGAAGGAAGAAAGAGAAGAAATCAAATAATCCTAGAGGTAATTCCACCATTTGGAAAATGAACAACATTAATTGATTTCTTGATGTTTCCCTCTATCTTGAATTGCTATGATAAGTAACCTCCGTGTGAGTTTGTATTTCTCTGCTCCTATTTAAAAGCTTGGGGCTCACCCTACAACCTCAAAGTAAAATTCTTAAACACAGAACATGAACTAAAATCTTTATGAGTCCAACGTACCAAGTTTTCTGGAAGATGCAATTTAGAAATGGCACTCTGCCTCAAAAAGAAGGGAAACATCATGTATGTGTATATGCGGTTGACAACTGTTGGTTTTCTACACTCAAGTGAATAATCTAGTGAAAGACAAGGTTAGTAATAAATCCATGACCTTTTCAGCCACGTTTTTCCTTTATGTGAACTCCACGGTATTGTAAGCAACAGAGTTTAGCTCTGGAGTAATTCAGCCTGCTGAATGAAAAAAAAAAAAAGGATAGGACAGAGGAGTAGGTTATAACAATGCTGGAAGAGAAATAAATCCAACCATTTTCATCAAATAACAATAATTTTGCGGACAAGTTAAACAACGAGCCTACGTTTGTGCAGTTCATGTTTTTTGAAATCTGTGTGCTTTATCCCTCAATGACTCATTCTGAAAGTGGTCTCCTAAGATGGTAAGAAATGACCAAAAATTACATAAAGCTCACTTTCCAAATAGAGTTCTGCAGAAAATACAGCTGCCATCTGGCCTTCTGGCTAACTTCACTTCTTTCCTTTTAGGCAGATATTATTTAATCCAGACCACACAGTTTGTGTATCTAGTTGGTTCATGAAAATTTCAGAACATGAATCTGTAGCAGGAATGTTTGGCAAGTGACAGAACATTAGCTGCTTGACATGAGGGCAGTTTCCTTGCCTCAGTGGTTAAGCAGGTCTCTCCCAGGCTCTGTGCGCTTGGGTGCCTTCAGCTATGAAGCCAAACTGATTATCCTTGTCATTTCTCAAAGACGATGTCTGCAGTGCATTCTGAGATAGGTACCGCTCCTGTACATACACTGACTCTTTAAAATTACTAAGATTTTAAAACCCAGGGCCAGTTCACAGTTAACATGATGAGGGTCTACTTGAATGTAAATGGATTTAAACCAAGTTACCATACTTGTCATTTCACAAAAAATAGGAATAAAGTTTCCCTATTCTTATTATATAAAATATAACCCATGCTTTAAAATTTATCCAGGATGTATTAAAGTAAGGGAAAAGTAATTTGTTCTGGGTTAGCTTTTCAAATCCTGTTTAAACTAAGAGATATTTAACAACAACAACAACAAAAAATCACATCAGTTACGTAGATCCTTTTTCCTCTTTCCAGGTTTATCAAAAGGCAGAAATTGTTGGTCTCTGTAACTGCCTACCTGTCTCCAAAGAAAGCAAGAGGGTGCGCGAGTCAGAGCCGGCAAACTTCTGTGACATTTAGACAGGGAAAGTCTTCTCAATACTCTCTGCTGCTGCTGCTAAGTCACTTCAGTCGTGTCCAACTCTGTGTGACCCCATAGACAGAAGCCCACCGGGCTTCCCCTTCCCTGGGATTCTCCAGGCAAGAACACTGGAGTGGGTTGCCACTTCCTTCTCCAATGTGCGAAAGTGAAAAGTGAAAGTGAAGTCGCTCAGTCGTGTCTGACCCTTAGCGACCCCATGGACTGCAGCCCACCAGGCTCCTCCATCCATGGGATTTTCTAGGCAAGAGTACTGGAGTGGCTTGCCATTGCCTTCTCCTCAATACTCTCTAGGTTTGGCTTAATTTTTCAGTGGTCACACTTAAGTAGCAGTGCTAAAGACTGCAGCAGAGCCCAAAGCATAAATCCACAGATACTGCCAACGAAATCACCCTTGGGAAAAGTAGCAACCTACCCCAGCGAAGCAGATTAGAAGGACTATGTGAAAACAAAACAAAACAAAACAACACCTGGCCATACAATGAAGGTGAATGGAACCGCTTTCAACATTTCTGAAAAATGTTGTAGGGTGACATATTACAGTTTTCAAGAAAATATTCAGGTAGAACTTTATACAATTCTAATCAGGAACAAGATTTTAGCAAATAATAATTCCACAATCCTTGAGGTTTTATTAGATATTTATCAAGTTTTCAGATTTTCATTTCCTATTAAATCAAATTTATAAGTTTAGCATTCATTTGTATCATTCCATTTACTTCACCATTTCATATTCAGAGCATGACATCACGGAGTCAGAGAATGGAAACTGTTTCTATACTTTGGGAGAAAAAATAGCAATGTTTGTGATAAACCAATTTTTTCCTTCCTTCTAAGTTAAAACAGTTATAATCCTCAACACATGTTTTCTCTTGGAACCATTTTTACTTCTGGCTTTATGTAAAATGTGAAAATTCTCTATCTCAGAAAGTGGCACTAGTTCATCTCTTATGACGCTCACACAATTTAGACACACCATTATTATTACTATAAATCAACCTGTATAGTATACTATAGTGTACTTTAATGTATTCCTATCATTTTCAGTTTCAGAATTGTTATTTAGGCCCTGATCAGGAATTTTATCACATGAAAAAATTTAATGAACCTGGCTCTCAGGTATGAAATTCAAATACACTTTGTAGCTACAAATAATACTCATTCACTAAGAGTGGACTGACTTACTATAAGTAATTCAAAACCACAGACGTAAACATACTATCAGTGTTGGAATTAGGTCTGTAAACAGAAATATAATTCATGGATTTTATTATTTAACCAACCACTACATAGGTATTTCTCAGTCAAGTTGCAACATCTTACATGGCTTCTAAGTGTGTTTTGTAGGCACACACAGTACTCTCAATCTCTAACGCTTATGAACTAAGACTCCTCATCTAATTTTCACCTTCCAGATATAAGGATCTTAAAAGATAGCAGAATATCGAGGTCAGACATGGTTTGAGAGTCTCTGAATTGTTTGCTGATCATATGCAAACATATTTGCTTCACTATTTAAAAAGGCAGAGCTGTGATCATGTGTATATACAAAAACCCAGACATGTATAAAAATACACACACAATTGGATATGGAAAACAAGAACTGGATTCCAAGTTTGAGTTTGCAGTGTCTAAAGTCCTGCCTGCAGCATCTCAAACACTGCAAACTGAGTTACCAGTCTCACCATTCGCAAAGCAGCCGTGAAGAGCAGATGCCTATGGGGAAACCTTTTGTCAACAGTGAGACATAAAACACTAAGCAATACTCCAGGGCTGTGTTGGTATGTGTGGTCATCGCAGCCTGACCCAGTTCACACAAACATACAAATGAAAGAAGGCTGCTTTCCTCGTTTCTCTCACAGACATCCCATATCTTTAAAAAAAAATAAAAGTCCAAATGAATAAAAGTAAATGGAGCTTAAAAGACTCCCACCACATTAGAGAAAATAATGGGGCATCCACCTGGCCCTGCCCAGGAGCTGTCTCTGGGGCCAGGCCCAATTGTGCCCCTTGTGTTCAGCTTCTCCCACTGTAGAAACCACAGTTTTCCCAGGAGAGCCAAGTTCTTCCATGGCAGTTTCCATGGCAGTGCTGAAATGGCTCTGGCATTGAGAAGACAGGAAGGAGGGGGGTGGGAGGGCAAAGAGGAGAAATGAAAGGGATCCTGTGAACGGGGAGGGTGGAGGAAGGGCAGCCTTTTCTGTCTCCTGGAAACTTGTTTGTCAGGTTCTTCTAACTCAGGGATTGTATGTATATCCAACCACACTTAACTACAGTTTTTAAAAAAGTCATTCACGGTTGACATTTCCTAAATGTCATGTTTAGCTACGAAACACAACCCGGGCAAGGCGTCAAAGGTACTGCCTTTGTTGCTAAAATCTGGTCTGTTCGGTCACAGCAAATAACTACCAAATTTATGACTGTGTGTGTGTGTGTGTGGGTGTGCACGAGCGCGCATGCACCAGCATGCTCAGTCATGTCTGATTCTTTGCGACCCCCATGGACTGTGGCCCGCTAGGTTTGTCCGTGAAAATTTCCAGGCAAGAATACTGAAGTGGGTTGCCGTTTCTCCCTCCAAAGAATTTTTTCGACCCAGAGATTGAACCCACGTCTCTTGCATCTCCTGCATTGGCAGGCAGATTCTTTACCACTAGCTCCACCTGGGAAGCCCAAACTCATGGCTATGTTCTCTTAAATGGAAAAGCATCTTCTCAAAGATCCCAGAAAGTACTTTAAAATACATCTACCGACAGTTAAAAGGTACATGTATTTCCTACAAACTACCCCCTAAGATGAGAAGAAAAGACATTAACAAGAATCCTTGGCCAGATGTAGTCTGCTGCATCGGTGAGGACCTCAGAGGCTGAAGCAGGTAAGCAAAGGGAGATGGCCGCACACGACTACACTGGGGCTGGTTGACTGCATCAGCCCTCGGGCTCCATGACCAGGGTCTCCAGGTAAAGCTGAAGTCATCTCATTGCAGGAAGGTAAGAAGCCTCAATATCTGTTTTTAACAAGAACAAAGAGCCTTCACTAAGCTGTATGGTCTGACCAATACATTTTTTCCTCTTTGGGATAAAAGATGTGGTCTGAGGTAATGATTTACAGTGTTAAAATTACAGACATAGGAAAACACTTATTCACGGTTAGCTAAGCTTCAGTCTGCTCCAACATGCCTTCCCGAAGCAACTCCTCTCAAAAACAAACTCTCTTGGCAAATGTTTAACTTCATTAAGGCTGAATGAAGTACATCAAGAGGGTACATTTCCAATAGACTCGGACATGCAAAATGTGGATCAGGCATCTTTACCGAAAGCCATGTTGATATTTGTGGAATATTCTCAAATGAAGAGAAGACCAGAGTGTGGCCAAGTAAATGGAAAAGCTGTCATTTCCTACAATAGCATGGTATATTTCTGTTTTAGACTCTAGTGCGGTACTTGTAAAAGTCACTGCTTCCATAAGTGCCGATTACGTGTTTACTTCTCAAGAATAAAGTGCCCGAGTGGCAAACACCTTCACAATTATTTTTTAAGGGATAAGCTAAACTAAGTCAAATTTCTCTGTGAAAGAAGCGATGTGGCAGGACAAATGCTGTTGAGATTTAAAGTCTGAAAATTTGGGGTCTGGCAGCTATTGAGGGTGGGGGATGGTGAAGGCTTTTTGGAAGAGGGTGAGAAGATCCAAGGACCACAGTCATGTGCTCTGGTTTTCCTCTTTAGGGGCACTGACCTCTTTTGAAAAATGAGAGGTTTATTTTCCTAACAGGCAGTGAGGAATAGCTAGGCAGATGTGTGTGGGCTGGTTCTGGCCCTTGATTAGCAGACAGAAATGATGCTGCCTTTACGTTTCACCAAATATATCCATCCAAACATATACGAGGGACCTCCACTTTAGTTGCACAATCAAGACCCTAAATTTCAATGCAGTGATGGTGCTGTTTTAGGAAAGTTTACATGGGACCAAAATTCCATTAGCAGAACCATCCTCAGATGTGGTTAGCAAATAACATGGACTTTTTCTCCCCCTCTGTTCACTCCCCTAGGTTGAAAAGTCTGAAATCAAAGATATTTGGGAAATGTTTCTGCGTCTTGGTCAAGGAAGCAGTAGACAGGGACCAGATATAATTCTTAGGGCAAAGTGAAGACTAGACTACAACCAGACCCCTTCCTCTATAAACAAGAACGGTCCCAGCCTTTTAAAGACTCTCTCTGTCAAGTACAATATGTAGATGATCTTGTCAGTGCAGCTCGGTTTTTTGACAGTTAAAATTGGAGTGTGGCTTTGAGCACTCACTACAAAGCTCCCTGTGCAGCTCTGCTTGTGAGTCAATGTGGGTGTTCCCCCTCCCCCTGCTTTTTCCGTGGTGCTTTTTTTCTTTTCTCCTAGAATAGGGGGTTTGTGCTGTTAATCCTCTTGGAATGTAGCTCTTATCACCACCTAGATGAATTCATTACCCTTTTGCCCTCAGTGCTCCCCAGGCCCAGGAGACTTGGGAACAAGAGGGTAATTGTCTTGGGAGCTGCCCCTTGAATTCAGGTGTGCTGGCACTGAGTTACCATGCATCCAATTTTTCCTATAATCAAAAGAGAAGGGGAGAAATTAATCATGTATCCTTCTCCAAGGGAGTGGGAGGAAAAGAGCCTTCAGGAATGTAGGCTGAGGTCCCCTGCCATTAAATCCAGCTATTCTAAAGCTAAAGGTTTAAGGGGGAAAAAATGGCACCAAGTTCACATGAGCATTTCTGTAATGTGTCTATAGGAGACCAGAGCAACTGATCGATCCAGTGGGGAAAAAACTAGCTAAACCAGTTATCCGGATGATGTTCAAGAGGGACAGAGGGAAATACTGTTTGCTTGTTTTTACTGTTTTTAACCTTCTGCTGGTTATACAGTGGCATCAAAACCAAAATGCTCTGTATTGTACATAGAGCTTGCAAAACTCATTTTATGCCTTTAAGTGTATGCCTTTTCCCATCATCTTTAAATTATCAGTTTTGCTCACATGAGAAAACAAAATCAGAAGACAAGCCATGTTGCCATGTCAGAGGTGTCGCCATGTCATCAAGGCAAGAGGTGGGGACATGCAGGAGTGCATTCATCTCTGATTCTCCCTTCAAGCACATAAACTGAGATACATGCTGAAACAGGCACTGACCCCAACCAGAAAGGTGACCAAGCATACTGTAGAAGAGATATGAAGGACATTCTGAGAATGCACTAGAAGACAACAGAGAGCAGCCATTAATTAAACAATACCTAACTAGACCCCCTCTCTTAAAGAACTATGTCAGGGGGGCAGGGTTTTATAACCAAACTTCTCAGATAATTCTAGAATCCAGTACTTCCTGGAGGAAGTCCACAGGACCACTCAGTTCTACATTCTTGTTAGCTAAGGGTTTCCAGGGTGGCTCAGACAGTAAAGAATCCGCCTGCAATGCGGGAGACCTGGGTTTGATCCCTGGGTTGGGAAGATCCCCTGTAGGCGGGCATGGCAACCCATTCTAGTACCTTGCCCGGAGAATCCCCATGGACAGAGGAGCCTGGTGGGCTACAGTCCATGGGGTTGCAAAGAGTCGGACATGAATGAGTGACAAAGCACATGGTTTCACAAGGCTGAACTGTAGTTGTATCAAAATAAAACTCAATTTGTGATCCCTCACCTTGGGGATGGTGGGGGGAGGAGTGAATACAAAACTTCTCATGCCTTTTCCTTCTGTTTCAGGCTATGTAAATCAATCATCAATTCTGAATACAATGTTAGTGAACCCCTTTTGTTACATTATTGGTAACAATAATGTATGTCTGAACACCAGGAATAATGGGGTACTAACTAAAATACATCAGGAGTTGGGTAAAAGTTACTGACAGGCTAATATATTTATTTTTTAATGGAAAATTTTAGTTCTTGGCAAAATAAAATATGTGCCATTTATTTAATTTTATTTTCTCAGGAGTTTGAAAAGCATCTTGCCTTGTTTTTATTGCAAACACACTGCAGGAGTCACAAAAACGTTTACCATACATTAAATTTATTCACTTAACAAACACTTTTCCTCTGCAGTCCTGGTAGGTACACAGGTGGAGGAAAGCTTCTTCTTGCTGGCTGGTGCCTCTAAAAACAAAGACACTGAGAGATATTCAGCGCTTCCTTCCAGCAAGTTTCAGCTACAGAAAAAATATACAAACACGCCTCTCCCTCAGTGGTTCTCGTTGATTCCCAGGCATTGATTTCATAGTGGCACATTTCATTTTCAAAACACTTCCATAAACGTGATAGTGAACCACGCTGGGAGGTTAATTTTTGGTGATAACACAAAACCTGATAAGATTTGTTTTTCAGAAGGTTCTCGGCAGTGAAGGAAGGTATGATGCATTCTTTGCTGAGTGCAACTCCTCACACCCAAGAACTGAGATTTCCTTAACTCATTCTCTGTACTGCTAAGGGCCAAGGTCCTTAACACTCAAAAAAAAAAATTTTTTTTTAAACTGCATTCAGTCCTAGTCAGCTACTACCCACTGGGCTTCAGATCCACCTTAGAACCTTGTATTAAGAGAGACAGAAATAAACAAGGTATAAACCCCAAAGGACCACAGATGGTAGAGGAGACAAAAATGGCTGAGATGTGACATGACAATGGTGAAAGGTAGAGCAAACAGAGGAGTGTACCTGACTCGGCAGAGGCCAGTGAGAAGAATACAGATGAGAAGCCAGCTAGTTAGGCCCCCAAAGAGCCCCAGAAGGCTCAGGATGTGGCCAGATCCACACCACTCAGGGCAGCCCAGCAACCATCCCTCCCCAGCACTGTGGGACACGAGGTTTATTCTCGAGAGAAACTGAACCCAAGGAGCTGGAGTCCAGACATTAGAAAAAGGCACTGTGGGGCCCCATGCTGAAAATAAGGGGCTGTCTGGACAGTAACTGTGAGGCTTTCCATTCAACAGTGAGCATGGGGGCTACTCTTAGACCCCCTATGTAGGAGCTGTAGGTTCCATTTGTGGGAGATGACGTGGCCACAGTAGGAAGTCCTACAGGTGTTGACATTCTGGGAGGGAGTAAGGTGGCTTCTAACAAACCAAACTTGCCGAAAGGAATGAGTTCCTGTCCTTCAGTTGTTGGATGAGACCAGCAATTAGAAAAAAAATCAGAAAGAGTGGTTTTGAGGATACCCAGGAGTCTAGGGACTACTGTCATCCTTGACCTGGGCATCAGGAACCTCAGGTTTAAGGTCCTGCCTGTGTCACTGACTCTGTGTGTGGCCTTTGAGTTTCTTTCTCTTTCCAGGCTGCAGTTCCCTCACTGTACAATGAAGGGTTACACTCCAAGGGTCCTATTACTCCGAGATGCTCACTCTCCCCAGTAGATGCAAAATGACAGACAGATAGAGTCTCAGGGGTCCCTGACAAGATACCATGCAGCCGGAGGCTTCACTGACTTTTCAGGTCCTTGCAGCTCCCACAGCAGGTGGTTGTCATTCCTGGATGTGATCCAATGACACACTCCTTCCAAAAAGGCTATTTGCAACCAACTTGCATCAGAAGTACAGGACAGGACTGTAAGACACCTACAATATGCCTGTATCCACTCTCTATTTTTTCCATATAACGAAGTAAAAGCATTGCAGGTGGAGCAGACCCAAACTCAACTGCTTTACTGTCACACTTTCTTTTTTTTCTTAATGAAACTCAGAAGAAAAGAAAGGGGTGAAAAATTCAGCACTCTTCCCTCTTTTCAAGGGACAACTCTGAAAACAGAAAAGTAGTTAATGTTTACCGAACAAGTAGGATAGGTCTGAAGCATTGGGCTAGAAGCACGTAAATGCCTTTTCTCACTAGATTCTCAAATATCCCCATCTTACAAATGATGAAATTGAGGCTCCAAGAGCTTAATCACATGTGGAAGAGCCAGTGTCAAACTTAAGTCTCTAAGCCACACTCTCGTTCCTACTGTCTTCAGCCCAGATAGCCAGCCCCTGGGCACCGCAAGAAAGCTTGCTACAGCCCACACTCCACTGATGCTTTCCTGTAGCTTCAAAGGATGGACATGATCAGGCCTTCCTTCTCCTTCAGAATGGGGGCATTCTGAAAAATCAATACTGACTTCTGCAAGAAGCAGCCTTGCCCAAAGCTAATTGAAAGTCATCTGAACATTTTCAGAACCGTGGCCACAGGCATCTGTCTTGTGGTGTGCTGTGTTCCATCATGCGACTGCAGTAAACCACTTCCAGATCACATCGACGTGGTCACTCCTACAAAACAGCAGCCCACGGTGTTTTCTGTCATTGCCCAGTGACTCCTCCACCTAAACTCAGAGCACTGGAATTATGGCGACATAATAGGCAGCTTGCTGACATTACTATTTTAAAGTACCACTTTTTCAGGGTTTATCACGAGTCATTTTAAATTTGATTTAGCTGTAACTTGTTATATAACTTCATGTTTGGAGACAATGTCCTCCGCTGCATCAACAAGCTAGGTTGGAAACATAGTTATTTGGGGTCTAAAAAAAAATTTTTTTTTTTTTTTGGCAAATTTTGATTTCTATCCTTTTAGAAGGCCATAAATAGGGTGGTGATGAAAAGGGGAAGTTATATGGCTTATTGCAAGATGTTAATCTAGAAAACTAAAAGATATATATTTTGATATTTAATCTGAATTTATTGTATGGCCTTCACACTTCAATTTCTTTAACAAAATGAATCCAAGGACCAAATCATTATTGAGTGTAACTCTGCAAACCAAATGATCATCTACTCAATACTAGAGACTATAACTCAGAGAAGAAACTGGAAAATTTGGTGGGGGAGATATTTGTGGTTTGGTCATCATCCAGCATCTATTCCTTCCCACTTCTCCTGGGAGCTCCGATGAATCCATCAGCACGTCATTCTGTATATCTCAGTTATGGGTTCAACACAACTCCAACTGGGGAATCAAGTCAAGGAAAGCCAATTCAGGGTTTTGCTTGAGCTACTGGGGAATTGGACTTTCTTTCTGCTAGGCTTTAGTAGAAGAAAGTGATGGGACTCACACTGTGCAGTGGTAAAAGCATTCACCACCTGCCAATACAGGAGATGAAGGAGACACGGGTTCAATCCCTGGGTAGAGAAGATCTCCTGGAGGAAGAAATGGCAACCCACTCCAGCATTCTTGCCTGGAGAAGCCCATGGACAGAGGAGCCACAGTCTATTGGGTCACAGTCGGATACGACTGGGCACAGCAGCAACAACAAATTGTCCTCAGCCGCACTGTGCACACATGGAGCTCGGAAAGAAGAGTCCACAGAAAAACACAGAGGAAGCAGAGTCAAGAAATACACATCCCAGTCAACTCCTGCCAAAGAGGTTTCCTAAAAGTCCCAACTAACAGTTTCCTCACTGGCTACCCCCAACTGCAAGGGAGGCTGGGAAATGTAGTCTTTCCCCTTGAATAAAACCAGAGTGGGCTACTAAGGAAGAAAGAAAGAATGGGCATTGGGTGGGCAATTAGTAGTCTCTACTGTGGCCTGTTTTGGTTGGGTTTTCCGTGCTTACTACAGAAAACAGATATCCTATATATGTAAAAGTGTTAGTTGCTCAATCATGTCTGACTCTTTGCGACCCTATGGACTGTACAGTCCATATTCCTCTGTCCGTGGAATTCTCCAGGCAAGAATACTGGAGTGGGTAGCCATTTCCTTCTCCAGGGGATCTTTCCAACCCAGGGATCGAACCTGGGTCTCCTGCACTGCAGACAAATTCTTGACCATCTGAGCTACCAGGAATCTGCAAATGAGAAATTAAGTAAAGACACCCGAGTGTTTGATTTACAAACTCTTTCGTTAGGGTAACCTGCTTTTCCTTTTACAGTAGATTCATTTGAAATAATTACTCAATTTTAAAATATGGTATCCACAATTAAAAATGCAGGATCAGCAAGCATGAGCAGCAGCCCAATTTTGCATATTCAGTGTAGATAGTGAAAAAATATTGCTAAAAATGTTAAATATCCTAATTTCTTCTAAATTATAGGGACAAATCATACTACATATTTATGAGTTCACTGTCTCAAGGGAGGAATTTTTCTGTTTCAGATTTGCCTTAGATTTCTATAGGTTAGGTTAGAAATGATAACAAACTTAGGAATCTCTGAATTGACATTTAGCTCTCATTTAGTTCTCAGGGCATAGCTTTAAAAACTAGAGAAGCAGCTGCTATTAAGAATTTTTTTCACTAGTCACAAAGACACATCATACATTAGATATAGAGCATGCCAAAATGAGATGGAAATTATTTAGTGTGGCACAAGAAAAGGAACATAAACAAGAAAACAGGGTTTGTTGCACCAAGAGAGATAAGAGCCGGATTGTTAACAGATACCCTGCCTTCAGTCTAGAGTCATGTAGGCAACAACAATCGGCCTTTGTAGATTATTTTCATATAATGTTAGAGCTGGAAGGAAGCTTGAAAACCACTGAATTCAACCCTCTCACTTTACAGAGGAGAAAAACGTGGACCTAAAAAAAAAAAACAAACAAAAACCTCTAAGGTTCTACAAGTTCATGACCGAGTCAGGTTTCTTTCCTAACTCGTGGCACAATATTCTTTCCAACTTCCATTCAGAAGTTAAAGAATTAGGAAGTCAGCCTGCCAGATATGTACTGTAATTTACCTCTATGTTTATTGTGAACTCATTCTGAAATTGTATGTTTACAGGTAGGAGGAACTGATTGTAACACCGTGACATCTACCCTTAGTGATTAATGAGAAAAAATGTACAACATCGTGCCTCACTGGGCTAAACCTGGCCAAGGATGGACAGAGCTCTCCTTGATATAAAGGAGGAGGCTGTCAGGGTTAATGGCTGGCGGGGCTTGTA
This sequence comes from Moschus berezovskii, assembly GCF_049115385.1. NCBI lineage: Eukaryota > Metazoa > Chordata > Mammalia > Artiodactyla > Moschidae > Moschus > Moschus berezovskii. The sequence goes on from NC_142461.1 coordinate 47,787,340, forward strand.
TTTTCTAGTGGAAGTGAATTCTTTGTCACTGTCCCTTCAACTGCTTCCCACCTACTGCTGACGTTCCCCCAAAACACTGAAGCAGTCGCGTTATGTGCTCTGTTATGTGACCCTCATCATACACAAGTTCTCCCCAAACACTCAAAACGAGGGTAATCAACATGTGATGGAAAAACTAGATCATCTGAAGGTCTCTCTCTCCAAAGTATCAGAGGACAGGTTCAAGGACAGTCTTTCAGAGTGGGTTGGTTTGAATGTACTATGAATAATAAGATGAATACTTATTCATACACCTTCATCATGTGGCAGCTTGTAATTAGCTCAGCAGTTTCTCTGAATCAAGGATAGACCTAGCATTTGGGAGTAGGAAGAAACCCCAGAGATAATCTAATAAGTTGAGTTCCTTCGTTTTGCAGAGATTAAGAAGAAAACTAATAAGCTCTGCTAAATCAAGTGTAGGAGAGAGCAGTTACTGGTCTCAAGTCATGGCATTTTCAGCTGAAGAATGTTTACAAATATATTCCACTGAAAAGTATCACGAGGTCTCTAGGATCCATCTGGATCATGTGGTTTGACTCATATATTTTCCTTTTTTCAATTAAAAATAAACTTTGTTGGTTCTTTCTTATTAGAAAAGCAAAAAAAGAAAAAGAAAAGCAATATATGTTTAGAGCAGGAAATTAAAGACAGAAGAACATTTGAAATGCTCATGGATCTTACTAGCCAGAGAATCACTTTTAAAACCCTCAAATATATTTCCAGATCATTTTCTAAGAATATATCCATATATTAGCAAAAATGTGATCATTCTGTGCATACTTGGAGGGATGTTTTTTAAGAATTTTTGCTTTTTTAATGGGGGCTTCCCTGGAAGCTCAGATGGTAAAAAATCTACCTGTAATGCAGGAGACCAGGGTTCGATCCCTGGGTCAGGAAAATCCCCTGGAGAAGGGAATGGCTTTTTTTAATAACAGGATTTCATCACTTAACAATATATGATGAACATCATTTCATTATCAATATTTATCTATATCATTAGAGTAGCTGACTATAGCATAATATATATACATATTAATATATACAACTAATCTGTCATTGTGGTACATCTAAACAATTTCCTATTTACCCTTTTATAAGCAATGATGTGATTAACACCTTTGTGGCCAAAACAGTTGCACGTATCTTTGATTATTTCCTTAGCATACACTTCTGGAAATAAAATTTGTTACAAAACAGTGAACACATTTTAAAAGATCTTTTAAAAATACATATTGCCTCTACAAAGGTCCATATAGTTAAAGCTATGGTTTTTCTAGTAGTCATGTATGGATATGAGAGGTGGACCATAAAGAAAGTTGAGCACCGAAGAATCGATGCTTTCAAACTGTGGTGTTGGAGAAAACTCTTGAGAGTCCCTTGGACAGCAAAGAGATCAAACCAGTCAATCCTAAAGGAAATCAACCATGAATATTCATTGGAAGGACTGATGCTAAAGCTGAAGCTCCAACACTCTGGCCACCTGATGTGAAGAGCTGACTCACTGGAAAAGACCCTGATGATGGGAAGGCAAAAGAAGGCAGTGGCAGAGGATGAGATGGTTAGATAACATCACCAACTCAATGGACATGAATTTGAGCAAACCCTGGGAGATATGAAGGACAGGGGAGCCTGGTGTGCTGCAGTCCATGGAGTTGCAAAGGGTCAGACATGACTTAGCAACTTGACAACAACAAAATTGCTTCTACAAATTGAGTCAACAGTTTAATTTACTTGAGTTACATGCATATCTAGTGTTCTGATCAGTTCAGCACTCCATGAAGAGAAATCTCATAGGTGTGGGCTGGTGAAGTGTAATAGATGTGCTTTTATCTATAATTCTGATGTTCATTACTGCAAATATCTTAATCAATTAGATAAGCTTTTCACTAGAAGCTCTCTATTTATACACTTGACTTATGCATTCCATTTCGACTTTTTCTTTGGAATTTGATGCTCCCGTGTTAAGTACTCTTTTTACACACCAATATTCTTAAAGAGATTCTAGATATTTAGTCTCTGACAACATTCTTGTAGGGCGCCGATTATATGTATCAGCTAGAAAATCTATCATCCAAGTTATGCTCCCAGTTAGATGCCAGAACCAGTTTGCAGTTTGACAGTTTAATGAAATGATAAAAATGACACCTGAAGTTCAGGCAAAATCAACAAGTATCTGCAAGACTAAAGAGAGGAAATAGAATGTGTTGTCAGACCATGTGTTGTACTTTAACTTTTTTATTTACTCATTTTTATTCCACCTGATTCCAAAAAAGGACTTAAGGCAGCTTTTCCTTTTAAATGTGTCTTCTAAATTGGACATTTCACATCACGAGGCTGCCAACTCCTTTCTTAACATAAGAATATTCTTCCATCATGACTACTTGCTATATTTGAAAACTGAATGGCAAGGATATTGTTCTTATCCAGAAAAAAGGAAAAAATAACTCATTATGATCATGACTCCTGTCTGGAAGCCTCTCCAAACAGCATGCCCTAGGTATAAAATGCCAGTCTCATAAAAAACCAGGAAGAACTCCATTTCTAGGATGCATGAAAGCTCCAACACATCACAGAAAGTCAGGCCTTTGGGTATTCACTTCTCCCAAGAGACTGTAAGAATGCAGATATCCAACACTGACTTGTGAGAACATTGTGAGACCCAAAAACAAAAACGAATAGGGGCCTGAGGGCAGGGAAAGCCAGCCAGGCATCATGGGGAGCGGGGAAGCCTCCATCTCCCCCAGACCAGTTGCAGGAAACCTCCATCTCCTGCTCAGTTTGTTCTTCTGAGTCTGCTCTTTCTGTTTCTTCCCAGGCCCTCCCACTCTTCCAGCACCACCGGTCAGACCTCTCAGGGGTCTGGCTTTGGTCTCCCGTCCTGTGTTTTGAAACATGGGGTTTTTATCACATGGTCTTTCTAAATCCTCCTCTTGAGACTCGATTTCCATCTGTCTTCCATCAGCTTAAACCTTGTCTGGTATCTCCCGTGTCAGGGCCGCGTGCTGAAAAGACACGGTCCCAGACCCCACACTATTTACTGAAGCACCCTTTATGACAAGTACTTGGTATGAGGTAAACAGAAGACTTGGAAGAAAATTAATTTTGCATGCTTTAGGAAAAAAGGGAGGGGTGTTAAGTGCTACATTAATGTTAAAGGGGTTAAAGGTAACAAATACTACTGAAAGTACTTGGCATATTAAAAGTATAACGCTGAGTTTGGCCTGTGCTCTAAATCAGTGGTCATCAATCTTTCCGGCACCAGTGACCAGTGACATGGAAGACAACTTCCCCACATATTGGTGAGAAGTGGGGGGTGGGTGGGATGGTTTGGGGATAATTCAAACACATTTACTGTAAACTTTATTTCTATTATTATTACATCAGCTCCACCTCAGATCTTCAGGCATTAGATCCTAGAGGTTGGGGACCCCTGCTCTAAACACTCCCAAATGCCACCATTTAGGAATACAAGGATCATTTTCATTGTGAGATCTAAGGTTTTCTGAAATTTCAAAAAAAAAAAAACCCTCAAGACAAACACTCAGCATTTTAATAGGACATCCAGGGAGCATGGACCAGATTCAAACACTAAAATCCACCTATTAGAAAATATCATATCGACAGTTAGCCCAAACTTAACCCTGAGGCTTTAGTGTTTCACAATCTACTGGGCCCTTTCAAATGATTATTTCATTTGCTCCTCCCCGCAATTTAGTAAGGCAGATGTCACTAGTCCCACTTCAGAGATAAGGCATCAGGCTCCCAGGGGTTACATGACGTACTTGTGGCACCTAGGCAGCCTGTTCAGTAGTTGAGAATGTGGGCACTGAGGCAGACCCCCCAGGTTCAAGTCCAGGTCCTGATCACTGTGAACTATGTGAACTCAGGCAACTAACTTACTTTCACTATGCTTCAACGTCTACATCCTAGAACACAGACAAATAACGATACTACCCACCTCACAGGGACGTTGTGAGGAATAGTTGAATTAGTATGTTAAAGAGGTGACAGAATTAGTCAGTCAGTCTGCAGGTGCTCGGCACACAGTTAGCACTTAAGAATTGTTCACAAGCCTCAATTCCCAGAGCTAAGGGTTTTAAGGCCAGATGAGGTATCCTTATCTTTAGCAATTACATTGCTTCTATGATTCATCATTTTATCAGTAGAGAAATTAGCAATTTCTCACCAAAGGAAAAGACATGCTAAATTAAGGCAACCTTGAACTGGATATGACTTGAAAAGGAAGGAAAGGGCAAAAGTTCAAGTGTGGCTTCTTAAAAGAACCCCATTTATTTTTGTTTCCAGAAAATTACTGTACGCCATTTAAGTATTTTCAGTCATTTCAGAGCACAATGAAAGGTCAAGTTAAATGGAAGTAATATTTGTGCATCCCATGGTGACTGTCCAGGAGTCTGCTTCCCATGGCCTGGCCCTGGGTGTGGACAATGAAGCACTTCTCTGGGCGGGCACCTCTCACCCCAGCACTCACTCCACTGGAGCTTGGGCAAGACAGGAGGACAAAGATGCAGCTGGCAACTGGAGTGCTAAGGAAAAGAGCAATCTCACTCAGGAAGCAGGCAGAGGAATAGCACCAGCACACACTTTCTCGCTTACAGCTTCTTACAGCTCTGAAGACCCCAAAGGAGGCTGAAGTGCAGAGAAGTGCTGCTGGGAGGACAGACAAAGTGACCAAGACATCCAAGACATGGGGGAAAAAACAACATATGGCTAGAATAGCCTGCTGAAGATGCCAAAGCAGCAGAGAGCATCCTGCAAGAGAAGGGCTGGAAACGTAGGATCAGAGGACCCTAAGGTGGGTCATACAAGGCCACGAATGAGTGACTTCTCAATCCTCTTCAGGGAGACTTCGAGTGGGACTGGGAGATGGCCATGGTGGGGCTCTCAGCCATCATCTGTAGAGTGCAGCTGTGATGCAGGTCGAGGTTTCTTCCTAGAAATCACACCACCTTTTAAACCATCATGTGAAACCTGCTCCTCCCGGCACAAGTGTAGTCTGGAGTGTTCAAAAGTCAAGTGCTATGTGAAGGAACCCAATTAAGAAACTCATGGAGTCTCTGACACAAGAGTTATGTGAAAAAGGGAATTTCACTTGAAACAGGAACATATTCAGCATTAAAACACAAGTTATGGACTGTCATTCAGCTCAGAAGTCCTGCATGTCACAAGTGTAAAAATAACGGTAACGTTCATATCGCACTTTAAAGTTGATAAAGAATTTTTTTATAGAAGTCTGTCCCACGTGGATGTTTTTCATACCCTAACAAGACATGTTCTTCATATTATTATGAGTCCCTAAGCATTGCTTTATACCACTGCAAATGCTTTTTTTTTCAATCTATAAATACTACACATAGAATTTTATCTAAAGTACTATACATAATGACTGGAGAAGGAAATGGTAACCATTCCAGTACTCTTGCTGGAAAATTTCATGGACACAGGAGCCTGGCAGGTTACAGTCCATGGAGTTGCAAAGAGTTGGACATGACTGAGCATGCACACATTCATTATACATAACAGGCAAATGGTGAGTTTTAGGTACTGAATCTATTCTAAAATATCTACTTTAGATACTTCCCAGAATGACTAATTAAATATAATTTACGTTAACTGAACTAGGTGTAAATATTGCAATACTCTGCACAGACCATTAAGCATATCTCATTAAGAAGTTTCTATATTTCCAAACCCTCAGATATTCTAAAGCGGTACTACAGATGAATAATTATTTTTAAAAAGAATGTGCTAAAGGATATCCCTCAAGGGTCTTTAAAAACAGCTCTTAATAGCATAAACAGGAAGCATGCCATAAGGTAATGAAGAATGGTGGAATAAAAATGATTGTGGCCTATTTCCATAAAGAAGCATGGAAAAAAAGAAAACAAGCTAAAATTACTTCCAGCTTGCCGAGTTAAAATGAACTGTTATGTCATTAGGCAAGTGTCTTATTTACTCTTTGCCCTATATACAATAATAACATGTGCTGTTGAGAGTCAAGAGTTCATATTAGCATTTTTTAATTTAGGAAAAAGAGGAAATTGTAAATCCTGAGGAACGGTTTTCCGGTTAACACAGTTGAGCATGCCTGGAGGGTGATGTGTATTTTGTACCCAATCTTTATTAAACGTTCTGTCCTTGAGACACAAAGATAACACTTCTGACCCACAGTCATCAGAGCATTCACTTTGAGGTTCTTTCTCTCAGCTCTGACAATAAATTTGTGCTGATTTATCCTCTTTTGGTCATCTGGTTTCCTATGTTACTGACAGCGTACATTTGGGAGACAGCTGCCTGGCTCTGCAAGAGAAGTTGCAGCTTGGAGAAGGGAAGTGAAGCAGAGAGCTAACCCTTGACCTTGGCACTGGGTGCTTGCCAACTGATGTGTTAAAAGCAAGATTCTATACAGTTGAAACTGATACCATCAGTATGGTAAGAACTCTGCAAACGTATTTACATTCAGAAAAGCTGCGATAGCTGGATATGCTAACTTCTAGGAGAAGGAAATGGCAACCCACTCCAGTGTTCTTGCCTGGAGAATCCCAGGGACGGGGGAGCCTGGTGGGCTTCTCTCTATGGGGTCACACAGAGTCGGACACGACTGAAGTGACTTAGCAGCAGCAGCAGCAGAGTCAGTTAAGCCTCCTGGAAGGTTGTATCAGTCCTTTCTGTATTCCTGAGTATTTGGGTTGTTCCAAGTGTTGGTTTATTCAAGCTCTTAATTCTCCATCATATTGGAAAATCACACTCTACTAAATTTAGATATTGAGTCCTTGATCAGAATTACTCTGGCCTAGAGTATGTGCATGCTAAGTCACTTCAGTTGTGTCTGGCTCTGTGTGATCCTATGGATTGCAGCCCACTAGAGAAGGCAATGGCAAGCCACTCCAGTACTCTTGCCTGGAAAATCCTATGGATGGAAGATCCTGGTAAGCTGCAGTCCATGGGGTCGCTAAGGGTCGGACATGACTGAGTGACTTCACTTTCACTTTTTACTTTCATACATTCGAGAAGGAAATGGCAACCCACTCCAGTGTTCTTGCCTGGAGAATCCCAGGGACGGGAGAGCCTGGTGGGCTTCCGTCTATGGGGTCACACAGAGTCAGACACGACCGAAGTGACTTAGCAGAAGCAGCAGCAGCAGACTCCTGTCCATGGGATTCTCCAGGGAAGAATACTAGAGTGGGTTTCCACGCCCTCCTCCAGGAGAGCTTACAAACCCAAGGATCAAACCTGCATCTCTTATGTCTCCTGCATTGGCAGGCGGATTCTTTGCCACTAGTGCCACCTGGGAAGCTCTGAGTATACCTGGCCCAATATCAGTATCAGTTCAGTATCAGATAGTCGCTCAGTCATGTCCGACTCTTTGCGACCACATGAACCGCAGCTCACCAGGCCTCCCTGTCCATCACCAACTCCTGGAGTTTACCCAAACTCATGTCCACTGAGTCGGTGATGCCATCTAACCATCTCATCCTCTACCGTCCCCTTCTCCTCCCGCCTTCAATCCTTCCCAACATCAGGGTCTTTCAAAATGAATCAGTTCTTTGCATCAGTTCAGTTCAGTCGCTCAGTCGTGTCCGACTCTCCGCGACCCCATGAATCACAGCACGCCAGGCCTCCCTGTCCATCACCAACTCCCGGAGTTCACTCAAACTCATGTCCACAGAATCGGTGATGCCATCCAGCCATCTCATTCTCCGTCGTCCCCTTCTCCTCCCGCCCCCAACCTTTCCCAGCATCAGAGTCTTTTCCAGTGAGTCAACTCGTCTCATGAGGTGGCCAAAGTATTGGAGTTTCAGCTTTAGCATCAGTCCCTCCAATGAACATCCAGGATTGATCTCCTTTAGAATGGACTGGTTGGATCTCCTTGCAGTATAAGGGACTCTCAAGAGTCTTCTCCAACACCACAGTTCAAAAGCATCGATTCTTCGGCGATCAGCTTTCTTCACAGTCCAACTCTCACATCCATACATGACCACGGGAAAAACCATTGCCTTGACTAGACGGACCTTGGTCGGCAAAGTAATGTCTCTGCTTTTTAATATACTATCAAGGTTGGTCATAACTTTCCTTCCAAGGAGCAAGCGTCTTTTAATTTCATGGCTGCAATCAGCATCTGCAGTGATTTTGGAGCCCAAAAAAACAAAGTCTGACACTGTTTCCACTGTTTTTCCATCTATTTCCCATGAAGTGATGGGACCAGATGCCATGATCTTTGTTTTCTGAATGTTGAGCTTCAAGCATCAGGTGGCCAAAATATTGGATTTTCAGCTTTAGCATCAGTCCTTCCAATGAACACCCAGGAGTGATCTGCTTTGGATCTCCTTGCAGTCCAAGGGACTCTCAAGAGTCTTCTCCAACACCACAGTTCAAAAGCATCAATTCTTCAGTGATCAGCTTTCTTCACAGTCCAACTCTCACATCCATACATGACCACGGGAAAAACCACAGCCTTGACTAGACGGACCTTGGTTGGCAAAGTAATGTCTCTGCTTTTTAATATGCTATCTAGGTTGGTCATAATTTCCTTCCAAGGAGTAAGCATCTTTTAATTTCATGGCTGCAATCAGCATCTGCAGTGATTTTGGAGCCCAAAAAAATAAAATCTGGCACTGTTTCCACTGTTTCCCCATCTATTTGCCATGAAGTGATGGGATCAGATGCCATGATCTTAGTTCTCTGAATGTTGAGCTTCAAGCCAATTTTTTCACTCTCCTCTTTCACTTTCATCAAGAGGCTTTTGAGTTCCTCTTCACTTTCTGCCATAAGGGTGGTGTCATCTGCATAGCTGAGGTTATTGATATTTCTCCCAGCAATCTTGATTCCAGCTTGTGCTTCTTCCAGCCCAGCGTTCCTCATGATGTACTCTGCATATAAGTTAAATAAGCAGGGTGACTGTATGCAACCTTGACATACTCCTTTTCCTATTTGGAACCAGTCTGTTGTTCCATGCCCAGTTCTGACTGTTGCTTCCTGACCTGCATACAGGTTTCTCAAGAGGCAGGTCAGGTGGTCTGGGATTCCCATCTCTTTCAGAATTTTCCATAGCTTATTGTGATCCACACAGTCAAAGGCTTTAGCATAGTCAATAAAGCAGAAATAGATGTTTTTCTGGAACTCTCTTGCTTTTTCCATGATCCAGCGGATGTTGGCAATTTGATCTCTGGTCCTCTGCCTTTTCTAAAACCAGCCTGAACATCTGGAAGTTCACGGTTCACGTATTACGGAAGCCTGGCTTGGAGAATTTTGAGCATGACTTTACTAGCGTGTGAGATGAGTGCAACTGTGCAGTAGTTTGAGCATTCTTTGGCATTGCCTTTCTTTGGGATTGGGATGAAAACTGACCTTTTCCAGTCCTGTGGCCACTGCTGAGTTTTCCAAATTTGCTGGAATATTGAGTGCACCACTTTCACAGCATCATCTTTTAGGATTTGAATACCTCAACTGGAATTCCATCACCTCCACTAGCTTCATTTATAGTGATACTTCCTAAGGTCCACTTGACTTCACTTTCAGGATGTCTGGCCCAATATACAAATCACCAATTTATAGATCATAGAGAGACCTGCCTGAATACCTTCCTTCATTCAACAAATACTAATTGAACATTTCTCATGTATCAAGTAGTAGGTCACAGCACTGGAAATACTAGTGAACAGAACTTACACTCAGCTGGTGGTCTATCATGGGGCTAGCTGAATATATCATGCACTATTTTGCTACATCTTTGAGTAGAACAGAGAGAAGAAGAAAAGAGAACCTCAGCTCATTAATCAGAGAGCAAGCTGAGAGGACAAAGCCACATCTCTTTTCACTTGTTGGCTTCCTCTCCCTAACTCTGTTACTCTAGGTGAGCAGCGCACACTTCTTAATTGGCTGCCAGAGCCCTCTTCAAGCTCTCTTTTCAGAAACCTCTGCAAAAGTCTTATAAACAATTCTGCTATTCCAGAAAATGTTAATGCTCAAGGTATTTCTTTGAAAGAAAAGGAAAATTCTTTTGAATTTTTTTTTCTCAGTAGCTAGGAATGCAATTAGGCCTATAATTGGCAACTCTGTCAGTTCTCAGAGCCAAGGGATCTCAGGGTTAGGAGAATAAAGCTACCAAGATGCTTTAGCTATTGACTGTGCTGGCCCCAAATTCAAGAGTTAAAGCCCGAGAACATTTTACCCTTTTAATTTCCCATATAAGTAACTTCCAAATACCAAAGCTTAGAGGACCTAGAATGCAAAATCCTTTCCATTACTTTATTGAAAAATTATGTATGCTGTGATTTATTGCTAATGCTGGACTTTCAAAGCGTTAGTCAGGACACCTGCAAACCTTTGGACAACAACTGCCAATACAAGTTTAGCATTTCATGGGTCAGCATTTAAAATCTGATGAATAATAAATCATCCTTATAAGCTAACCAGTGTGAGGCACTATTGAGAGCTGGTTTAAAAAGTATAACCACAGACTATGTTATAACTCAGCAAATTGGGAAAATGGAGACTGAGTAAAATAATGATTGTTTTTACTGCATCTCTTTCTTCAGTGGTACTCTTTCTCTAAGAAGGAACTTGTCTTTTGATTTAAAGAAATTTAACTGCGTGTTCAGTTCAGTTCAGTTCAGTTCAGTCGCTCAGTCGTGTCCGACTCTCCGCGACCCCATGAATCACAGCACGCCAGGCCTCCCTGTCCATCACCAACTCCCGGAGTTAACAACCTAAAATTTGGTCATTATATTAAGTCTGTATGCTTAAAAAACAAAGAATTTCTGCTCTCTTTATAGCTATATAGTGAATGTTCCTAAGAGGACAATATCCATTTAGGACTTGCCAGGGCAATATTTGATAGCAACAGTTAACTTGCTTTGGAAGATATACATTGATTTCTCAGGGATATAAACATTTTCATCTTTTCCATTATTGGAATATTGAACATATCTGCTTGAGCCCTGATAGAACAAATGGTAAGCATTGAATACCCTTTTGGTGTGAGGGTGTGAGACAGCTATTTATGTCTGTCTCGGAATGGCTGTGATATATTCAAATATACTTTGACAGGCTCACAAGATTAGTATGATGACTTGCCTGTGGTACACAGACTCTGTACCTCTCTTACCTTCTTTCCACATTCCATAAAATTTTAGGGCAAGTCAAGCTGTCAGTGAGAAGAGCATCAGCATTAGGAATGCTAAAATTGATTTAATGCCTTCTATCTAACAAGAGGTAAAGCAGTAGCTAAAGGTAGAAGTGGAGTCGAACCTTACAGAAGTGGCCTGGGCAAGAAGACCCCTTGGGACCTTCAGAGAATTTTCAGCATCTAATGAAAGTGATTTGAAGTCCAGTGTTCACCTCAAGAAACTTATGAAAAGCCCAGGCTCAATTAGGTGCATTAACATTTATTGAAAAAAACACTTGTATATACTTCCATACTTGTATTAATATTTCTTTGATTCTTTTTATTCAAATCCCTTAAAGAGAGTTGAATCATTAGCAATATGGAAACATTAATACTAATGGTAGGCAGAAGCTCACAGGGATGCCTGATTTTCTGAGAGGGCCCAGACATGCAGAGCCAGAGATCCCAGGAATCTCGTCCATCCTCTGTGACCCCGTCTCACCTGAGGCTGACTGGGCAAAAGGCGATTCATCAACCCAAGTTGGATAAATTAGATTTCCCCTTCATGGAGCCTCAGACTTGCAACCATGAACCCCAGGGGGCAGAAGTCACCGGCGATCCATCACACTGACAGCGCTGCCTTCGAGAAGAGGCCACAAAGTCCTATGCTAAGATGGCAAGGCCTTCCCTGGTGGTGGCCCTTGGTGCAGTGTGAAGATTCCACCATCCCTTCAGTTCTGTGAGTGCATGTGCATGCTCAGCGTCTGACTTTTTATGACCCTTTGGACCGTAGCTCACTGCCTCTGTCCATGGGATTTTTCAGGCAAGAATACTGGAGTGGGTCGTCATTTCCTCCTTCAGGGGATCTTCCCAACCCAGAGATGGAACCTGCGCCTCCTGTGTCTCCTGCACTGGCAGGCAGATTCTTTATCACTGCACTACCTAGGAAGTCCCTTCAATCCTATTAGTACCCCCAATAAAACAATTCAAAAATAAATATGTTTTGGTTTAAGCTAGCCAGTCAGTTTCTGTAGCTTCCAATAAAAAGAGCTCTGTAAGTTAAGGATGTCAGCACTTTAATAAGAAGTTGTAAATGTTGCTAAGTCGTGTCCGACTCTTTTGTGACCTCATGGACTGTAGCCTGCCAGGCTCTTCTGTCCACGGGATTTGGTAGGCAAGAATACTGGAGTGGGTTGCCATTTCCTTCTCCATTAATAAGAAGTTATGTTTTGTTAAAGCTGAAATAGTAGGGTGCGTGTATGCGCGCTAAGTTGCTTTAGTCGTGTCTGACTCTTTGCGACCCCTTGGACTGTAGCCCACCAAGCTCCTCTGTCCACGGGATTCTCCAGGCAAGAATACTGGAGTGGGTTGCCATGCCCTCCTCCAGGGGATCTTTCCTAACCAGGGATTGAACCCATGTCTCCTGCATCTCCTGCATTGGCAGGCAGGTTCTTTACCGTTAGCACTACCTGGAAAGCTGGAAATAGGACAGAACCATATTCCTTCTGTTTGAAGGAAACTCCATTTTAAAGAGGCTCTCATATGTGATCCCTGTGCAGGGTCAGGGAAGGGTTGCTATCACAACCCTTATGATAAAGAAAAGGCAAAGACAGCTCAGGGAGGGTCCTGCCTCTGTGCTGTGGCCTGGCTGCTGGTTACTGGCAGAACCAGGCTCAGAATCAGGTCTCCTGACTGCTGGTCAAGCTCCCTGTCCACTGCACTTTGGTGGGTATGCATAGATGTACTCATAAAGGAATCTTACAGGGAATAAAATAAAATAGAAAAACAGAGCCATTCTGAGTATATACCTCTTTTCATTTTCTCCTACATAACTGCAAGCCAAGGGCTTGGGGAAAGTCTTAGTAAAGTAAAATATATAAATGCTTGCCTTAGTGTTGATATTTACCAATAAAAAAATTAAGGCTAAGAAGTGCATCTTTTTGATATGGATAGCAAGTTTACTCTGTTCTACACATTTTAACAGTTGCCAAGGAGTAGCCTTTGAACTGCATGGCAATGAAGTCCAAGGTATTTTCATCCTAGATGTCGGAACAAAAAAGTTTCCTTGTTTGTTTACAATTCATATATATATGTTATTGTACTAACATGTTATATATCTTATAAAACATGATTAAAATAGAAAAGAATGACAGAATTAATGTACTATTTTGCTAACCATGATGTCTCAAAACAACATACTCAGGACAAGGTTCATGATTAACTAACCACAGTGGATGTAAATCTGTACATCTTTCAGATAATTTAGAATTTTGGTGGTCAGCTTCTTACCAGATCTGATTCGACTGATCATGGTCATTACCTCATACTGGGGCCAACAAAGTTCATGTTAAACTTTGCCATTTTCTTGCGTGCAACACTAAAATTATCTTCAATTTATGGGAATTTTTTGCAGACTTGATTTAAGACAGTTTGTGAGGGTTTATTAAACGTAAAACATTGAATTTGTAAATCCAGGTGACCAGGCATGATATATTCCATAAAATAACCAAGGCAGATGAGCCAGCGGGGAAGCCACTGTGAAAGGAGGTCTTACCTCCCTCCCTCCAGATGATACTAGAACATCTGACATGTGGACTCAGCGAGGATGCCAGTGTCAATATAGTTACCTGTTATCATAATGTTTCATGATAATGAGATGAAAGTAAACGCAAATTCTAATCAATTTCGTTCTCAACCAAATGGATCTTCTCAAGAGCTCCCTGGGGTGCATATTCTACTTTAGAGGCCACTTTGCCAGGCAGGGAGGCAGTAGTTTACTTCTAGAGCCACTTATAACCACAGGAATCTCTTGCCCTAAAACTACGCAGGACAAGGAAAAAACCAACCTGGGTTGGAGAGTTTATTCTGCCTTTTTAAAAAACTTTTAAAATTATGAACTCTAACCTACAACCAGAAAAGCAGATAAAACATTAATGTAATTAATCTAAATATAATTAACATTATATATATATATATATATATATATATAATACACTGTTTTACCCATGGAACTATGTGTGTATGCTCAGCCACTCAGATGTGTCTGACTCTTTGTGACCCTATGGACAATAGCCTGCCAGGGTCCTCTGTCCATGGACTTCTCCAGGTGAGGATACTGGAGTGGTTTGCCATTTCCTCCTCCAAGGGATCTTCCTGACCCAGGGATTGAACCCATGTCTCCTGTGTCTCCTACACTGTTAGGGAAATTCTTTACTACTGAGCCACTTCGGAAGCCCATACACCTACAAGCTCTAGTCAAAAACCAGAACATTGCCAGGACTCACAGGAGTCCCACAGCTCTTCTGTCTTCCTCAGCACACCCTCCTTTAGAAGGGATTTGATTAGCAGTAAATTCCCAGTCACTTTTGTCCATACCCCTTAGCAACAGAGTGTAGTTTTTGTCTGTTTTCACACTTTGCACAAATGAAATAAGATTGCTATGTATTCTGTATCTTCTTTCTTTCAACATTATGTCTTAGGATGTATCCCTGTTATTGTGTGTAGCTCCAAGTTTTTTTCGTTGCTATATAATATTCCACTCTATAGTTATAGAAATCATAACTTCTTATTATTACAGCACAGTTTATTCATCTGTTCTACAACTGATGGCTATTCCGTGTTTCTAAGTTGAGGTGAATCTAAGTAATGCTGCTAAGAACAACTGACACATCTCTGGATATATGTGAGTGCACATTCCTATAGCATATACACACAAGCGCACACCTGTGTGTGCATGAGAGTAGAACTGCTGGACCAACCTTAGTTTCCGGTGGTGGGGGGGGACTTAAGAAAGGTAATTCTAGTGAATCACCTGGCAATCAATTTTAAAATAAACTCTTATGTAGCCATGAGGAAAGCTCCTTAAATTACTAGATTTATCTTTCCCTAGACTTTTACTCCTGCACACTGATTAAATTTGAACATTTAATGCATTTAACTGTTAAAAAATAGTTTGAAAGTTTCCAATGAATTTACTGAAGTCAATTCCCCCACGCCTCCTCTCCCACCACATATATTTTTTACATATCATAATGGCATTTTTCATTTTAATGAGGACCAGTATTGTGCCTACTCAGCGAACAAAATGTTCGTTCAAATTTTAAAGCAATTTTACACCAAAAGGTTTCATATTGATCAAGCATGGAAAGCCAAAAATGTTAATCCTAAGCTAAACTGAGGTGTACAAATACAAACAACAGAGATTAATTCCAATCTCAGAGTCCCCAATGTATCATTACCATCATGAGTGATCCCCAAATGGATGACATAAATGGGACAAACTTGGATGACAATATTGTGGCACCAGCAAATCTGCTCATCAGTCTCCTACTGTCTTATCGACAATAAACATAATAAGTAGCATCTATCATAGTGCCAAGGACTGTCTGCATGTTAGTTCATACATGCAATGCCTTTTCAATCCTTAAAACAACCCTATGAGGTAGGTACTATTATTCCTCCCATTTACAAAAAGAAACTGAAATACAGGGACAGTAACTTGGCCCAGATCCCATGGCTGTAAATAGCTGAGCTGGGAATCAAAACCAGTTCCTGGTGCCTCAGTTCATATTCTACTGCCTGGCAACATGTTAGTTTCGTTATTGTCATTGTTATAATTTTGATAACAACAAGAACAATTCTTTAAGACCATAGCAAATGTGTGAACCATAGGGGGGAAAAATCTATGTATGCTTGTTTTTATTGGAAAATTTTGTGAAAATGATTATAACCAAGCAACTCTAATTCTGGGAGAACTAATTAAGAAATGAATTAAGGGATTCAATGGATACCCAAATTAGTCATTAGAGCTTGAAGATCTGGAGTTCTGGTCTAAATCCAGCTTTGGCACTTGCATCCAAAATAAACATGACCAGATAAGTACCACAGATCACAATTAAAATGGATTTATATGGCTTATGCATCCACATGGGAGAGGTCGCTTCCTAATTGAATTCGGACACCTCTTCAGTTACTGTGGGTTTCATTTGCCATCTCTCGTTCTTTTGTAACTGCCGGCAATAGGATTAGGCTGAGGGAGAAATCATTTCCATCAGTGATGTCTGCAGAATGAACATAAAAAGATAAAAGTAAAGCCTTTGAACTATAATTAGAAAATTCCTTAAGTGTGCTCATGTGACATGTTTCAGACTGTGACCAATTGGCAAGATGAGTTACAGAATGGACGTCCAATGTCACTGCTCTGGGATAAGCAGCCAGTAAAACTAGTGTTCCAACATGAGACTAGAGTGATCTTTTGCAGGCCAAAACATTCCTGCTTTCTACCTCTAATATAATTAGTGACAGACAGCTGGAGGCATCTCATTCTCCTGACAAAAATATGATCAGAATTGTTTTCAATTGGTACATCTTTCCATCAAGCTGCTTGTTGCCTTCAAGCAGAATAATCAGTTTCTGATTATTTGGTATGTTCCAAGAAAACAGGAATTGATTGTGCCCTTGCTTGTCTGATAGGGAGAAGGCTGCCCGAATTTACATAGTAACTCTTCAGTTGCCTAAGGGAAAGAAAAACTAAAGTGTGTGTGTGTGTGTGTGTGTGTGTGTGTGTCACAGAGAAGGAGAGGGAGAGAGAAAAATCAGTAGTTGTGTGTGTGTGTGTCACAGAGAAGGAGAGGGAGAGAGAAAAATCAGTAGTTTCCATAATAATCCCCTTTGTGTGTGTGTGTGTGTGTGTGTGTGTGTGTGTGTGACACAGAGAAGGAGAGGGAGAGAGAGAAAAATCAGTAGTTTCCATAATAATCCCCTTTGAACAACAATAAAGAAAATATTTTTATGGTGATTCAGATTTCAGATATGAGGAAGTAAAATATTCTATTCCATTCATGGAAAACAACCAACTCCCACCAATGTTAATGACTCTTTTCCAAAAAGTTACAGTCATCTTACTCCTGAAGTTTCAGCATTTTAGAAAAAGAATCAAGCTTAAATATTCATAGAAACATTCAGGTGCAATAAGACCTCTTTATTTTGGACTACTTCAATTTGGAATTTATAATCATTTGACCGGTTCTATCAGAGATGATCTTTTCACAATGAATGTGTGGCTTGCTAAGCAAATTACTTTAAATAAGCAAGACTGCTGATGGAGAAAATGAAAATATTTCAGGGAAAGTATGAGGAATAAAAAAAAAAAATGCTTTCCCCTCCAGAAAATACTTGTGATGAGCCTATTCAAATATCAATAACTAATAATTGCCACTGAATTGAATGTCAATCTTATGCAGTCCACTTTACACACATGAGCTAGAAAAATCCCAACAACTCTTGCAGAGATGGGTATAATTAGCTCCATATTAGAGAGGAGGAAACTGAGGCTCAGAGAGGCCGGGGACACGCAGAGACCCTACAGTTACTAGGCAGCAGAAGCAGGATGCAAAGCCAGGTTGTCAGGCTCCAAAGGCTGTGTCCTTCCACTCCAAGTCAACACTGAGTGAGCACTTAAGACTGCAAACCAGACTTCTAGATTCATGGAACCAAGCTTTTCAACAACACCAAACATGGTTATCCGTGCAAGGAGGGAAAACCAAGTAGTTTGGCTCCAGAGCCTGCCACTCTTAACCATAATTCCTTTCTACGACACAAGGATCTCTATAAAAGACTTTTCCCCCTGGTACTTTGAAGTATTTTACATGCATGAAACTACACTACAGAAAGGTTGAGGTAGGTGGAGAAGGTGCACACGGTGGGGTAGGAGTGCTTCTGGTCCTCTGTTGCTCTCCCCCACGCCCCACTTCCCACCCCAGCACTTGGCCCTTCAGTTTGTGAACCCATACATAAGCACTCTGGTGCTAGAACCCTGGAAGATTGACAGGCTATGACAAAACCCCTGGGAATCAGCGACAGGTGCAGAGGCAGCCGGCCATGTGGGCAGGAGGAGGACACAGTGAAGGGAGGGACCATCTCTGCTTACCTGGGAGTCCACGGAGATAGTCCTGAAAGGGGTCAGGGTCAGGAGTGCTCTGGGGAAGAAAAGAAATTTGGGAAGTCAGATCTCATGTTTCAAAGCCACACTGCTCATCTTCCTCACACTCACACCCAAGCTCAGGCTGCCTTCAGTTCAGTCCAGTCGCTCGGTCATGTCCGACTCTCCGCGGCCCCATGAATCACAGCCCGCCTTACCCGCGACCGAAAACTGTGTGGGTGGGGCGCTTCTCTATGCCTCAGACTACTCAACGGTAAAATGAAGGCTAATAATAGCAGCTTCCTCACAGAGATGTTGGGAAGACCGGATAGTATGTAATTTGTGCGATGAATTTACTACTCACAGCAGTGATATTTTAATAATAACAATAGCTAACATTTATTGTTCCAGGGCTTCCATGAGTTAAGTCTACAATACTCTCAAAGAAAGTGAAAGTGTCGGTCACTCATTGGTGTCTGACTCTTTGCCAACCTATGGACTGTAGCCTGCCAGTGCCCTCTGTGCATGGGATTCTCCAAGCAAGAATACTGGAGTAGGTTGCCATGCCCTCCTCTGAGATCTTCCCAGCCTAGGGATCAAACCTGGGTCTCCTGCAATGCAGGCAGATCCTTTACCTCTGAGCCACCAGGGAAGCCAATACTCTGAGATAATCACTTTTGCCGCGGGCATTGTGCAGATAAAGAAAATGAGGCACTGAAAGCTGAAAGCACCTGTCTCATAAAAATATACAGGGCAAGTGATGGAGCTGGGATTCTGTGACCATCTGACCACAGGGCCTGGACTCTAAACCACAGGGATATCCTGCCTCAGTTCAGTTCAGTTCAGTCGCTCAGTCGTGTCTGACTCTTTGCAACCCCACGAATCACAGCACGCCAGGCCTCCCTGTCCATCACCAACTTCCGGAGTTCACTCAAACTCATGTCCATCGAGTCGGTGATGCCATCCAGCCATCTCATTCTCTGTCGTCCCCTTCTCCTCCTGCCCGCAATCCCTCCCAGCATCAGAGTCTTTTCCAGTGAGTCAACTCGTCGCATGAGGTGGCCAAAGTATTGGAGTTTCAGCTTTAGCATCAGTCCTTCCAATGAACACCCAGGATTGATCTCCTTTAGAAAGGACTGGTTGGATCTCCTTGCAGTCCAAGGGACTCTCAAGAGTCTTCTCCAGCACCACAGTTCAAAAGCATCAATTCTTCGGCGATATCCTGCCTCATTTATCACAAATAGATGTTAGTTATTATTGTTTCTATGATAGTCTCCTTTCCAAAAGATAGCCTGTAATATCCATACAAGCCCAGCTTGTAACCACTTAGGCATTAGAGACAGCTGCTGGGCTGGTTAGTCAACCAGGCAAACACTCACTAAGTCCACAATCTCTTCAAGCCTTCCCTGAGAATCCCTCTGCATCCGTTGCTCTGTTAAGCTCTGCGTGGGGCTTCAAAAGCTCTGGTCACTGATCCTGCAAAGTCAGCTCAACCTCCCTGAAACAACCAGGGAAAGATGACAGGAACAAGAGCCAGGAAGGACGGGACAAGACCTCAGGACGCCGGATGCGGAGCCTGGCTTTGCGCCAACTCTTTGGGTGACCTTCTCCAAGTCAGCTGACTGCTCTGGGTTTCATCTTTAAATGAGAGGACTGACTGAGAGGCTCTTTTAAGCTCTGAGATTCTAATCCACAATTCTATTCTGACTCTTTCAATCGGACTAACTTTTCCTTCCAACAGTCCATTTCTGAGAGAATATATTGTAACCCTTCATTTTGCTAACACGCTGACTGAACACAATGCCAGACGCTGTGAATGTGCCCAGGATATCAACACAAGACAAAGCCTACACTTTGTGATGAGCTCTGAGAGCTTGATGAAGTCTCATCACAGGAAATCTTGGCAATCAGAAAACCAGGGATGAGTGCAGCCCTTAGGACAACTGCACATGCCAGGTGGGCCCCCATTTGGGGTGGGGCCTCAAAGAACTCTGAGCCCATCTTAGGACCCAGGGTCCTGGTGTCCCAGGTATCCAGCAATCTTGGAAGAGGGTGCTGTGCTAAGCCAATGGGGTAGATAAGAATGTGAAAAATAAGGCAGAAACCAGACAACAAGGGAGATGGCTTGAGTTGAGAGTTAGGTTTGTTTTCTGAAAGTAAGTGTTGTGTACAATAAACCAAAGAGATGAGAACTCAGCTGGCACTTGACTTTCTTCTTCAACTACTTGACTTTCTTCACTTTAATAAAGTATACCAATGGCCATTTCGATAGCAATCTTTTCTTTTAAGTATGTGTGTGTCTGTGCGCATGCGTGCCTGCTTCTTTGAGAAACATTTACTTTGACACAAGATGCTACCGACTTTATTTAAAGATCAGTTCATCACACTTAAGATATACTTGCTTTTACAGAAGCTCCTTGGAGGGAAATCATTCAGTGAGTATAACACTTCCATTAAAAAGAAATTGAGTTTAAAATGTGCTTTTTCAAACTTTTGACAAAAACAATTCTTTGATTTTCTTTACGTACCACAAAAGGCAAAGATTATTGTGTGGACTCTGTAATAAATAACATGAGTTGTCAAACGAGATAGTAAACATTTATAGATTTAATTTTTAATAAAGACTTTTAAATAAAACCCAAAATGTTCATCAATCTTTGACATGGGAGGAAGTAGCATTTTGGTAAACTCCACCTCTTACCACAACAGAAGTGGCAGAAGATGTTTATGGTTCTTAGAGAGGGTAATGATGGTATTCTTCACAGGATGGTCAAATATTTGCAGCATATAATTTTAGAAGGTACAGAAAGGTAGAACATAAAATGTATTATTCTGACAAGTATTTAGGGAATGGATACACTGTCTTTGCTATGTCTCTACCAAAGGACCCAGTGCATGGGAATCTACAGAGAATTTAGTACCTAAATTGGCTCTGAAAAAGGTTCTAAAAATGCTTCAAGCAATGGCAACATTGTTAGAGAACATGAATACACTTCAAGGATGACAACTCTGAGGAAAAATACTCTCTAAGATATATAAATTATAGCTTTCTTTAGCTTAAAAGAAAAATAAAATAAAATTTAGTACTGATTACCCTTGGGGTGAAAAATTAAGAGTGATTTTTTTTCTTATCATTTTGTCTGCTTTCCAAGATTCCTATAATGAGCAGGTGTAACTTTAACAATTTAAAAAAAAAACTTTTTTCATTCTCAAGACACCTGGTGAAAAAAGTGAAAAGGCTTTGGAATCAGACTAACTTGGGTTCAAATCCCTGCTTATACCCTTTCTAGCTCGGTGCCCTCAGATAAGCTATTCAGCAGCTGAAACTGAACATGAAATGGAAATAATAATACATGCATTAAAGCATCATTTTAACTATGAGAGATGAGATACTGTAAGTGCTTAGCACAGAGTAGGAGCCCAAGAAATGAGAGTCACGCTTCTATTCACAGTACAGGCAAGAGAAGGTCAATTTTCCGAAAACAGTAAATACATTTGATGATGTTTATATTGATGCTTCAGGGCATTTGTTTACATAAACACTGAACTTTTAATAGGTAATTTTCAGAAAGCTTCTAACAATTAAAGGTTCCAAGAAACAGTAAGAGGCTTTCACCTTACTCTCCCTTCCATCACGATGATTAGAATCCTACAATCTGAGACTCTTGGGTTCACTAGTATTTGCCACTTTGTGGGTATGTTCAGAAATCCTCTGACTTGGACGGAAGATGGGACAGTGTGTTCAGGTGAACCCTTGAGAGCAAAGAGAAAGAAATCATAGCTATCACATCAAGATCTGATCCATATTGTCATTCCTTATGATGAAATTGAGCTAAATAAAATTGGGATTGCTTAAATGAAGGATGAGGGACAAGATAAGAGATTTTTCTGTGTTTTTTTTTAAACGCTAGATTTGTGGATTATTTTCAACCTATTCATGTGAAAGTAGTTCAATCAAGTAGGTTTATGATAAACTATATGTACTTAACAAAAGAAGTCAAATGGGTCTTAGGAAGCATCACTATGAAAAAAAGCTAGTGGAGGTGACAGAATTCCAGCTGAGCTATTTCAGATCCCAAAAGATGCTGCTGCTACAGTACCATATTCAATATGCCAGCAAATCTGGAAAACTCAGCAGTGGCCATGGGACTGGAAAAGGTCAGTATTCATTCCAATCCCCAAAAAAGGCAATGCCAAAGATTGTTCAAACTACTGTGCAATTGCACTCATCTCACACACTAACAAAGTCATGCTCAAAATCCTCAAGCCAGGCTTCAATAGTACATGAACCATGAACTTCCATATGTTCAAGCTGGATTTAGAAAAGGCAGAGGAACCAGAGATCAAATTGCCAAAATTTGTTGGATCATCAAAAAAGCAAGAGAGTTACAGAAAAACATCTGCTTTACCGACTACACCAAAGCATTTGACTGTGTGGATTATAACAAACTGTGGAAAATTCTTCAAGAGATGGGAATTCCAGACCACCTTACCTGCCTCCTGATAAATCCGCATGTAGGTCAGGAAGCAACAGTTAGAACCAGACATGGAACAACAGACTGGTTCGAAATAGGGAAAGGAGTACGTCAAGGCTGTATATTATCACCCTGCTTATTTAACTTATATGCAGAGTACATCATGAGGAATGCTGGGCTGGAGGAAGCACAAGCTGGAATCAAGATTGCCGGGAGAAATATCAATAACTTCAGATACGCAAATGACACCACCCTTATAGCAGAAAGCAAAGAACTAAAGAGCCTCTTGATGAAAATGAAAGAGGAGAGTGAAAAAATTGGCTTAAAATTCAACATTCAAAAAACCAAGATCATGGCATCTGATCTTATCACTTCATGGCAAATAGATGGGGAAACAATGGGAACAGTGAGAGACTTTATTTTCTTGGGCTCCAAAATCACTGCAGATGGTGACTGCAGCCATGAAATTAAAAGACACTTGCTCCTTGGAAGAAAAGCTATGACCAACTCAGACAGCATATTAAAAGGCAGAGACATTACTTTGCTGACAAAGTTCTGTCTATTCAAAGCTATTGTTTTTCCAGTGGTCATGTATGGATGTAAGAGTTGGACTATAAAGAAAGCTGAGCGCCAAAAAATTGATGCTTGTGAACTGTGGTGTTGGAGAAGACTCTTGAGAGTCCCTTGGACTGCAAGGGGATCCAACCAGTCAATCCTAAAGGAAATCAGTCCTGAATATTCTTTGGAAGGACTGAGGCTGAAGCTGAAATCCAATACTTTGGCCACCTGATGTGAAGAACTGACCCATTGGAAAAGATTCTGATGCTGGGAAAGATTGAAGGCAGGAGGAGAAGAGGATGACAGAAGATAAGATGGTTGGATGGCATCAATGACTCAAAGAACACGAGTTTGAGCAAGTTCCGGTGGGTGGTGGTGGACAGGGAAGCCTGGGATGCTGCAGTCCATTGGGTTGCAAAGAGTTGGACACGACTGAGAGACTGAATTAAACTGAACAAAATAAGGTGGTAGGGATATGCTGCCTTTGGATATATGTTGCTGTACCTTCACTACAGCAAGAAACATTGATTTAACTGTCTTTACTATCAAATCAAGTATTTGTTCACACGTGTAATGAACAATATAGTGGAAAAGCTTGATATAGAGGTCAAGTCCCATTTCAACTCACTCCAAGGGACTGTCCAAAGTCTTCTTTTGCATTGAAATTGTGTTCTAATGATGTTTGCTTCAGTCACAGATAACAGGAATTTTCATTATAATGGGATTTGTTACATAAATGAATATTGGTATAGATTTTTATGTAGCACAATTTATTATTGAAAATACAGCTCAAAAAAAAAAAAAAATCATTATTAACTTAACCTCTCCCTTTCTCTCAACCCTGGAGACATATTTTGCTTTCTACCTGAGGTGTGAACTGTTCTCTCTTTTTCAATGTTTGATTCCTTTTCTGTTCCTCTCAGAGTGCCCAGTACAAAGCAGACACTCAAGAAATAGCTGACGAAGAAATGAGATGAATGAAATGCAGTAGCAAAGCAAATAAGGGAAATTCAGAATAGTTTTCTGTATAGAAAGAGAAAGGGCTTCCCAGGTGGCGCTAGTGGTAAAGAACCTGCCTGCCAATGCAGGAGACAGAAGAGATGCAGGTTCGATCCCTGGGTCGGGAAGATCCTCTGGAGGAGGGCATGGTAAACACCAGTATTCTTGCCTGAAGAATCCCATCGACAGAGGAGACTGGTGGGCTACAGTCCATAGGTTTGCAAAGAGTCGGACACAACTGAAGCAACTTAGCAAACACACACATAGAAGGAGAAACAAAATTTCAAAACCAATTCAAGATGAGTACAGCAAGCAGGGTTAGCCATTCCCAGGTAGCAGGTCCTTCATGGGGGTTTGTATAAAACATCTAGCACTTGGCTCACACCACTCCCCTGCCCCCTATCCCTGAGGAATGCCACAGAGACACTTTAGTCATTATGGACCTGAAACACATTCATAAGACGTGAGCTCAAACTGGTGGCCAATGAACCAATCCTGTCCTTCTACAGTACTGAGAGAAAGGGTCACCACAACCAGCCGGGAGGCAAGAAAGGGCAGGGAGGTTAGCCCGAAACATCCCAGGGAAAGGGAGGAAGTGCAGCCCCATGGGTGAGAAGGACTCTCCGGCAGCCAGACACAGAAGCAGTTTCTGAGCCCTTGCCAACACTACCAGGGCTGCAGGGGAACCATGGGAGACTTCAGAAAAGTGTGTGTGATGTCCAGTGTCAAAATTCCTAACTTCTTCTCTTTCCTTCTCCCCTTTGGCAAAATGATTGCTTTAATAATCAAAGAGCTGCTTATAATTGTTTATAATGCAACCCCGTTGGAATGTTTACCTATCTGATATTCTTTTTATAAAACTTTTTTATTGAAAGCTAAAATAATGCATCAAACATACAAGTTTTCTATCTTGAAACAACACAGCAGACTTAAATGCCTGTTTTTATGGCACCCCACTCCAGTACTCTTGCTTGGAAAATCCCATGGACGGCGGAGTCTGGTAGGCTGCAGTCCATAGGGTCGCTAAGAGTCGGACACGACTGAGCGACTTCACTTATACTTTTCCCTTTCATGCATTGGAGAAGAAAATGGCACCCACTCCAGTGTTCTTGCCTGGAGAATCCCAGGGACGGGGGAGCCTGGTAGGAGGCCGTCTATAAAGTGACTTAGCAGCATATTGTGTTCAAAGGAACCACCTACTGATGCCAAGGGCCTCCTTCCTTCATCAGAGGGATGTGCCATGGGATTGAGCATTCAAGCTCTGAGAGATGCCACGCTTACCAGATGGGCACCAGGGGCTTCCTGAGCAGGCATGGAGCCTATCCCTTTATTATTACAAAATGTATAAGTGAAGAGTTAGGAGGGTCAAGTGAGGTTAGCACCAGAAATGGTGTATTTTTATAAATATTCCCATTATTCATTTGAAAATATTTAAAATGGTAAATTGGCTTCTCCTTGGGAGGTAGGACCTGTCACTGTTAATTTATAACTTCGGAGCTAACCATCAGAGCACTTTTGAGTTAACCCATTGGTTGGCTCAATGCATTTAATCCTCCCTAGGACCTTTGACTGCACAGGAATCATTATCTAGGTGCGAGAGCAGAGGGAGCCAAGGCTCAGAGGCAGTAAAGCACTTAGCCCAGCGTTACACAGCTACCGAGGGCTGGATGAAGCCACATCTCAGATCCAATCCGCAGATCCAGAGTCCATCCTCTGTCCACAGTTGTAACTGCTCACTAGTTGTGCAGAGAGCCCACACTCAATTCACAGGCCCTTCCCACCTGCTACATCACCATGGGCAACATACTCTCCACAGGCTGAGTTGGTCATGCTGTGTCAAGATGCAAAACCTTCTTAGTTCTTGGGCTATGAGGGACACAATTTCTCCCCTGCAGGAACTAAAATGATCTGAAGGGAAACTGAGACAATTATAAGGCAAGAATGTGTAAGCTCAAGGACTATGAAAATTCAAGAACTCAGAAACCAAAGGTAGCTTTCTTGACTAGACAAGAGTTGGTTATAAACTCAGCAACAAAGTGCCTCTTAGATATGAAATATTACTACCAGGGCATTTTTTTCTCTTTCATTTTTCACTAAGAACTGAAACCTACAAAATGACAAGCCAGGATTACCCTATTAAAAGACAACTTCAATTGCTCCTTTGTTCTAAGAAACTGTGTGTTAGGTACTGACTGGCAATACTTTCTACCTTGATCTTCGTATTAATTATGCATTTTTCCTACAAAAATTGACTGCCACACTA
This sequence comes from Moschus berezovskii, assembly GCF_049115385.1. NCBI lineage: Eukaryota > Metazoa > Chordata > Mammalia > Artiodactyla > Moschidae > Moschus > Moschus berezovskii. Next base: position 47,813,718 of record NC_142461.1, read on the forward strand.
CACACTGTAAGTCAGATTTGAGAGCTGCCAAGATAAATGTTCCGAATGGCTGACTTTTTAAAGACAACCTGTCAGTTCACCAAATAATTCTTTGGAGGTTTGTCCCAGCATTTCTGTGTCTCCCTTATACCTATACTTATACCTATGGCAATTGTTATGGCTCTTTCCTGATATTTCATCTTACAATTAAGGCTAAAGATTTTTCCTTTCAACGCTTAATATACAAGTAATGAAACTTATAATCCCTTTTGACAGCATCCATTTACTTTGGTTGTTATTGTTTAATTTCTATACTGATGTGTGTGAAATACTCAGATTGCTAGGGAGGTAAGCAATTCTGGCCTAGCCCATCCAACTAAAACAAAGACGATTTCTGTATTTTTTTACTAAATAAATGTGTTCTTCCTCAAGGTTTGCTTTCATCAAATAATCATACCAACGTTTTATTTCCTTTAGTTAACACTTTATTTTAATGAGGCTTGATTCCAAAACATATAAGAACATATGCACATGGGAGGTGCTATACTGAGCAAGCTCAGAGTTCCAGCCAAGTGTCCTATCTTTTATGTGACACCAAGTGACATTTCTTGAAAAACACAATGGTAACTATTCATCCCGCCAGCCTTAAAAAGATAGGCACGAGCTGCCTGCCAGAATGGAAAGGCTTAAGCTTTGAAATCAGACAGCTGGCTTCAAACACCATCTCCACCACCACTGTCTCTGTGACCTTGGGCAAGCTGCTTGTCTCCCATCAGATGTTTTTCATCCAAAAACTGGGGTAACAGATGTACCTCAACGGGGTTATGGAAGAGTTAAATGAGAATTTTGAGATAAAAAAATCCCTAGCATAGCACCTGGGATATTAGCAGATACTAAAGAACTGTTCGTTTTTTCTGCCTCTCTGTAAAATGCCATTAGTAATTCATTTTGTTGTCTATGCACAGAAATGAATGTACAGGATATTAACTGTGGCGCTCTTCGTGACAGCAAAGAACTGGAAATGGTCTAAGCGTAGAGAAATGATTACATTAAGGTATATTCATGTATTGAAATATATGCAGTCATTCCAAATATTTCTCAAGGAATGTTTTTTGACAAGAGAAATTGCTAATCTAGAAAATAAAGTGAGGACAAGAGACAAGAAAACCTGTATAATAACAACAATAGCTCACACTTACTGAGCATTTACTACGCACTACGAGGCATGTACCATGCTAAGTATTTTATATGTACTATTTTATTAATTCTTATACAGTAAACCTAGCAGATGCATACTATTATTATCCCCATGTTATAGAAGTAGAAATGGAAGCTTTGATAGTTTAAGCAATTTACAGTCACTACATATAAGTATATGCCAAAGAATGCTCAAACTACCGCACAATTGCACTCATCTCACACGCTAGTAAAGTCATGCTCAAAATTCTCCAAGCCAGGCTTCAGCAGTATGTAAACCGTGAACTCCCAGATGTTCAAGCAGGTTTTAGAAAAGGCAGAGGCACCAGAGATCAAATTGCCAACATCCGCTGGATCATGGAGAAAGCAAGAGAGTTTCAGAAAAACATCTATTTCTGCTTTATTGACTATGCCAAAGCCTTTGACTGTGTCGATCACAATAAACGTGGAACATTCTGAAAGAGATGGGAATCCCAGACCACCTGACCTGCCTCTTGAGAAACCTGTATGCAGGTCAGGAAGCAACTGTTAGAACTGGACATGGAACAACAGACTGGTTCCAAATAGGAAAAGGTGTCCGTCAAGGTTGTATATTGTCACCTTGCTTATTTAACTTATATGCAGAGTACATCATGAGGAACGCTGGGCTGGAAGAACCACAAGCTGGAATCAAGATTGCCGGAAGAAATATCAATAACCTCAGATATGCAGATGACACCACCTTTTGGCAGAAAGTGAAGAGGAACTCAAAAGCCTCTTGATGAAAGTGAAAGAGGAGAGTGAAAAGGTTGGCTTGAAGCTCAACATGCAGAAAACAAAGATCATGGCATCTGGTCCCATCACTTCATGGGAAATAGATGGAAAAACAGTGGAAACAGTGACAGACTTTGTTTTTTTGGGCTCCAAAATCACTGCAGATGCTGATTGCAGCCATGAAATTAAAAGACGCTTGCTCCTTGGAAGGAAAGTTATGACCAACCTTGATAGTATATTAAAAAGCAGAGACATTACTTTGCCAACAAAGGTCCGTCTAGTCAAGGCAATGGTTTTTCCCGTGGTCATGTATGGATGTGAGAGTTGGACTGTGAAGAAGGCTGACCGCCGAAGAATCGATGCTTTTGAACTGTGGTGTTGGAGAAGACTCTTGAGAGTCCCTTATACTGCAAGGAGATCCAACCAGTCCATTCTAGAGGAGATCAATCCTGGATGTTCATTGGAGGGACTGATGCTAAAGCTGAAACTGCAATACTTTGGCCACCTCATGCGACGAGTTGACTCACTGGAAAAGACTCTGATGCTGGGAAAGGTTGAGGGCGGGAGGAGAAGGGGACGACGGAGAATGAGATGGCTGGATGGCATCACCGACTCTGTGGACATGAGTTTGAGTGAACTCCGGGAGTTGGTGATGGACAGGGAGGCCTGGCGTGCTGTGATTCATGGGGTCGCGGAGAGTCGGACACGACTGAGCGACTGAACTGAACTGAACTGAACATATAAGTATTTTATATGTATTATTTTTGTTAATTCTTATACAATAAACCTAGTAGATGCATACTATTATTATCCCCATGTTATAGAAGTAGAAATGTAAGTTTTGATAGTTTAAGCAATTTACAGTCACTACATAAGTAGTAGAGCCAGATCTAAAATCTCAAACTGTCTGATTCCAAGGCATTTTTAAGTCATACTGACTATTCAGTACAAATTTCTCAGGTCCACCATGAAGCTAGTTTAAACACACACACACACACACAGTATGCACATACTCACAACCACACATGAATGCATATCTGAAAGGAAAATACACCAGGTGCTAACAAAGATGATCTCTGGGTGGTGAAATTTTAGCTGACTTTTAATTCTTTTACCCACTTCAGTATTTTTTCCAGATTCAATGAATATGCAATTATTTTGATAGTCAGAAAAAAGTTTTTTGCAAAAAAACAAAAAACTTGTTGAAAGTATATTGTAAAATATAAAGCACTACCAAAGAGCAGTATTTCTAAGAAGCAAGAGTTTATTTCTTTTTATTGCAGGTTTGAATTCCTCAGTGCTACTGTTCTTTCTCATTATTTTTTTCTTTTCAATGAGTCGAAGGTAAAAAGCATGTAGAAGACTATTTTGTACACAAAGAAAACAAAATACAGTACACAAATATTATTTGTATATTTGACATTTGATATTAATGTAAAAGTCAAAGAGTTTGTGTGGTGGGTGGTGGGGAACTTTTTCAAATAATACGGAATTTTCCACTTAGAGAAAACACATCCGTTAGCGACACGATGCCATCAGTGCATTCTCTGTCATGGTCACAGTTAGCGAAGCTGTCATGGAGCCATTTACATAGATGCCAGCATGCTCTGTGGACATGCCTCAGTGTGATTCGTGTCTGTCCCAGGAGGAGTGAGTATAATGATGTGCTGGAGTGACACCCAAGGTCTGATTTCCCATCCCACCACCAATTAGTTTTCAAACCAATGATTCCATAAAGAAAACTGAGTGATACATAAGAAAGCAATTCCTTCGAACAAAAACAAGCTCATATGAGTTGAAATTAGAGGTGAAGTATGAGTTTACTTTACAAAATTATTTTCTAAAAATAAATAAAAAATAGGGTCATTTACATATGCTCTTGAGTAAATTTTTCAGAAGAAAAATGTATGCAATCTACAAGTTACTCCAAATTAATCTCGTGACATTTCATAATACAGGTTCTATGATTGGCAGGAAGTGGATCAATAATGACGGCATCACTAAGGCATCTGATTAAGTCTTTCCTGGCTGTATCCTCTTAGAGAGCGCTTGGAGGCAAGAAAGTAAACCCAAGAGCAAGATGATCAAACTCGTTCAAACAAAGAAACAGACAAACAAAACACAGCTAACAATTCACGTATGGATGTCAAGAAGTCTCTTGGAGAAAGTCACAGAACTCTGTCTTTGGACTGTCTTGGTCCACATTTTATCAATGACAAAGGAAACACCTTTCTCAAAAGTATAACTGACAAACAAGTAAAAGATGTACCACTGAGAGATTAAATTTTTAGAAGTTAGAATCCAAAAATGTCTTGATAGAAAAATTGATTTGCAAAAAAAGGAACAATTTTCATCAACCTTCATGAAGATATTTCTAGTGCATTTCCATTAGGAACAGCTAAATACGCCTCGCCTTAACAAATGAGAAATAACTACAGACAATCCAGAAGATTCAGAAGGTGAAATCCTACCAAGGTTTGGAAATGATAAATTAATGTTGTCATGACCACCTCAGTTGATACCGCCCACTGCAACTGCAACAGTTCTTATTCCGAGACTAGTAGAACAATAAATGAGTTTATATGTTAACGCCACAAACCAGCACTAAATAATATTTTTAATGCTATTATTTTTAACAGCATTAAAGGTAGCAGGTTTATACTCTTTGTGAGTGTTCATGGGTTGAATATGACACTCCACTGACGCTATAGTATCGCCATGGGGCGATCAACTACATCAAGGGCCCAGGAAGCCAGACAGCCCCTGCATGCATTGAATCCAGTCCATCATTTAGACTTCACAGGATAAACACAGGAAAAAGGACGCAGACCTTCTAGATGAGGACACTTGCAGTCACAGTAGCCAGCATAACATCTTCCACTTTCCCCTTTAAAAATTATAGGACTGCCCCATTCCTATAATAAACACAGGTCAATTAGAAGTGGCAGTATGTCAGATCCACCTCTGTTTACGGGTTTCCTCAGTTATGTATTCTGTTCTGTTCTGTTCTGTTCTGTCGCTCAGTCGTGTCCGACTCTTTGCGACCCCGTGGACTGTAGCCTACCAGGCTTCTCCATCCATGGGATTCTCCAGGCAAGAATACTGGAGTGGGTTACCATTTCCTTCTCCAGGGGATCTTCCCGACCCAGGGATTGAACCCGGGTCTCCCGCATTGGAGGCAGACGCGTTAACCTCTGAGCCACCAGGGAAGCCCTCAGTTGTGTTATGTATTAGCAATCACAATACAGGAAAGTTAGCCCACACTGAGAACAACATGCCTCCAATCAAAATCATTCTCTCCTGAGTATACTAAAGCTTTTTCTCTCTTTTTGTCAGCAACAAAGGTGACAATAAAAGAACTTCCCAAACACCCACAGTTAAGGAAAGAATGGCTCCAACAAAGTAAGTGTGAAGTCTGTCCCTGGTATCTAATTTGTATATGAATCTTCCTTTTCTGGGTTATTTTAGTGGATTCCTTTATCTATAATTTATCAGCAAAGAATAGAAATAAAAGTTTATTTTGATGGCAGTGCACCTGACTATTCAGAGATTCAAAAACTTGCTTTGTTTATTCTTATATTATCCTGGTAAAGGATGTAAACATGTCTTTTTTTTCCCCCCATGGCTTCATGCTGCATTCACAATCCCAGATGAATATTTTCACAAATGCAAACCATTAGGCAGGACTGGCCTTAAGCAAAAATGTGAAGGCAACTTCCTTCTGATCTTTTTTCACCCAGGGATGGCTGAATTCTGGGTCTCTAAACCCAGATTTCTTATCTTCTTCCTTATCAGTCTCAGGAAAGGATCTGTAAAATCTTATAAGTTACCACTTCCTTAGCATTGCATTTTAGGCCCTGCTGCTGGGCACTTTATACCTTGTTTTATTTAGTCATAAAAAATCGTAACAAAGCAAGCAGGTATTATTAATTTCACTTCATAAATGAGAAAACCGAGGTTCAGAAAGATTAATCTTCAGGAAGATTAAGTAATTGGCTCAAGTTCGTTACAGCCAGTCAATTACATGAGTCAAAACTGGGCTTTCCAAGCATCAAGTTTGCCCTCTTTCTCTTCCAAACCATATTGGTCTTGGGAAAGAAAACAGAGCTTTTATAATGTAGGCTTTTGCATATTAGAGAGCAAGAAAGAGTAAGTATTGATATTTGAAAAGCTCTTTTAAGTAGAATGAATTCTGAAATCACACCAAAAAAGGCAGCAGCTACCTTTCTAGTCTACATGTAAGACCAACTTTCCCACAGGGAACAAAGAAGCAGATATACCATAATTTAGGAAAATCAGCCTACACTTGCCTTCCCCTTCTCTTCCCAAATTGCATCTATGGTACAAATGGGACCCCAGAGACCAGCAGGGCAGCCAAACTGAGTTTCTGGCCCTTTGCTGGCAGGAGTCAGTTTTGAAGAAGCTGGAAACGGAGCAGCAGGCACTTACTATAGGGCTTGTAGCTCAGAGGCAAGACTATAGGCTTAAGAAAGCTTGGAGGTAAGTGATGGGACCCTTACCAAGGACAATTTTGGATTCCTATACAAGAACTCAAAGTGGGGACTTGGGAATGTGAGAGAGAACCTGGGGTGCAAAGTGGAAATTTGGTACCCGAGAATGAGACGGTTCTGGCTTCCCGGGTAAGGGGAAGCAGACGGCATGGTCAGTCCAATGGAGAGTCACTCAGCTTCAGATGGAAAGGAGCTGGAACTCCTGCCAAGGGCCCGAACTGGTCCCAGATGTTGCAAATGGGAGAGCAGTCACCACACCTGGGTGGTTACCACTTTCTCAGTCCAGTCTCTGTACAGGATGACTTTCAAACTTTTAACACAACCACCTCTCCCCCTACCAGAATCTTATACTAATGCCTGATATATAAACGCAAGTCAGAACAACTGCCCAGGGCATTCTTATAAGAACCGAGGGGTTCAATAGAACACAGCATGCAAACCACCAGAATACAAGCGCTGAGGCCCACTGCCTATCAGCCTCATGGGCACAGGATTCCATAGGACTTCTCCCTTGATAGTCATGGCTTCTTCCCTTTACCTTCATGTTTCTCCTTCTGGCTCCAACCTGATAAGTTCTGCTTTCCTATCACTGGTTGGCTTTTCCACTTGAAAACAGAAAGCTCTGCATATCTCTTAGGACATACTATCTTCCGGGTCCTTGTGACAGCTCTAAACCTTACTCCATGTCTTTTAGGCCAAATGATCCACAGACGGCTGCCCCCAGTATCCCTAAGGCACAACTGAGGAGAACTTACCAGCTGTTAGGCAGGTCATTTTGTTTGATGCACAGTGGCTTCATCATGGGCATATTATTGAGACTCAAGACAGTGGGGGAGCTGGGACTTCTCCCACTGGGGAAGGATCCATGGCAGGCTGGGGGAATCTCGGAGATCGTGGCTCTTGGTGTCTGTCTGCACCTTACAAGCAGGAGGCTTCCTGGGAATGGGGCTCCTCTTGCCCTGCCCTTGCTCCTCCTGTCTGCCTCAAAGCCTCCCTCCAACAGAGTCTCCCTGCTTCCCTCTCCCGAGGGTGACTGGGTGGGTCGGAGACAGATGTGCCTGACTTGGGATTTGAGCCCTGAATACATGGTATGAAGGGCTCCCTGCTGCAATTTTCACAATCTGTCTCTGTGAAACTGAATCTTATCTAAAGCACTTAATATCTCAGTTCAGTTCAGTTGCGTCCAACTCTCTACGACCCCGTGGACTGTAGCACGCCAGGCTTCCCTGTCCATCTATACCAACTTAGTATCTCTGGATTTATGAAATGGAGCAACTGCTGCTTCTCTACACCTGCTAGGTTGACTTAATTATTCAGAAAGCTTTTGGGAGTGGTTCAAACAAGATGTATCTCCTGGGAGCAACATGTCCTTCATCAATGCTGTCCAGTAGCACTACTATGCGAGCCCACAGTAAAAGTGTGAAAGTGTTAGTTGCTCAGTAGTGTCCGACTCTTTGCCATCCCATGAACTGTAGCCCGCCAGGCTCCTCTGTCCACAGGATTCTCCAGGTAAGAATGCTGGAGTGGGTTGCCATTTCCTTCTCCAGGGCATCTTCCTGACCCAGGGATGGAACTTCCTGACCCAGGGATGCCTGCATTGCAGGCAGACTCTTTACCATCTGAGCCACCAGGGAAGCCCAAACACAGGTAGTTTCCTAGTAGTCATGTTAAAAAATAAAATAAAAAGAAACTTGAAATTAACTTTAATAATGTTTTATTCAACCTACTATATTCGAAATGTTACTGTTTTAACATGGGATCAATATTAAAATTTAGTAATGAGCTATTTTACGCTCTTGTCTGTATGCTGAGTTTGAATGCTTGATGTATTTCACACTCATATCTCTGTTTGGACCAGGTGTGTTTCAAATGCTCGGCAGCCACAGGCAGCTAGTGGTCATGGTACAGGACACCACAGCCCTGTAATCTCTTCTCTGTTCCCATACCTCCTCTCATTTCTCTCCTGTAACAACTCATTTCCTTTAGGAGGGATGCTGTGGGCAAGGGTAGTCAGTGGGGACCAGGATCATTAGAGAAGACTTTGATACACACCCGAAGGGAGAGCCAGATCACAAAGGAGCTTTTGTGCCAGGCTAGGGAGCTTAGATTTTTATCCTGGAGGAGCAGTGACTCTGCAGAAGGATTTTAAGCAGCAGAGAGTCCGTGATCAAATTTGCCTTTTAGAAAGGCAGCAGTGTGGGGAAGGGATTGGAAGCAGGCCAGACAGAAGGCAGCGACCAGTTATAAGGATCCTGCAGTAACCCTCGAGAGAGTGATGAGGGCCTGAACCAAGGCAGTTGTGGAGGTAATGGCCTGGAGAGGTGAGGGCTGAGTTAAGGGTTTGAGAAGATAGTTTTTACATGGCTAAGTCATCAATGAAGAATAGGGGTTGAGTAAGAGAGAGGATCCTAGAACAACTCCCAGATTTTAAAATTGATCAAATGGCTTCATTAATTGAGGTAGAGAACACAGAGGGAGTAGGCTGGCTGTAGAAGTAGAGTTTAAGATGCCTGGCACAGGTATCAGGAGAGTTCACGGTCGGAGTTGCAGACAGGAACCGGCAGCTATAGGTGGTAACAGAAGAAAGGAGTTGGTGAGTAGAGAGGATTGAAGGATGAACCTTCAAGGGTGCTGAGGTCTGGGAGGAGAAGAGGAGCCGGCAGAGAACTCTAATACAGAGCAGCTGGGCAATAGGAAAGAAATCAGGAGAGGAATGACTCAGAAAACAGGTGGGCAAGGTTTCAAGGTGGAGAGATCAGTAACACCAGAGGCAGTGCACAGGTCAAGAATTATAAGAAAATTCTGGGCCATGGGTCTGGTGGTTTGAAGCACAGAGGCGGCCATTACAAGAGGACGGGGCTGTAGAGGGTGGAGAAGAAAGGGGAGTTGGGGCAGGGTAGGTGATGTGTGGGAGAAGGCAATGGCACCCACTCCAGTACTCTTGCCTGGAAAATCCCATGGATGGAGGAGCCTGGTAGGCTGCGGTTCATGGCGTGGCTAAGAGTCGGACACGACTGAGCGACTTCACTTTCACTTTTCACTTTCACACATTGGAGAAGGAAATGGCAACCCACTCCAGTGTTCTTGCCTGGAGAATCCCAGGGACGGGGGAGCCTGGTGGGCTGCCGTCTATGGGGTCGCACAGAGTCGGACACGACTGAAGTGACTTAGCAGCAGCAGCAGGTGATGTGTGAGGACCTGTTCTTCAAGGAGATGCCTTCTCAGCCCAGGGAGGGAGATGGAACATGACCAGACTGACAAGGAAGGGACCACGAGAATTTTGTTTGACTTCTCTTGTTATTAAAGAATGAAAAAGATTTACGAATGCTTATGAAGACAAAAATGAAGGCTGGTTGAGACCCTGAGGGAAAGAGAGATGATGGAAAGAGACACTTGAGGAAGAAAGAGGGGATGGTGTCTAGACAGATGGGCCTCAGAGTACAGGAAAGTAGAAGGAAGAAAAGGAGTGAGGAAGAAGACACGTTTACAAGGAAGACACAAAAGTATCATTGTGAAACTACCTTTCTTTATTCAGAAATCTGTGTGAAATACAATCATAGTATGTGTGTATGAGTTGCTCAGTTGTATCTGACTCTTTGCGACCCCACGGATTATAGCTTGTCAAGCTCCTCCGTCCATGGAATTCTCTAGGCAAGAATACTGGAGTGGGTTGCTATTCCCTTCTTCAGGGGATCTTCCTGACCTAGGGATCGAACTTGCGTCCCTTACGTCTCCTGTATTGGCAGGTGGGTTCTTTACCACTAGTGCCACCTGGGAAGCCCTACTACGTATGATGTGTAAAATCAGATAAATGCTGAACATAAAAAGAAGGCACTACAGTTTTCTGGAACTCCAGATGTGTCGTCTTGGTGAACTACCAAGCTTTCACATCCCTTCAGACCTTGCTTCAACAGGACCTCAAGGGACTCCCATCTCTGAGAATAATCACAGTGTCATGTATAGCTGGTGGCCTCTCTGAATGGTTGGTGTCTATGCTGAACTGATAGGTAAATATGTCTGACATCAACAACACGCATTACCTTAAAGGGTGATATGAGAAAAAAGCCGCTCATCAACTCTGTAGATTTGATCAAGCTATGTAACTTGGCAGAGCTACGGCGCCCCTTCCTTAAAAGGATACATAATCCCTACCTTGCAAGATGGCTGTTAGGTTTAAATAAGATGATCAGTGAGTGGTAGCCATCATGATGGTGATGGTTGCATTCTCTTTGTTCTAAATTTCTAGGAATTGGGTGCTGCTGTTAATGAATTAGTGCTTGGCAACAATTACCATCTTGATCCCCCAAGGAGACTTAAGACTCAATCCTAGCATGAGGAAGCGTCCTTAAAAATCCTAGTGGCCCTCTGAGGTTTGCACCCTTTCCTCATCCAGTACATATTCAGTCTCTGCTTTCAAACTGCCAGGGTTGACACCTGCTCTGCAATGTACTCACCACTCAGCCTTTCTAGGCTTCAGGATGGCCCATCGGTTAAATGAGGTGGGAGGTGGCAATAGCACTGATTTGAGGAAAGATGGAGATAATGCATGTATGTAGACATTGCCTGGTATAGCCCATGCCTGAATACATTCAGTCACAGAGTCTTATCACCTCGTGAAATAGCTCGATCCATTACAGGACCACCTTCCTTGTACTGACCACAAACCTGTCTTCCTGAAACTCATACCCATCGGTCCTAGTTTTATAATCCATGGGGTCAGAATCAGAACCTGGGAAATACATAGCAGCATGTTTACTCATGTACTAAGCTCTGCTAGGATCACAGTGTCCCACAGATGGCCGGGACAACGATCAGGGCTGACCTGTTTACATTACTAAGAAAGTTTCAGCCTTCAGTGGTGTTTCCACGTTAGAAGAATCCTTTTCAGGAATTCTAGGCAAGTTGGATGCTACCCAGAAACATACCAATTATACTCCTTACAAGATTTATTTTGCGCTTTATGTCATGGTCAGTTCAGCACTTGGCACCAAAAGGAACAACTGCAGGTATTCGTATATCCTCTAAGTTTCATTACTACTACCCAGGAGGGTCCTAGTAGCATTTCAGCTTTGGCGCAGTGGTAATAAAATACATTAGAGGAATGATGTTAGAGTCAAAAAACCCTGGAATGCCTGCCCTGTGCTCCTCTCAACGCTGTGGCCCTTTCCCCACCTCTATATTCCCAATATAGTTACTGAAATCTCACCTGAAGCCTTTCAATAATCAGCTCAAACAACCGTCACTCTTAAAGGCCCTCACCACTCCCCAAGCAGAAGGAAATTTTCCCTTCTGAGCTCTCTTAGACCTTTGTTTCTGGGATGCGTATGTTCTTTCTCCTGCTGAACTATAAATTCCCTTCTGGCAAAAACAGGGCCTTGTACAAATGAGTCTTATTAAAAGTTGAAAGAACTGAATTTTGTCCTGATACAACAGAATGGCTGTGGCAATTTTTCCCTACCTCACTTTTCATCCCTGGATGGATTCCCAGATTTTTTTTTTTAATGTTCAAGAAGCTTTTAAATGAAACAATTGGGTAGCTCTGCAACTGTTGTTGCTGTTGTTTAGTCACTAAGTTGTGTCCAATTCTTTGTGACCCCATGAACTGTAGCCCGCCAGGCTCCTCTGTCCATGGGATTTCCTAGGCAAAAACACTGGAGTGGGTTGCCATTTTCTTCTCCAGGGAATCTTCCTGACCGGAGGGATCAAATCCACGTCTCCTGCTTCATAGGCAGATTCTTTACCACTGAGCCACCCAGGAAGCCCTTAGAGCTGATTAGCCTGAATATTTATAGAAATACACGCATGCATGTTAAGTTGCTTCAGTTGTGTCCAATTCTTTGCAACCCTATGGACCGTACCCCGGCAGGCTCCTCTGTTCATGGGATTCTCCAGGCAAGAATACTGGAGTGGGTTGCCATGCCCTCCTCCAGGGGATCTTTCTAACCCAGGGATTGAAACCACGTCTCTTTTGGAAGGTTCTTTACCACTAGTGCCACCTGGGAAGCCCATTTATAGAAATGATAACTCTGTGTATAAAATACTGGCATAAGGCCTCAGTGCTTTCATTTCTGCTCACTAATGGGACCCATCACTCCACCTTAAAATAATGACAGCCTCCTTAATTCTAACTCACAACTGCCAGCCTCCATCATTATCTCAACTCTGGAAAATGCCGAGGTCTCAGACTCCTCACAGCTGATGAATGAAGAGGCTGATTAGAACCACTGAAAAAAAAAAAAATGGGAAAAAACTCCTTGACAGACTCTTCTTCAAATGCTGGTTCCTTTCATCCAATGTCAACATTAATTTCTACATTAACAAATATTTATTGAGGTCATGACTAGGTGTCAAGCTGCAAATTAGGCCCTGAAGACACAATGATGAGCAGTACAGAGGCAATATCAAAGCCCATCTTTTAAAAAAACAAACCAAAAAAAATCACCTTTCTAATTTATTGATGCTACAGGTCTACTTATCAAGGGTGTGCTATGCTCAAGGCTTGTAGACGGTTCAAAGACAGCATACAAGGTCCATCAGTGCCCTCTGAGGACTTGCAGTCTGGTTGGGAAAGCAAGAATTAAGAACACAATGGTATAAGGGGAAGGAAATGGCAACCCACTTCAGTGTTCTTGCCTGGAGAATCCCAGAGACGGGGGAGCCTGGTGGGCTTCCGTCTATGGGGTCGCACAGGGTCGGACACGACTGAAGCGACTTAGCAGCAGCAAGAGAGAGTATATAAGAGTGTCATAAAGAATGATGCAGGCAAAAGGGTAGAAGAATCCAAGGAGAGTAACATGATTAGGGCAAGTGGACTTAACTAACCTGGAGATTGTGCTTAGGTCAGAGGAAAAAGGAAAAGGCATTCTAAAACAGAGAGCATGAACAAATTAGAAGGGCAGTGAGATTCAATTAGTAGGAATAGAAGCTTCATGTTAGAAAAGTAGAAAATAAAGTTGGTAAGTAAAATTCGAGCAAGAGTCAGGTACATTAAAACCAGGTTGAGAGGATGGACCAAATGTGGTGGGTACGGGGCATAATAAGTATTTGAACTAGGGAAAAGAGTACCAACTTTGGAATCAGACAAACCTAAGTTCAATTCAGTCTTCTCGTGAGACAATCTTTGGATAAGAATTCTAAAGAGCAGAGTTTTAGGAACATTGACAAGATGAAATGTGAAGCATTGGGAGAACTCAACTACAGAGATACAGGATGTAGCCGACTATGATCATCCTAGAATAGTGATGGCAGAGGGTCTCAGCTATTGGGGGAGGCAGTGAGGAAATGTCGGGGCTGGCTCGGAGAAACTCTTACAAAGAAAGAGTTGACAAGATTTGGTGTCCACTTGGGCTTCCCTTGTGGCTCAGCTGGTAAAGAATCCTCCTGCAATGTGGGAGACCTGGGTTAGATCCCTGGGTTGGGAAGATCCTCTGGAGAAAAGAACGGCTACCCATTCCAGTATTCTGGCCTGGAGAATCCCATGGATTCTATAGTCCATAGGGTCGAAAAAAGTCGGACACGACTGAGCGACTTTCACTTTCTCTTTACTGATGGAATGAATGAGAGAGAAGTCAGGATGATTCCTAGGTCTGAGTCTGAGTGATGAAGCAAATGCTAACAGTAGAAAGAAAAGGAAAGTCTTTTCATTATGAAAGGAAGAGGTTTAGCAGAAAAATATAAAAAGTTGATCAGGCATGTAGCTTCTGCCCTAACTACAGGACATCAATCATGAAAACTATTAAACAAGTGCATAAATGAGAAGAGAGTTTGAGTTAGGACTACAATGATTGGTACATATAAGGATAGATGACAACATCACATTTAAGAATATTTTTATTAGAAAATAAAAATAATGGAAATGATCTACACAGTAGAAATGCATCTTCACAGGCTATTTTTCTTAGCTATGGTACTTAGGGGATCCTATCCATTATCACAACATTGAATGAATAAACTTCTTTAGAAATTCAACATATGGCCTATTTACATAACAAGCGTCACAACTCCAAATTAGCCATTTTGATGTGTCAAGGATATAACACCTTCACAGCAGACTACTTCAAAACAAAATGGAAGAAAAAAAGAAAGGTTTGTTTTTGTTCTATAATTATGTGTACTGGTGTTTTTTAACGGTTTGTATCATGAGAATCACATTTTAATTGTGTGACTACACACTAAGACAGAACAGTGATGGAATGAATTGATTGGCTGAATTATGCACAATCATTCAGAGATCAATAAACAGACTCCATCACTTAAATCTGCCCATATTATGCAGCTGCCGTCATGTCCTGTGTCACGCTTGTGAAAGCAACTGTTCTGGGTACAAACATTGTAACAGCCATCTGATTCAATTACCACCTTTAAATAACAGTGAAGGGTCTACAGAAGATGACTAGTGAAGAAGCACAAGGGAGCAGTGAGCAGGCAGTATCCAGGTCACACAAAACCCACTCCACTCTACAGTCACATGGGGAGACACATGGTTGCCGTTTAGATCTTACCATGAGCAATCTCAACTTCTTCCCTTATCCATCAAACAGTAACCCACCGTTTCTGTCCTGCCTCATAAGATGCTGATTAAAGCTGCGTAAAGGTAACACAGGTAACAGGATGAAGATCACCTAAGTGCCTTCAACACAAAAGCCATAAATGAACATTCATTGATAACAGCACAATTCTATCATCAGAGACAGAGAAACAGATAAAACTTAGAACCAAAAATGAAACATTTCTAAAGCTTGACTTCTGATGGAAAGTATTTCCATCTGCATGGCAAAGTAGGTCTTTGAGATGCTTCCTATTGGCAGAGTATCAAAGACTGCAGTGGTGTGGCCTAAGCATTTTCTTTTCCTGATCGTTACAGAGATTGGCTGAGCAGCCTCACAAGCCCACAGAAATCTATCCCCACAAAGGCCACTTGAAAATCAGTGCAAGCACAGCAACAGTCAATTGGAGACTTTCATTAGGGGGCTCCCTAAAACAAAACGAATACAAAAGGAGTCTTGATCATTTTGCCTTAGTAAGCACTTTAAACTAAATTGATTCCTAGAAAATTATTTAATATTTTCACAGGCAAGGATTAAAAGAAGAAAATTGCCAATTAATATACTCCTTTCCCTGATGTTGAGTTTTGGGCTTTTTTCCCTAACCATCCTCTTAGACATTCTCTGCATTCAAGTGATTGTATTTTTATGCAAATTATCCTTTGGAGCTAGTCGTGTGTGTATGTGCATATGTGTTTAAAGCCACACACTGTTAAAGAATTGGACATATTTTTTGTTCTGCTGCTCCATAAAATAGGTTTTTAACAAAGCTTAGTTTAATCCAATACTCTAATTAGAGACTGCAGCAGCATTTGCCTTGTCCAAATAGAAAATCATTCCCAAAGTTGATTTTCCCCTAGTTAGAGATCCAACAAATATTTTCATATACAGGTATTTTTTTTTAATACTACAATTACTTGATAAAAAAACTGCCCCATCTATACAACACACTGCATTTTAGTTGATATAATTTTATAAAGGCCAATCAAATACTTCATACAAAAAGCGACTGGAGACTTCATTTCAGAGTATCTTTCAAAGTAAATGGATTTGTTACTTGGATAATATTTTTTCTCTTTTCAGAATGAAGCAATTCTGACTTCCTGTCTCTTCTCTCTGCCATATTACACATCTGCTTAATCTCTCGAAAACAAAATCAATCCGATATGGCAATGAATCGTTCCTTTAGGACAAACTAAACCAGTCATAAAGGTCACACGACTTTACTCTTTCAAAATACTGGCATAAAGCTCTTCCTCTGCATAGGTTCTAAAATTTGAGTCATTCTTTTCTGATGTGGGAGAGCACTGGTAAAAAGTTTTTAATATAACATTTTTTTAAAAAAATTAAATAAACAAGTGAAAAATATTGCACATAACATTTTATGAAAGAGGCTGTGTTTGAAGTTCAAGGTTTTTCCCTAGTTCTCAAGCTACAGATTTTGTAGCTCACTTAAAGGAAAATGCTGCACAGAAAGAATCTTTAAAATGTCAGGGCTCCAAAATCTTGGCATTTGCTAAAACCCCGACTTACTGGGAATCAAAAGCTCAGGAAGTTCACAAACACACACACCAACCCCCTAAGAGGTGGAGACCTCAAGTTGACAAGATAGGAGGTTTCAGTCGCATCCCTGTCCAGGTAAAAGTCTCAACGCTTCATCTCCCACGTCTGCAGTTAAGTATTAATCACCAAACAGAGTGCGAGCGAGCGGGGCCGATCTTCCGAGGCACGGAAAAGTCGGCAGTGGGCATAGAGCGGGATGACCCTCTCGCATCTCCGGAATCGCGGCGGTCTCAATCTCTGGCCACCGTCGGCCGACTCCGGGTCCGCCCGCCCAGTCGCGGCGACGCGAACGCTTAGTCCCGCGGCCAAGTCTCCAGGCATCTGCTGCCATCACCCTGCGGACCACTACGGCGAGTTCGCCGGCTCCGGGAGCCGCCGCATCAGGCTCCCACCGGGCACCGAGGGGCGCGGGTTTCCTTGGACCGACTGCCCCCGGGCCGGACGGCGATCGAGGGCGGGATGCTGCCGGCAGAGGCGGCTCGGAGCAGGAGCGCGGCGGCGGGAAGGGATCGGTCTCCGTCCGCCCGGCGGGTGGAAGGGGGCGCTCGCGTGGGGGAGGGCAGGCGAGGGACCTCGGCCGATTCAGATCCGGGGCGGGCGGGTCCACGTCGGAGCGCCGCCGCCACACGCTCGCCCTGGGCGCGCGAAAGCGCGCCGCACCCGGCGCCTCCTCCCGCCCGCCGGCTCGCTCGCCAGTGCCGGCCCGAGAAAGGCAGGACGGCGACCTCCGCGTCCGGTCCGCGCGGCCAGCCCGCGGCGGCGCCGAGCGGGGGCCACACCCAGCGCCCCGGGAGGCGGCGGGGGCTGGGCGACTCGGGCTGCGGATCGCGCGGCCCGGGCTCAGCCAGCGTCCCGGCCGCGCAGGCCCCGCCGCGTCCCGGCCCGAGCCCGGCGGGCGGCCGGGGAGTGGGTCCCGGGAGGCGGCGGCGGCCGGAGATCCCGGGCTTACCTCTGTGCCGAGCGCCGGCCTCTCCGTCCCGGGCCGGGGCCGGGGATCGGGGGCGCGGTTGCCGCGGGGAGGCGCGGCGGCGGTGGCGGCCCCTGCAGCGCGGAGGGCGGGCCAAGCAGGAGCCGCTGCCTGGGCCGCGCGCCGTCCGGAGCTCGCCCCGCGCTGCCGGCGCTCGCGGCGGAGGGCGCAGCCGGCTCGGCCCCCGGGCTAGATTCCTTCACTGACACAACTCCGGGTCGGCCCGCTCCACGCAGGGACACTCCCGCCCCTCGCAGGCTGCTCCCGCCCGCCGGCCAGCCGGCCAGCCCGCCCCTCGGTGTCACTCACCCAGGCGCACACACCCAGAGCCGGCGCCCCTCGCTCCCGCTCGCACACACAGCGCTGCTCACGCCTCTCTCGGGTTTTGTATCCGCTCACACGCACGTTCTGACATAGATCCCTTCCCTCCACACGCCCTCCCTAGCTCCTTTCCCACCCCACTTTCTAGAAGAATCCCCATACAGCTTCCGCACTTCGCTTACTTGCCCCACACCACCCTCCTCGCCTTCCCCCGAGCCTCTGCCTCACTTAAGCTGCCTCTGTGCGATTCAGAGATGTTGCCACCGCCCGCACGTGTTGCAGGAGAGGCACCCCCCCCTGCCCAGGAGAAGGAACTTTGCTCCCCCAGCACCGTCTATAAACGCAAGAGACTTCTCTTTTTTAGAAAGCACTAAGGCTTTCTAGTGCTGAGCCAAGCTCAGCATGTAAACAAAGGTAGCCGATTTCCGAAATGACCAGAAGAACCAGCCGCTGAAAAAGTAGGGGGGGTTGGCTTGGGTCTGACCTTAGAAACGCTGCTTACCCGAAGTGTCCCGGCCCCTCCCTCTCGCTGCCTTTCACGCTGAGTACTGCTTGCTCTAAACGTGTGTGATAACCAAGTTCCAGATAGACGCCGTGGGCACGAGCCAACGGATTTCTGCCTGAAAGTACCGTAGTCGGAGAGTCAAGGCAGTTTCTCCATCATTATTCATGATGGAAGCACTTTAGATAACACACCTCTTCCAGAGGCAGCAGAGTGAAATGCAGGCAGCTCTCCAATTCAGTTTTTTTTTTTTTTTCAGGGTGACTTAGCCTCCCTTTTTCTCAATACCAATAACTTTCTCAGCGGCTCCTTGGATGTCAAAGCCCCTTAGAAATACGCAGGCCAGAGTTACTTCCGATGCTCACGCCCTACACTCGAAGGGGCCCCTGAGTGTACAGCAGCATGGTACATCATCCAATGTTCAGGAATTCATAATTTGAAATTAGGTACAAACACCTTTCTGGCAAAGCGCAAATTTGTTAACATAGTGTGCTCATGTTGACAAAGCACTGTTCTAATAAAGGATAAAGGAGCCAAAAGTGGAGGAACTTAAATTCTCATGCAACTTGTGGTGGTTCTTGTTATCCTGGATGGGAGTATGGATCATATAATTTTTTTTTAAATTGTAAAAGCTTTGTAAGTATTAACTCAATTATTCCTTTAAACAGTCCAGTCAGATAGGTAGTATTTTTGAACTTTTTTTTTAATAGATAAGCTGAGTCAAGGAGAAGAGAAATGGTAGAGGGAGGTTTTGAACCTACATAGTCTGGCCCCACGGATGCTACTGAAAAGAAAGCTGCTTCTAGAAGCCGTATTATATGCAAATATAAAGGATAAACTTTATACTGCTTATCGAATTTAGATGAAAAGGTAACTCGTAACAATTTGACTTGGAATTTGATGCATTTTTTAGGTCCTCTGGCAAAATAATTCACTTAAGTTTTGAGGAGTTTCTCCTCATAATCAGAATTCCAAAACGAGTAATAAATTATTGTTTTCCTAGGAAGGGCTTTGGAAATAACATTGAACTCAGTCCTTTCATTCCGTTCTTCTACTTCATTACCTCCTGGGACTCCAAATCCAATTTGTTTAAAAGTCTGAAAGAAGAAAGCCTTCACGACCTGGATATGACCAGAGGAAAGAAAGGGTTTTCAGAGGCCTGTACGTGGCCTTTTACCTTTAAGGGCTATTTCTCAGTAAGTAGGTAGTCACGCTTGCTTAGCCACTCAGTAGAGTCTGACTCTTTGCACCCAATGGACTATAGTCCACCAGGCTTCTCTGTCCATGTGATTTTTTTCCAGGCAAAGTAGGTAACTGGTATGTGTATGGAGGGTGAAAATATTAAAGCATTGAATTTGATGGAAATTAAATGGAGAACGGGTGTATAGTAGTAGCCACTGTAACACAAATTAGACTAAAACTAATTCTCTACTGGGAATGGAGGCCTAGTCCATCAAGAGACAATTATAAAGTAAAAAAAAATAATTACAACTTTCATTAGTCACTTAGCAGCAGCTGCATGAAAGTGAAAAGTGAAAGTGAAGTCATTCAGTCGTGTCCAACTCTTCAGGACCCCGTGGACTGCAGCCTACCAGGCTCCTCCATACATGGGATTTTCCAGGCAAGAGCACAAGAGTGGGTTGCGGGGACCATCAAAAGAAGTCAGACTTTTAAAAGTTTATACCAGGACTTCCCTGGTGGTTCAGTGGTAAGACTCCATGCCCCCAGTACAGGGGTCCCTGGTTGGAGCCCTGGTCAGGGAACTAGATCCTCCATGCATGCTGTAACGGTGATCCTGCAAGCCACAATGAAGAACCGACACAGCCAAAGTAGATAAATAATAAATATTTAAAAGTTCACACACAGTGAGTTTCAAAAAAACTTCAACCTTTTGGTGCTCAGATTAATTTAATCTAGGGGAAAGAAAAGTGAAAACTTCTGTTTCTGAGAGGGAGGGTTTATTCAATAAGCATTCAAATTGATTATTGAAAAATATGTAAAAATTTCTTGTACATCAAATAACTAACAAAGCAATATTTTGATGAGTTAAGTGTAAATGATTTTTAAAACATAAGTTAACATTCCTATAATTTCGTGGAGATAGAAACATTCAAAGAAGTAGAATATGAAAAAGATATGTATTGGTGTTGGCACCAGATATTGAGAATTTACTTGAAAAATTACATTATTTGAAAGTTTAATCAGAAGGTAATATGTTTAAAACTAGTATGACTTATTCAAAATGATTCTGTGATTATAATCCATGAATCCCACTTTACTATTTTCTAAGCTAAATAGAAAAGTGAAAGTCTTTCCTTAAACAAACAAATAGAATCATAAGAGTAAACATTTTCTGAAAGATGAACAAAGTATAGTAGTTTGTATACTATTTTCACACAGGTACTTTTCATCTGTATCTACTGCTTCCCTCCATATAGTCACTTACCCCCTTTATCTGATGTGCTTAGTTATAAACATGGGGGAACAATACATATCCTGCAAGGAGGCTGACCTTTTCCTTGCAAGATTTCAGCAAAATGCCATACTTCTTATTTTCCAGCTTCTAGATTGTCCTGATTCTCTAGGCATGGCCATACAGAATGGACACCACTCAGATCCCAGAAGTCTGTTTCAGGGCGTGGTCAGCTATCTTTAGGATTTGGGCATCCAAATAAGTGTGAGGACAGAGAGTGACTTTAGTTGCCTGGCTCCAGACCACTGAGCACTGGGCTCCAGAGTGCTATTCAGACCTACTGGAAAGCCTTTTATCTAGAGAGCCTTGACTTTGACTAGGTGCAGGGACTGGGTGGTATCTGGCAGATCTCCTTTGGGGAGGAGATAATGTGCTCTGTGTGTGTGAGTGTGGTATTCATTAGAACTGTTTACAAATATTCCAGCTCTACTTCCTTCAAAGCATATGGGAGGATTGCCTGTATGCAGCCTACTAAAGAATCCCTTGGACTGCAAAGAGATCAAACCAGTCAATTCTAAAGAAAATCAACCCTGAAAATTTATTGGAAGGACTGTTGCTGAAGCTGAAGCTTCCATACTTTAGCCACCTGATGCCAAGAGCTGACTCATTGGAAAAGACCCTTATACAGGGAAAGATTGAGGGAAAATGGAGAAAGGGACGGCAGAGGATGAGATGGTTAGATAGCATCACTGACTCAATGGACATAAATTTGAGCAAACCCTGGGAAATAGTGGAGGACAGGGAAGCCTGGCTCCATGGGATTGCAAAGAGCTGGACACAACTTAGCAACGAGTAGCCCTGGGACTTGCTTCAGCCAGTGAAAAGTAGATGCAAGAGATGAGTATCAGTTCTGGGTAGAAGTTAAGAGCTAGTACAGCTATGACCCTGTTCTGTTTTTCCCTGTAGCACCTAGCCAGCAAGGTGCTTGTGGTGGCTGCTCTATTGTACTGCAGTGAATGAGCAATGCCATACCTGCCTACCATCCCTTACTGGACCTGAGCATGAGTGAGAAATAAAGTCACTGAAATCTAGGGCTTGTTTGTCTCTGCAGTATAATTTAGCCCATTCTGATTAAAAGTAGGGAGGAAAAAAGATATAAATAATTGCAGGGCACATTGAAGCAGAGAATGGCTAAAAATTCTACAACTCTTTCCTCCTGGGTGCACAACTAATTCACATTTTTCAGCCTCCTGTATAGTGAAGTGAGGCCATGTGACTGAATTCTGCCAAGTGGAATGCAGATGAGTTTTGTGCTCCACCTCCAGTATCCACTGTGGAAAACCTGCTTGATCTCTCATCTCCATCTGCCACATGGAAACTAAGGATTCTAGAGCAGGAGTCAGCAAACTTTTTCTATAAAGGGCATATGGTAAATATTTTAAGCGTCGTGGGTCATGAGTTCTCTGTCATAACTATCTGCTGTTTTACAGGAAAATAGTCATAAGCATTATGTAAACAAATGGACGTGGTTGTGTCCCAATAAAACTTTATTTAAAAAAAAACAGGCAGTGGGTCCACATTTCCTCGGGGTGATTATTTGCTGACTTCTTACCTAGTGGAGGGTGGGAACACAGGATGGAGGGATCCTGAGTCTCTGAGTTCCTCTATGGTATTTACTTGCTGAACACACACATTGAAATGTTATGAGTTAAAAAAGGAAACTTCTGATGAGTTAAACATAATTAATATGCTATCTTATCCCAGATAGCAAAAAAAATTCTGGATGGATTAATAAAGAAAACTGTAAAAGACTAAAAGAAAATGTAGGAAATTCTTTAACAATACTGGTTATCTTTGTAAAACTAGTTAGAAATATTGTGATAAAACCCCAGAAACTATAACAGAAAAGATTAAATGGATTTGACTACAGAATAAACAACCCAAACATTTTTATACAGTGACAGGTACCATAAACAATATTACTTAAAAGGGAAAAAATAAATGCAACATATATTCACAATAGGAAAGATTAATAAGCAAAACACCAAATAGCTTCTAGAAATCAATATAAAAAAGAGAAGCAGCAAAATAAACACAGGACATGAAGAAGTAATTTTTCATAAGGAGGAATATGTGCTAATGAACATATGGAAACATATTCAGCCTCATCAATGATCAGAGTGTAAATTACAACAAGACAGCATTTTTTACTTATTACACTGGCAAGGAAATGTTTTAATATAAGATGTTTGTGAGTGCGCATTAAAAATACAACTTTCATATTCAACCGACTGTAGTATGAATTGATGATATAGTATGAACATTTCTCGAAAGCAGTTTGCAGTATCTATAAATGTTAAAATTGCATATATACTTTGACCATGCATTTCCACTACAAGTAAGCTATCCTACAGAAATACTTATGTGTGCAAGAGTGTCCTTACATATATGTCTGTTACAGTATTATTTGTAAGAGAAAAAAAATCAGACTGCACTTCAACACTTATGAATAGAGGAACGGTTAGAAAAATTGAGTGTATATACACTGTGGAATAATAAATAACTGTTTAAAAATCAGGGAGCTATGCATGTGTTGACACGGAATAGTGTTCATGACATATTTTTGAGTGATAAGAGCGAGTCAGAACAATATGTACAATATGTGCTCTAAAAGGGGGGGAAGGAGGGTGGAAGTCTATTTATCTTGAAGGATATGCACCCTGTTGACTTTGGTAACCCTTATATTAAAACATTTTTAACTTTGTGCACTTCTCTTTTTCCCTTTGTATATCATCTTTATAATTACAATGTCTTTAAAAAGTGAAAGGACAGAAGTCAAGAGAGACTGAGAAAAGAAGCCCGTTGTGGACCCTGGCCAACGCTGAGAGGTTGAGGGTAGACGGGCATAAGAACAAAGACTTGCTATAGACTTGCTGAGGCAAATCCACAGGCATGAGTCACTCCCTTGGAGTTCCAGGGGCAGCAGACTGAGTTGTTATGACCTGGAACCAGGGTTCTGCTTGGAAATTTTCCAGGAAAGAGGAACACTTGGGGTGAGAAGAGAAAGGATAACCTTGCTGGCCTAAGGGCAAAACATGTTGGAAACACAAAAACCAAGTAATGTCCCTTGGCTGAACTTTCTTAGTCTATACTGACGCTAAATATTAGGTTATCTTTTCATTGCTCCAGATTTTGTTTAGGTTAAAACCTTCTCAGAAGTTGAAATGAGTATATACCTAATAGAAAGGTTTCTTATTTACTTATTTGGCTTTGAAGTTTCCATGTCACTGTGTATTCTAGGAAGACAATTCAACGTTCATTCAACTTTAGTTGTGCCAACAAGAAGGCAGATAGCCCCGGTGAGTGTTATAGATGTATAGGTTGTCACCCACTCAGGAGGTCTTTCATTCATTCTCTGATGTCTATTAGCAATTTCTGTTGACCAAGAGTAGTTTTGTCACAAGTCTGATTCTAGTGAGATGGAACGTCATGTGTGTTTATAGACTGTTTAAGTAAAGCCGTGTTGGTGTGTTACTTAACAGAAAGTTTTATCTCTTGGGTATAGCTTGTACTCCAAAAGTCCCTGTATTACTGACTATTACTTTTTACCTTATAAACAAAAGCCCACCATAGGAATGAACCAAAGGCAGATTTGGGTGTTTTGCTGGTTGTTTGTACTCTGAGTGCCTTTGCCCTTCCCACATGTGGGACTGGCCTTGCCTGGTGTGGAGCCTGAGACATGGCATATGCTGGTGATAGGGAAATGCTGTTTTAGTTTGCTAGGACTGCCATAAGAAAGCACCAGAAACGGGGTGGGCAGCTTACAACAGGAATTTATTGTCTCAGAGTTCTGGAGGCTGAAAGTCTGAAAGCCTGGTGTTAACAGCCTTGATTTCTCTGAGGGCTGTGAGGGAAGGATCTGTTCCGGGCTTTTCTGCATGGCTTATAGATGGCTGACTTTTCCCTGTGTCTCTTCACATCGTGTCCCCTCTATGTGCATCGGTCTTCATGTACAAATTTCCCCTTTTTATAAAGACACCAACCATATTGGATTAGGGCTCACCCTGATGACTTCGTGGGCTTCCATGGTGGCTCAGCGGTGAAGAATCTGCCTGTAACACAGGAGACATAAGAGATGCGGGTTTGATCCCTGAATCGGGAAGATCCTCTGGAGGAGGGCCTGGCAACCTACTCCAGCATTCTTGCCTAGAGAAGCCCATGGACAGGGTACAGTCCATAGGGTCATAAAGAATCGAGCACAACTGAAGCAGCTTAGCATGCACAGTGACTTCATATTAAAGACCCCACCTCCAAATGAGATGCCATTCTGAGGCCCTGGGGGTTAGGACCCCAACGTATCTTTTTTCTTTTTTCCTTTCTCTTTTTAAAAAAAATTGTTATAGGGCACGACAGCAGGGACAATTCAACCACAATTGATGGCATAATGAAGTTAACAGTAAAAGTGGGGTCAGAGCCTGGCTCTCTGACTAGTTACGCAGGATTTTTTTTTTTTTAATTAGACCTCCCTACCTCTGAAACTCCAATACTTTGGCCACCTCATGCAACGAGTTGACTCACTGGAAAAGAGTCTGATGCTGGGAAGGATTGGGGGTGGGAGGATACAGGGACGACAGAGAATGAGATGGCTGGATGGCATCACCGACTCGATGGACATGAGTTTGAGTGAACTCCGGGAGTTGGTGATGGACAGGGAGGCCTGGCGTACTGTGATTCATGGGGTTGCGGAGAGTCGGACACGACTGAGCAACTGAACTGAACTGAACTGAACCTCTGTGTTCCAAGCAGTCTTCCTGCCCCTTTCCTGGAGTTCCTATTGATTCCAGGGCATTTCTCTAATGCAATAATTAGGTAATTGGGCATTTATCTCCCTGGTGAGAGATAAACACTGGCTGTGAGGAGGGACCATGTCTTTTGTTCCTGGGTCTAGCACAGTGCCTGACTCAGACAAGGTAAGGGAATGAAGAGCAACATCTGCCTTGTCAAGAGGGCCAGTCCGCACCACCATTTGTCTTCCTGATCACTCAACTAAGTACAAGTACCTCCAGACTCAGCCCTGTGAAACAAAGTGACGTGAAAACTTGAAAAACTTAAAAATCCTTACTAAGTGTATTGTGGCACGTTGTGGACAGAACCTTCTAGATGGGGTGGTGGAGAAAGGAAGTCCAAAACAGGAGTCCTTACATGCAGTTGCTTCAAAAGCAAAGCAAGTTCAGCCAAAGGATAGTGCGCCCAGCTTACATTCATGATGAACTTTAAAGTCTAACTTAAAAATTACAGTTAGATAAAGCAGAAATGCTCCTGTAGAAATTATTCAATGGTTAGTAAATAGAGTTCATGAGGAAGGCCTATGGGAGTTGTGTGTTTTTAAAACCAAGAGGGGCAACTTAGTAACAGTCTTCAAATGGAAACACGGGGATGTTGATGAGTTTTTCTGTCTCTGCTGAAGACAGAACAGGAATAGTTTATACCACAGCAAGCAAGCGTTGGGTTGACTATGAAGGAAGCATTTCCTGATAGAGTACTAAACATCAGGGTGGCTTGGATTCCAACACAAGCTTCAGTTTTGCATCTTTCTATCACTTAAACGAAAACTCCTAAAATATCGCAAGCCAAGCTCTTTCACTTGCTAGCCACAAGACCATGGAAAAGTTACATCTTTTCACTGAGAGTCTGTTTCCTTACTCATAAAATGGGTTTAAATTTTACCTCAGAGAGTAGTAAGAGATTGAATATGAAGCAAGCAGTAAGCTCCAAGCACACTGTAAGCACTCCAGAAATAATGTTATTAATGGACTTGAGAGCAAATATTTTAAATTCGGATTTATTATTCTAAGCACCTCATGTGCTATTTCATTTTGGTTTCACAATAATCATGTGAAGTAGGTGCTTTTATTTCCATTTTACAGGTGAGAAAAATGAGGCACAGAGAAATTAAATAACTTGCCCCCCAAACATAGAGATAGTAAGTGACAAAGATCCAGAGTAAATCCAGCCCAGAGTAAATCCAAACTCCAGAGCCTATGTTTCTAGTCACTTGACTAGCAACCTCATCATGTTTATAGCAAATAAACATTAGATTTTTTAAAAATAAAAATGTGACGTGCTCTTTAAAAATTCAGTCTAGTGGTCCCCAGCCATTCAATGTCCTTTTTATTTTTACCTTCCATGTTTTGAATGATTTTATTTACTAAAGTACTTCAGTGATAAATAATAATTTATTTTTCATTGCTGTTAATCAAAGAAATATGCGACAGAGCTCCAGATCAATATGAAGTAACAGCATGATCTTACAAAAATCTTATCAGAAGCAAACAACTTGATGTTTTGGTTGGCTCATGCAGTTTTATCACTGCATGGCTTGCACCAAGGTTTCTGAAATACCTGTAATAATTAGCTGATCTTCCTTCCTCTCTGAAGTTCACAGAAGTTAATATCCTGTGATGAATCATCCATGGTACTGATATATGAGTTCCTTCTACTGAGACATCATAGTAAGTAGGTTCCCCCCCAACGAATGAGTCCTCCATGTGATTAAATGCACTCTGAAGACACAGATGTACTACACTGTTGATGTTGTTCTGTCACTGCAGCAC
The DNA here is from genome assembly GCF_049115385.1 of Moschus berezovskii. NCBI lineage: Eukaryota > Metazoa > Chordata > Mammalia > Artiodactyla > Moschidae > Moschus > Moschus berezovskii. Next base: position 47,841,081 of record NC_142461.1, read on the forward strand.
GCCAAGCTTCCCTATCTTCCTCTGTCTCCTGGGGTTTGCTCAAATTCATGTCCACTGAGTCGGTGATGCTATCTAACCACCTCACCCTCTGCAGCCCTCTTCTCCTTTTGCCTTCATTGTTTTCCAGAATCAGGGTCTTTTCCAATGAGTTGGCTCTTCCCATTAGGTGGTCAAAGTATTGGAGCTTCAGCTTTAGCTACATTAGTATTTCTCAAATAGTGTGGTCAGTAGTTTTGGATAGGTCTAGTTAAGGTCCAGAATGTATTTTATATATATATATATTCCATTACTAAATGTTTAAAGTGAATATTTTAAAGTAGGGAAAAAAAAATCAAATCACTGGTGTAGGTGAGTGTGAAAGTTTTCTCTGCAGCTGGAGGCCAAGGTAGACTGAAGAGATGAGGATCTGGCATTAGAGCTGTCCACTGAGTGAGTGCCTGTGTGTGTGTACATGTGCAACTATGCAGGGGGAAATTATGGGGGAGAAACAAGCAATGGTGTGATAGTATACCACCCTTAAGGGGAAAAAATGGCCCCAGTTGGTAGCATTTACCAATTTCCATGATATAAATACTCCTACCATGGCCAATTTCAAGCTACCAACAGTTTGACAACATTATTTATTTACATTTATTTTAATATATTTTTGTACTTAACAGTTGGCTCTATTAAGCCAGCATAAGCCTCTTCCATCAAATCCTTGGAAATAAACAAACTTGTTTATCAGTAGTCTCAGGATAGAACCTGGAGATGCCATTGATGAGAACGAGCGTTTGACAGGGCAGATGAAGGAGAAAGTCAAGAAAACAGAGTTTCTAAGATGAAGCCTATGACAGACGACTTATAGCCAGAAATGACCCCAAACCAAGGAAGCTACAAAGAGGAGAAATTTTGGAAGGCAGCAATCTAGTTGCCAAAATGGGAATGAAAGACTTGGATCCAGGGGCTTATCACAGAGATGATGACTAATTAGACAAGGAGAAGAGGGGAGGAAGATGATGCAGTACAAGTCGGGTGGGGATCTGCTCACCCCAGACCAGATGTATTTCTGTACCAATCAAAATTCTTGTCTGATATAGCCAACTTACAAACTAGATACTAAGGAAAAGGAAGAGAGTGGGGATTTCATTCCAAGAATTCTAGTACAGGATGAGGAAGAAGGAGGAAAGACAGTTAGTTACTAGGACTAGGATTGGACATAAGATAAAAGCCAAACTAACAACCCTACTCAAAGTCTACTTCTCTGAAAGAGAGCTGTGTGTGTTTAATTGTTCCGTCGTGTGCAACTCTTTGCGACCCCATGGACAGTAGCCCACCAGGCTCCTCTGTCCACGGAATTCTCCAGGCAAGAATACTGGAGTGGGTAGCCATTCCCTTCACCAGGGTATCTTCCTGACACAGGAATTGAACCCAGGTCTCCTGCATTGCAGGCAGATTCTTTACGGTATGAGCCACTGGGGAGCTACTTAAATCCAAATCTGAAAAACTTCCACCAGACATCCCCTTTTGCCAAAAGCCACAAGCGGAAGAACAGATGGTCTACCTGCAGCAGTCAAGTGCTTGCAGCTGTGAGCAGAGACGTGTCCTATCTCAGTCCAAGGGAGCAGGTAGGTCATTATACTAAAGATTAAACGGCATTGGTTGTGAAGAGTTCAGACATTTCAGTGTAGTTTTTGTCTGGAAAATCAAATTACATTTAGCATCTCACAGCCTGGTGACCAAACTCTCTAGGCTACCCCTGGTCTGACAGTACAACTCTTTTCCTGCTCCCCATCATATCAGGACCAAATTTCTGGATGTCTGAAGATGGTGAGTGGTGGAAGGAGCCTGAGGAAGTGGAAATGATGGATGTGGACCACTCTTTCTAACAGCTTGAAGGAGAGAGATGGAGATAGAAATAAGGGACCTAGGGGCTTGAATGAAGGAGAAAAAGAATAATAAAGTGATGACTGCCGTGAATTCTGACCAAATTTAGGCATATAAGTATGTTTATCTGGGGAAAGACAAAGTAGAGAAGTGAAAGCTAGTAGTCTAGACACACAGATGTCTTTCTTTCAGTGCCCCAGTGTGCTGTAACGTCCTGAGAGGGGATGATATGACTGCCCAACTGCTTCTTTTCTGCCTGCTTTATAATAAGCAAAGTACAAGGAAAGAGTATTAGAGCACTGGTGTCTTAGAGCATTCAGCTCTGCAATGACATGCGAAGAGTCTCCCTACCAAGGTCACCAGAGACTTCCAATTTCCCCAATTCAGTTGACAGCGTCCCCCCTTTATCTTCCCTAACATCCTTGAATGATCTGACACTGTCCTCCTTTTGAGAACACATAAAGAGACGCAGGTTCAATCCCTGAGTCCAGAAGATCCGATGGAGAAGGAATGGCAACCTATTCCAGTATTCTTGCTTGGAATATTCACAGAGAGAGAAGCCTGGCTGACTACAGTTCATGGGGTCACAAGAGTCAGACACGACTGACTGACTGAGCACTGCTTCCCTGTGCTGTCACTCTGAGCTCTTATCCAAGCTCCGGGTTGATTTCTTTCCAGTCTCACACTGGGGCATCTTCCTCTTCCTGCCTCTTAAATGTTAGTACTACTAGTGTCCTTTTTCGGTAGTTTCACTCCTCAATCTGTATTTCTAGATTACCTTCTCCATGTAAGTTGTTTCATTGGCTCTGTACAAATGGTAAGTCCAGTATCTTTAGCTCACAGCTCTGTCCTTGGCTCTAGACTTCTCGATCCTAAATCTATGTAATTATGTCCCACACACAACTCCACTCCCCAAGTCTAAAATTAGAACTCTCCATCAACTTTGAAAGACTTTGGAGTATAGACATTACATCTCATGCCTATTTTTATAGCTTCACTGCACAGAGGGTTCAGCAACTATTGTCAAATGACAACATGGCTGGATATTGTCAACAAACATTTAAATTTCATTTATTTATTTAATATATTTACTGAGATACAATTGATATACAATAAATTGCACATATTTAAAGTATACAATTTGATGTTTTAATATGTGCATAAATTCAGCACAACCAAGATGGGGAATAAAGTCATAACCTCCAAAATTTCTTCTTTGTGCCCCTGGTGACCCATCCTTCTGTCTTCCCTTCCCTACCCTCACCGCTAGGCAACCACTGATCCAATTTCTGTCACTATACTAATTTACATTTTCTATAATTTTATGTAAATGGTCTCATACATTATATACTCTTATTTTTGGCCTGGCTTTCTTCACTCAGTATAATTATTTTATTTATTTATTTTTTTGTCCTCTGAGGCATTTTATTTGTATGTATTACATCCCTAGAAAAAGAATCCAAGGATTTTCCCTCCTGTGTATTTTCGTCTTGCTTCTTCATGGTCCATGATGCCAGCTGAGGTTGTCAGTACAATGAAACCAAACTGACGGGATGGGAGCAGGTTATTCTGCCATTTTTCTAGATCTTTGAGTTGCACATCAAATCTGGGGCTGATCACTCCACACTTACTTAGCCTGCCTGTGAGGTTCACAATTCTCCCAGCCCTGTGATCATCAATGATTTCAAATTCGCCAATGTAACCATGCTTCATCATCAGTGTTAGAAACCTGACGATGACTTTGGAGCACGGCCTAATAAAGACCTGGTGTTTGCCTCTCTTTTTGGCATTGTTGATACTCTTGAGAGCATCAGCCAGGACATTCATGCGCACCATTCTGGCGGCACGGAAAGATGGCGGAAAAAGAGCATAATTATTTTAATTGTTCTGGTGCCTCGTGTCTTAATAGTTCATGCCCTTTTATTACCAAATAGCATTCTCTTCTATTGATATATCACCATTTGTTTATTTATCATCTGTTGATGGATCTTTGTGTCATTTCCATTTTTAGCTATTACAAATAAAGCTGCTATGAATCATTTGTGGGACAGTCTTTGGGTGGCGTATGCTTTTATTTCTCTTAGGTAAATAAATAAGAACGCAATGATTATAATATATGTATGTGTGTTCATTGCTCGGTCATGTCTGACTCTTTGCAATCCCGTGGACTGTAGCTGCCACCCTCCTCTGTCCATGGAATTCTCCAGGCAAGAATACTGGAGTAGGTTGCCATTCCCTTCCCCAGAGGATCTTCCGGACCCAGGGATCAAACCAGAGTCTCCTGCATTGCAGGCAGATTCTTTACTGTCTGAGCCACAGGGAAGCCTATTATAATATATGGTAGGTGTATATTTGACTTTATAAGAAATTGCCAAACTTTCTCCCAAATTTTGTACTATTGTACCTTCCCACTGGTAGTCTGTGATGTTCTCATTTCTCTACATCCTTCACAATTTTTGGTATGGTAAGTAGTTTTAATTTTAGCCTTTCTAATAGTTGTGAAGTAGTATATCACTGTGGTCTTAATTTGCCTTTTCCTATTGACTAAAGATGTTGAGTATCTTTTCATGGCTTATCTGCCATCCACATATCTTCTTTGCTCAGGTGTTCATTTCTTTTGCCCATTCGAAAAATGTGTTACAGTATTTTGAGAGTTCTTTATGTATCCTGAATATAAGTTCTTCATATATATATATGATTTGCAAGTATTTTCTTCCAGTCTGTGGTTTATTTGTTTATTCCTGTAACTATGTCTTTTGAAGAGTAGAAAATTTTTATTTTGGTGAAGTTCATTTTGTTCTTTTATGAATTGTGCTTTTGGTATCATACTCAAAAAAAAAAACTTTGCCTAACCAATGGTCACAAAAACATATCCTGTATTTTCTTCCAGAAATGTTATTGTTTTATGTTTTGCAATTAAATATATGATCCGTTTTGAGTTAATTTTTGTATATGGTGGGAGCTATGAATTGAAGTTTGTTATTTCAAAAATGGATATTTAATTTGTTGAAACACATATACTTTTAAGCAAATCATGAGGGAGTCTGTCCTTATTTTAAACGCGTCCTTATTTAAAAACTTTTAAGTCAAAAATAATGTGCCAGCGCCCAAACTCCCTAGTTTTTATAAGCATGCTGCTGCTGCTGCTAAGTCACTTCAGTCGTATCCGACTCTGTGCGACCCCATAGACGGCAGCCAACCAGGCTCCGCTGTCCCTGGGATTCTCCAGGCAAGAACATTGGAGTGGGTTGCCGTTTCCTTCTCCATTTTATAAGCATAGTCTTTACTTATTCTATTTTCGAATTAACTCATTAACTTTTAAATTGTTTACAATTTATTTTTTTGGAGTATAGCTGATTTACAGTGTTGTGCTAATTTCTACTGTATAGCAAAGTGAATCAGTTTCACATGTATTTTTATTTTTTCATATTCTTTTCCATTATGACTTATCACAGGACATGAATATAGTTCCCTGTGCTATACAATAGGACTAATTTTTAAATTTTTATTATAAAGGAATAAATTGACATTTATGTCTTGTGTCCTGTTGGCTTATCAGCTTATCAGGTTTGAGGTCTATAAGCTTGTTTTTATCCATTTTATCCAGATTGTTCTTAGGCCTTTCAGAGTGAGAGAGGAATAATGGGAAGCAGGTTAGTATGAAGTAGGGATAAATGTGCCTCATTGACACCGTATTAAAATGCTCATAATTCTGAGCTGGCACATTGAGGAGCCTCTAGGATTATTGCCTGATGCATCTTTTCTGTACAGATTTTGACTCAGGCAAGAATGGAGTAGTTTTAACAGTAAGTGTGTGTCTGTGTATTTTATTAGAAGGCAAGGAGAAAATGGCTGATTATGGATCTTGTTTATTTCAGTTTAGTAAAGAGAAAAATCCTGGGACAAACCCATCTTCCCTCTTTGGAATGACCCACCAGGGTTTAATAAAAAATGACTCAAATATCTGGAGTGGTCTGTGAAGTCCTAAAGCCATTCTTGGGCCAGAGATGGCAAATGGGCATTTGCAGCCTGCTCAGTACAGTTGAGAAGAATGTTATTGTGGGTTTGGGGAAGTAATTTTGACCATTAAAGAAGTATCCACTGTTTAAAATGAGATGCAATTTGTCATTAGCATCCTAAGTCTCTTCTTCTTCTCTACTTCCCCTTTGGTAGTTTCTTTTCCTTTCTAGGTATCCGAGGCGCTCATGCTTTCGATTGCTTTCTTGCTTCCTGAAATCTACATCTGCCCATAATTTATGATTATGTCTGAATATATTATCTTACAAGGGATACTTGCATATTAGTAGAGGACCAAGGCTTAACCAAAGGGCTTTCTCAGCTTGGAATGCTAGGGCTCAATAAACCAATAGAAGTGGTATATCCTTGGGTAGCCATTTAGGCTAGGAAGTGGACATAGGCAGATATTGGGTTACTTCCAAGCATTCATTCTCCACTATGCAATTCTTCATAGGCCCCAATGTCTTTGGGAAGCCGTGAACCTCTATGAAAATTGAAGCCACTTCTAACTTCAGGTGTGGAACATTGACAAATTAGCTTTTTCAATGTTCCTGGCCCTTGAGATTGGTTCATGGATGGGAATATTACGTGAGGTGGTTCAGTGGGAGTAAATCCCAAAATTTGTGTGGAAACTACCAGAAGTTTCTTCACTATTCCTCCAAGCACCGAATTGTAAAATTGTAAGGGTTGAAATCACTGCCACCATGAGAGGAAAGCTTCTATTTGAAACCTGAAAATCAAGCCAACCCTGTAGATGGCTGAAGGGAAAAAAAGAAAAGTTCTTGGTGATGTCATTGAACTACTAGATCAAACTTCACTTGACTACTTCAAGACTGTCCAGTTGTGTAAGGCAGTATGTCTCCTTTTTCTTTTATGCCTGTCGCTTAACTGAAAGATATAATGGGATATCTTAAGGCTGCAAGAACTGAGATCTGTTGAGGTCTCCTCAGGTTTGTTAGGATAAAACACAGTGCCTCAGCAAGTCTTCTGAACAAGTAAATATTGGTTTAAGAAACAGTTGAATTTGCTTGAATCTAATTTTTTAACTTCCTCAGAAATTAGTATCTAATCCTATTCTGGTGCTCAGCTATGTTGGTGATTTAGCTGTTTTCTGCCCCAAATGCTACCATTTAGTTTAGTTATCCAATTATCTTCTACTCTATTTCACATTCAAATTTTAGGCCAGTCAGTTGGTTACAATTCCAGAACCCCTCTCAAACATCACTGGCAAACATAGACATCTACCTGGTCCCCTCCACCCTGGGAGATAATAAGATGGGGTGTTAAAAAACATGGTGAGTGGTGATGAGGGGGTAAGGAAATCTTCAATTGTTTCGTAAGCTCTGCAAGTGTGAAAGTCTCTCTGAGCTTTCTCAGAAGGGAGTCTTGTTAGGCACCATGAATGGGCTGTGCCAGGCAGTGTGCTTTCTGGAATCCCTACACTGGTGATGGATCCTAGGAAAGAGCTGAACGAGATGGGGAGCTGAGAGTTGGCAGGGATTGACCATGTGTCTATAAGAACTTCTGGAATGGTCTTGTCGGCAGTTCCTATGTAATCATATAATAAAAATGTTAAAATATGATTTTGAGAAAAATCACACTGGAATGTAAACACCCAAGTGATATGGGTGGGGCCCTGACAGTGTCTCATGTGACTATTAACTAGCTTTCCTGCCTTTGGCTTTCAGTTGGATTCAGTCCAGAGGGAGCCATGGTGAAAGATGGGAGAGATGGAAGAGAGTGATATATGGGCTATTTATGGCCCTGCTTCCTTCCTATGGGATTGCCTCAGTCTGGCTGTCTTGACCAAAGGTCACTGCTTTGCATTCTGAAGGTCAGCTACTCCCAAGGTGACCTTTTCTATACAATTAGCTTTCTCTGGTTTCTGGCAACTGTTGCCTGCCCTCTGCTGTTACCAACTCTGGTCTGGAATTATCTCTCTCGGTTTCCCTCTATCTATACCTTTATAAAAAGTCCTCTGCCAAATAAATCTCAGTTTAATTTGTGGCTTATCTATTATTTTTCTTAACAATGTCTTTTGATGAGCAGAAGTTTTTGGTTTTTTTATTTTATTTTATTTTTATTAATTTATTTATTTTTTTTATTTTACAATATTATATTGGTTGGTTTTGCCCTACATTGACATGAATTCGCCCCAGGTGTACATGAGTTCCCCCTCCTGAACCCCCCTCTCACCTCCCTCCTCCCTTTATCCTCCCTCTGGGTCATCCCCGCACACCAGCCCCGAGTATCCTGTAACATGCATTGACCCTGAACTGCTGATTCGTTTCACATATGACAACATACATGTTGTCTTTTTTTTTTGGTTTTGATGAAGTCTAATTTATCACTTATCAGAGTAGTGATTGCTTTTGTATCCCAAGAACACGTTATCCCTCCCCAAATCTTGAAATCTTTCCCTAGGTTCTCTTCTTAAAGCATTATGGTTTTCGCTTATGTATTTATACCTCTGATCCACTGAAAATTAATAACTGTGTCCAATGTGAGCTAAGGGTCAATTTTTTCCTCATATGTATAATCCTGTTATTCTAGTGTCTTTTGTTGAAAAGACTCTTCACCATTGAATTGCTTATATTGACATGGTTGGATTTATGTCTACCATTTTGATATTCATTTTATGTTTGTTCTTGTTATCATTTGTTCCTCTGTTTCTCCTTTTATGCCTTCTTTGGGATCAATTGCATATTTTAGAATTCCCTTTTAATCTACTAGCTATACTTCTTTGCATTAAATGCTTTAACTAATTGCTCTAGGAATTAAACTATCATTCTTAACTTTTTAAGACCCTCTTAGGTTATTCTTTATGTAGAAACCTTGCAACCATAGAAATTGCATTTACTAGCCTTTTCCTTTATGCTATGGTTTAGTCGCTAAGTCGTGTCTGACTCTTGCAACTCGATGGACTGTAGCCTGCCAGGCTCCTCTGTCCGTGGAATTTATGCTATAATGACCCTATTTATTGCATCTCCATATAGAGTAAGTCCTCAAAGACAATGTTATAATTTTGCTTTATGAATCCTTAAAGGTTGAAGATAAAAAGGTTTTTCTAAATACCTGCTGCTGCTGCTGCTAAGTCACTTCAGTCGTGTCCGACTCTGTGTGACCCCATAGACGGCAGCCCACCAGGCTCCCCTGTCCCTGGGATTCTCCAGGCAAGAACACTGGAGTGGGTTGCCATTTCCTTCTCCAATGTGTGAAAGTGAAAGTGAAGTCGCTCAGTCGTGTCTGACCCTTAGCGACCCGACGGACTGCAGCCCACCAGGCTCCTCCATCCATGGGATTTTCCAGGCAAGAGTACTGGGTACCTAGCTCTTTGCAATTCCCAGTGTTCTTTATTCCTTCCTGAGGATCCAAGTTTCCATCTGATATTATTTCCTTCAGCCTGAAGAATGTCCTGTGTATTTCTTGTAGTACAGGACTTCTGATGATGGATACTCTTAGCTTCTTTTTCTTAAATCTGAAATGTTTTGATTTCATTTTTATTCTTGAAGGAAATTTTTGCTGAAAATAATTTTCTTCAGCACCTTAAATATGTCCCTGCTCCATATTCTGTCCTCCATTGTTTCAGATACAATGTTAACAATAACCTAGAAGAAATGTGGTATCTATTTCTATCTCAAGCTACATTCAAAGACTTTTATTTTCTTTTTTAAAGCAGTTTGATTTTCAAGTGCTGGGTACAGTTTTCCTTATATTTATACTGCTTGAGTTTTGCTGAGCTTCTTCAATCTGTAAATAGTTCAATAGCTGCTTTAAAACTCTTGTCTCCTAATTCTGATTTCTGAATCGTTTTGGGTTTGGTCTGTATTGATTGTTGTTTCTCTTGAGACTGAATTGCAATTTCTTGGTGTTTATATGTTGGGGGTATTCGTGGCTGTATCCTAAACATTGTGAAAATTATGTTGTAGAGAATGGAATGTGTTAAATTCTTCAGAAGAACTTGACTGTGTTCTTTCTCACTTGGGTTTGGTTTATCAGGCAATTGACTTGGCTCGACTCAGACTTCAAACTTCCTATTCCTTAGATGGCAGTTCAAATCTCAGTTCAGTCCTTTTTTGTTAGCTAGACTTGAGGGGTCTGGCAGAACTGTGTGGAGAGTATTAACTCCATCTATGTAAATACTTTCTGGGATAATTCTCTTGTTTCTTGCAGCTGTATTTCTCTGCACTCTGTCTTCTGGTTGTTCAGAGTTGTTCTGAGCTTTCTATCAGAGTTCTAGCTTCTCTGCATGGTGCCAGCTGCAGCCTATCTCTGGGCTAAAAGCCATAAAAGTGGGAAATTCACATTATGACGTTCTATCTTTCTAAGGGTCTTCCCCTTTCCAAAATCCATCCTCTTTTATTTACTCTCTAACCTTCAGATTGTTATACCTAATAATGTAGGTAGCATATTCTATGTTGATTTTTCTCACTCGTTTTCTCTACAAGCTGTCCAAGTTTTCTGTTACCACTTATTAGAGCCATTTCATTCTCCAAAGGGTACTTTTCAGTTTACACTTTTATGGGCATCCTATTTATGGCTTTAAGGGAATGCCATTCAGTACTTCTTGCATCTGAATTCTCTCAAGAAATGCCATTCTGGTTTGCTCCCTGAAATTATGAGTCTTTCTCTTTCACATTTCTTTTGGGCCCCATTGGTCTCTCAAGAACCAGCAATGACAAAGTATCACCCTGTTTTATACTCCCATATTTCTAACAAGTTAGATTTTCCATACTTCATTGATTGTCTGGCCTTTAGTATATTATTTTTCTCTTCATATCTTTTTAGCCTAACTACTAAGATCCATTTTTTCCCAAGGAAATTTCTTTTCTTCTTCCAGCTTAATCAGCCTATATTTCATTTTCTTTTTACTCCCTTGCTGCTCTGTTCTGAAAGTAAGTCAAAGGCATGTTCTAATATTATCTTTATTTTCATAAAAGAAATACATGTATATGTATCAAATAGTCAAATAATATTACAAAGTTTTAGCAAACACCAGCTGTTTCTTGCCCACCTGTTTCCTAAGACTTTTCCCAAATCCCCTCCCCAGGGCAATCACTTTCAATTGTTTTACGTGTTTCTTCTGGTGCAATCCTCTATGTTTCTAAGCAATATGCTTAAACTCACGTAGTCAGTTATTTATTGATCCTTTCACCCTGGATACGTGCATGCTTGGTCGCGTCTGTCGTGTCTGACTCTGTGTGACCCTATGGACTGTAGCCACCAGGCTCCTCTGTCCATGGGATTCTCCAGGCAAGAGTACTGGAGAGGGTTGCCATTCCCTCCTCCAGGGGATCTTCCCAACCCGGGGATCGAATTTGTGTCTCCTGCATTTCCTTCATTGCAGGCGAATTCTTTTAACCACTGGGGAAGCCCCTCCCTGTTTATACTACTGGTGTAATTTGGGTGCACCCAGAGGAGACCTGAATCAAAGACTTGAGGAAAATAGTTTATTTGGGAGGTAATCCTTAGACTATAGGTAGGACAATGGGGAAATGAGACAAGGAGTCTAAAAGAGAGTGTACGATCAAGCATATTGCCATCTTGGACACTTAGGACTCCATCCTACTGGGGAACTCTGGGAGATAGTACAGAAGATGCCTTGAAATTATTTATGAGGAGCAAGAGCCTGAGAGAGTTGCCCTTCAACTCCTATCAGTCATTGATTGAGGGGTGCTTTCAGAACCCGTTATCTGTCTGGCACTTTCAGCTGCTCAATATGCAGGTCAAGTATACTCTATTGGTCTGAGAAATCCATCAGAGAGTTGCCAGTGCTTTCCGTTAGAAGCTATTGAGTAGCATGCCTTGCAATGGGTGGTGCCAAAATGGCAAGATAATGTGAGTGGGGCTGCAATAGCCTATTTGTGTGTCAGAATTCTCTAGAGAAAGAAAACCAATAGGTAGGGGCAGGGGAGGAGGGATTTATTATAAAGTATGGGCTCTTGTGATTATGGAGGCTGAGAAATCCCACAATCTGCTGTCTGTAAGCTGGAGAACCAGGAAAGCCAGTGGTGTTGTTTTAACACCTGAAAACTGGAGAATCCATGGTGTAGATTCCAGTCTGGGTCTGAAGGCCTGAAAATCAGGAACACCAAGGGCAAGAGAAGACCAAGAAGTTCAGTTCATGCCGAGAGTGAATCCAGCCTTCTTTTGTCCTATTGTTCTATTCGGGTCCTCAATAGATTGGATGGTGGCCACCCACATTGGGGAGCTCTGTGCTAGCACAGTCCCTTGCACTTTTCTTACACTCTGCTCCCATCTTGTAAATTGTCCCTTTGTAAATATTTCCTCCTCAAATTATTCCAATTTGAATGTGCCATCTGCTTCTTTTGTTTCGGGACCCTGATGGGAGAATGTGGTTTAAAACAGCTGCTAAATGGTTTTGAACTAGACGACCCGCTCAGATCCACCACACGAGTGTAAAATTCTCCCCCATGGAGGGTGAGCCTTTTCTTGTAGAAGAGGATAATTTTTTCCCTGAGGACTCACCATACCAAAAGCAGAAAGAACTAAGCTAGGAACAGTTCTGTTCCTTTGCCCAAATCCATCAGTTAGATACATCACTCCTCACTTCTTGAAGTGAAATGAAGACAGACGCTCTCTTCCCATTACTTCCAAAGAAGTGGACTTTATGGGCCAAGGAAGGAATACTGGGAGGAGGAGGAGAAACTGAACTCTACCACTCAGTGAATTTGAGCTCAGTAAAATCTACACATATGATTCTTTCACACTCACAGTACTGTGGGTTTGTAGGGAGATAGGTTTAGTCACTAAATCATGTCCAGCTCTTACAATTTCATGGACAGTAGCCCACCAGGATCCTCTGTCCATGGGATTTCCCAGGCAAGAATACTGTAGTGGGTTGCCATTTCCTTCTTCAGGAGCCCCACCCAGGGATCGAACCCAGGTTACCTACACTGCAGGCATACTCTTTACCAACTGAACCACCAGGAAAGCTCCTGTGGGTTTGTCTCAGGTGTCAAAACCTGGTAGCAGTCTCAAATGTTTGTTGAATTGTCAGTTTACATCAGCCGATATCGATTAGAAAAGTGAATTACTTATAGTGTGTGACTAATAGTAAAATAATAAAGCTATTCCCATCACAAAAGGGAATGCTTATAATCTGCATTCTTAGGATTGCTATAATTTTTTAAATTTTCTTTCCTTTGAATGTGCTTGGAATTCACCAGCCTGTGAACATGAAAGAAGTTGCATTTATTAATAATACTTGGCAAGCTCTTTATTCCCCCTTGCACTGCTCTCAGATCTCAGCCCCACCCTCCACTGGAATCTCCTTGAGCTTCCCTGGCTCCCTCCTGGGAGTTCCTAGCTGGTATCTCAGGGTTGCTCAGTTCTTTTGACCCTGCCTCTGGGAGGTTTGGGTAGGAGGCAGTTGTCTGCCAGCCACTTGGAGGAGGCAGGTTTTCATGGCCTCTGCTGCTGGTATCCTCACTGATAGTGCCTTGATATTGCCTCCTAATGCTTTCGAGGTCCTCCTGCCACCAAAGCCACAGGTGTTCTGGGAAAAAAAATGGGTTGAATGATTTTCTTCCCAACTTTGTGATGACTTTTGTCCTCTGGACCCCAAATAGTATTACATGAACTTCAAGACTCCACAGATTATTGGACAGCTAAACAAAATATCATAGGCTGAATGGCTTATAAACAACAGAAATTTGTTTCTCATAGTTCTGGAGGCTGGAAGTCTAAGGTCAAGGTGCCAGAAGATTTGATGTCTGATAAGAATCCCTTTCCTGGTTCATAGATGGCTGTCTTTTTGCTACATCTTCACATAGCAGAAGGGGTGAGGGAGCTCTTACAAAGTCACTCCTTAGAAGGGCACTGATCCCATTCCTGAAGGCTCCACCCTCATGATCTAAACATCTTCCAAAAGCCCCATCTCCTAATACCATCACATTGGGAACTAGGTTTCCACATAAGAATTTTGGGGGGTAGTGGGACACAAACAAATATATAAGCATCTGAATGCAGAGTTCCAAAGAATAGCAGGGAGAGATGAGAAAGCCTTCCTCAGTGATCAATGCAAAGAAATAGAGGAAAACATCAGAATAGGAAAAACAAGAGATCTCTTCAAGAAAATTAGAGATTCCAAGGGAACATTTCATGCAAAGATGGGCTCGATAAAGGACAGAAATGGTATGGACCTAACAGAAGCAGAAGATATTAAGAAGAGGTGGCAAGAATACACAGAAGAACTGTACAAAAAAGATCTTCACGACCAAGATAGTCACGATAACTATCTTGACTGTGATCACTTGACAGTGATCACTGACCTAGAGCCAGACATCTTGGAATGTGAAGTCAAGTGGGCCTTAGAAAGCATCACCACGAACAAAGCTAGTGGAGGTGATGGAATTCCAGTTGAGCTATTTCAAATCTTGAAAGATGATGCTGTGAAAGTGCTGCACTCAATATGCCAGCAAATTTGGAAAACTCAGCAGTGGCCACAGGAATGGAAAAGGTCAGTCTTCATTCCAATCCCAAAGAAAGGGAATGCCAAAGAATGCTCAAACTACCGCACAATTGCACTCATCTCACACGCTAGTAAAGTCATGCTCAAAATTCTCCAAGCCAGGCTTCAGCAATATGTGAACCGTGAACTCCCAGATGTTCAAGCAGGTTTTAGAAAAGGCAGAGGAACCAGAGATCAAATTGCCAACATCCGCTGGATCATGGAGAAAGCAAGAGAGTTCCAGAAAAACATCTATTTCTGCTTCATTGACTATGCCAAAGCCTTTGACTGTGTGGATCACAGTAAACTGTGGAAAATTCTGAAAGAGATGGGAATCCCAGACCACCTGACCTGCCTCTTGAGAAACCTGTATGCAGGTCAGGAAGCAACAGTCAGAACTGTACATGGAACAACAGCCTGGATCCAAATAGGAAAAGGAGTACGTCAAGGTTGTATATTGTCACCTTGCTTATTTAACTTATATGTAGAGTACATCATGAGGAACGCTAGGCTGGAAGAAGCACAAGCTGGAATCAAGATTGCCGGGAGAAATATCAATAACCTCAGATATGCAGATGACACCACCCTTACGGCAGAAAGTGAAGAGGAACTCAAAAGCCTCTTGATGAAAGTGAAAGAGGAGAGTGAAAAGGTTGGCTTGAAGCTCAACATTCAGAAAACAAAGATCATGGCATCTGGTCCCATCACTTCATGGGAAATAGATGGAAAAACAGTGGAAACAGTGTCAGACTTGATTTTTGGGGGCTCCAAAATCACTGCAGATGCTGATTGCAGCCATGAAATTAAAAGACGCTTACTCCTTGGAAGGAAAGTTATGACCAACCTAGATAGTATATTAAAAAGCAGAGACATTACTTTGCCAACCAAGGTCCGTCTAGTCAAGGCTATGGTTTTTCCCGTGGTGATGTATGGATGTGAGAGTTGGACTGTGAAGAAAGCTGATTGCTGAAGAATTGATGCTTTTGAACTGTGGTGTTGGAGAAGACTCTTGAGAGTCCCTTGGACTGCAAGGAGATCCAACCAGTCCATTCTAAAGGAGATCAATCCTGGGTGTTCATTGAAAGGATTGATGCTAAAGCTGAAACTGCAATACTTTGGCCACCTCATGTGACGAGTTGACTCACTGGAAAAGACTCTGATGCTGGGAAAGGTTGGGGGCGGGAGGAGAAGGGGACGACAGAGAATGAGATGGCTGGATGGCATCACCGACTCTGTGGACATGAGTTTGAGTGAACTCCGGGAGTTGGTGATGGACAGGCAGGCCTGGCATGCTGTGATTCATGGGGTCGCAGAGAGTTGGACACGACTGAGCGACTGAACTGAACTGAACTGAACCTGGTTTCTAAAACTGATCTAAGACTTTCTCCTTAGATAAACTTTCTGACCTTAAAGCAACCTGATTAGACAGATTATGGAAATATTCCTGGATCTGGGAGATCCCCAAAATCCAATGGTTAAAATAATACTGTTTCTTTTGTTTCACCACCTCTTCCATTCTCACTCTTTCTTCTAAAACACAATGATTTAGTACTTAAGGATGAGACTAACAGCTGTGCAGGTTGTAGGCTAAGTAGGACATTATAGACTTGTGCAGCTCACACTCACACCACATGGCTCAGTTAGCACTAAAGCCATTATTGCTGACCTATTGGCTATTTCCTTGCAGCTCTAGTAATCTATTCCTTTACTAGCCACTACATTAAATAAAACCAGTAGAATATAAAATATAAGTCAAAGAGTGGACCATGGGAAGAGGTAACCCTTTGTAGGTTCCCATCTACATTGTTGGTGGGAATATCAATTGGCACAGCCACTATGAAAAAACAGTATGCAGGTTCCTTATTTTCCTAAGAAAATATTTGCCATATTATCTAGCAATCCCATTTCTGGGTATATATCCAGAGAAAATTATAATTAAAAAAAATATACGCACCCTAATGTTCATAGCAGCACTATCGACAATAGCCAAGACATGGAAATAACCTAATGTCCATCAATAGATGAATGAAGAAGATGTGGTACATATATACAATGGAATACTATTCAGCCATAAAAAAGAATGAAATAATGCCATTTGCAGCAAAAGCATCATCTGAGAACTTGATAAAATGTAGGTGCTCAGTTCTCTCCTAGATCTACTGAATCAGAATCTTTGGGACTCTGTGTTTTAAGAAGATTTCTAGGTGATTTTTTATGTTTGAAAAGCACCGGGCTATAATCTACACAGTTTCTTGAGTTTGGTTAAGCTAACAGGAGTTGAATATAGGTGAGACACAACAAAGGTAAATAACTGTGTCTATCTGATGTTCTCAATTAAACCTCTTGGAAAATGGGACGAATAGTGAGTTTAAGATCAGTTACCAGCCATTCTTATCTGGCCTGCCGCTATTTCAGTATCTGCTGTAAAAGGGAATGGTGACAATGATAGAGAACTTACTGGGTTCTTGTGAAAATCAAACGAAAAAATAATGTGTTGGTTCTTTGATCCCAAATGTCAATAACTGCTATTAATAACATAAATCTTTTGAGTCACTTGAGTCCCATTTATTAAATTTCCACTTTAGTAAACTACTATGATATGCATCAATTTCTCATAATGCCAGCTTTCAATCAATCAATAAAAATGCCACTGACATTGCTATTGTAAGTTTTAATATTTGAAAATATTTATTCATCTTTTATTCATATTTTTTCTCTCTATGGTTAATTAAAGAATGTCTTCTTATACTCTACCTTCTACAGATTGCTTGTAGAAGGGGCCAGATATTTTTATATTTTTTTTCCTTAGAAGATTGGATTTTTTTTAAGTCTTTTGTCTTAGTAACTATTAACTGGCAATCAGGATCAAAAAGATTTTGCCCCAATAATTTCTATTTTACAGTAACACACTTGGACAATTTCAGTATACTTTAAAGATCCTAATAAGTGCTATTACTTTTTAATTGCTATTTTTGTTACACACTCATTAACAATTCAAAACTTGAATTGGAAGTAACCTAAAAATGTCTTACTTTATGTCAATGGAGTCTATTATATACAAATGAAATCCATTTTATAACACTCGAAGAAGAACATATCACACCTAATGCAAATCTGTTCTCAGATTTACTAGAAAATAAGCTGAACAAAGGGAGGACTAAGTAAAATGCAATTTTAATATTGAATTAACATGACAGAAGAGGAGAAATAGAGAGTCAAAATGCTGAACACATTTTCAGTTATCAAGGTGAGCCCAGGGGGTTTTATTTTAATTATACACGAGTGGTGATATTTTTAGGGAGTTCAAATAAATACTCATTATTCAACTTAACCTTTAAGTAGGCATTGAAAATCTTCTGCAAAGGGAAGGAAACCATCCAACAAAATGAAAAGGCAGCGTACTGAATGCGAGTAGATATTTGCAAATTAGATACCCAATGTGGGGTTAATATATAAGGAACTCATACAACTCAATATCAAAAAGCCAAATAATTCAATTAGAAAATGGGTAGGGGACCTGAATAGACATTTTCCCAAAGACAACATAAAGACAGTCAACAGACAGATGAAAAGATGTTCAACATCACTAATCATCAAGGAAATGCAAATCAAACCCAGAGTGAGATATCACCTCATACCTGTCAGAATTGCTATCATAAAAAAGCAACAAAGAACAAGTGTTGGTGAAGATGTGGAGAAAAGGAACCTCTGTGCACTGTTGGTGGGAATGTAAATTGGTGCAGCCGCTATAGAAAATAGTATGGAAGTTCCTAAAACAATTAAAAATAGAACTACCACACATTCTACTTCTGGGTATTTACTCAGTGAAAACAAAAACACTAGATTGAAAAGACTTATGCATTCCTATGTCCACTGCAATATTATTTCTCACAGCCAAGATATGGAAGCAATCTAAGTGGCTATTGACAGAAGAATGGATAAAAAAGATGTGGGATGTGCGCTCACACAGACACAGACACAGACACACACACACACACACACACACACTGGAATATTACTCAGTCATAAAAAGGAACAGAATCTTACTGTTTGCGACAACATGGATGGATCTAGAGGGTATTATGCTTAAGTGAAATAAGTCAAAAAGGACAAATACCATATGATTTTATTTATACATGGTATCTAAAACACAAAACAAATGAACAAACAAAACAAAATAGAAACAAGCTCATAGGAGAGCAAATTGGTATTTGCCAGAAAGAAGGTGGGAGAAGAGATAGATGAGGTGCAAATTTCCAGTTACAAAATACGAGTCACATGGATGTATTAATAACAAAGAGAATAAAGAATATGGTTGGTAATATTGAAAGAACTTTGTACGGTGACTGATAGTAACTAGACTTATGGTGGTCACTTTGTAATGTATTTAAGTGTCAAATCATTATGTTGCACCTCTGAAACAAACATAATATTGTATATCAGCTATACTTCAGTTATAAATAAATAAATGAATTCAGTTCAGTTCAGTTCAGTCGCTCAGTCGTGTCCGACTCTGTGCGACCCCATAAGACAATAAAAAATCTTTGTAAATTCAGTAGAATCATCAGACTTCTGTTACATCCTCAAAGCTCATTACTTTTCCTTTGTTTTCCTATAAGCTTTTTATCTATAATTAAATGAGAGAAAATATATGAAAGTGCCTAGCATATGAGTTAACACATATGTACATAATAAATGGTTTTTTCTTTTCTTTCCCTGTTGTTTAATAAACTTGAAGAGACATTAAATTTCTGGTCACATATTTATCTTGGCTTTCTCTAGCCATTTTTAAGAGCAAGTAGATATGCTTGAAAATGGAATTAAACCTCCAGGGAAAATTAGAGCTGTATGAAGACAAAAATCTTTTTAGTGCTCTTAAGTGTTTAAAATATTACATAATCACATGCACTAATAGTAAGAATTTTAAGTTGAGCATAGTTGTGGGTATGTTGTTGATGTTTACATTTTAAACTAATATTTTCAGGCATTATAAATTTATGCACAGAATTCAATTCAGAGGGAAGTTGGGAGCCTCAGATGACAGATGATTTAAGTAAAAAGGAATTCATATTTAAAATAAAAGTAAAGAACTCTTTTAACTATTTTTAGATCATTGGCAGAAATTCTAACCAAAAAAATTTTAAATGACTAGTCCTGCAGTCCTAGAATTATGAATATTTGTTTCTTATGATTGAAAAGTTTAGACTCATACAAAATGATAGAAAGATTCAATTGTATAAACCTATAAGTTAAAAAATCCCAGTTATTAATAGGCAGAATAGCTGTTACATATTAATTAAATTGGATTTTACGAGTGTTTGTGTGTGAATATGTTTATGACATGAATCATAGAATGTTCAGCTTTTGTAAGTTCAGAAATGTCTCCCTTCAAATGCAAATTAGGGCTCTCAAGGATTCCAGATTTGAATACAGGAAATGAAAGTTCCTGAAATGCCCACAGAATAGGTACCAGATGGAGATCAGGGTTACTCAGTATTTGGGGCAAAGCAACACAGAAGATTATATCCAAGTAAATGACAAATGAAAGTAGCTGAACCATTCAGTACACCCTGTGGCTCATTATGCAGTCAAACGTAGCAGTTCTGTCTCTCTTCTCTCTTTAATCATGTAGGTTGGAGTCTTCAATAGGGCCATAAGGGATTTTAGATCAATCTAGTTTGATCTCTTTATTATACAAATGAGGCTCAGAAAGATTAAGTGACTAGTTCAAATCACAAAAGCAATAAGAGGAAGAATAGGGTCTTGAACTCTGCTCTCTCTGTTCTCAGCCCAGAGCTTCCCCTATTCTTTTCCAAGGCCTTTCTCCAGTATTATCAGCATCACAAATGCTGCCTGAGGGCTGAGATCAAAGGTTGGCTCTCCCTTTGGTGTTGCAGACAAGGAGGGATTCCAGTCCTGCTCAGACCTGCCTGGAGGTTGAGACTGGTACAAGGAATCCTTGGAACCAAGGATTGTGGTTGGAAGGTGAGTGTGTGGTATGTAAAGATACACCCCAAAAGGAGGCTGGAACCATAAGGTGGGGCCCTCAACTGCCCTCAACTTCCCTGATGGCTCAGATGGTAAGGAATCTGCCTGCATGTAGGAGGCTTGGGTTCAATCCCTGGGTCAGGAAGATCCTCAGGAGAACAGAATGGCTATCTACTCCAGTATTCTTGCCTGGAGAATTTCATAGACAGAGAAGACCTGGTGGATTATAGTCCATGGGGTTACAAAGAGTTGGACATGACTGAGTGACTAACACAGCTGCCAGGCTACTGAACTTGGTATTTATTTGAACTGCCAAGGGGTGCCCCTCCTGGGTTTCTACCACAATGTAGGTATTAATGTATGCCAAGAGTCAGACACAACTGAACTAACACTATTAATGTATACTTGTTATATAAACGAGTGAACCCTTAGTAGTCTGTGAGCTGATTCTAGGATATGTTCTGATCAGAGATGCACTTCAGGCTGTGTTAAACCTTCAGTGAGATATGACTGAGTTTCTAGGAGGCTGGCAGTTGGGAGAGTAGATTCAATCACAAAGATGAGAAAGAGACTAAGAATCTACTAACCCATCAACTACCTTAGTCCTCTGTTCACCACTCATTATGTTACGTTGTTCTGTCGTTCAATGGCTAAGTCACGTCCAATTCTTTGTGACCCCACAGACTGCAGCACACCAGGCTTCACTGTCCTTCACGATCTCCCAGAGTTTGCTGAAATTCATGTCCATTGAGTAGATGATGCCATCCAACCATCCCATCCTCTGTCATCCCCTTCTCCTCCTGCCCTCAATCTTTCCCAGCATCAGGGTCTTTTCCAACGAGTCAGCTCTTCACATCAGGTGGCCAAAGTATTGGAGCTTCAGCTTCATCATCAGTCCTCCAAAGACTATTCAGAATTGATTTCCTTTAGAATTGATCTCCTTGCTGTCCAAGGGACTCTCAAGAGACTTCTCCAGTACCACAATTCAAAAGCATCAATTCTTCAGCACTCAACCTTCTTTATGGTCCAGCTCTCACATTCATACATGACTACTGGAAAAACCATAGCTTTGACTATACATGTGGACCTTTGTCAGCAAAGTGATGTCTTTATTTTTTAAATATGCTGTCTAGGTTTTTCATGGGGGCTTCCCAGGTGGCACTAGTGGTAAAGAACTCACCTGCCAATGCAGGAGACATAAGAGACACAGGTTCAATCCCTGGGTCAGGAAGATCCCCTGGAGGAGGGCATGGTAACACAGTAAAAAAACAGTATTTTTGCCTGGATAATCCCATGGATAGAGGAGCCTGGTGGGTTACAGTCCATGGGGCTGCAAAGAGTCAGACACGACTAAAGCAACTTAGCATGTGTGCACGCATACACACACACACACAGGTTTTTTCTTCCAAGGTGTAAGCGTCTTTTAATTTCATGGCTGCAGTCAATGTCAGCAGTGATTTTGGAAACCAAGAAAATAAAATCTGTCACTACTTCCCCTTTATTCCCTTCTATTTGCCATGAAGTGATGGGACTGGATGCTATGATCTTAGTTTTTTGAATGTTGAGTTTCAAGCCAGCTTTTCTACTCTCCTCTTTCACCTTCATCAAAAGGCTCTTTAGTTCCTATTCACTTTTTGCCATTAGGGTGGTATCATTTGCATATCTGAGGTTGTTGATTTTTCTCCAGGCAATCTTGATTCCAGCTTATGATTCATCCAGCCTGACATTTTGCATGATGTACTCTGCATATGTTAAATAATCAAGGTGGCAATATACAGCCTTGTTGTCCTCCTTTCCCAATTTTGAACCAGTCCATTGGTCCATGTAAGGTTCTGCTCTGCTAAAGGAGCAAGCATAATAAACATAGCAATTATTTCTATTTATAAAGAAAAACGTGACTTATAAAAGATGTTAATTTAATCTTTAGTGAAGCTGAAAAAGTGGCTAACTTGTGATGTGAACATATTCATAGATACTATGTGACTGAGCAAAAAAAAAAAAAAAGATTCAGGAGAAAAGCTGGGAAGCTATAAAGGCACTTCCATATTCTTGATTTTAGGAACTTGAGAATGTCTCACATCATCTCCCTTGGACAGTGTATTTTCATGTGAATGATGTCTTCATCATATTTGAACCCTGTTTGTGGCACATGATAGATTTTCTATAAAGCTTTGTTGGAGGAATAGGTTTGGTTTTTTTTAAATCAATGAACAAAGAAGTCACTGTGTCATCAGTCCAGTCTTGGTGAGTAAAGACCTCATGAAATCAGAGGTCACCTGGAAAACCCCTGTGTGCCTTGGTGAAGAGAGTGGGAACTAATTAGGACCCCCCTCCCCAACTATAGCTGGGTAAATAACAGGGATAACAACCTTGATATTCCTCTTAAAACAGCACCACTTCTTCTGAGGCCCTTGGGGCCATACTTGGGTCAGACTTGTCTGAGCCCAATAGTGGAGACCTGACTGAAGGTTAGAAGTCCATGCAAGGGCTATTTGCAGAAGAAGAAATTTCTGGTGCTCATCTTTAAGTAAACTGCGAATTTTAACTATACACTCTTGAGTTGAAGGTATAATTTTTTAAAATCCTGTATTGTTCAGTGCTTTATTTATTTCATATTTCTTTTGCACACATTATTTGTTTAGCTCATCATAGTATCTATAGAATGGATTCAATTGATTCCATAATTTAAAAAAAAAAGAAGATTGTGTTAGTCAGTGTTCTGAGAAAAAGAACTGATAAATTAAAAAAAGAAAAAAAAGAGAGAGAGTTTTAAGGAACTGGTTCACATGATTATAGAGGCTGGCAAGTCCCAGCAGCTGAAGATCCAGAGATAAGCTGTTGTTGCAGTTCAAATCTAAAGGTTGTCTGTCTGCTGCAGAATTCTTTCCCGATCCAGGATCATCAGTCTTTTTGCTCTATTCTCTTCAACTGATTGGATGAGGCCCACCTACACTATAGAGGGCAACCTGTTTTATACAAAGTCCACTGCTGCAAAAATATTTCACAGAAGCATCCAGAATAACATCTGACCACAAACCTGAGCATTGTGGCCTGGCCAAATTGATATATAAAATTAACCTTCACAAGAATCCTGGAGTCCAGGACTTGGTCAAGCCTATGGAGTTAATTAGTCACAGGACTGTTTCTAAAATTCTGAGCTTCTGACATTTAGTTCCTATGACAGACTTACTAGACATTAGAATTAGGTGACGATTTCTCATAAATTCTAATGTAGGGAACAAGCATGGGAAGGAGCTAGCTAGTAGTCAGAAATATTACTCAGTAAATGCTGAAAGTAAAAATCAGACTTCAGGTAGTCAGAATCCATGAAAAACCTCAACCCTCCTTAAGTAATATTATGGTAACACAGAATCATAAACAAACTCAAAACAAGAGAAAAGAAATTAAACCATCTGCTAAATTTAGAAAGAAGCCCATAGAAATACAAGTCTCTGTTATCTCCAGTGAGCATTTCATTATAGCAACTTCCAGGACAGATGTGAATAACCACAGCCTAGGGCAGGGGTGGGCTGGTGAGGAACTGGGTTCAACTGGGAGGCTAGGAAGGCTGATCTACTTTGGGAGGCAGGTTTAGGCTTCTAGACAAACCAAGAAGGCAGAATATCAAGTAGCACATGTTCTTTCCCTTTCACATATGTCTCCCCAGCCCTCCTTATCTTGGCAGGGGTCTTCATGTCTCGCATAGCTCAGCCAAAGCAACTCCCCATCATGATGAGTCTGTGATCTGTGGCAAGAATTCATATTCAAACCCCATAAATCCATAAATTGATGATTCTGGAGGTTTTCCTGTCACAACGCTGTGCAGTAAAATCCTTAAGCATCACAAAATCTCTCCCATGACCTGTTATAATGAAGAATACAATTTGTATGAATATTTGAAGACCTCAGATAATCCCGAAGCTTAATTTTAAGTTAAAAGCTTTTTAAATGTTCTTTCAGCCAGTTCTTCCTTTAGCCCTTCCTTCACAAAACTGGATGTAGGCAAAATGGTACACACAAATATATGTCCTATTTCTTACTCTCAAAGTATCATGGAAAAGTTGGATGTAAATTGCGCATTTTAAATTTACCCCAAGAGAGGGAACTTTCAGTTAAAATGATCCTGTGATAAAGGAAAGAGTCCTTTGATTTTACAGTATTTGTGTTCTAATTTAGCAGCCTAAAATGTTTCAATTTTCACAAGTCATATTTACCTTCAGTTCAGTTCAGTCGCTCAATCGTGTCCGACTCTCCGCGACCCCATGAATCACAGCACGCCAGGCCTCCCTGTCCATCACCAACTCCCGGAGTTCACTCAAACTCATGTCCATCGAGTCGGTGATGCCATCCAGCCATCTCATTCTCTGTCGTCCCCTTCTCCTCCTGCCCCCAACCTTTCCCAGCATCAGAGTCTTTTCCAGTGAGTCAACTCGTCACATGAGGTGGCCAAAGTATTGGAGTTTCAGCTTTAGCATCAGTCCTTCCAATGAACACCCAGGATTGATCTTCTTTAGAATGGACTGGTTGGATCTCCTTGCAGTCCAAGGGACTCTCAAGAGTCTTCTCCAACACCACAGTTCAAAAGCATCAATTCTTTGGCGATCAGCTTTCTTCACAGTCCAACGCTCACATCCATACATGACCACGGGAAAAACCATAGCCTTGACTAGACGGACCTTGGTTGGCAAAGTAATGTCTCTGCTTTTTAATATACTATCAAGGTTGGTCATAACTTTCCTTCCAAGGAGTAAGCGTCTTTTAATTTTATGGCTGCAGTCAGCATCCTCAGTGATTTTGGAGCCCCCAAAAATCAAGTCTGACACTGTTTCCACTGTTTTTCCATCTATTTCCCATGAAGTGATGGGACCAGATGCCATGATCTTTGTTTTCTGAATGTTGAGCTTCAAGCCAACCTTTTCACTCTCCTCTTTCACTTTCATCAAGAAGCTTTTGAGTTCCTCTTCACTTTCTGCCATAAGGGTAGTGTCATCTGCATATCTGAGGTTATTGATATTTCTCCCAGCAGTCTTGATTCCAGCTTGTGCTTCTTCCAGCCCAGCGTTCCTCATGATGTACTCTACATATAAGTTAAATAAGCAAGGTGACAATATACAGCCTTGATGTACTCCTTTTCCTATTTGGAACCAGTCTGTTGTTCCATGTCCAGTTCTGACTGTTTCTTCCTGACCTGCATACAGGTTTCTCAAGAGGCAGGTCAGGTGGTCTGGGATATTTACCTTAAGTAGACATTATTAATGGAAAAATGGCTTCCTAGATGGCACAGTGGTAAACAATCTGCATAACAATGCAGGAGATGCAAGAGATGTGGGATGGATCCCTGGGTTGGTAAGATCCCAAAGAGAAAAAGTGAAAGTCTTTCAGTCCTGTCCGACTCTGCGAGTCCATGAACTGTAGCCTGCCAGGCTCCTTTGTCCATGGAATTCTCCAGGCCAGTATACTGGAGTGGGTAGCAGTTCCCTTCTGCAGGGGATCTTCCTACCTAAGGATTAAACCCAGGTCTTCCACATTGCAGGCAGATTATCTACCTTCTGAGTCACCAGGAAAGTCCAAGATTCCGAGGTGAAGGGAATGGTAACCCACCCCAGTATCCTTGCCTGTAAAATTCAGTGGACAAAGAAGCCTCATGGTCTGCAGTCCATGGGGTCGCAAAGAGTTAGACACGACTGAGCATGACAGGGCACTAGACATTGTTAATGGGAAAATACAAACTATTAAGCACCCACTAAGTGCCAGGTAATATGCTGTACATGGCACACTCAGTGAGAATGAGGTGTGTTGATGTCTTAACTTCCCAAGAAGTATTTTATAGCCTGACACTAACACTAAGGCCTAGTATGCTTCTAACATGGAAAAGCAAACTCCAGGATTTAGCATGGTTGTGGAACAGTAAACGTGCGGCTGCTTAAGACAGAACAATGAATCACGTTTCATTTCCCTGCCTGAACAAGAGAAGCGACTCTTTGTCTTGCCTTTCCTTCAAACTCAGCAGATGCTGGCTCCCCCACCCCCTCCCCCTTACCAAAGATAAAGCATTCTTTGCGTGCTGTGCCCCCAGCTTCCCTGTGTATTGGATGGCAGCTTCTGTATGCAGATGCTGAAAAATCTTTCTGGGAGTATTTACATAGTAGTTGTCTCTTGAGCACATGTTTATTTTTAGTGGTAAAATATCAGAGCTTGTGAGGCTGAAACCTCAGCTACTTTTTCCATGTTTTCAGTAGCCAAATTCCAGACCAGGGCACCACACACCGCCTATCAGCCTGATGATGATTTCCAGACCTCATCCTCCCATCCTGCCACGTAATTGAAATTGATTAATGACTTACCAATTTAACAATGGTCCGTGATGGCCCATAAAATGCTTATTTTCAGATTGTTCATAGTCGGAAGTCTATTTATTCATCACAAAGAGGAATGAGCTAAAACATTTCTGTTTGTGAAGGTAGAAACCTTAGATCAGTGATCTCAATTCATTGCTCAGCATCTGCAGGGAGTCAGAGCAAAGAAAAAGGGTCAAGTCCCAAGACCTGATGGCAAACTGTTCAAATTGCTAATAGGGAGTAGAAGGCTGCCTTGGTTGCGTAGGATTCAAGATGCTGCTTTCAGTAACATCCTTGATACTGAAGGAGACTGGCAGGGATTGCACCAGATCTTTTTGAAAGAGACCTGGAAACACAGTGAACTGGTATTCAAGAGAACTGTACTTCTGGGAACAGCAAATGAAGAGCGGAGCAGCTGTACCAGGCTCTCTACTTTGCACCACGTTACTCTCAAGAGATTAAAGGCTGCAGCTCCACTAACTGCAGGGTTTAAGGATAGCATAGATTTTCTTTTTCAAGTTAGGACTCTTGGGTCCAAGCAACAGAGACTCAATCTAACTTCTTATACTTTCAACATAACTACTCATGCTGTTTCTTAAACTTGCAGCTACATCAAACAAACAAACCCTGAAAATATGAGTACATACAAAATATTTTGCTTATGTTTGTGTGTGTTTCACAAGACTGAAAGTTTAAGAAATATATCCAAGAGTTCAAATGATGTCATCAGGGTCCTGTTACTCTCTCCAAGTTTTGGCACTGTTTGTCTCTGCCTGGCTTTATTCCACTTAAACAGGCTTTCCATATTGTGGGCAGTTTTGATCTGTGGTTAGAAATCACAGTGTAAACAAAATAGCTTCTACTTCTGTCTATGTATCAGTGCCCCAGATGGATTCTGATTGGCTCTACTTGGAACACAGGCACATCTCTGGACCTATCACAGTGCCTTGAAGAACATGATTGGATGATCTGAGGAGTCATGTGCCTATTCTTATGGCCAATAGGGGCAGGGCTGTGTTGTGATTAATAGCTC
This sequence comes from Moschus berezovskii, assembly GCF_049115385.1. Classification (NCBI taxonomy): domain Eukaryota; kingdom Metazoa; phylum Chordata; class Mammalia; order Artiodactyla; family Moschidae; genus Moschus; species Moschus berezovskii. Next base: position 47,868,796 of record NC_142461.1, read on the forward strand.
CATTGGGGTCTCACCATGTATGAAAGGGGTAGATTCTTCAAGGAAGGGATGAAGGTAAATTTTTTTAAATGTCCACTATAACATGTGAGTTGTCCATAAAACTCTAATGATCTTAAAAATAAATGGGAGATTACCAACTGTTCCTCCTTTATACTCATGCTCTTCCTCTGCCCTTTAAGGCATTCTTTGATGTATGCTGCTGCTGCTGCTGCTGCTAAGTCTCATCAGTTGTGTCCAATTCTGTGCGACCCCATAGACGGCAGCCCACCAGGGCTGAGAACCAGTGTTCTTACCCAACCAGTGAGTGGGTTGCCATTTCCTTCTCCAATGCGTGAAAGTGAAGTCGCTCAGTCGTGTACGACTCTTAGCGACCCCATGGACTGTAGCCTACGAGGCTCCTCCATCCATGGGATTTCCCAGGCATGAGAACTGGAGTGGGGTGCCATTGCTTTCTCCGTCCTTGATGTATCAGGTCAGTTCAGTTCAGTCCCTCAGTCGTGTCCGACTCTTTGCGACCCCGTGAATCACAGCACGCCAGGCCTCCCTGTCCATCACCAACTCTCAGAGTTCACTCAAACTCATGTCCATCGAGTCGGTGATGTCATCCAGCCATCTCATTCTCTGTTGTCTCCTTCTCCTCCCACCCCCAGTCCCTCCCAGCATCAGAGTCTTTTCCAATGAGTCAACTCGTCGCATGAGGTATAGTCCTTGTTAAATGTATAGATTTGGAATAGGTCCTAATAAGTCCTGTGCTGTGTATTACTCTACAACTAATAAAACTCAGGTTGTTGCTACTTTCATTAAACCTAATTCTTCTGTTAGGATAACATGCCATCCAGTGATGTCTGGTAGACCAAAATGGAGAGGAATACTGGCAAAGAATCCACCTGCGAATGCAGGTAGAGACATGGGTTCAGTCCCTGAGTCAGGAAGATCCCCAGGAGGAAGGCACAGCAACACACTCCAGTGTTCTTGCCTGGAGAATCCCATGGACAGAAGAGCCTGACAGGCTGCAGCTCAGAGGGTCACACAGAGCTGGACATGACTGAAGCGACTTAGCACTTGAGCTTCTTGGGAAGTAGAACTTGATTTCACTTATCTTTGTTTTTCCTATAACACTGAGCATAGTGTCTAGCACATGGGAACCCCAGATCATTGTTTTGAATTGAATAATGTAAGGAAACATGTTGTCTGTTTGTTTAATAGGAGAATCTACACCCTCTGAGAACTCTTAGTTCCCTCAAACTCTTCCATACCACAAATCTGATTTTTTTTCAAAAGGATTCCTTTAACTAAAGACCTTGAGAGAACCCAAGCAGGTAACATATGAGGTCAGCATTTTATGATAGCTGAATTTTGAGGATTAAACCTGGCTTTAAAATTTCCAGTGTCTTGGAGCATGCAGGGCTCTCAAAACATTAAGAAAAAGAACTATCATATGACCCAGCATAACACTTTTGGATATTTATTTGAAGAAAAGAAAATTTGAAATTTTGTATGAAAAGATATGTGCACCCCCATGTTCATTGAAGCATTATTTCTGATAATCAGCACATGGAAACAACCTAAATGTCCACAGATGAATGAAAGGATAAGAAAAAGCAGTATATGCACAATAGAATGTAATTCAGCCATAAAAAGAATGGAAATCCTGTCATTTGTCACACCATAAATGGAGCTTAAGGGCATTATGCTAAGTGAAATAAGACAGAAATACTGTCTCATAGATATATTTTGAGAACCGCTTGGTGGTTCTTAAAGATGGAGAGTTGGCAGTGGTGAAATGGATAAAAGAGGTCAAAAGGTAAATATTTCCAGTTATAAAGTAAATAAGTCCTGGGAATATAGTGTATAGCATAGTGACTATAGCTAATCATACCGTATTGCGTATTTAAAAGTTGTTAAGAGAGTAGATCTTAAAAGTTCTCATCACAAGAAAAATTTTTCCTATGTTTGGTGATGGATTAGGTTTATTATTGTGATTATTTTGCAGTATATACAAATATCAAGTCATTATGTCATATACTGAAACTGATATAATATGTCAATTATACCTCAATAAAAAATTTCCAATTTTAATAAAATTTGCAGTGCTCTGGGCTATCTTGGGCAAGTAATTTAATCTCATGGATCCTCAGTTTTCCCTCATCGTTATCTTCAGTGAAAAGGTAATAATAATACCTATCGTACAGATACGAGGAAAACAGAAATAATATTTGATTAAATAAAAAAAATTATACCTAACAACTATACAGTTATTATTGTTTCTGTTGAAGGAACAGAGATAGGTACTGATAGATGGGCCAGGAGATGGAAGAAGTACCTAGGGTGGTAAGGGTTTGGATGGGAAAGTTGAAGGTTCAGAAGACAATTCATCCACTTACAACTTGCCCACAGCAATGTATTTGTACTGCTGTGACTGTAAAAGTTAAAATCATTGGTGGAGAGGATGCCCATTAATTAATTTCCTGTGCCCATCTTGCATCTTTGGGGCCCAGCCTCTACAGTTTGATCACAATATTTTTATCACCATCTTGAGGCATCATAACAAAATTGCAGGGGTAGCTTTCAAAGTGAAACAGCATCACTTGAAACTAAATGCCAAGAAACCTAACCCCAGAGGTGAGAACAGCTTTGAGGAGGCAACAGCATTCAGTGACATTTTTATTAAACACAAAGACACATTTATAAACTTCACTAGACTATGAACATTTCAGAGAAATAGCTTAACGTGAAATCTTTATTTTTTAATGTGTTACTGAAATATAAAGTAACAGAGAAACCTCCCAATCCTAATGGCTTGTGTTGAATTAAGTAGTGTTATGTTTGAGAAACGTTTACCTTTCTCCCAATGCAAATCTATTTAAAAGTAAGCTGCTGCTACTGCTGCTGCTGCTAAGTCACTTCGGTCGTGTCCGACTCTGTGTGACCCCATAGACGGAAGCCCACCAGGCTCCCTGTCCCTGGGATTCTCCAGGCAAGAACACTGGAGTGGGTTGCCATTTCCTTCTCCAATGTGTGAAAGTGAAAAGTGAAAGTGAAGTCGCTCAGTCCTGTCCGACCTTTAGCGACCAACTCAACTTAAAAAGAAAAAACACCCGAGTTGGCCTGCTGCTAATGCTTTACATATTCCATTTATAAAAGGACTGGTTGGTGTAATCCTGTATATTGATAGTTGGTATGCCTGTTGTTATATATTGATTATTTCTGTATTGGCTCAACTGGAAATTATGGGTTGTGTGGTTTTTTGTACACAATCATTCATTTTTTAGCATGAGCTGTATGATGCAAACGTGAAAACTTATACTTTTCATAACTTTGAAAATATTTTGTGGTATGATTTTTAAAAAATAAAATTTAAAATAATATGGAAAAAATTCAGCCCACATTAGACTTCCGTGGACCTGTACATGGTACTAGGATTGGCCTAGTGCTGCTTCTAGCTCAGACTCTGTATAGCTGTCTTTTCTCCCTTCCTATATATCTAAGAGATCTGTCTGGTTTCCTCTAGGGACATAAGAAAGGCATAACTGAGGTGATGGCAGAGAAAAACTTTTAAGAGAGTTAACAAATCTTACAAAGTATTCCTTTGGCTAATGTCCTTGCTTGATAATTCCTGTTGGCTCTTCCTCTATGCCCGGTAGACTTCTCATAATCAATGTGGCTAAAACTCAAGCTAATCTTTTCTTTGCCAAACCTATCAATTCCTCATTGATTACTATGTGTTGATGGTACCATCTCCATCCAGTCCACCTGACTAGAAGCTTTGAATCACTTTTGACTTGTCCTTAGCCTTTATGTCTATATCAAATTGATCACATGTACTTCCCTAGAATATGTCCAAGTGGTTTCTTGGTTTCAGTCTTTTTATTATCACTGTCATGTCACTGTCACTGTCTGAATTTGGACACTTAACTGCTTTTTGCTTTGGCTTTGGTCAAGTGTCCTCTGTGGCTTCCCTCTTTCTTTCCCTGCATTTTTCTTTCCTATTTATTGTCCATAGAACATCAAACTTTATATTTTTACAAAGCATAGACACAAGTACCTACTCCCCTGCCTAAAAAACAAAAAACTGTCATCCAAGGTTTTTGTTGATAACTTTGGCCCATGAAAAATCTTATCAATATTTAAGGACTGCATCACGCAAAGAATTGAGAATCATTACATTAATATTGCAACAAAGTTTATGGAAAGGTGAAACTTAGTGAAGCAAGATCAGTACAGACAGTTTTTTAGAACTTAGTCTAGGAAACTATCCTTTATTACATTTAGAGTTACATCAAAACCCTGTTAAAATCACTATTTCTTATAGAGACAAATTAATTCCTGTTTGTACCTCAAAACAGAGATTTAAAATATTAATTGGTTAAAAGCTAAGCAGACAATATTGTTAAAGGTTGAGTCATTTTTCTGTTCAAAATTAATCAAGATTGAATTAAAGAGTGACAAAGATAATGAACTACCTTTATGCCTGGCTAATTCCCACTGACCATGTATACTCTGAACAATAGCACAATAACACATATGCTGTTTTAAAGTATTTGGAAGACTAAAAGAAAAAATTTAAATGCAGTAATATTTTTTCATAGTTTTTAAAATTATGGTAGCAGAAGATGCTATGCAATATAAACAGTAATTGGTTTATTTTTTGCCTTCTTATCATTAAAAACTGCTGTTAGGTATACACAAAGATTATAAGTAAGTGTATGTTAATTACCAGATAATAAAATAAACAATAGAGAGTATGCCACCCACCCAAGAATAGGAGCATTAGCTATAATTTTTCTAAATTGATTTGCTCCTTTTCTGTATAGCCTCCATTTCTCCTGCAGAGGTAACCCTATCAAGACAGTTGTAATATCAGGAGTGGTTGGAGAAAGGGTGATAAGATGAGAGTCTGAAGCTAGATCATGCACCTACTTATTGGCAATGAGGTCCCCATCACTGAGGAGGGACAAGTAAGTATAGTCACTGGCCCAAGGTGACAATCCATGGTTAATATTCCCATCAGAGGTGAACTGGGGATGATGTAATAGTTGGGTGTAGTTCACTAGCTGGTATGACATAACAGGCAGTTGAGAAGTATATGGGGAAATGGTAACCTTAAGGGCAATGAGATTGGATGGCTATTGCTACCCAATGTTGATGCCCTGGAAAAAGATGATGTAATGCTGTAAGAGACGAACGGGTAATTTAAAAAGCTAGGTATGAAAACAGAAGGCTTCCTGGGTAGCTCACAAAGGACTGTCATAAAAGAGTCCAATTGGACACAATTTTTGTAATGATTGGGTAGGTTGAAGGGACAGCTGAGGGGTATCATCCTACAAAGATTTACAGAGAAGTGTAATAGAACATGGCGATCTTAGATGCAAAATAGATGGGCGGATGACAAGGGTACTACTCAGTTTATACTGCCAGAATAAAAAACCAAAGATAAATGACCAACAGCCTAAGGGTAGTAGCAATAAAAAGTCGTAATCCTTTGCTTAATGTCTGAACCTTCACTGATTGTCAAACTTAGAAACTGAAGACCAGTCCCCAGGAGGAACTAAGTATACCATGACAAGTACACGTGGGAATGACTACCCTGGAGCTTTCCTCAGGGATCCAAGGCCATTTACTCTGGTAACCTGGGGAAGGGAAGTACTCAAATAGTCCCAAGACTATTGGAGAGTTGTTATCATGGCCTGTTAGCATGGAGCACAGTAGGTTAGATATCAGTGAAGTCCTGGCCAATATCAACTCACAGCACGCCCCTTGGGTTCATGGGCTCACCTGTTTCATAGTCATTTCCTTGGTCTTGGCTTCCCTTGAATCTCAGCTGGTAAAGAATCCATCTGCAATGTGGGAGACCTGGGTTTGATCCCTAGGTTGGGAAGATCCCCTGGAGAAGGAAAAGGCTACCCACTCCAGTATTCTGGCCTGGAGAATTCCATGGACTGTATAGCGCATGGGATCGCAAAGAGTCAGACACGACAGAGCGACTTTCACTTCACTTCACTTTTTTGGTCTTGGAATGTATAGTTAGAATTCTTATGCATGTCAATTATAATGATTCCCATATTGTATCTTTTTTCCTGAGAGGAAGGCAAAGTGGAGGGCTCTGAAACTCCTCTAGGAATGATAGTTGGGATTGGTGTCACTTTTAAGGATCTAAAGCAACTTGGCAAACTTTCTCTTAAAGGGCCAGATGACAAAGATTTAAGGCTTTGTGGGCTTAACAGTCTCTGTTAACTATTGAAAAATGCTCCTGTAGCAAAAAGTGGCCACCGACAATATAATAAAACAAATGGGCATGGCTGTGTTTCCCCAGATGCAGTTCACTTCTTCAGCCTCCTTGGAGGTCTGGGCTCACATAAGGTGTCTGAAGTTCCTTTTGCTGTTGCACAGTGGGACATGTCATTGGCCAACCAGTCTCAGGCAATACTGTCCCTTCCAGCTGCCCCAGTTCCTGCTATTTCTCATCTCAGGTGATTTTAGGGAAAAGATTTCTGAACTCATCCCCTGTCTCTTGTGAAGCTGGTCATGTCTTAGTGTGCCTTCAAGAGAATTTAGTTGTTTTACAGTCAAAGAGTCCTTTGGAGCATCTAGTCAGACATATTGATGTAAGTGATGATCTTTGTTTTAAAAATACAATAGAAAAGTATTTATTAAGCCAAATGTGGGAGAACTTGTTCTTATTCTATTCATATTTACATGCATATATTGAGCATGACTCTAATAAGAGCTTTTTGAAGGTAACTGTGTGCTTTAGATAAATATTTTTTGGAAAATATTTTCTTTTAAGTATGAAAAATTTGAAGTGTCTGCAAAAGGAGAGATTGTAGTAGAATGAGCCTTTATGTACTTTTCATCCAACAGCAACAATGTTCAAATCATGACCACACTAATTTCATTAGTCCTGTCCTCTTTTCTCTTGATAATTTTGAAGCAAATCCAGTTCAATTCAGTTCAATCGCTCAGTCATGTCCGACTCTTTGAGACCCCCATGTACTGTAGCATGTCAGGCCTCCCTTTCCATCACCAACTCCCAGAGTTTATTCAAATTCATGTACAATGAGTCAGTGATGCCATCCAACCATCTCATCCTCTGTCGTCCTCTTCTCCTTCCACCTTCAATCTTTCCCACCATCAGGGTCTTTTCCAGTGAGTCAGTTCTTCGCATTAGGTGGTCAAAGTATTGGAGTTTCAGCTTCAACATCAGTCCTTCCAATAAGTATTCAGGACTGATTTCTTTTAGGATGTACTGGCTGGATCTCCTTGCAGTCCAAGGGACTCTCAAGAGTCTTCTCCAACACAGTTCAAAAGCATCAATTCTTCAGTGTTCAGCTTTCTTTATAGTCCAACTCTCATATCCATACATGACTACTGGAAAAACCATAGCCTTGACTGGAAACCAACTGGACCTTTGTTGGCAAAGTAATGGCTCTGCTTTTTAATATGCTGTCTAGGTTGGTCATAATGTTTCTTCTGAGGAATAAGTGTCTTTTAATTTCATGGCTGCAGTCACTATCTGCAGTGATTTCGGGACCCCCAAAATAAAGTCTGTCACTGTTTCCACTATTTCCCACGAAGTGATGGGACCAGATGCCATGATCTTCGTTTTCTGAATGTTGAGCTTTAAGCCAACTTTTTCATTCTCCTCTTTCACTAAAGAGGCTCTTTAGTTCTTCTTCACTTTCTGCCATAAGGGTGGTGTCATCTGCATATCTGAGGTTATTGATGTTTCTCCTGGCAATCTTGATTCCAGCTTGTGCTTCTTCCAGCCCAGCATTTCTCATGATACACTCTGCATATAAGTTAAACAAGCAGGGTGACAATATACAGCCTTGACGTACTCCTTTTCCTATTTGGGAACCAGTCTGTTGTCCCATGTCCAATTCTAACTGTTGCTTCCTGACCTGCATACGGGTTTCTCAAGAGGCAGGTCAGGTGGTCTGGTATGCCCATCTCTTTAAGAATTTTTCACAGTTTGTGATGATCCACACAGTCAAAGGTTTTGGCATAGTCCATAAAGCAGAAATAGAGGTTTTTCTGGAACTCTCTTGCTTTTTTTATAATCCAAAGGATGTTGACAATTTGATCTCTGGTTCCTCTGCCTTTTCTAAATCCAGCTTGAACATCTGGAATTTCACAGTTCATATACTGCTGAAGCCTGACTTGGAGAATTTTGAGCGTTACTTTACTAGCATATGAGATGAGTGCAATTGTGCAGTAGTTTGAACCTTCTTTGGCATTGCCTTTCTTTGGGATTGGGATGAAAACTGACCTTTTCCAGTCCTGTGGCCACTGCTGAGTTTTCCAAATTTGCTGACATATTGAGTGCAGCACTTTCACAGCATCATCTTTTAGGATTTGAAATAGCTCAACTGGAATTCCATCACCTCCACTAGCTTTGTTCGTAGTGATGTTTCCTAAATCCCACTTGACTTCTCATTCTAGGATGACTGGCTGTAGGTGAGTGATCACACCATCATGATTATCTGGATCATGAAGATCTTTTTTGTATAGTTCTGTATATTCTTGCCACCTCTTCTTAATATCTTCTGCTTCTGTTGGGTCCATACCATTTCTGTCCTTTATTGAGCCTATCTTTGCATGAAATGTTCCTTTGGTATCTCTCATTTTCTTGAAGAGATCTCTAGTCTTTCCTATTCTGTTGTTTTCCTCTATTTCTTTGCACTGATCACCGAGGAAGTCTTTCTTATCGCTCCTTGCTATTCTTTGGAACTGTGCATTTAAATGGGTATCCAACCAGTCCATTCTAAAGGAGATCAATCCTGGGTGTTCATTGGAAGGACTGATGCTAAAGCTGAAACTCCAATACTTTGGCCACCTCATGTGACGAGTTGACTCATTGGAAAAGACTCTGATGCTGGGAAAGGTTGGGGGCAGGAGGAGAAGGGGACGACAGAGAATGAGATGGCTGGATGGCATCACCGACTCTGTGGACATGAGTTTGAGTGAACTCTGGGAGTTGGTGATGGACAGGGAGGCCTGGCGTGCTGTGATTCATGGGGTCGCGGAGAGTCTGACACAACTGAGCGACTGAACTGACTGACTGACTGACTGACTGATCTTTCCCTTTCTCCTTTGCCTTTTGCTTCTCTTCTATTCACAGCTATTTGTAAGGCCTCCTCAGACAACCATTTTGCCTTTTGCCTTTCTTTTCCTTGGGGATGGTCTTGATCACTGCCTCCTGTACAATGTCACAAACCTCCATCCATAGTTCTTCAGGCACTCTGTCTATCAGATCAAATCCCCTAAATCTATTTCTCATTTCCATTGTATAATCATAAGAGATTTAATTTAGGTCATACCTGAATGATCTAGTGGTTTTCCCTACTTTCTTCAATTTAAGTCTGAATTTGGCAATAAGGAGTTCATGAACTGAGCCACAGTCTAGCTTCCGGTCTTGTTTTTGCTAACTGTGTAGAGCTTCTCCATCTTTGGCTGCAAAGAATATAATCAATCTGATTTGGGGATTGACCATCTGGTGATGTCCATGTGTAGAGTCTTCTCTTGTGTTGTTGGAAGTGGGTATTTGCTATGACCAGTGTGTTCTCTTGGCAAAACTCTATTAGCCTTTGCCCTGCTTCATTCTGTACTCCAGGGCCAAATTTGCCTGTTACTCCAGGTGTTTCTTGACTTCCTACTTTTGCATTTCAGTCCCCTATAATGAAAAGGGCACCTTTTTTGGTGTTGATTCTAGAAGGTCTGGTAGGTCTTCGTAGAGCCGTTCAACTTCAACTTCTTCAGCATTGCCGTTCAGGGCACAGACTTGGATTACTGTGACATTAAATGGTTTGCCAAGAGACAACCTATAATTTATCCATAAATATTTGAATAAATATCTATAAACAATAAAGACTAGTTTTTCAAAAATATAACCACAAGAGCAAAATATAACCTAAAAATCTGACAATGAATCCTTTATATTATCAAATGTAGTAGGGATATTAACCCTTTTGATATCAAAATTTTTCCTACTTTGTCATTTGTCTTCATATTTTGCTTATAGTGTACCTTTGCCGTTTAAAAGTTATTTTTATTATATATTGCGAAATATATCAATCTTTCCCTTACTGCTTTTGGATATTTGAATTCTGGTTAAGAAAGTTTTTCCCATTCCCAGATTTTAAATTGAGTCACCCTGTTTTCTTCTAGTTATTATATGGCTTTACTTTTTTACATTAAAAAAAAATTTTTTTTACCATTTTTATTTATTTATTTTGGCCACACAGCATAGCTTTTGGGATCTTCGTTCCCCAACCAGGGATTGAACTTGGGCCAATGCAGTGAAAGGGCCGAGTTCTAATCACTGGACTGCCAGGAACCCCTTTACTTTTTTACATTAAGTCTCCAATTCATTTGGATTTTATCCTCGTGTTGGCATGAGGATGGATCCAATTTTATATTATTTCTTGTAATTCTCTCATTATTCCTAACCATTGACTGAATCATATATTTTCCCCTGGCTGATTTAAGATGTCAAGTTTATCATTACATTATAATCTCATATGCAGTTGAGTCTATTTCTGCATTTTCTGTTCCTTTCCTTTGGTTTTTCCCCTCTTCTTGTTCCAGTGGCACAGAATTTTAATTATAGAGGCTTGATAATGTATTTGAACAACTGATTGAACTATGGTTCCCCTACAATTGGTCCTTTTAAAAAGATTTCCCCCTGCTATTCTTGCTTGTTTTTCTTACCTATGAACTTTAAAATCAGCTTAAAGCCCTCATTCTTAACAGATATGATTTTTACTAAAACAGAAGTATCTTGCTAGTTAAGTTATATTTAATATTTTACTTGCCTACATATAAGTCAGTATTTCTCAATACACTGCAGTGATAGTCACAAAAACTGTGTATTGCATAATATTGACGTCTTTATTTTGAGCAATTTCTGATATTTGTCTTTGCACTCAGTTCAGTTCGGTTCAGTCGCTCAGTTGTGTCCGACTCTTTGTGACCCCATGGACCGCAGCACGCCAGGCCTCCTAAGCTGGAGCATATATTAGCTGAAGCTGAAAGTACCTTATTAATGGCCTCTATGCAAAATATCTGGTTTTCCTGGGTATTAGTAACTCTCATTTCACTAATGTTTAAATAAATCCCTCCTTTTTGGAGATGCTGTGCTTTCAGAGGGATAACACGGTGCTGGTTACTTGTTCGTTGGCTTTTGCATGGCAAATGCACATTCTCATTATATTGTTTATAAAGAACTTACCAGAAGCAAAGTACCATGCTGAGCGCTGGGACTTGCATAGAGATGAGATGAGACTGAAGAGTTCACCTTAGGAAAGAGTAGCTGTATACTTCAGTAATTATCCCACAAGACCCATAACCTAGCAGAGATGTGCAGATGAATGCTATGGAAAAGAAAAGAAGTTCATTCCAGCTGGAGGACTGAGCAACAAGTTAGTATGTCAGAGTCTTGTTTATTATGAGAATTAATCAACTAAGAAACTTACCTATTGAGGAATCAGGGCAGAACTATCAGTTTGTCTAGTTGGTTTGCATGAAGAGAAATTAATGCACATTTCCTTGTAAAGCAGTCAATTCTTTCCTTTCATATTTACTTACTGTCATGTAGATATGCCCTAGAGAAGTGCATATTTTTGGCTGGTGAGAAGGTAATAAGTTACTTGTAAGTCATTATTATAAAGAAGCAATTACTCCAGAATGATATTCATGGGTTCTTCATCTGGATGCAAGACACACAAGTGCCTGAATAAGCCTTGGGAAGAGTTGGTGCACCCTCATATAAGAGGGAGGATACGACTTGGATGTGGCTTGAAGCTGCAGTGTATTTCTGATTGCAAAATGAAATGAACTGTGAAAGACAAAGCAAAGCAGAAAAATCAGCTCTCTAGGACTGACCCGTGAACCCAGTCAACAATCAACCATGAGCTCCCTTTGTTTTCTCTTTGAACAACCTCATCGTTCCCTCAGTTGTGCGTTCAACAAAGGGAGCTCTTGAACCTGTGGTAGGGAGGTATAAGGTCTGGGGCATTTCATGTGGGAAGAAGTGGTTTCTTAGGATGTGTCTAGTGAGGTATCAGGTAGAAGCCTCTTTAGGCATCCCACTGAGCACCCTAGAGGCTCTTACCAGACTCCCCGCCCACCCTGCTGCTGATTCTGCCTTTGCAATCTATTCACTTCAACTCACAGGAAGGTTGCCCCTTCAGGAGAGATGCTGAAAGTAGGAAAACATCTGTGAGGGGACTACTTCAATATCGGGCATGCCCTTGCCCCCAAAAGATGAATCCCTGGCTGTTCTCAGACAAACAGGCAGAGACACATCTCATACTACATTCTATCGAATAAAAAATACCGTTTTAGTTATAATTTTATAAATCCAGCTGTGATGGTTAATTTTATGTGTCATCTTGCCTGGCCCATGGAGTGCCCAGAACCCTGACTCATGGGCTAGCCTTGTGATAATACTGCTCATTTTGTTGAAATGTTCAACATAACACAAATGGTTCAGACACGAAAGATAATCTGGTTTATTCTCTTACTACATCCTTGGGAGAGTTCTAAAGAGTAAGAGAGGATGACTTGGCCAAAGCAAAATTTAAAAAATCTGTGGATGTAACTGGAAATAGATAATAAGACACATGACTCACATATTAATTTCTACTAGACCATATTGCATCCTGAGAACACTCACTTTCATGTAAAACAGAATCTTTTGCTTTCCCTATCTTTGTAGGGATCTGAAAGAATTTCTAATTGTCATTTCGAGAATGTTTGAGGTGCATGAGCTAAGTCTCATAACTAAAATCTCACTATATTTCTCATTTGAGTTTTGTTGTGACATGCTATCATTAATATATATGCTATCAAAAGATACTATGGCTAGAGTGGCTGAATAAAAACTACAGTGTCCAGTGGCACAATGTTACTTAGTGTATTATCCAAGAAAACCTGCAACCTAGCATCCAAAGGTAATCAAAGAGCCACTCACACCTTTGTGTTTTTGAAAGAACTTTTATTATCCGGTTATTGGATGGTTTTACCTTATGATCAAGTTCACAGTCATTTTTTAACATTTCTGGGGGTCTCTCTTTCTCTCCAGTTTTCTCAAATACCAGGAGATGAGGAGCTTCTTGTTCTCTTAACTCTTACTTCTCACCTTTTCACCAGCTCTCTTCTCTCAGTCTCAGCCCCCATGGCCCTGGTCTCCTCCCCACTTTCTCTTACATTTCTGGTCCTATTTTTCTCCTGCTCATTTACCTGATTCTGCCTCACAGAACCTGAACCCTGGGCTGGCCAAGAAAGAAGGCTATTTGTAAAGCAGTAGAGAGAAAGACGTTGAGAAGACAAAAGCGAAAGTCTTTTTCAAGATGAAATCTTAAGATGCTGATCTTCATTTTCGCTCATTGTCATACATGTTGCCCTGCTTGTCAGCCAGCAATAAGAGCCATGCGAGCTGTTGCTTCAGGGTCCTGGGACTATGTTTCTTTTTTTCATTTTTTAACTCAAGTACAGTTGATTTACAATATTATATTAAGTTCATGTGTACAACAGTGATTCAGTATTATGATAGATTATACTATGGCTATATGTCCCTGTGTTGTATAACACATCCTTGTTGCTTATGTATTTTATACATAGTAGTTTGTATCTGCTAATCCCCACTTCACTCTCACCTCTGGCTTGTTCTCTGTGTTTGTGAATCTGTTTCTGTTTTGTTATATTCATTCACTTCTTTTATTTTTCAGATTTCACTTGGGATAACATAAAGTATTTGTCTTTCTCTGTCTGACTTATTTCACTTAGTACAAAATCCTCCATGGTACATGTTGTTGCAAATGGCAGAATTTCATTCTATTTTATGGATATGCAATAGTCTAATGTATATATATGTGTAAGTATGTGTGTATGTCTGTGTGTACCACACACATACCACACTCTTTTTATCCATTCATCTGTTGATGGACACTTAGGTTGCTTATATATCTTGGCTGTTATAAATAATACTGCTCTGAACGTTGAAGTGTGAGGTACATTTCTTTCATCCACAGCTGACTGCCCAGTGGCCCTGGATTGCCCATCTGAAGAAAGATGCCACACCTCAGAGACTTTGCTAAGCTCCAGCCAAACTCTCTTGTATGTTTTCATATCCTTTTCAATAACCCAAGACACTTGGACCGCCCCCCCTCCTATATACAGATGGTGTCAGGCACTGACAACCGGAGGCTGCAGTGGAATGTGAAAAGTCTCTGTGTTGGTGCAAAATTGGATCCCTGTTGTACATACTACTGGCTCATTTCTCTTCCAAAACCACCCTGCAGGATGGGCAGGAGCAAGTCTGAATATTACTGTTCTCATTTAACAGCCCACCAGGCTCGGCATTTCTATTAAATTTTGGTGAGTGCTTCAGAGCAGTAGGGAGAGTTGTTCAGACTAATCGTAATTTTATTAACTCATGTGAAGCACCCTGTATAGTTTTTCCACTTTTATACTAAAAAAATGACCATTTTCAGATGTGAAATATACATCTTTTTTTCCACTAGAAATCATGCACTGCATCTTTTACAAAGAAAAATATTAAATTTATAAGCATACTTATACTATAATCATTTCCTGTGATTACTTTTCATTTTTATGCTAATATAACGAGAATTTATGTAGAGCATTATTTTTTCATAGTGCATCTATTCTGATAAATACAGGAAAAAAGCACCCAAAAACATCTTCTGAGAAGGGCCATAAATATACCTTTTTATCATCATTGAGCTTCCCTAGTAGCTCAGATGGTAAAATATCTGCCTGCAATGCAGGAGACCTGGGTTCAATCCCTGGGTCAGGAAGATCCCTGGGAGAAGGAAATGGCAACCCACTCCAGTATTCTTGCCTGGAGAATCCCCATGGACAGAGGATCCTGGCAGGCTATAGTCCATGGGGTCGCAAAGAGTTGGACACAACTAACACACACACAGTGAAACATTCTTTATTTCTCTTCTCTATCTTTTTATCTCTCTCTCCTGGTCAGAAACAATTTGCAATATTTATAGATACTACATAAGTTTATAAATACATTTATTCATAGACATAAAGTTGATATGAACCTTCAGTTCAGTCACTCAGTCGTTTCCGACTCTTTGCGACCCCATGAATCATAGCACGCCAGGCCTCCCTGTCCATCACCAACTCCAGGAGTTCACTCAAACTCATGTCCATTGAGTTGGTGATGCCATCCAGCCATCTCATTCTCTGTCGTCCCCTTCTCCTCCTGCCCCCAATCCTTCCCAGCATCAGAGACTTTTCCAGTGAGTCAACTTGTTGCATGAGGTGGCCAAAGTATTGGAGTTTCAGCTTCAGCATCAGTCCTTCCAATGAACACCCAGGACTGATCTCCTTTAGAATGGACTGGTTGGATCTCCTTGCAGTCCAAGGGACTCTCAAGAGTCTTCTCCAGCACCACAGTTCAAAAGCATCAATTCTTCGGCGCTCAGCTTTCTTCACAGTCCAACTCTCACATCCATACATGACCACTGGAAAAACCATAGCCTTGACTAGACGGACCTTTGTTGGCAAAGTAATGTCTCTGCTTTTTAACATACTATCTAGGTTGGTCATAACTTTCCTTCCAAGGAGTAAGCGTCTTTTAATTTACTGGCTGCAGTCAGCATCTGCAGTGATTTTGGAGCCCCAAAAAGTAAAGTCTGACACTGTTTCCACTGTTTTCCCATCAAATGATATGAACCTTAGTTCACTAAAAAACGAGTCATTCATCAGTTTCTATGAAACTCCTGAATTTGCAGCCTGTTCAAATACATGACCTGACCTTTCCTTGGTCTGTGAGACTTTGGAGGACGATTATGCAGATTGCAAACTCACCTCTGGGTGAACTGATTGCTCCGATTGACACAAATTACCTTTGGGCAGCAGTAAGTGTGTAAGGGAAGCATGATCCTTGACAGCCCGAGGAATATATCTGAGGTGAAAAAAAAGAAGAGACCTGGCCTTAACAGCTCAGATGTCCATCCTATGAACATGGGCCACACAAGGTTTCCAGAGACACCCCCACATCTTATGAGATGGTGGCGGGCACGGGGTGGGAAGAGGCACAAAGTAAATGGCAGGTCTGTGTCGCATTAAGGAGGTGGGATTTAACATCCAGTTGCTGGCATTGTTTTTTCCACTTAAAGCTTTAATTTAATAATCAGGTTTAGGTTTTTTTTCCCCCTGACCAGGAAAAACAGACCAAGTTGAAATCTGTGGAAGTGTTTGCTTTCCTCATGACCGAGGCTCAGGAACCTTCCTGTTCCAGGGACGTATAGGAAGAGCAGCTACCTCAGGGAGCTGAGGTTGTCTTCATTTTCTTAAGGGACTGAATAAAGATAGGTGGAATGGAGAAAAGCCCAGACTGACAAAGCTCTCTAAAGAGAACTCAGGTTGTGTTGTGGTTAAGACACCAGCAGGGCCACCCCTCCAGTGTTCCAGTCGTGGGCATTGGCCTTCGATGGACTCTCCTGACCTCGTGGGCTTGTGTCCATTCTGATGCCCTCCCCAGGACGGGGGGTCATGCTGTACCACTGCTGCCTAATTGCCTGCTCTCTTGCATCATTCCCTACAGCTCACACCAGTTTCCCTTCTTTAGGGAGGTCCCACCCCCTGCATTGGAGAAGGAAATGCAACCCACTCCAGTTCTGGCCTGGGAAATCCCATGGACAGTGGAGCCTGGTGGGCTACAGTCCTTGGGGTCGCAAGAGTCGGACATGACTTAGACACTAGGCCACCACCACCACCATCCACCTGCATCTCCCCAGTCTTTGCACAGGGTTGATTCATGGCAAAGTGCTTCAGCATCTGGAATGTGGCTTTTATTTGAAAGTATGAAGCAACGTGCGTGTCATCTTTCTCCCTTGTAAATCATGTCCTCCAACAGCCATGGTGGCCAGGGAAGCGACGGTAGTGTCCTCAACAGAGACGGATCTGACCAGAGCTGCTGCTAGTCCTTGTAATTTTTTTTGTGTGAAAATGAGAAAAAGGATCTTTTTGCTCTACACAGCCCAGTGCCAGGGCTCTTGCTGGATAAGTGGAGGGCAGCCTAGATTTCAAATCTTACTGTTGTCTCATTCCTGGAAAGACCACAACCTCTGACTGTGCATGGTGGTCCCTGATGGAACATAGAGCTAAACTCTGCTAGACTGGAAGAAGGAAAAAAATAGCTCATCCTTCTGATTCTCAAGGGGTTGTGGGGGGAGGAGAAAGACAGAAGTGAGAAAAGCATCAACCATGAGTCCCGATCATTCCTCTTCAGAGAGAAATCCCAGAGGGTGAGGCATTTTGGATAAGTTCATGGGAAAGCCCGCAGAAGAGGGTGTTTACCCCCATTCCCGTTGTATCTGGGACTCTAGAGGATACCCCCTCACAGCATGTACCTTGTACTCCCCGTAAAGTGATGTCACAGTGTGACTGGGCAGAGAGGAAGATTGTGCTGGCATTGCTCTGCTCTTGGGTTGCATTGCAGAGACCTGATGGAGACTCCGCAGCAGGGACACAGTGACCTTTACAGAGCGCCATCCTGGGTGGTCATTCAACGGAAGTCACAGCTGAACTTCAGGGTGTCTTAATGTCTGAGGGATACTTGGGGTGTGTAGACAGCAGAGGGATGGGCTATACCCTGATTGAGCCAAGGCAGCCACTGCCCATTCCCACGTCCTACATTAGCACTCAGTGGTGCCCTGCAGGCAATGCACAAGGGCTAAGAGACCAGGCAGCAGGCTTACAGGTCTGAGTCCTTGATGCCCAGCTTGGAAGTTCCCTTTTCTTCTGCCACTTGGAAGAAACACACCCTCTCCCTGTTCTCCTGGACCAGAAATGGAACATCTGAAAGAATAGCACCTGCCTGATAAAGATGGGTTTATCTAAAGTCTGTTTAAATGATTGGATGAGACAATGTTGACTAGACGGGAATTTCAGGTTATCTTCTTTATACAGTGGAACGGGGGTTTATATGAGAGACTGCATCAGCTCTGGGAGATAAATAAGCTTTTTTTTCTTACCTGCATTTGTGGAATTGGTCCCAACTTCACCCTCATTCTGTATCCTCCCTCCAACCATCATGTAGCATGAGTGGAACGGGAAAAGCTGAGGGTTAGGAGACTTGGCCAAGAGCAAACTTCTGGTTGGTGGTGAAGCTTGGACTTGAACATGGGCCCTCCCATCCAAGTCTAGTCTCTGGAGGGTTCCTCAAAGGGTCCCTCAGTGAACACGCTGAGGCCGATCCTGGAAGAAATGTTTACCTAAGCGTTAAGTTCCTCTGAAGCTACCCAAAGATGAGGGTTTATGTGCAAGTGAACTATTAAGGAATGGCTCCTGGGAGAAAGCAGGAAAAGAGCAGGGGAAGCAAAGTGGGTTTGGAGGGAAGCCAGGCAGCGCCAAGACTTCAGGGGGTGAGCCTAGCATCAGGCTGGTCATAGGTAAATCACCCCATCAGAAAGGTCCGCCTCTAAGGAAGGGATCTGGGCTTTCACACTCAACAGCAGTCAGGCATGCCCATGTACTTCTGGTTTTCTGTACATGAACCCAAAGAAACTCTAGAAGCTCCAGGGCAGTCCTCTGAAGAAGGCTGCTGGTAGAAATGGTTAGAAACAAAGCACAGAAAGGGTGCTGATGGTACAGAATCGAAAAGAAGTGTCTGAGGAGAGCTGGGATGACCTAAGAAACCCCTGACAGTGTCTGCCTTCTCCCTCCCCCTCTCTCTCTGGCTCTCACTCTGCTGTTTAAGGCTACTGGCTATCCTTTCTTGGGAAGAATAGTCCTTTATTCCGAGAGTACATTCTTCTTGTTTTTTTGTTCTTAGTGTTGCTCTTTTTAGGAAAACCTGGTGATGGTGGGTAATAAGGCATAGTATCGTTGTTTTAATGCCTTACTTGGCCAATAAAAGCTACTCACGGTCTCTCAGTTTCCCAACTTATTTTTGACATATTACTGGTCCGTGAAACCCCAAAGTCTGGGAACCACTGCAGTAGTCCACGTCGCTTTTCTTTTTTAGTTTGTTTCCAAAGGACTTCCTAATCATCTCTCTGATTTAAAACAGACAAGTAAAACAATAAAGAGTTTGGACCCCAGCTTAGTAATAATTGTGTAAACACTGCCTTTCCTCCCAGGAGGGCCCCTGCAGTCATCGGCAGTATGCACTTTCCCATGTAACTTGTAGGCAGGAGGGTGAGGGGAAACTGACTCAGGAGTGTCAGCAGAGTCACCCTGGCCTTACCTCTCCTCCACAAATCCTAGGCTGAGCAGGACTGGCAGACAGTGTACGTGGGAGAGAAGAATCCTGCTATCCTTCAATCTCACCATGAAATCCCTAGAAGGTCCCCAAATGTGAGTGTGTGTGGAGGTGGCTGTGTGCTGCAGGAGAACCGTGAGGAAGGATAATTGTGATCAGAGTGCAGTTAAATGTGAAAATTAGAAGTTAGTCAGTCTGTGCCTGTTCCTGCTCAGAGAAATACGTTGCATCACCTAATATTCTTCCCAGTGACAAATTCTTAGAGCTGAAAGTTTTTTTTTTTTCCCCTTCTACTTTACCAAGAATGGCTGAGTTTTCCATTTGGATAAAGCTTCATGCGTTTCTCATCTGCCAGCTGAAAATTGCAAACAAGAAAATTCTGTTCGTTGGAGCAGTTCCTGGAGCAGAGGAATAGTTTCAGTTGATCAAAAGGGTTTATACTGCCTGATGCTTTTTACTTTGAACTTGAAGAATCGAAGATTTATTTTTGTAAAGGAGTTTGGCTGATTATTCAGTTCAATTATACACTATTGACTCTGGAAAAATGCATCACAATTGATACAGGTATTCTAATGTTAATTTTAATGAGTAATAATCAATATTTCTAGTGGTAAAGAATCCACCTGCCAGTGCAGGAGACACAAGAGATGCCGGTTCAGTCCATGGGTTGGGTAGATCACCTGGAGAAGGAAATGGCAACCGACTCCAGTATTGCCTGGAAAATCCCATGGACAGAAGAGCCTGGCAGCCACAGTCCATCGGATTGAAAAGAGTTAGACATAACTGAGCACACACACGCCGCGCCAATCAATATTTCTATTTTGATTCCATATGATCTTATAAAAATTTTATTTTAAAACTATGATTTAGGATATCATTATATGTCTAAGATTGATTTAATAAATTATTATTATATTCAGCTAACATTTATTTGTACCAAATATGCGCTAGGCACAGTTCTAGGTGCTGAGTTGTAGCAGTGAGCAAAACCGTTAAAAGCTGTGGTATAGTAATTGCCAAAGAGTTAAGCTAGCATCTCCTGTGAAATTGCCTTTGAAATAAAGTATTTTCATGGGGGCAATCCAATGTTATATGATGCAGAAATTGAAAGTTACCAAAAAATATAGAATTGCTATTATTTTGTCTCTAGAGTGAAAAACAATGTTCTCCCCAAGGCAGAAAAGCTCACATTTTAATACAGATTTATAATAGGTGAACTCTTCTCTCAAAATAAGTAATGCATTTAAATAGAAAATAATTTTTGAAGTTCAGAAGTTCCCAAGCCTTTAAGATTTAAATAGTTTTGGAGTCAGAAAAAAAAACAAAACCTGGATTTCATCAGCCAGACAAGGACAGGGAAATCATGTTGAGAAAAGCCCTAATTTCCTTCCCTGAGACCAATGTGACCTATGGATTATCTAGATACTTGTCTTAGTTCTCTGCCTTTAAAGATAACCTGAAAAGCTAGATCATGTGAAAACTTATTTAGTGCTGCTTAGTTCTCTGAACTTGTTAACAAATGTAAGGAGATTTACCATTAACTGCATCAAATCACCAAGCCAGGTGCTGTGAATCTGTTGAAGTGTGTGGTACTGAAATCTATAAAATCCCCAGGGAGTTTCTTGTCAAGGATTCTGGGTGGACAAGTGATCAAGAGGGAATAAGCTGGCTCTATTCAATGAATGACACTCTGGAATGTGATCTATAGCTTGCTACATCACTCCGATGATGCATCTTTTTCATCTCTAAATATATATTAATCTGCTGTATTATTTTGCCACATGATGTGAATAAAGGGTCATTTCATTAAATTCTGGAGAGAGCCAAATTCTGTATATAGAGGCCTTTCTAAACAAATACGAAATTTGGTAAGAATAATAATGCAAACAGTGGAAACAGTGTCAGACTTTATTTTTTGGGGCTCCAAAATCACTGCGGATGCTGATTGCAGCCATGGAATTAAAAGATGCTTACTCCTTGGAAGGAAAGTTATGACCAACCTAGATAGCATATTAAAAAGCAGAGACATTACTTTGCCAACAAAGGTCTGTCTAGTCAAGGTTGTGTTTTTTCCAGTGGTCATGTATGGATGTGAGAGTTGGACTGTGAAGAAAGCTGATCGCCAAAGAATTGATGCTTTTGAACTGTGGTGTTGGAGATGACTCTTGCGAGTCCGTTGGACTGCAAGGAGATCTAACCAGTCCATCCTTAAGGAGATCAGTCCTGGGTGTTCATTGGAAGGACTGATGCTAAAGCTGAAACTCCAATACTTTGGCCACCTCATGTGAAGAGTTGACTCACTGGAAAAGACTCTGATGATGGGAAGGATTGGGGGCAGGAGGAGAAGGGGACGACAGAGAATGAGATGGCTGGATGGCATCACTGACTTGATGGACATGAGTTTGAGTGAACTCCGGGAGTTGGTGATGGACAGGGAGGCCTGGCGTGCTGTGATTCATGGGGTTGCAAAGAGTCGGACACAACTGAGTGACTGAACTGAATTGAACCTAAAGTGATCTGCTTATGAGAGATTTTAAAAAAACGTCATAGATAGATGCTATGTTCTTTTTCGGGTCCTAAAAATGTACTTGAACAGTAGCATTCACTGTAAATTTTCCATATACCAGACATTTCCCCAAGTATTGGGTTGGCCAAAAAGTTCATTTGAGTTTTTCCATAAGATGTTACAGAAAAACCCAAAGAAACTTTCTGGCCAACCCAATACTTTCCTTGCATTATGTCATTTAACTCCCATAAAGTCCTATAGGGCAGTTTCTCCTGTTTCAGATTACTAAGGGAGGATTCAGAGAGGTTAGGCA
Source organism: Moschus berezovskii (assembly GCF_049115385.1). Lineage (NCBI taxonomy): Eukaryota > Metazoa > Chordata > Mammalia > Artiodactyla > Moschidae > Moschus > Moschus berezovskii. The sequence goes on from NC_142461.1 coordinate 47,890,867, forward strand.
AATTTCCCAAAGTCATCCAGACAGTAAGGAGAAGAGTCAGGATATGGAACATGTCCACCTAATACCACAGCAATGCTACCAGAAAATGAAGTCAAATTGCAGGATCATCAGCCAATTCCTGGTAACTTGGAGAAAATGATGGGAATCTCTTTTCCTAGAGTTGTTTTGGTCTCCCAATCTCTCTCCCATCTACCCATGTAACATAAGGACTCTATTGTGCCTACAGTGTGAATTTCTCAGTTGAGTAAATACTCACCTAGCCAGCTGGATCCCACACCTAGCTGCTTCCTAGTACAAATAAACACTCACTATTTATAAAATTAATTACCCTGTGCAGTACAATTCTTTGAGGAAGATGTATGATGTGTGCTCAAAAAGCATTTTTTTTCTCCCACACAATCTTGTTAATCAAAAGAGTTGGCAAGAGATCATAAGAACATCATAAGCCTTGCATAGGATGTAAGAAAAATAAAAATACCACTGAATTTAAAGAGGGTGTGTTCATTTCAGAGATGTTTTTGCTTCTTAATGATCATTCTTCCTTTAAGACTAAGAGGCTGTGTTTCTGATGAGGATACTCCTATTCTGTCTCCAAAGGTTACTGTTTAGTTCAACTTTCCAAGTGACTGTAATTTGAAAATAACACTGTGAGAAAAGAAAGAAGCACACTTTTCACTTAAAGTTTTGTATACCTGTGTGTCTAGAAGGTTATTTTTTTAGAGTGGAGATTTGGAAGTAAGCTTAGAATTTCTGAGACAAGAAGTTTTTAGAATTTAAGTGACTTTTGAGAGAAAATTGAGTTCAGTATTAAGACAGATGCATAAAAGAAAAAGCAAATTTGAGCTCTTGTTTTTCAACTCAATAAAGATTCAAAATATCTAAATATTCATAAACTATAGCTGATATATCTAAAGGCGATCATCTTCAAAATTTAAAAATATGTAGATTTAGAGAATAACATACTATTCAAAAATAATTTGCAGGTAATTACTTGCCTACTTCGAATATATTCCAAATTTTCCAACAAAGATACTTGGATCTGAAATTTAACCAGAAAATGTATATTGTTTCAAAAAATATATAATCCCTGGGCTAATGGCTAGTGACCTCAGCTATTTCACTTCGCTCCTCAAAGCTTCATAGGCGTCATTTCTAAAGAGACGAGCTAGATCTAGTGGGCCACAACCTACTATTAGGCTGAGAAATCAAATTATGTATCAAAATTGGAGATTAAAAAAGCAAATCAGAATCAAATAGAGAGTGGAAAGTATCTGCATCATGCATAAGAGGAAAAAGTGCTATTTTATGTGACGTAGATTTCAGATATACACACACACATACACAGGTGGTGTCTTGGGTTATGATGTAAAATTTATTTTATTCTGTGTGTCACTGTCAAAAAAGCTTGAGTAACGCTAAGGTAGATAACTTCCAGAGTCAGGACTGGGCTGACGCTCAACATTCTTTAGACTTGTTGTGTAAGTGATAGTGCAACAGAGACTGCAAACAAGTTGTCAACCATAATTAATGCTCCCATCCAGATTACAAAGTCCTGGCTATGGACCCAGGGACTATAATACCTAGCTCTTTGTCTAACCGGGTGGGCCCACATGACTTGTTCTTGCCAGTGAAGTGTAAGCAGAGTGAAACATTACTTCCAGGTTGAAGGCGGAAAGCCAGTGAGTTTTCTCATGCTCTTCTTCCCTTTCTACTTCAGCTCAGTGCAAATATATCAACCTTGGGAATGCTGTATTGAATGAAGATGGTGGAGCCAGAAGATGGAAGGAACCTGGTGCTTCAAACACTGCTTGGAGAATACCCTTTACCTTTCAGGGATACTTATTTTAGTTTTCACATGAACAAGAAATAAAATTCTGTTGACTTGAGGGCTGTTATACATGTTGAGGGTCTGCTTGTCACGAGAGTGTTACTTTCACTAGTCCAGAGACATCCAACAGCTGGAGGTACATGAATTACTGGTCTAGTTTCTGTGTGCTTTTCCTGCATGCTAAAGGCCTAACAGAATATGTGTTCTGTCCTTTTGCGTTTTGACAACCGTTTGACAAAACTTTTTGCATACAGGTTAGTTTCCTGTGTCTAACCATCAGAAAGTTAGAGGATAGACAGAAAAGCCTTCTTCTGCTGAGATAGCCTCTTAATAGCAATTAGAAAAATAATTAGGAAAATAAAAGACTACATATTCCATCATCTAAAGGAAGTCAGTAGGTTTAGTTGAAAACAGCATTTCATTTCTCTTTTTAAAAAGTAATATCTTGTGTTTCTTTGATCCTTCATAAGTCTGCAAAGCACTTTTGTGTCAGAATCATGTCATCACATGATTCTGCTAACAATCCTGGTGGGTTGCCCCATTTTACAGATGAGAAAATAAAGGCTTGTGAAATTAAGTGATTTAAAGTTTGCACTAACAGTAGCAAAGCCAGCACCTCAGTGGCACAACTTTCAAGTCCAAATCCTTTTTCTCCTCTGATGTCATATAGGGCTAGGTCTTGTTTGCTGCTGTGTTTCTAGTGCCAGCCTGGAACATAGTAAATATCTCACACTAGATTCTCTGGTTTGGTTTCAAACATCTCCTGTCTTTGCGGTATGAAGAAGTCCTATTTTTTTTTTAATTATGTTCAAATAGGGGTCATTGACAGCAGACCTGAGAGCTGAGTCAATTAAGGTCGTGTTAGAATGTGAAAAGTAGATGCACATCCTGCTGATTAAAAAGAGTAATTTGGGGATTTAATGACATTTAAACATTTTTACATGGTTTTCCAGGGAATTCAAAACTCCTTTGGAATTATAACATTTGTTTTAAGCCGCATGATGACAATATACACAGCATGGTTAAGTATTAAGCGAAATATCCACAACAATTTTTGCATGTTTAAATATAGGACTTGTAAAATAGAACAGAACACACGCAGGTTTTCTAGGGGGAAAAGTTCTTATCAATGAAGCGCCAAAGTGTAAGCAGATGAAGAGGCTCTGTCTCATTGGCTTTCCATAGCCTTGTTTACATTAACCGAGGTGGCTGTTGAGGAAAAACAGAAGCACTTTTGATTTTACCAGTTGAAAGAACTTTTCCAGAAATCACACATACACACAAAGATTAAATATTGGGCCCCACATAACTATTTCAGAAATGGTATTTTTGTAGCTATGTATAAATAAAACCATTTCCAAAGCAGAGGTCTCTGTAGGAAATTTCAGACCAGTGTTTCCATTATTAAATATGTCTATGAGCTGAAAAGTTTCCTAGATCCAAACCTGGCCTGTCTAGTTATTTTTGGACACAGTGGAGCCTCAAGCTCGCAGGAAAACGTCTGCCGTGTTCTCTACTGTGTCACAGGGTGACTGGAGCCCAACCCCAAGCCACCTTCTGAGGAGCAGGGAGCCGGCACCCCTGGCTTCCTTGTGGGGTGCGTTTTGTCCAGGAAGACCCAAAATAGGCACTGGATCCATTCTTGAGAACAGGATCCAAAGTTCGTCTGAAAATTTAATAGCCAGCGTTGGGGGTAACTTAGTCCACACCACAGGGAAGTGTGCTGCTGCTGTTTAGCTGCTGAGTCATGTCTGACTCTTTGCGATCCCTTCTGAGGGGTCTGAAAAGGGGTGACTGGGAGTTCGGAGCTTATGGCAAATGTTTTTATAACTGGAACATATCTCGAATTGGTTCTTAAGGAAACATACCTTTCATTGGAGAGCTAATCTAGTTTGGTGATCAGCCTAATATGTGTAAAAACCAAATGTTCTGCTTTGTTTTCAGATTAGCGCAACTGATCAAGTATTCTAAAAATGTGTGTGTGTGTGTGTAGAGGCTTCCCAGGTAGTTCAGTGGGTAAAGAATCTGCCTGCAATACAGGAGACACAGGTTCAATCCCTGGGTTGGGAAGATTCCATAGAGAAGGGCATGGCAACCCACTCCAGTATTCTTGCCTGGAGAATTGCATGAACAGAGGAGCCTGGCAGGCTATAGCCCATGGGGTTGCAGAAAGCCGGACACGACTGAAGCGATTGAGCAGGCACATGCACACATGTGAATGTGTGTGTGTGTGTGGCTCTGCATGCTGGTATTTTCTTCGAAACATCAGGGAGGGAGAGGATTGAATGCCCTGATGTCTATAATGTTTCCATTTTGGAGACTGAGTTCATATGGGCTGGGCATCTTCTAAGAGACTCCTTCTTGAATCTGGAATTAATTAAAAGAAATTACCAATCCAGTACACATATGTTAATTACCTTCACATTCAATAATTAAAGAGGTGGAAAATACTACCACTCTGAAACCACCCTACACGTGCCAATAAAAGATTCAGACTCCTTGTCATAGCACATGCAAGACACAGCTCCCAGCATGGTGCAATGTTTAATGAAAAGCTCGGCGGAGAGCTGACTGCATGGGGAAAGGCTCACATCAGACAGCAGTGTTTACCAGAGTACATTACATGTTCATTGCAATGATTAGAGGAAAATGCTTTTCTAGACAGGCATTTGCTAAAGGAAAACAAAAACAAAAACAAACCAACATTAGCTTCTTTCTCTCTACCGGCCTTTATATTTTCCTGTAAACATGAGCAGAAAAAAAAAGTCTTATTAGCAATTTTGAGGGGAGAAGGAAAAACCGTATTCCATTCCACAACGATTCTGAACCTAAAAAAACCGTGATGAACGTAGAAGGGTTTTGATTATTCATTCACTGAAAACAATTATAGAAAACCTCAAAGGCCAAAGGCAAAGTGTGAGGGACTAAAGAGATATAAACTTGCATTTCTAAATTCCTGTCCTTCAAGAATGCACAATCTAGAAAATGAAACAGAAGAGGCCACAAACATCTCTAAAATCAGGCCCAGGGTGAGAAGAGATGTTTAGTGTAACAGGAGCAAAAAAAAAGGAGAGAGAAATGATTCTGGGGATGAGGGAGGTTTTAAGATGGAGGAAATGACTGAACTGTGATTGGAAGGATAAGTAGGATTTCAACTGGGGAATTACTGGGAGAGCAAAAAAGCATTCCCTCTGCAGAGGAGGAAAGGCATGAAAGCACCATAGGGAAGGAGGTGGTAGGGAGGGAGGAGGTGGGGTGATGTGGGGACCTGATCTCGTGGATAATACCGTGAATGCAATCTGTGCCTGAAAAGTGCAGTGGGAGACAGGCCTGACAGGAAACAGGAACAATTGTAAAATTCCTTTAAAAGTACTTTATAGAGTCAGGGTGTTGCCACTGCCTCCAGGGAAATTGCATTCTGCACCTTACTCACCAGCTGAATTGAGGACATAATTGGTTGTTTTAAGTCCAATTATATTTAACTCAGTTGAAGGTAAGGATTATGGATTTTGATATTACTTATGATGGGGTCTGCATAATAAGGCCTTTGATAGAGGCTAAAACAATGATATAAAGCACGGTGGTCTGCCCCTCAGCTAGGAAACAAAAAAGAGATGACAAAAAAATGAGAAATGAGCCAATTAAATCACATGAAAACATCACGCTTGCAAAGAAACAGAAAAAATAACATCAGTCTTTGGGGTTGTACTTCAGAGTTTAATTTTCTTTCCCCTTTAACTTTCTCTTACTTCATTAGGATTTTTTTTTCTAAACCATTAAGTAATTGGATTACACTCAGAAAAAAAAAATAGGGAAAATGAATCCAATGACTAATTTTAGGAAGGAATTGGAATGACAGATTTGATTCAGTATTTGTTATTTCTAATATCTCAGTTCTTTGCTGGGGGAGTGTGATTCTTGTCGTGTGTTTCCCTCTCAGAAGATAATTCTAAAGATTACATTCTGTTCCTGATAAATAAAGATAATGAACATATAGCTAACCATAAGCAGCCTAAGTGAAAGAAGAGAGGGGCAAATTATCTGATATTCTTAAGAGGTATAAATAAATGTCTTGGAAGATTCAGTTTCAAATGATACATTTTTTTTTTTTAAGGCAGGCTATTTTAACAGTCAATCCTAAAGGAAATCAACCCTGAATATCCTCTGGAAGGACTGATGCTAAAGCTGAAGCTGCCATACTTTGGCCACCTGATGTGAAGAGCTGACTCTTTGGAAAAGATCCTGATGCTGTGAAAGATTGGGTGCAGGCAGAGAAGGGGTCTAGAGAGGATGAGATGGTTGGATGGCACCATCGACTCAATGGACATGAGTTTGAGCAAGCTCCGGGAGACAGTGAAGGACAGGGAAGCCTGGTGTGCTGCAGTCCATGGGGTTGCCAACAGTTGGACATGACTGAGTGACTGAACAACAAATTTTAACAAAGGAAGCAACCCCAGACTCATCGATTCAAACCTTCATATAAGGCAATCCTATAAAAATTACTCTCCTAGTTTTTCCATCAAAACACTCAATTTGTTTGCTTCATAGAACTTATCCCAGTGTTGCTATATCACTTGTTTTCCTGTGTATTTTCTATCTTGCCCAACCAGAGAGCAAGATACTCAAGTGCAGGAACCATATCTTTCTTGTTCATAAATCTATGTCTTGCAGATAGCACAGTGCCTGGAAGTCTCATCATCATGATGACTGTCTTTACCTTGCAACTAGCATTTATGGAGCAATTACCTTATTATGTGTGCTTTGTATGTATTACTTCATTGACTACTATATTGAAGATGATGGATACATGTTTGTTAAATAAATGAATGGATTTCTCTTAAAGAAATGGCATACAATTTGGATAAGTTATCTAAATGACTAAAATTTAATTGGGTTTGACTTATGGCATAAAAATTGGAGCTCTTAAATCTTAGAAGGGAAGGAAGTCCCAAGTGAAAAGGGTAGTGATGGTATTTTACTAGTCATCTTGAGTCACTCTTCTTTTACAAAATAGCCTTATTATTTATTTTCCTCATTCTTTCAGTATGCATGCTCAACACAACTCTTCAATAAAATCCATTCCATTTTTTTGAAGCATTTTGCCCATCCCCCTTTGCAAGAGCATCTTTTTCTCACTTGACAGAAGGCTTCTTAATGACATGCCACCACCCATATAACAGAAATTTTGGTCCCTCACAGTGACTCAATAAATTCACTAATGATTAATTTAAAGCTACAGCCTAGGGAGAGCTAATTTTTCATTGAACAGAATTTCAAATCAATGTATCAAACTTATTTCTTAAGAACCACATGGATTAAAAATTAAAGGACAAATTAAAAGTTAGCCAACTCCTTGCTGGCATGTATTGATCCTCAAGATCCTTAAATATTGAGGTATGCAACAGAACCAATTGAGTTTATTGCAATGGAAAATTAATAGCCTCTTGAGCACAAGCATTTAACATTTTCTGAGTGGTTTAAAATTATGTACATGGTTAAAAATTCTCATTAATAAATATATTCAGAAACCGTCCCCTCAGGTGAACTTTGCCATTTTTGATTGTTGAAGGTGAATGAAGTCTTTTGAACTTCAGAAGAGCCTAGAGCATTTGAATGGCAGCAACATAACCCCATCAAGCACTGTGCCTGTGGAGTTCTCTCTGTCTGAATCATCTGCCTAAGTGGTTTCCTACAGTCCACAAAATGCCTATAACGCGTGGTGTCTACATAAGATACTTTTTTATATCTTGTGGTTTCTATGAGGCCTGGAAATGGTGGGCAATCTAGAAAAGTGAGAACTCATTCAAATGCTGGAATAAAGATGGTAGCGGCAGAACTATTGGTGAGTCTGTTGGTTTTAGAAATGAGAGTGGGGGTCTCTATAGGGTGAGGTTGTAGGAGGGTCTGTTTAAAGGCTTGAGTCTCAGGAGATCCAGGTCACATTTCTTCCTCCTGCCCTTTTTTATCCCTTTCGGAGCCTTCCTAGGCAGAAGTTCATGATGGGAACATTTTCTTGTGCTCGCTATTTCACTCACATTTTGACTGCTATCCCCTAAGAGTTAGCTTCCTTCCCTGCTAGGAAACTATGGAAGCCATTGTACTGTGGTCATATCCTTGCAAAACTCTGAAAAGATGTTAATTCCTGATGTGCAAAGAACTCTCGTGTATGACATGTTCTTTTATTCCTTCCTCTAGCAATCCTATGAAACATTTAGGGTAGGAATTCTTTTTCCTTGGTAATCATTTTGTCAGCAAATGTTGGAGCTGAGACTCAAAACGCAGGTCTTCTGACTGTGAACTCACTATTATACTAACAGGGACCTCTGTTGCTCACACCCCCCTTCCACCCTAGGACCTATTATCACGTCAGGCACATCAGTAAGCTTGTTCTTCACTTATTTCAAGTAAGTTCTTTAAAGGGAATTATCTTTCTCTTCCCCTTGAATAATAGTAGGAGATCTTGAGGGTAGGTACTATTTTATTTAGATTCCCAGAAAGAACAAGAAGGTCCTCAAAAGGCTTAAGGATAGGGCTTAACAAAAATTCTCTTTACAGAGATGTGGGCCGGGTTTAAAAAAAAAAAAAACGGAGGATGGTAAGACGCACAAGAATTAGCAGAAATCCACACCACCCCTAAGCCTGAAGGGGAAGAGGAGTGCTATTACTGGAACACAGTGCACACTGAGTCCTGGAAAAGGAACCATCTGAGAGAAGCTACGGACATAAAGGAAAGAGCCTGGAGGGATCTAGGGGACTTCAACTGCTGCCTAAACCCTTTCACTGGGAGAGGCTTGGGGAATAGAGCAGAAAATAAATACTCTAGCATCTGTCCTCTCTTGTTAATTGATCTACTACTACAGCCTCTAATTGGATGAGCCAACCAAGGCCAGGGGCCAAGTGAAGCTGTCCAAGAAGTCAGCCTCCTGGGACTCATAACAAGGAAGAGATAGTAGATAGTAGATCTGGGAAAGCAAAGTAGATCTGGAGAAGCAAACCGAGAGTCCTAGCGCAGGAAGATACATAAATACTGGGTAATTGGAATTTTTCTTTATTCCCTTCACTTTTATACCATGATTTATGATAGACCTCTTTCCTCCTTCTTTTCCTTACAATCAAGATACCCGTTACTTACTTTTGTGTTTTTCTGTAAGACACATAACTACTCACATTGTATATATGTACACGTACACACATTCACACCCACACACAGAATTAAAAGGCGTAAACTATATTTTTCTGTTTTGCAAAGTAGAGCCAATTTAATAAGTGAATAGGGTCTGTGGAATGGTCTTGCAAAATAGCTTTATTTTCTCAAACCATAATATTCCCAAACTGCTCTATTTTCTCTTCTTTCTCCATCACTCAGAGATAACTAAGGCAGACCCTGTCATTTTCTCCCATCACTTTCACATATTAATAAACAGTGCTATGTTCAGACATTAAGTTGTGTCCAATGCTTTGCGACCCCACGGACTGCAGCATGCCAGGCTTCCCTGTCCTTCACTATCTCCCAGAGTTTGCTCAAATTTGTGTCCATTTCAGCTTCATCCAGGTCACAATCTGCCATGTTTCATGCAGTCTAAAGCTTTGTTTCTGCTGCCAATACTTTCACCTGAGCCGTGCTTGAATCCTTTCAGAGGAGAAGACACAGGGTCCTCTTTTCTCGTCTGGATCCTTCTTGTCTGACTCTGTGTGGCAGAGGTCTAAGTGATGGTTTTCTTTCCTGGGGCACTTTGTGCCCAGGCACTTTCCTGGGGCTGTTTGGTGATCTTCCTCTCTCAGACCCTTCCACTCTACACTTCCTGGTTGCCCATGGCTTACTCTTCAGCACCACTTTGTTTCCCATGGAGGGGTGCAGTGCAGTGACTCACAGTTCCTGCCTCTGGCAGTACACTGCTCACAGGTTTGGGATGAGGTCATCCCAGGACAGATCATACTTGGCTACTGATTGTGATGGCCACTCTTTTCCATGTGAGGCAGCAGGAATATTTGCCTTGATGAACTCTGGAAGCATGGACTACTCTACTGTAGCCCTCTCTGCTGACAGCCCTCACTTCAAACTTATTTAAGTGAAAAGGGAGACTTCTTAATTGAGCACCAATTATGAACAGACACTATGCAGCCACCAAGAATACAGTAGGGAAGAAAACGGACATTATAGGTTGGTTACATTCTTCAGTTCAGTTCAGTTCAGTCGCTGTCGTGTCCGACTCTCCGCGACCCCATGAATCACAGCACGCCAGGCCTCCCTGTCCATCACCAACTCCCTGTCCATCACCAACTCCCTGTCCATCACCAACTCCACTTCACTCAAACTCATGTCCACAGAGTCGGTGATGCCATCCAGCCATCTCATTCTCTGTCGTCCCCTTTCCCAGCATCAGAGTCTTTTCCAGTGAGTCACCCGTCGCATGAGGTGGCCAAAGTATTGCAGTTTCAGCTTTAGCATCAGTCCTTCCAATGAACACCCAGGATTGATCTCCTTTAGAATGAACTGGTTGGATCTCCTTGCAGTCCAAGGGACTCTCAAGAGTCTTCTCCAGCACCACAGTTCAAGGCATTAAAGAGATAATCACAAAAAAACTATGGAGAGATGTATGATCATTTAACATGTATGACTAGTATTTTATCAAGTAGATAGGCCATATTTTACTTAATTATTTCCCTATTGTTTTATATTCCAAGCCATGTCATGATCATGCAAATAGTATTTTCCGTATTCTGAATCATTTTACTAGGCTAGTTTCCAAAAAAGATTAGGCACAGTGTATTTTTTAATTAGCTTGAATTGAAATGCTTGTTTTGAGGATTCTTATGCAATTTGACAACATCCATATAGAGCACTTAGAACAACGTTGGGCATATGGTAATCTCCCAACAAAGACTAGATACTATTACTATCATTACTATCCTTAGAGATAATTAGAATTATCCTGAGATGTTGTAAGTCTTTTATAAAGAAAATATATCTCATGTTTCCCTTAAATACAGCATAAGACATATATGCACATATCCCATGAAAACAAAGCAAAAATCACAGGAAATAAAAGTAAAATCAGACATTTCATTTAAGTCTCTTTGGTATCCTTAGACTTCTAGGCTAGTATTTCCCTCTCCCCCCACTACTCTAATTTCTCTGCTCCACAGCTAAGCTGATAGCATTCTAGAGTTAAAGATAAGGATCAGAAAAATTAAGTTCCTCACTTCATGATCCCATCATCATCTAAATTTTACCCATTGCTTCTTCTATCTTACCCACCATTTCTTTATGGAGTTTATGAGAGAATACTTGTAAAGCACAAAATTTAAAAACATGCCTGTTGTTGGAAACAATATCCATATTTTTGCACATAACTCATTCATGGTTGTATCATTTATTATTATTGAGTTCATACTCTGCATATGGATGATCTGAAAATGTGACTTATAAAGAATATCTGTCCACTATCACAGCTTCTGCACTTAAATTACAGTGCTCTTTTAAAAATACAAATTTGACCATTTCAGTCCTATGATTAAAACTCTTCAGTGACACATTTCAGGTGAAATTCAAAAGTAGTCCAAAATTTAAAGTTACTAAGTTGTCTGATAAAAACCTAGGACCTGGGAATAAGAGGCATAAGAGGGAAATAAAAGTATTCTAAAGGTCACATTCTACTGAAGCAGGAGAAAAACAAAAGGGAAACAGAATTGATCAGGGGAGAATCAGTGTATCATGTTGGTGAGTAGAGTATTTTGCTTTCAAATAAGAAAGATGATTAGGTGAGTAATGAGAAAAAGATAAAAGAGGTAGCAATTTAATGGAGTAGAAAAATATTGTAAACTCACTGGGGAAAAATATAATGAAAAACAATTTGATCAAATCAGAAAAACAGGAGAATAAAGAAAAAATGACAATATAAAATAAATATAAGATAGAAGGAATAAAATATATTACATTGGTGATGACAGTACATGGGCAACAAACCTAATTCTCCCATAAAAGACAGAGACTATTAAATTAGGACTAAAGCAAAACTCATTGATGTATTGATTCCAAGAAAATCATTCCCAATGAAGGATGAAAATAAAGGAATGGGGGAAGAAATACCAGACATTGCAAAACGAAAGGAAACAAAAAAGAAAAAGAACCCAGAAAAGATAAGAAACGCAAGAAAGTAGAAGGATAAAATTTGTATCAGGTAAGTGGGAATTTAAAGTTAAAAGTGATAAATAGGACAAAGATGCAAATTGTTCAATGATCAAAGTCACAATCTATGAAGACTTTAAATTACTTATAAACTCATATGTACCAAACAGCCTAGAAAATAAATAGATAAAGGAAACTCCATTGGGAATTCAAGGAAAACAATAAAAATTATAATATGATACTTTAATACATTTCTTTCAAAATTGGATGTATCTAGGACAAAGCCCTCAGATTTTGCTCATATTCCTTCTTCTGTTCAGAATGGCTTTATCTAAACTTATCACCAGGGGATTCACGCTCACTTTTTAAATTTTATTTTGGAATCATATTCTCCTTGAAACTTTTCAATTACTCCTTTCTCCTAACAGAATTTACCATTCTTCTTTGAGTTCCAGTGAATTCCTTATATATATCTACCTAATACAAATCTCCTTGGAAGGAAAGTTATGACCAACCTTGATAGTATATTAAAAGGCAGAAACATTACTTTGCCAACCAAGGTCCGTCTAGTCAAGGCTATGGTTTTTCCCGTGGTCATGTATGGATGTGAGAGTTGGACTGTGAAGAAAGTTGATCACCGAAGAATTGATGCTTTTGAACGGTGGTGTTGGAGAAGACTCTTGAGTGTCCCTTGAACTGCAAGGAGATCCAACCAGTCCATTCTAAAGGAGATCAATCCTGGGTGTTCATTGGAAGGACTGATGCTAAAGCTGAAACTGCAATACTTTGGCCACCTCATGCGATGAGTTGACTCACTGGAAAAGACTGATGCTGGGAAAGGTTGGGGGCGGGAGGAGAAGGGGACGACCGAGAATGAGATGGCTGGATGGCATCACCGACTCTGTGGACATGAGTTTGAGTGAACTCCGGGAGTTGGTGATGGACAGTGAGGCCTGGCGTGCTGTGATTCATGGGGTCGCGGAGAGTCAGACACGACTGAGTGACTGAACTGAACTGACTGAATACAAATCTCACAGTGTTTTCCTTACTGGTGAAAGATCTACTTCCCCTAGGAAGTCTAGGAAGACTGTAAGTTCTCTGAGAGCTTTCATTGGCATATTGTTTGCTTTACTAAGAGAAATGCTTCCACCCCCATCACAGACTTCTTCTGAACCCTGATATTCCTATGTCCAACTCACCAAACATGGGCCCATCACACCCAAGAGGTGGTAAAGAGCAAGTGGGGAAAAAAAATCTCATTTACAGCAGTGTAGTACCAACAAAGTAGAAATGCTCATCATAATATGTACTTACTGAGAGGCTTGAGACTGCCTCCTACAAAGGCTTAAGAGAGCTTCTGAAAGCTCTTCGGCTCCAAGAGGGTCATGCAAGTGACTGACAGGCTTGTGACACTTGGATGACGAGGACCAAGAGAGTGTGGACTGAAGACATGACTTGTCTTATTAATGGCAGATGGAGGTGTGGCCATGCCTGAGAAACCAAGCAATTAATTAGTCACCTTTGCAGAGAACAGCTCAGAGAGCTGCTTCCAATCTGATCCTAAGTCCTCCTACCACTGTAACAGCTATGTTAGCTCCATGAGAACTCAGAACCCAATGATCTGGAGAAGGAAAAGAGGGAAAGTGAAAATCTGGAAGTAGACCTTGAAACAACTGATTTTATTTGGAAACGACTAAATTAAGAAATATGCCATCAGATAGACAAAAGATGAATCCAGTTAGCAAAAAATAAATTGCATTTGTTCTCATCCAAGTTAATTACTGGAAAATATCATACCTGGCATACAAGTTTATATCCCTTATCTCTGGCATAGTGCCTGGTAGGTAGTAGATGCTCAAGAAATGACTATATATATATATATATATTTTTTTTTTTTTTTAGCAGAAGATCAAATAATAATTGAATAGTTAAATTCTAAAGTTTTTTATTTGTTGTTGGAATTTGGGTAAATCATTTGTTTTCTTAGACTTTAAAGATTTGCTTTTATTTGTTTGTTTTTTGCTTTTCACTTTAAAAAGAGAGTAGTTTGAGACAGCTATTTTAATCTAGATGTTTGACGTAACTGAGATATGGTGATTTTGAAACTAGTGAATGCAAAAGAGAGACTGGAGATCTATTTCCCAAGCCTGTCAATGACTACCTGAGATTTGTTTTTAAGACTTATTTGTTTTTACTTGGGACAGAGCTTTAGCCTCATGGAATCCATTTTTTTCTTCTCCATGAAATTCAGAATGAAGTAAAATAGAAGTAGTATAAGGATCTCCTTAGAGATGGGAATACCAGACCTCCTTACTGTCTCCTGAGAAACATGCATGGAGGTCAAGAAGCAACAGTTAAGAACCAAATGTGGAACAAAGATCCATGATTCAAAATTGGGAAAGGAGTACATCAAGGCTGTATATTGTCACTCTGTTTATTTAACTTATATGCAGAGTTCAGTTCAGTTCAGTCACTCAGCCGTGTCCGACTCTCTGCGACCCCATGAATCACAGCACACCAGGCCTCACTGTCCATCACCAACTCCCGGAGTTCACTCAAACTCATGTCCATTGAGTCGGTGATGCCATCCAGCCATCTCATTCTCTGTCGTCACTGTCTCCTCCCGCCCCCAACCTTTCCCAGAATCAGAGTCTTTTCCAGTGAGTCAGCTCGTCGCATGAGGTGGCCAAAGTATTGCAATTTCAACTTTAGCATCAGTCCTTCCAATGAACACCCAGAATTGATCTCCTTTAGAATGGACAGGTTGGATCTCCTTGCAGTATAAGGGACTCTCAAGAGTCTTCTCCAACACCACAGTTCAAAAGCATCAGTTCTTCGGTGATCAGCTTTCTTCACAGTCCAACGCTCACATCCATACATGACCACGGGAAAAACCATAGCCTTGACTAGACGGACCTTGGTTGGCAAAGTAATGTCTCTGCTTTTTAATATACTATCAACGTTGGTCATAACTTTCCTTCCAAGGAGTAAGCGTCTTTTAATTGAATGGCTGCAATCAGCATCCGCATTGATTTTGGAGCCCAAAAATCAAGTCTGATACTGTTTCCACTGTTTTTCTATCTATTTCCCATGAAGTGATGGGACCAGATGCCATGATCTTTGTTTTCTGAATGTTGAGCTTCAAGCCAACCTTTTCACTCTCCTCTTTCACTTTCATCAAGAGGCTTTTTAGTTCCTTTTCACTTTCTGCCATAAGGGTAGTGTCATCTGCATAGCACAAACTGGAATCAAGATTGCTGGGAGAAATATCAATAACCTCAGATATGCAGAGTACATCATGCAAAATGCCAGACTGGATGAATCACAAGCTGGAATCAAACTTGCCAGGAGAAATTTCAACAACCTCAGATATGCAGATGATATCACTCTAATGGCAGAAAGTGAAGAGGAACTAAAGAACTCCTTAGTGAAAGTGAAAGAGTGAAAAAGCTGGCTTTAAACTCAACATTCAAAAAGCTAAGATCATTGCATCTGGTCCCATCACTTCATGGCAAATAGATGGGGGAAAATGGAAACAGTGACAGATTTTAATTTCTTTGACTCTAAAGTCACTGTTGATGATAACTGCAGCCATGAAATTGCAAGACACTTGCTCCTTGGAAGAAAATCTATGACAAACCTAGACAGAGTATTTAAAAGCAGAGACATCACTTTGCCAACAAAGGTCCATATAGTTAAAGCTGTAGTTTTTCCAGTAGTCATGTATGGATGTGAGAGTTGGACTATAAAGAAAGCTGAGCACCGAAGAATTGATTCTTTTGAACTGTGGTATTGAAGAAGACTCTTCAGAGTTCCTTGGACTGCAAGGAGACCAAATCAGTTAATCCTAAAGGAAATCAACCCTGAATAGTCATTGGAAGAACTGAAGCTGAAGCTGAAGCCCCAGTACATTGGCACCTGATGTGAAGGCCCAGCTCATTGGCAAAGACCCTGATACTGGGAAAAGTTGAGGCAAGAGAAGAAGGTGGTGACAGAGGATGAGACGGCTGGAGGGCATCACCAACTCAATGGACATGAGTTTGCACAAACTCTGGAATATAGTGAAGGACAGGGAAGTCTGGCAAGGTACAGTCCATGGGGTCAAAGAGTCATATACAACTTAATGACTAAACAGCAACAACCACATCTTCAGAGGCTTAGTTATACATGTGAACAAACACAGAAACACATATCTTTGAACTACTTTAATTTTCTGATGACTAGTGAGGTTGAACACCATTTCATATGTTTATTGACCATTTGCGTGTTTTTGTTTGTGAAGTCAATATCCAGTGTATATATTGAGCTTTCTGTTTTCTTTATTCTTGATTTGTAGAAGGTATTTTTCCTTTCAAAATGTTCTAGATTCAAGTTCTTTATGCTAATAACACTTTCTCCCACTCTTTGGGGGTGTATTCTCTTTCTCTTTATAAGCAAAACTTCTCTATTTTGATATAGTCTAATTTATCCATCTTTCTTTTATGCTCAGAACAATTTTTGTTTCCTGTTTAAGAAAGTTTGCCTTCTCCAAGGACACAAAGTGTTCTCTTGTGTTTTTTGTACTTTCCTTTAAAGTTTCAAAAACTTAATTTTCCATACTGGTCCTGTTGTCATCTTTTCTCCTTTTCTTTTGTGGTGTAATAAAGATGGCTCGGTTATACTTCCAGTTTTATAGCTTGGAATCTGTGTATTCTAAATCATCACCATCACTAAATATTGAATCTCTGTGTACAGAGTATTGTACAAAAGAGATATTTGACTTTAAATTTGGGGTATGAGGTTAATTTTTTTCTCTTCTTTGAGAAAAACCTCTGAATTCTTAGCAACTCTTCTCCCTCCCAGGATGCTGAGATTTTATGTGCTTTTGTAGGTTATTGTTCATCCAGAATGCCTATCCAAATCCAAACCCCACAAAACCACACTGAGCCAAAGCCATGTTTTCCTTAAGGTAACAGAGAAAGTAAGAATACAGAAGGATACTAACTCCAACCCAAAGAAACTAGGCTTCAGGCCAGTTTCAGCTCAGAATGTGCCTTTCCTCATAACCATCCAAAAAAGAAAAGCAATGATTTTGTTACTGCTAAAAATGAATGGCAGGAATAGAGATGCAGACATCGGGAACAGACTTGTGGACATAGCAGGGGAAGGAGAGGGTAGGATGAACTGAGAGAGTAGCATTGAAAAATACACATTACCATATGTAAAATTAGATAGCCAGTGGGAATTTGCTGTATGATGAAGGGAACCCAAATCCAGTGCTCTGTAATAACCTAGAGGGATGGGATGGGGTGGGAGGTGAGATGGAGGTTCAATAGGGAGGGGATATATGTACAGTTATGGCTGATTCATGTTGTTATATGACAGAAACCAACACAAGATTATAAAGCAATTATCCTCCAATTAAAAATAAAGTAAAAAAAGACGTGCTAAGGACTGATGCTAAAGCTGAAATTGCAATACGTTGGCCACCTCACGTGATGAGTTGACTCACTGGAAAAGACTCTGATGCTGGGAAAGGTTGGGGGCGGGAGGAGAAGGGGACGACAGAGAATGAGATGGCTGGATGGCATCACCGACTCTGTGGACATGAGTTTGAGTGAACTCCGGGAGTTGGTGATGAACAGGGAGGCCTGGTGTGCTGTGATTCATGGGGTCGCGGAGAGTTGGACACGACTGAGCGACTGAACTGAAAAAAAGAATGGCAACATCAAATTTGTTATTTTGTAACATATTGCCTGGTATAACCTCCATCAAAGGCTTAAAGTATCATCTTTATTTCATCTTCATGGTTTTAGATGTAAACAATATTGTAGGGTTTTTAAAAATTATTTTATGTTTGGGAGAAGACATTATGATTGCTGTCTCTGGGATGAATTCTTATAGGGGGCAAAAATAAGTAGTTTCTTCTGTGAAACTCTTCCAAAATTTCCTTTATTTCAACCTTTGAACCAAATATTGTATCAGAAGAATAAACCATTATTGAAGCATCATTTTGAAACTGTTACAAGATTAATGAACAAATTTTATGCCCTCTGCAAACTTCATTTTCTCTCCAGAATGGAAAACTCTAGGAAACTAGAGTATAAAAAGAAATATAACTGGCATCAAGCTTGAGAAAACCTGCAAATCAAGCAAAGTCTGCTTAGGAAGCTTTTACTCTCTCAATTTGGTCCATTATTATAGGAGCCAGACAGTAGTTCCACAAATGGTATTATATTCCCAGTGTACTAAATAGCCATAACTATGAAATATGCCTACTTAAAAAAAAAAAAACAGCTAATGCCCTCTTTTAGTTACAACATTCTGAATGAGTTTTGTTCTTTGAGGTCTAGGAATAAAAACCCAGATTTTTGTTTCAGATTCAGCATGTCACTCTGTCAATCAATTATTCATCCACTGCACATTGAGTGATTACTTTGTGTCAAGAACTGTGCTAGGTATTGAGTTTATTAAGATGAAGAAGCTGCAGTCTTTGTCCTTCAGGATTTTACAGTAAGGAAAAAAAGATAAGTAAATTGACAACTATATTATATAGTAAGAAGTGTTATGGAGAAGACTCACAAGATATAAGTACTATCAAAACTCAACATGGCATTCAGAGAAGACTTCTCAAAGGAGTTGATATGTGAGCTAACATTGGTGGATGAGTTTAATTGTGCTAATTGAAGATGAGAATAAGCTAAGAAAATAGAATACACAAAAAGAACCACACATAGATGATATTACACTTCAAATAATGATAAAGGGGAATGGTAAGAAGGAAGCTACACAGTTAGGTGAGGAAGAAATCATAAGCTGTGTTTAGTCTTAAGGAGTTGAACTCATAGACAAAGTATAGAGAATAAAACACTGCAGAGAAGAAAAGTGGAAGAGGACAAAAATGCTATTGGGTTTGGTGGCACTGAGATCATTGGAGAGAAAATCAAGATCATTTCAGTTGGATAATGGATAAGGTTAATGGATTGCCATGGGCAAGAGTCAGTGAAATGTGCAGAGACTGCCAGGCACCTCCTTCTAGAACCTTGATTGGAGGACCAGAAATGAAATGACGTTTGATTGGTTTGCTGTGGCTGTTGGTTAGATTTTTTTAAAAATTTTATATTTTAACAGAATTTTAGATTTCAGAGAATTTCCAACAGTACTAGTAATTCCTGTATACTCCCCACCTATGTTTCCTATATGCTAATATTTTATCACATTTTACACATTTGTTTTTCCTCTTGCTCTCTCTTTCTCTTCCTCCCTCTCATACTTTTCCCCCTGAGCTCTTTGGGAGTGTTGGCACAGATATGGTGCTTAATACCTCATCCTTCAGTGTACTTCCCAAGAATCAAGGATGTTCTCTTACCTAGCTACAACACAGAGATCAAAATCAGGAAACTAATATAGATGCAGTACTATTGCCTAATCTACCCATATTATTTAGTATTTCAGCAATTATTCCATTCATTAATGGAATGATGTAAAACAAATGGCAGCGCCTGTGTTGCATCTAGTTGTCATCAGTCTCCTTTAATCTGTAACAGTTCATCGGCCTTCATACTTCATGAAGCTCTTGCATTTTTGCAGAGAATAGGCCAGTTATTTCATAGGCTGTCTCTTGATTTGGTTCAGTCTATGTTTTCTCCTAAATACATTCTAATAAATGCATTTCTGGCAGGGATTCTATAGAAATGATGTTGTGTCTTTCTCAGTGCATCATATCTGGGGGCACATGTTGTTGCTGGTCCTTGCACTTTTCAGTCATTTGGTCGATTCAATCATTTGGTCAATGTGGTGGTATCTGGTAGATTTCTTTACTGTAAACTTACTATTATTTTTCAAGTAATAAATGATAGTCTTCTGGGAGATATTTTGGGACTATGTAAATGTCTGGTTTCTCTTCAATATTTTACCCCAGCTATAGCAGCTGTTGGTGATTTCCTGGTACAATTATTGTTATATTGGTTGCAAGATGGTAATTTTCTAAATTCATCATTCCTTCTACATGTATTAACTGGCTTCATAGTCTAAGGAAGAACTTTCCCTTTGCCTGCATTTATTAAATTACTTATCATTCATGTCACTGTGGACTCATGGATTCTCATTCATTCCAAGTGTTAAAATCATTTACTACAGTTTGTTTATAAAGACACTTGAGCATGTTTACAGGCATAGGAAAAAGAGCCAGGGGATATATAGGAGAGAGAGTGCATGATTGATGTAGCAAAGCAACTAATTCACTTTTATTCTGCAACTCTGTTAGACTAGGCTGGGTATTGAGGATGCAAAGATGAGTGAAATAGGGCCGCCTCCCAGAGGGAGTTCATCATTTGAAAGAGGGGGCTGGGAGGGGCAGCCCCCTGGGAGAGGGAACAGAACTATTTACTAGTGAGTTATTTGTAAGAGCTGCAGATGTGAGAGCAGAACTGTGGGTGTCACCAAGGGGAGCATGATTAATTCAGGTGGTTGGTGAAGATTTCCCAAAGAAATGACCTTTGAGACAGATTCCAGCAGATTAGTTGGATGAGGTGGGAACAGGGAAAGAATTAGAAAGAAGAGTGGGAAAAACATGCCAGACAGAAGGAACAGCCATGGAAATGTGGAAATGGTTTGTTAATTTCACCTAAAATTTTGAGAAAATAAAAATTTTACAGTGAGTGAATACCAAAGGCTGCAAGGTTATGTGGTCACTTCAGGTTTAGGCTAAATTTGTTCAATTTGGAGATTGAGAGTCAGAAGATGTAAACACTTTGGTTCAGAACAAATCTTAACTTTTGAGAAAAATCCCTCAAGGACCGAGACTCAGAGAAAAAGACCTTCTGCCAACCCTCATCATTGCCACAATTATCAAAGTGAACTCTATGCCCACTTTAAGGAGCTGGTTGCCAGATCTGTGTTGGCTCATTTAGGGAATCCCATGGGACTATAGTATACCCCTGAAAACATTTGCTTTTAATTTTTGAAAATGTACTCACAGACTTTTTGCATGAGGAGAAAATCAATCTGACTGCGATGTTAATGATTTAGCTTTATTTCATCCACACCAACAAGAAGCAAATGTAAA
This sequence comes from Moschus berezovskii, assembly GCF_049115385.1. Taxonomy (NCBI): domain Eukaryota; kingdom Metazoa; phylum Chordata; class Mammalia; order Artiodactyla; family Moschidae; genus Moschus; species Moschus berezovskii. The sequence goes on from NC_142461.1 coordinate 47,911,870, forward strand.
TCAGAATGCAAAAAGTGTGGTTTGTTTCAGATTCTACCTTGTTTCCAAAGATGCAGAAATATGATTAGTTAAAGTTTAAATAGATTAACATCTAACACTGAAAAAAGCTCCTGTGAGAGCTTTCTGTTTTGTTTTCATTTTTGTTTTTAAAGAAAGGAGAGGGAGATTGACATAGTTTTAAATACCTGGAAGAAAAAAACAAAGGAATGCACCCGTTACCCCATTATCCAGTACACGTAATACTTCCAAAGAAATTTAAAAGATTCTAAATCTTAGATTTCATTTTAGCAAATGCTGTCTAGCTGCAAATGTAGGTCACACAGTTTTGGCATCCTGTGTGAGTTTCCAGCTGTCTGCTGAACATAGAAAACAGAAGAATACGTGTTCCTTTGCACAGCACACTTGAGAGTGAATTTCACTTTAAAGTCTAAAGTTACTCAGTTGTTGAAAGTTATTTTTCTCCAACATTCTCAATTCTGGTTTTTCTTTCTCTCTTAGATCAGGATTTTTAGATGGTAAAGAAAATATAACATTTTCTCTCTTTCTTTGCCATCTGTGGACTTCAGTTTTCTACCACAATGAATTACAAATAAACTCAATCATGGTATTAACCTAATTCAGTTCAGTTCAGTTCAGTTCAGTCGCTCAGTCGTGTCCGACTCTCCGCGACTCCATGAATCACAGCACACGAGGCCTCCCTGTCCATCACCAACTCCCGGAGTTCACTCAAACTCATGTCCACAGAGTCGGTGATGCCATCCAGCCATCTCATTCTCTGTCGTCCCCTTCTCCTCCCGCCCCCAACCTTTCCCAGCATCAGAGTCTTTTCCAGTGAGTCAACTCGTCGCGTGAGGTGGCCAAAGTATTGGAGTTTCAGCTTCAACATCAGTCCTTCCAATGAACACCCAGGATTGATCTCCTTTAGAATGGACTGGTTGGATCTCCTTGCAGTCCAAGGGACTCTCAAGTCTTCTCCAGCACCACAGTTCAAAAGCATCAATTCTTCGGTGATCAGCTTTCTTCACAGTCCAACTCTCACATCCATACATGACCACGGGAAAAACCATAGCCTTGACTAGACGGACCTTTGTTGGCAAAGTAATGTCTCTGCTTTTTAATATACTATCAAGGTTGGTCATAACTTTCCTTCCAAGGAGTAAGCGTCTTTTAATTTGCTGGCTGCAATCAGCATCTGCAGTGATTTTGGAGCCCGAAAAAATAAAGTCTGACACTGTTTCCACTGTTTTTCCATCTATTTCCCATGAAGTAGGGTAACAACAACTGGTCTGTGGTAGTCCAGGGTATTCCTAATGCAAATACAGAAAAGCTAACATACCAACGGATTCATTCAACTTTTCAGGCAGGAGGATAAGTGAGGTGGAGCCATGCCCCACTGTGTTTTGTGAACTAGATTTATACATGGAGAGTGACCAAATATGGCAGTGAGTGATAAATGTTACAAATAGCAAATGTCATAGAAAGCCCAAAGAGGACACAATTTGGGGCAAGGACAAAAGAAAAAGAAATGTGTGAAATTCTTAACCCATGTGGTTGTTCCACTGAACTGATACAGCTAAAAAGTTCCCTCACTTTGCCACTAAACAGTCTGTGATTTTCTATCAGGTCAGTGAAATAAAATTCCACGGATATATATTGACCTTTTTCTTTTAAAGAACAAAAGCTGGCTAGAATTAGTTTAAATTAGAAGTGGACATGTGATGAGAATCAAAGGTGTCTCATAGAACCCAAATGCAGGGATGTATCCAACTTCTAGAAGAGTTGGGTCAAGAAACTGCCAAGTCTTCAGAACCTCCATCTCTCATCCATCTTTCCTTAGATTGCAGACTGATATTTACCACTTCTCCAGGTCTTGTGATAAAATATGGCTGCCCACAGCTCTCAAGGTTACCTGCTGCCTTGGAACTCTACTTTCTTTTTTTCAGAAGACAGACACTGACTAGGTCAGCTTGGAGAAAGAGCCATAGACAGTCACAGAATAAGACTTGATGGAAGTGGGTACGGGTCTATGGCAGTCTTCAAAGAAGGGAGAGCCTCTGTGAGCTGAAGCGGTACCCAAAATGTGTCTCAACAAACACTTAGTCTGTGTGACGTAGAAGAAGACATGCTGGGGTAAGATTAGTTTAGAATGACCCCTGTGAGAGAAGACAGTGCAGAAGGGAATTAAAGGTACTAGAGGAATCTAAAGAACTGAAGGAGCTAATGACTGGAGGGTTAGAAAAATCCTCTGAGAGATGAGATGGGCCATGAAAATGGGTTAATTACAGAGATTATGGGTTAAATGGGTTAAAGGCAGACATCTGTATAGCAGAGGGGGATGGGAATTAGAAGAGGTGAGTACGATGGGCAGAGGGAACACTGAGAACAGAGAGGCTTGAGGGGAAGAGTGCCATGTTCTGACAAAATGACCCTGGCAATTCTCAAGATTAGGTTTATCTACAAGTGATGAAACAAAGCAACAGAAACAGACAAGATAGAAGTCTGTGGCTTGAGAAAGTCTTGTGGCTTAAGCAAGATAGAAGTTTACTTTTCTTTTGTATAAAGGAGTCCAAAAATAGAGTTCAGTTTTGGTAGAATGACTCTGTGAGCAACAAAGACTCAGGCTCTTTCTATTATGCTGTGTTGCCATTCTTAACATGTGGTTTTTCACAGTTCAAGATGGCAGCCCAAGTTCCAGCCATTGTATCCACATTTTGCCTAACTCTATGGAAGAAATGAAAAAGGACCAACTCCCTACCATTTAAAGGGTACTCCTCACAAGTTGCACACATTTCTGCTTATATCCTATTTTCCAGAACTTTGTCAAATGGACATGTCTAATGGCAAGACAAGCTGGGAAATGTGGTGGCCTTGGGTCCATGCAAAAAAATAAGTGCTATTTCTAAGGAAAAAGGAAAGAATAAATATTGGGAGACAAACAGCCTCTTCCACTCCTGCCTTGCCAAAAATGTAGGCTCTATATGAGTGATGAGGTTAGAAGTTAAGTTAGAAGTCCTTGAATGTTAGGCCAAGGAAGTTGTCTAATTTGGTTTTCAATGGACAACCGTTAAAGGTTTTAGAACAAGCAAGTGATGTGATCAGATTTACACTTGAAGAATATGGCCCCTCAAATAAAAATAAATCAAGAGAGGAACTATTAAGCGCTACTGAGGGTTACTCCTGCTTTAGGATTTATAGGCTGTGTTGGAGGTAAGAGAAGCAAAAGGTAGGGGAGTTGGGTAGGGGGAGAGAATGGCTAGGAGATTACATTAGTCTAGATCTAGATGAGAATTAATAGCGTCAGAATTGGGCCTGTAGCAATGAGAAGATGGGATAACAGAGGGAGAGGAAAAAGAAATTCCAAAGTTTTGAGCCTCAGAAATTGAGGACTGATGTTGCCCTTAATAGAAGCAAGGAAGTCAGGAGGAAGAGCTGGTTGGAATGCAAAAGGGGAAGACCATTGTTTTGGCACCGAGTCCTGTGGTTAGGGCATCCATTCAGGGATGTCCTGTGGGAGAGCTGGAAAATAAGATGATGTGACCAAGAGTCTCTAGGACAACTTGGCGATCCTAGGATTTTATGCTGTCACACTGCCAGCACTTAAATAACAGTGTGTGGCCGAGGAGCTATGATGCCACTGATTCATAGCCTGTGCTTGCATTCCTGTGCGAAGATGAGGAGACAGTAAACCTCCATCACTCTTTAGTATTGAAATATCCGATTATTCCAGGTACTCTGGTTGCATTTAACATGGGGAAATGAGACTTGGGTGTACTGATACTGCTATATTTCCAGAAAAATGTCAGTGAAGCTTCAAAAGTAATTTTTGATCTAGGCTTTAAGTAGAAGAGATTGATGTCAAGGTAAGCTGTAAAGGTTTTTCAGAGAAATTTTTATTTCAGGTTTTCAAATTTGTTTATAAATCAACTATTCATTCAATAAATATTTATTGAGCACGGCTATGACATGCTAAATATAGGGTTTATAAGGGTGGTTAAGGCAGGCATGGTCCCTGCCTTAGTCTAGACCAGGGGTTGGAAAATTATAGCCCATGGGCCAGATCTGGCCTGCTGCCCATTTCTACTCTGCTTGCAAGCTGAGAATGGCTTTTGCATTTTTCAATGGTCAAAAATAAAATGAAATAAAAAATTTAAAAAAGCACAGTAATTTGATACAGGAAAATTATAAGAAATTCCAATTTTAGTATTCATGAATAAAGTTTTATTTTGACAGCCACACCCATTCATTTACATATTGTTTCTGGTTACTTTCACTCCAGAAGGGCAGAACTGAATAGACACTACTTGGAGTGCAAAACTAAAATATTTACTATCTGGCACAAAATATTTACTATTACAGAAAAAGTATGCCAGCCCCTCATCTGGACAGAATGAATCAAACACATGATCACACAAGTAAATATACATTTAAGCAAAATGAGTAGGTTTTGCTAATGTCTGGTCTTACCCAAGTACATTGTCTCACTACCATTCACCCAGTGAATATCAAGGCCCTTGGTAAATAGTCCCCAAAAGATAGCCCTCAATGAATTGAGCTTCCCAGGATTCAGTCCTGCATTATCCTCTCACTTCAATCTGTCTAACCTGTAACTTGCCTGTAACCAGGAACAAGCATGCATGCTAAGTCACTTCAGATATGTCTGACTCTTTGTGACCCCATGGACTGTGGCCCACCAGACTCCTCTGTCATGGGATTCTCCAGGCAAGAATATTGGAGTGGGTTGCCATGCCCTTCTCCAGGGGATCTTCCCAACCCAGGAATCAAACATGAATCTCTTATGTCTCTTGCATCGGCAGGCGGATTCTTTACCACCAAGAGGATATGGCAGAAGTTTCAGGGTGTGGCTTCTAAACTAGGTCAGAAGAAGCCTTACACCTGGTCTCTTGGGAGGCTCACTCTGAGATAAACCAGCCATTAACCTGAGTTCATCACACTGTAAGAAAGCTTGGGCTAGCTTTGTGGAGAGTCCAGGTTGGGAGAGAAGTGCCTGGACAGCCTCCAGTGTTTCAGGCATCTCCAGCCTGGGAATAATCATGTGGGTAAAGAAGCCCTCTTGGATGTTCCCTTCAGTCAAGTTTTTGATGACCTGCCTCAGTTGACATTCTATAGCAACCCCTTGAGGGACCCCAAGTTAGAACTAGCTGGCTGAAACTCAATTCTGAGAACCATTAAATGTAATAATACATGTTTATTTTAAGTCATAAGTTTGGGGACGATTTGTTACACAGCCGCAGAAACAAGGTCCTGAATTCTATTTTCAAATATTTTTATTGGAGTATAATTGCTTTACAATGCTGTGTTAGTTTCTGCTGTATAACGAAGTTTATCTGCTATATGTAGAATCCCTAGTGACTCAGGGGTGAAGAAGCCACCTACCAACTCAGAAGGCACAGGTTTGATCCCCGGGTTGGGAAGATCCCCTGGAGAAGGAAATGTCAGCCCTCTGTAGTATTCTTGCCTGGGAAATTGCATGGACAGAGGGGCCTGGTTTTGCAAGAGTTGGACACGATTTAGTGACTAAACCACCATCCTCTCTCTCTTGAACCTCCCTCCCATCTATTTCTGAAAGGACATTGGAAGGAGGGAGGTGGGTGAATTCCTCATGTTGAAATTTGGATGGGGTTTGACAACCTTAGGGGTGGAAAAGTGATTTTCTGGCTTAGGTACTGAGCTGTTCAGGCCTATCTTGGAATGGAGCTAAAACACTGCAGGTGGGACTGATCATCTGTAGGTTCACTGGTTTGACTGTACCAGTTATCAAAATATAGAAATATTTTCATAATAGTTGGGAAATAATATGAGTAATTGCAATATGCAGTAAAACTAAATAAATAATATACACCTCAGCATGTCTGATGAGAAAACCATAAAGCTCATAAAACCATGAGCATGATTTTATCACAGAAATTCCATGCACTGTAGAACTGAGACTTGTTTTTCTGGTTTTGGCACTTGGAGTGCAGATCAGCAGGACTTGCCATGCGCTTTAGGTTATTTATTTCAGGTGTTGAAAGGTTGCCTCCAGTTTCTAAAGTTGTTGTTATTGTCATTATGTTAGCTTTATTGAAGTGAAATTGACATACAAAATTGTAAGACATTTACAATGTACATTGTGATGACTTGATACACACACATACGCAATGTAAAAGAACTCCCCGTCTAGTTAGTGAACCCATTTCTCATTCCATTTCCTAAAGCCTTATTGGGGGAGGCAGCACCACAGGGCTGAGCTGAGGAGTATCTATTTTGTAAGGCCCTAAGGAATGCCTAACTCTGCCCAAGGGGAGAAGCAGGGTCTAGGTTCAGGTAGAGGTTGAATAGGCTTCTGGGGGCTGTTGCACAGACTGGAATTTGTGTAGGCAACACCACCTCCAGTGGTTTTCATAACCTTTGTTTTATCTGGTACCATATTCTTTGGTTGGGGGCAGCTACTCCTGAACAGCTCTGCTTAGGACCCTATTTAATGGCCAGGAAATTGTGTGCCCCCATAAGTGATGACATGAGTCATCTCTGTCACCTCTCCTTCCCTGAGCAGAGAAACCAGTCCATTTCCTCATTCCCCCGTGGATGCCACTCTCTCTTTCACCAGGGCAGATGTGCAGAGCAAGCCCCAGCATGAGCCCTACTCACCTCTGTGCAACGTGAATGGCAAGCTTTTGCCCACCTGTCAATTAACTGCTATTTGTGTGTTCTTTTATTTTACTCCTATTCTTTTTGTTCTCCTTTCTCTGTGTGTTGCATCTTCTAGCTGCTCACCCCTCTCACTCCCTCTTCCTCTCCTCCTCTTATCAACTCCTCCATCTGGCTTGTCTACTGCTGCTAGCATGAGAGAGACTGGCAAGAGGCCTAGAGAGCAGTGGACACAGCTGAGCTGAGCTGGGGGCAGCTGCATGAACCATCACTCAGGTCCTCAGAAGCTCCCCATGCATCTAACACTTGCCACGGCAAAAGGAAAGTCTTTGAAAGAGTTTGATGCAATTCCTGATATCAAAACATGACTCATTATAGGATACAATTCAGAGAGCATCTGGGTTTCTCTCCAAAGCGGAGCCTTAGACAAGGACTTGGGTACAGGTAGGCTGTTTGGAAGGCGATCCCAGAAAGCAGGAAGGAAGGACTGGAAAGAATGAGATGGGGAAGGAAGAGAAGCCAGCAAATGGGATGGTTTTCACTGTGGACAACTGGGGCCCGATTCTGCTGGGGACCCTTTGAGAAACCACAAAGAACGTACCTTCCCAATGTAGTCTTCCCAAAGGATGGGCATCTGGAGCACTGTTTCCCATTGACAGGTGTTTAACCATTGTCTGAGATTGTCTCTGTGGTGTTCTCTCTGGGGATTTCCAGGATATGAGCTGGGTGAACTCCTGGGGTATCAGGGAGAGCCCCGAGGCAGAAAAGTGGAGAGATTAGCAGGCTCTTGTGTTGGGATGCTGACAGTATGCATGGGAACCAACTAGCTCAGCTGCAGTTGAAATCAGAGAGGGGCCCTGGGGAAGTGGCATGGGGAGCACAGAAAATCTTCCTTAGCGACAGCTGCAGCAAACACACATGCATGCCATCAACTGCTGTAACCCAACAAATGCTTTGGGAATTGTTAGAATGGTTTAACAAATGACTTTTGCTACAAGTTAGGTTTCATGGTAAATAGTTTTATACTCCAGTTTCAATAACTGAGGTAGTAAAAGGTAATCTGTTCTTAATTTTTGATTTTTGCATCAAAAATGGCAACCTACTCCAGTGTTCTTGCCTTGAGAATCCCAGAGAAGGGGGAACCTGGTGGGTTGCCATCTATGGGGTCACACAGAGTCAGACACAATTGAAGCGACTTAGCAGCAGCAGCAGCATATACTACTGAATACTTGTATCAGGTTGCCAAATATTTGTTGTACCACTCCCGTCTATATGTTGCTACTCCCACCCAGGGCTCCCTGATGCTGGCCAAGAATGGTACTTAGCCATCCCCTGATGCTGATCCCATATTTCTTCTTCACTTGGTCCCCAGCATCTCTTCTCAGGTGACAGCATCACCTCTGCTTTCCACCCCAGTCCTCACGACGCGCCCTTTTAATTTTCACAAGCCTTTATTGGAAGTCAAAAAACTGAATGTGAAATTTTTCTTGCTCTTGTCACTCTCTTTATAAAAATTCTACTTGTCCTTGAGTAAATGGATGTGTCTGATTAGGGAAAAGGTCATATATAAGTTGTGGAGGGAAAAAAACACATTTTGAGTTATTGCTGCACTGTACTGACACTTAGGAGAAGTGCTGTGCAGGAGAAGTACTGAATATTATTATGAAGTATAATGAGGATGGTGGGTTGGGAAATCAGGGAATGTCTCTGAAGAAGTAACTTCTAAATTCAAATCTAAAGCATGAGAAGAGATGAGGCAAAGAGAAAACAGGCAGAAGATTTGAGGAAAACAGCTTGTGTGAAGACCCTGGGGCACATGAGAGAAAATCTGAAAGAAAGCTAGGGGGCATGTCTCTGGTGGTCCAGTGGTTAAGACTTCACCTTCCACTGCAGGGAATATGCGTATGAGCCCTGATCAGAGAACTAGGGTCCCACATGCCAGTGAGATGTAGCCAAAAAGAAAAAAGAGAGGGAGAGAGAAAGCCAGGAAGTGTGGGTTAAGATGACAAATGTGACACATGTACTTACTTTGGTTGCTCCTGAGATTCCACTGAAATGATAAACAAAGGGACACCCCAGCATGACAGCTCCTCATCAGATGTAGAAGATGGAGCAGGAGAAGAAGATAATTTTCTTTTCTGGGCCTGTATAATTTTTTTAAATTGGAGTATAATTGCTTTGCAATGTTGTGTTAGTTTCTGCTATATGACAAAATGAATCAGATATACATATATTTCTCCTCTTGTGACTCCCTCCCTGCCCCGACCTCCATCCCACCCATATAGGTCATCACAGAGCACTGAGCTGAACTTCCTGTGCTTTACAGCAGGTTCACAGATATCAAATAGAAATACATTTCGTTGTTTGCAAGTATGGAGAAGATTTTCACACACCTGAGGGGAAGCTGAGGGTTGACGTAATGATAAGAAAGTCAAACCAGTGGGAAAAAAAGAAAATTATCTAGAAAAATTAAAAGTTAGTTAGGAAAATTAAAAGTTAGTCAGGAAAAGAAGTAATCTTTGATACTGTATGGCTTAGCTGCAAATATGTTTATATAGCCCAAATAATGTAAACACAGGGTATTGATCCATTGACAATGATGAGGTAACTATGTTGGAAAGACAAGCAGGGTCTGGTGGGGAGGGCAGGAAAACGAATTCCCATCTTCTGCAGTAAGAACTCAACAGAATATGTTAAAAACACAAGTAAAAGTAGCCTTAAAATCATGGTATTCAGAGATGTGGGGGCAAAATCCCAGAGGATCTGCTGAAATGGTTGCATGTGGTTACCTTGGACAGACAGAAGCTTGGGGGGAAGGGATCTGTGACTTTTCTTCAAATGGGGCATGATGGACTTTGCAGAACTTTAAAACTCTCTTCTATGCAAGTATTGTTAGTTGGATTGAGAATGGAAACTCTGCCGTGGCAGGAGAATGGGGCTGGGTGAGGGGAGAGTTGAGTCAGCTCAGGACGTGGGATTTTCTCCATATTCAGGATTTTAAAGGAAATAAGAAACAAGCGAAGGAAGGATTTTTTCACAGTTGAATTGCATGTATGCTTAGTCACTCTGCCGTGTCCAACTCCCACCAGGCTCCTCTGTCCATGGGGATTCTCCAGGCATGAATATAGGAGTAAGTTGCATGTCCTCCTCCAGGGGATCTTCCCAACCCAGGGATCGAACCCAGGTTTCCCACATTGCAGGCGGATTCTTTACCATCTGAGCCACCAGGGAAACCCTGGTGAATTGTATGACAAGATTTATATTCTAGAAAGATTTCTTTTACTATTGTATGGAGAACAAATAGAGAAAAGGAGGCTAGAGTGGCAATGGGAAGACCAGATTGTCCTCTGAGAGAGGAGGGTGGCTTGGATGAGAGTGGGAGGGTGGGGGCAGTGGGTAAGGAGAGAAGTGGACACATTCAAGATGCACTTGAGAAGTAGAACCGCATAATCAATAACTAAAGGAGTTGAAGACGGGGGAAAGAGAGATTTTCCCTTTATTAATAACCATTGTAAGCAACTTCAAAATCACAGCTAATAACTCTAAAATTATTCCATTGAAAATCCATCCAGATTAACGTTGAATGTAATGTTGCAAATTGGCAAGGACATTCATTTCAAGCTGAGTGCCTCTGGAAAATATGCCGGCGAGCCCCTTCGTGGCCTTGCATCCAAAATCCCATTTTCTTCAATTAAGCGGCTATTTCAAAGACATGTCATCTGTTTACTGTTAATACATACTAATACAGCCATCCATGGATCAAGAGCAAAGCCCATCTAGAAAGGCGATGTTATACTTGTACAATTGTTATATGCTTTTTCATATGCAAGTACATTTCAATTCCAAACCAACATCTTTTGAGTGAAATATCACAGTGAAAATAAAATGACAGTAAATTTAACTCTGCTGGGGGAAAAATGTATCAAACCTTATAATACTTAGAAATCAATGTTCTTTCTGGCTTTTGCTTTATTCACGTTTCAAGTGAAAAGCTTTGCGGTCGTCCTAGCTCCCCTCCCCCACATTGACACTCCCATATACTTTCAGGCCATCTGGCAGTTTTTCCTTGCTGTAATTTAGAATTTTCCTAATATTTGCTAACAAAATTTGGGTGTCATTTTCTTTCCATAATAGTCCTTTTCATTTCCCTAGGGATGGAAAGAGACTCTGAGGTGTTCTGATAAAACTTGAATCTAAAAAGAAAAAAAAAAGTAAGTGCAAAAATCTCCTTCCAATCTGTGTCTTCTCCACAAAGGCACCTTGAATCTGCATCCTAGTAACTTGATTTTCTGACTCATGAAGCAACCAAACATGTTAGAAAAACAAGTAGTGGTTTGTGTGTCTAGGATTTAAAATCAAAGCCCACAAGTGATCAGAATAAGATGAATGGAATTTGCTCATTCTTGGTCATCTTGTTTGGTCTAATTTGCTTTGCGTTCATATCTGGAATGTGTTAGTTGCTCAGTTGTGTATGACTCTTTGGGACCCCATGGACTGTAGCCCTCCAGGCTCCTCTGTTCATAAGTTGCTCCAGGCAAGCATACTGGAGTGGGTTGCCATTCACTTCCCAACCCAGGGATTGAACCTGGGTCTCCTGTATCGCAGGCAGATTCTTTACTGTCTGAGCCATGAGGGAGTTTCCAAATCTGGGCAGGGAATGGGACAGGAGGAGAGAGGAGGATGGCATCTCCTGGTGTTTTGTAATGGACAATCTGTCCCAGGGCCCAAAACTATTTGCTTGGTTCTTTATAACCGTTTCCTCACCAAAGATAAAGTGTATTAGTCACGTCTGACTCTTTGTGACCCCATGGACTGTAGCCTGCCAGGGTCTTTTGTCCATAGAATTCTCTAGGCAAGAATACTGAAGTGAGTAGCCATTCCCTTCCCCAGGGAGTCTTTCCCGACCCAGGGATTGAGCCCGGATCTCCCACACTGCCGGAAGATTCTTTACCGTCTGAGCCACCATAAGCACCTCTTCCTCACCAGATCTCCAGATTAATATAAGAAGTATCTGTTTCATTCAACCTTCAGAGTTAGTGGGTGTTCATGTTTTCCCACATTTGCTTCGTATCTTTTATCTAAAAAATTGATTATTACAGATACTGCAGAAGGCCACTGTCTCCTTCTATGGTCCATTTGGTCTCTTTTTCTCCAGAAGTTGATCACTATCCCGAGGCTTAAGTATATCTTTCTTATCCTTGTTTTACAAGTTTACTATATATGTACATATCTATAAACAATATGTACTGTAGCCTGGAGCATATGAAAACCTGTCAGAAATGGTTTTACGCTTTACATTTTATTCTGCAATTTTTTAAAACCAACATTTCCTTTTTGATGTTTAGACAGGTAGCTCTGGTTTATTCATTTTCATTGCTATATAGTCCTCTGATGGATGGAAACACACACTCTATTTACCCATTCCCTTTTCTGAAGAACAGCTAGGTTCTTTTTGTCTTATTACAAACACCTCTGCAGCAAATGTCACAGATTGCATTAATAGACTCTATTCTTTTCTGATCCCAGTAACCACATTCTCTGTCAGGTGACTTTGCAGTTACTCCCCCAGTGTATTTTCTGTTTGGTCATGTGACTTGCAATGGCCAGTGGAATGTTAGCAGGCACAAGAGACCAGAGGCTTGGGAGGTACCTATGTGATTGAGTTGTGCTTTTGGGTCTCTGCCATTGCTGCGAAAAGAACATGCCTTGGTTACTCACTTGACCCAATAGAAGAGTCCATGTAGGTCAGAACTGGGCTGTCTGTCTAAGTCCAGCCTATAGCAACTGGCCCCTGGATGGGTGGGTACCACCCTCAGCTAATGCATATGGAACAACCTAATTCAGCTACCCGTCAACCAACCTGCAGATTCACAAGTTCCAGAAATGCTTCTTCTTGAATGCCATTGAAATCCTGTGGTTGTTATGCTGTAATCTAATTAAATTAATATGAAAAATATCATTTTAAATGAAAGAAAAGTTCTAAGACTGTTACCTAGAAATGGGATTGCTGGGTTACAAGGGATGTGAATTTTCAATTGCTCTGTGTTGCTCTCTCAGTCGTGTCCGACTCCCTGCAACCCCATGGATTATTTCCCACCAGGCTCCTCTATCCATGGAATTATCCAGGCAAGAATACAGGAGTGGGTAGCCACTCCCTTCTCCAGGGGATCTTCCTGACCTGGAGATGGAACCTGGGTCTCTCACATTGCAGACTGATTCTTTATCATCTGAGCCACCAAAGAAGCCCAAATTCCAAGGGATTAGACTAATTACACTGTTGAAACAGTGCCATGTTCTGTTTTCCTGCATTTTTACTAGCATTTGTTATTTTCTGCGTCTTTCTCCTTTCTGCATTTCCCTGCTTTCTAGGGAGATTTACAGTCTTGGCTGAAACTGTTCTTCTATGATCCCAGCTCAGGCTCCAGACATGGAAGTCAGGAAGCCACCTTAGAAATGAATTCTCCAGCCCCAGCTGCTCCAGCCACCAGTGGTTCAAGTCACTCCCTGTCTAGTGAGCTGGCCCAGCTGAGGCCCCAGATACTGTGGAACAAGGAAGAGCTGTCTCTCCTTTGCCCTTTCTGAATTCCCAATGCACAGAATCCATGAGCAGAACAAATGGTTGTTGTTTTACATCATTAAGTTTTGGGGTAGCTTGTTATCCTGTGGTTCATACAGGAGCCCTGGCTCATCTTCCTGATATGGGACCCTTTTAGTCCCATGATGGGACAGAAGCTGATCCTCCATTGCCTGTGACTGCTTGTATGTGGATTGCTTGGCTCCTAGCTCCTGGCTTTGAATTAGTTTCATTTCATATTCAAGAAAATTTTTGGTTGTGGTTTGAGCCGTGTTATTGAAATATTCTTTTTTTTAATTTAACTTTTGTTTATTTTTGGTTGCACTGGGTCTTCGTTGCTGCATGAGGGCTTTCTCTGGTTGCAATGAGTAGAGGCTACTCATCATTGTGGTGTGCAGGCTTCGCATTGCGGTGGCTTCTCTTGTAGCAGATAGGCTTCTGTGGCATGCAGGCTTCAGTAGCTGCAGCTCACAGGCTCTAGAGTGTGAGCTCAAGTAGTTGTGGTTCCTGGGCTCTAGAGCATAGGTTCATTAATTGTGGTACATGGCCTTAGTTGCTCCGAGACTTGTGGAAACTTCCCAGACCAGGGATCGAGCCTGTGTCCCTGCATTGGCAGGTAGAATGTTAACCACTGGACCACCACCAAAGAAGTCCTCTTTTAAGTATTCTTTTCAAATGTATGCCTGGAGTAGAGGTGGCAGATTTCCAACCAGCAGTCTTACGTGGTTTGCACTCTTAATAAAATATCTCATCAAGCAAGTAGTCAATTCAAGCTCCTGGATCACAGTCACACATATCTCTTTCATATATTCCAAGTGTTAATTAGCACCTACTGTGTGTAAGAATTTTTCCAGACACAGTGGAAGATAACAAAGAAAAGTTAGAAGTGATCCCTGCTCTCAAAGAGTTTATAGTCTGATAGGGAGGACAAGATGTACGCACATTATGTACATTATGTCTGGATGTGAGAGTTGGACCATAAAGACAGCTGAGTGCTGAAGAAATGATGCTTTTGAACTGTGGTGCTGGAGAAGACTCTTGAGAGTCCCCTTGACAGCCAGGAGATCAAACCAGTCAATCCTAAAGGAAATCAGCTCTGGATATTCATTGGAAGGACTGATGCTGACGATCCAATACTTTGGCCACCTGATGCAAAGAGCCGACTCATTGGAAAAGAACCTGATGCTGGGAAAGACTGAGGGCAAGAGGAGCAGGGGGTGACAGAGGATGAGATGGTTGGATGACATCACTGACTCAATGGATATGAGTTTGAGCAAACTCTGGGAGATATTGAAAGATAGGGGAGCCTGAAGTGCTGCAGTTCACGGGGTCACAAAGAGTCAGACACAACTTAGTGACTGAACACCAACAACTATAATAGCACATAGACTCATAAACTATATTAGTAAAATGATGGCGTTACAAGAAAAGTCCTATGACTCAAAGATGACAAACCAAAATAAACCAAGTTGGTGATACCAGAGGAGCCAGACTCTGCCATCTGCTCCCCTGTGTCTGTGCTCCCTTGGAGAGCGCACCTCCATGCTATTACCATTGCGCAGATGACCCTTAAGCTGGGATCTCTGGTCTGGACTCCACATGGATCTTTCTCTCACAGCTTTGCTGCTGGTTGTGTCCTGACAGTCCCCCAGGTATGTGGAGTTGACTTTCACCTTTCCTCTTGCTTTCTCCTCCATCTAGGAAGTTCTCAGTTCAGTTCAGTTCAGTTCAGTCGCTCAGTCGTGTCCGACTCTTTGCGACCCCATGAATCACAGTACGCCAGGCCTCCCTGTCCATCCCCAACTTCCGGAGTTCACTCAAACTCATGTCCATAGAGTCGGTGATGCCATCCATCCATCTCATTCTCTGTCGTCCCCGTCTCCTCCCGCCCCCAATCCCTCCCAGCATCAGACTCTTTTCCAGTGTATCAAATGTGCCCTCAGCCTGTCTCTGGTGTGTATTTATCAACTTATCTCATGACCACTATCTCAGTGCAGGCTCTTAACATCTCGCACATGCACAATATATATTTAGCATCTCTAAGGCTAAGTGTTCACATTTCCTGTCTACACTGCATCCTTGGGCTAGCTGCTTCTTCTTAAATGACACTTTTATTATGCTCCTTCTTGGGCTTCCAACTCTTCAAAACTCCCTATTTTTCTATTGTATCTCATTTAAACCCCTCGGCTGGACCCCAGTACCTTCCTTAAATCAGCCACTTTCAGTAGGGCATGCTATTTCCTTGGTACTCTAGGGACCATCTCCTCTTTGCCCTGAGTACTTATTCTAATATTCACAGCCTTTTCCAATGTTGCGCATTGTCTGGAAGGCCCTTGCTCATTATTACTACTTTGGCATTTTGCTTCAATTTTTCATATTTCATGTCCTTTAGATTTTTCAAGTGAAAAACCACTAAAAGAAGAGAGGGTACTGTCATAGAGAAAAAGTTAAAGGGTGGCCTGTGAGGAGGAGTGTGATGAAATTGCCAGGGAGTGTCCATCAGAACTCTTGCAAGGAGATCGGGCCGTTGTTATTGTCCTCAAATCTTAGTGTAATTGAGGTTCAGGGAAATTGATTTTATTCCAGGTCACAAAGCTATCCAGTGTCCAAATCAGGCCTAAACTCCATATCTTCTCACTCTGAACCCAGGAAGATCTCCATGCCATAGCAGCATTCGACATTGTATACATAGCCAAGGCACAGACGTTTCCTAAAGATAGATCTCTGCTCAAATGAGGAATAACTTTAACAATTCAAGCTAAATAATGGAAAAATGAGTGACTTCATTTAAAAAATGAGTTCTGCATATTAGCAGCAAAGGTGGGAAGATGGAGAATGCGCCTGTTCAGAAGGAGGAGGTGTGACTACCAGGATCCCATTGAAGGATAAAATTCTTGGGTTCCCAGCTTGTTTGTAAGTGCTGCTTTCATCTGGCTCAGTGAAGTGGAGAAGAAAGGGAAAAGGGATGGGAGCTATTGTTTATTTAACAAGTATTATAGGTAACATCCTAGGCGATTTACATTTTTATTTAGTCATTACAGCAGACCAGTGGATTAAGTTTTTATTATCACCCCAAATTTGAAAAAAAAATTCAGGGTTAAGAGAGGCTAATAAATTTACCCAAGACCACACAACTGATAAGTGGAGAAAATGAGATTCAAGTCAAGTAGAGGGAGGGAGGGAGGGGAGTGAGATCAGGTATTTATTTCTCCAGCTCCCTCTATGTGAGGGTCTCAAAGACTGTCTGCTTCTCTGGACCAAAGGGTCCCTGTAAGGGACACTCTCCAAGGTTCATTTTCTTTTCACCCTATTGTGCTGTACATGGTGGGACCTAAAAAATGCTTCTTTTCTGATTACTGAATAAAAGGATCAAATGAACAGGCGAAGAAAAAGATATCTTGAGAATTAAGCTGGTGTACTAGCAGGTCAAAATTGCATTGTTTTGACCAAAGTTTTATTGCATGACTTATAGAGCAAGAGTAGCTGTCAAGGAACACAGCATACAGGATTTAACAACAACAAAGCATAATCACAAAAGACACTTAAATTATTATCATAAAAGTATTCTTGATCCAACATGGAGATATCTAATCTAGCTTTAACTCTCAGTCCAATGTAACGAGAGTCTGCAGTAACACAGATGTATGTATATCTGTGTTAAGAGCCAACAACTCCTCTTTCCTGGCATTATTGTGGACTCGATAGTTCTTAAATTACTTCTGAGAAACTCTGGTTGGAGTCCAGATATGTGGAACAAATTAAGAGATAATGTCAAACGTCTGCCCTTCAAGTGTCTGCGTGTATTTACGTTCACTCGTCTGGAGACATCCGCGGACATCTGCCTTCAATCATGGCAGTGGGGCGCTTTGGATGAGGAGTGCTGGAGAGGTGTGTCTGGCCAGGTGGTTTGATCTGCCGTGATTGCTTTTCCACTTGGAAAATATGGTATCCAAAATAGCCAGCCTGAGGGACATGGTGTTTTGATTGAAAATCCACTCATTGAAACTGATGTATGCTTGAAAAATGACCCATGTGTGACTTGAAGTAATTCTGTGTTTAAAACCAGTTCTTATGATTCTCTGGCTGGATATCATCAACTGATGGTTCTCCTAGGAAACCCAAACTGGGGGGAGTTTTATTATGGTCATATGAGGGGGAGATGGGGTGGAGGGGAATCTCTGCCTGTGTTATGGTGTTGGAACAGGAAGAGAGGTGGCCAACATAAAATCTTTGCAAGTAAAATGCTCTTGATGGTTTCCGAGTTTGAATTCCAGGTATTAAGCCAGATTCAAGCCCCTTTTCCATAAAGAATGGATGAATTTTAGCATGAAATTGATTATGTGGTTAACTTTAAAGAACTAGCATTTTAGTGTAGCTTCTGACATGAGGATTTTAGTTTTTACTCTTTTACTGTAGGTGCCAGGATAAGTATGTGTGTGTGTATTAAAGTAAGCCCCAGATATTTAAAATCCTAGTAGTGAATGTTTGAATATCCATCATTGTCTGCTGATATTAAATCCCAGACTGGTTTTCTAAATGATCATTTTGTTTTGTGACTTTTGAAATAATCATGGAGTTTGGAAAATACACAAAATCTTTGAAATTAAAATAAAATAGGCCATATAGTCAGCAGACAGAAGAATAAAGATTCCTTGAAATCTAATTAAGGGAGGGAAAAATTGGGTTCAAAGACAGCTTAATTATGTCATTAAGCTAGAAACTAAGTGTGGGGGCTGGGCTGGTGTCTTCTGTTTACCCCTTCAGATCCACTCTCTGTCCCTCTCTGCCCTGCTCTGTGCTTCAGGAGTCTGACCTGCTCTGAACATGTTAATAGGTTCCTTTGCCTCTGACTTGTAGCTGGTTTAGGTCAATGGGAAATACAGAGGTGGGTGGGAGGAAGCAGGTGTTTCTTTTGCTAGTTCTATCCTGGTGGGGTCCCTGAAAATGGAAGGGACATCCAAGGTCCTGTCAGGAGGTCCTCTCCACACCACCCACCTTGTGTCATTAATTCCTTGCTCTTCTGCTCCATCAGGCCTAGGAATGGTGACTCCTGTGGGTGCTAGCCTGGGTGACAGTGATGCATTATTCCTTGTGCTTTTCTACTCTTGTTCATAACCCCTTTCTTAAACTCTCTTCAAGTTACCTGTTTCTTTTTGCGTATGCCTTCTGCTTCCTACATAGTTTTAACCCTTGAACCATCAAAATAACAGAGAGGAAAGAAGGGAGGGAGGGAAGGAGAGAAGAAGGTACCAGAAATCTGTGCTTTGTGGAGTCTTTGTGAAGCAGCTAAAGTAGGAGACAACTGTGAATGTTAGTGCTTCTGACAATTTCAGAGGGCAGGATAAAGGCTATGGAAAAACTGCTGAGAAAGTGTCAAGGTGTCTTAGAGGTGCCTTTGGACTTGACCGCAGTAAATAAGAGAGGTAGGTGTTGGTCCTTTAATAATTGTCCTCTCCAAAATCAGCTTGTTCGGGAGGTGGATGCTATTGAATTTCTCTTAGGCTCTGTGCTTGTTCGATATCTGTTTGTCACACAATTTGGAAGTTTATTGGGCAGTAGGGGTCTGGCTTTAGTTTTTTGCCCTTTTAATTATTGAGACAATAGTTTTTCTTTTCTGGCTAAATTGGATGTCCAGAATTTGAACCTCACAGAGCAGAGATTTACTAAATAATCCTGGAAGCAATACATCCTTCTGGAAGGCCTTACCTAAGGCAAAAGATCTTTTTGTTTCTTTCCTGTTGAAAGAAGATCTGTGAAGCAAATTGGGTATGTCCATCAAAAAACATAGACAAACAAAATCCATTTCATAAGCCATCTGTTTAGAGGTCAAATCTTAGTAATAGCATACTTCAAATGTGTTTTTGACAACCATTTCATAGGCAATTTGCAGAATGATTTAAGCTCAGTAATTCATACTTTAAAGCATTCAACACATTATCTAGGGCCCTTTGGATGCAAGGCCTCATACCAGGTAGAAAAGAACCAGTGTTGGTTAAGACAGACAAGATTCCTGCCCTGAAAGATTGTGTGATGGCTGCATGTAGAATGGCTGAGCCAAATCTATTGCCCCAACATGTAATGTGAAGTGAATAGAAAGCTTTTTATTATATCTTATCCTCAACTCCAACAGGTCATAGAGGATTGATCAAATACAGTTTTTTCATTATTCTTCCATATGAGAGGCTTCAATGTATCCCTTCTTGCTTCCTGAGCTTTATATACATATATATATATATATATTTTTTTTTTTTTGCCATGAAGCACTTTCATTTTTTAGATGGTTTCTGTGTCAATAGAAACTTCAGGGAAACACAGCTGTACAGTTAGCATGAAATACTTGTTATACCTCTTTGGACTTCATACTCGGGGCATGGGGTTGTTTGCACCTTTTTTCTCTGGGTGAATGCTGGGTTTGTGAATCCTTCTGACAACAATACCAGGTATAGAAGTAGCTGGGAATGACGATAACTTTTCAGTTTTCAATGAACAAGATGAGCCTGAAAACTTTATCTGGTAGGAGTCCTCCAGTATAGCTTTTTTCCTATCTCATTCTTTTACTAAAGAGGCATTCTGCTTTGCCTTCAAAGAACTTTTATGAGCCAGATGTTCAACCCATATTGTATTTTGTGACTTTGGAAGGAAATCTGAGCACCTGGACAAATTCTAGGAGGAGCAAAATGTTTAAAGAATGATAACAAAATGCCCAACTTACACAGTCTATTGTAAGCAAGGGAAGCACTAGTTTGTGATGAGTCCTCCATTGTTAGATCAAACAAAGCAGAAAAAATTTGCTTTGTTTTGTCCACTAATGAGATATTTCTATACATATGGAGTCTTTTAAAAGATCTCAAAGAAGCCACATTTTATGAAAATGCTATACACGCAATATCTGTACTTAAAAACAAAAACCAAGCAAGATCCCATTATCCTAAAGACACTGAAAATACATCTTCTAGTTTAGGAGTGAATCACAGTCCAGATGAAATCCCAGGGTTGTTCTGAAAATTTTAATCCAGTTGTTTGGTGAATGTAACTAAGCTGATGGTCACCATCAGCTGCAAGACACAATTTTAACTACGCAGTGTTTTGTCCATTCTACACTCCTCTTTTCTTTATCCTTTATTACCTTGTTTTCTGTAAGTCTTTCTAGCTATTAAAAATTAAGTTCAGGAGAAACTTTCACAATGAGATGATAACGAGCGGGTAGTTAGACTTCCACATAGTATGTGCACTTTGTTTTCGTTCAGTTGCCAAGTCGTGTCCAACACTTTGTGACCCCATGGACTGCAGCACGCCAGGCTTCCCTGTCCCTCACCGTCTCCTGGAGTTTGCCCAAGTTCATGTTGATTGAACTGGTGATGCCATCCAACCATTTCATCCTCTGTTGCTCTCTTCTCCTTCTGCCTTCAATCTTTCCCAGCATCAGGGTCTTTTCCAATGAACCAGCTGTTCACATCAGGTGGCCAAAGTATTGGAGCTTCTGCTTCAGCATCAGTCCTTCCAAATAGTATTCAGAGTTTATTTCATTTAAGATTAATTGGTTTGATCTCCTTGCTGTCCAAGGGACTCTTAAGAGTCTTTAGCTGGACGCCAAGAAGTAAATCTCCATCAAGGATATATACTGTCAGGAAAGCAGGAGGAGGAAAGTGGAGGGACAGTGATCCTGTCTCACCATTGGCTTACTCAAGGGATTGATAGACACCCAACCAGCACTGTCCACGTATGTGGGTGCGGATGACGATGGTGGTAAGGGTGGGGTGAAGCTGCAATTGTCATATAAGCCAGTCTTTAAAGAGGTGTCTCCCAGTCCTTCTGGGATGGAACACCAAGTCATCTGACATAGGTATTTTAGATAAAGAAAAATGGAGTTGAGAACTGTTTCCGGGCTAGGTCTGCCTTTATACCTACCATGCTGCTGCTACTAAGTCACCTCAGTTGAGTCCGACTCTTAGCGACCCCACAGACTGCAGCCTACCAGGCTCCTCTGTCCGTGGGATTTTCCAGACAAGAGTACTGGAGTGGGGTGCCATTGCCTTCTCCAATACCTACCATAATGTAGCACAGTTTGGCTCATTTGCTTTTTCCTTACAGTAGAAAAGAATGTTTGTCCACGGATGTCAAAGATGCTGAGAGACAGAGGATGAAGACAGATGGCATATAGTTATAAACATGGACTCCTCCATCAGCTGTCTGGGTTCAAATCTTAACTCTTCAGTTATTAGTTGTGTGACTTTGGGCAAGTTAATTAACTTTTCTGTGCTTTAGGTTCATCTGTAAAACGGAAAAAAAATACTAGTACTTGTGTCATATTGTGAATTTTTTATATAAAGTAGTTAGAACATTCAGTTCAGTTCGGTCGCTCAGTCGTGTCCGACTCTTTGCAATCCCATGAACCACAGCACGCCAGGCCTCCCTGTCCATCACCAACTCCCAGAGTTCACTCAAACTCATATCCATAGAGTCGGTGATGCCATCCAGCCATCTCATTCTCTGTTGTCCCCTTCTCCTCCCACCCCCAACCTTTCCCAGCATCAGAGTCTTTTCCAGTGAGTCAACTCATCGCATGAGGTGGCCAAAGTATTGCAGTTTCAGCTTTAGCATCAGTCCTTCCAATGAACACCCAGGACTGATCTCCTTTAGAATGGACTGGTTGGATCTCCTTGCAGTCCAAGGGACTCTCAAGAGTCTTCTCCAGCACCACAGTTCAAAAGCATCAATTCTTCGGCGATCAGCTTTCTTCACAGTCCAACTCTCACATCCATACATGACCACGGGAAAAACCATAGCTTTATGAAGCCTTGTATAAGTGATAATAATAATAATAGTTTTTAAATTATAATATTGTTAATAGGGACCTCTTAGATTCCAGACCTCAACATTTCAGTCACTCTTTCTCTTAGATTCCCCATGCCCCCAGCTCCAGTCTCCTTCTGCTATATTCCCTTGGTGAAACCCCAGTACTAGGGGACCCCAGCTGCCCCACTGCTGACACTGTAGGCCGGGGTCTGGGCTACTGAGCTCTGCCAAAGCAAGTGTCACTGTGCAGCAGCCCACTGTCACCACACAGCTCTGAGCACCAGTCTCCACGGGGCTCCTGACACCACCCAGAAATTCTACTTCTCACCCTCGTTTTCCACGAGAACGTGCCAAACCTTGCCCTGTCCCTTCCAGTCTCCAGCTGTTTCCTTCGTTCATTCTCGGTTGATAACCTTGCTTCCCATTTCATAGCAAAAGAAATATGAGGATAAAATTCCCATGATTCTGTCTCTAAACCTACCAACCCACTAGCAACTCTCATGCTGGGAGAGATGCCCTTCTCCACCACTTTCTAGGGGTTTGCTCCTTTTTTCCCTTATATTTTCTTCCTCAACTGCTGTCTTCAATCCACATCTAGAGAAGCCCAGGCCTCTTACTATACAAACACAGACACATCCCTTTCCTTAATTCCATACTATTAACACTTTTCAGTCAAGGCCCAAGCAACCACAACCTCCTTGTTCATAACCAGACTTTTGCTGTTACATTATCCCTAAAGGTATACCTTATCTTGGGGCTTTCAGGCGACAAACTTCTCTTGCCCAAGTTTCCAAAGTCTTATATCTCAAGGATATTTTCCAGTAGTTGTCTTGCTCTCTGGTTCCAAAAATTCCCTCCTCTTAGTTACAATCATCTGATTCTTCTTACCTCTCTGACTGCTGCTTCTTACATGTCTTTACAGTGTTTCTCTTTCTACTTATTCCTTAAATATCTTTAGTCCCGAGAAAATCTTCTCTTGGTTATCTGATTTTCTTCACTCAAACTCAGTGAACAATGTCTTCCCCCCTCAGTTTTAGGTACCAGCTACAAGCTGATAGCACCAAAAGCTACAACACTAGTGTAAACTCTCAAGTTCATAGCTATACACTCCATTGCTTTTTATATATCTCTGTTTGGATGCTTAGGTGTCTCTCTGATGCCATAAATTTAACATGCCAAAGAACAGATCAACTTTTCTCCTAAACCTGCTTTCTTTCTTTCTCTCTACACAGCCTCCCTACTTTTCTCTCTTATTCCAGATCAGAATTTACTATCTCAAGAAATAACGCCACCATTCACCCACTGCCCAATTCAGAAATTTGGAGAGTTAAACTTTAAATCCTCCATCTCCTTCTTTCTTTATTTATTGATAACCTTTTATCTTCCACCCATCTCATAGATGTTTCTTGAATCCATTCACTTCTCTCCACGTCTTTCTGTTCTACCTGGCCTTTCTTTCTCAGCTGAACTACAGCACTGCCTTGTACTTGGGCTTCCCTTCTATGTCCTATACTCTAACCTTGAGATGTTTGAATGGTCAAACTTGATCACAGGACTCTTGGTTAAAATCCTTCATTAACTTTTCTTTGCCTTTAGAATGAGTGTAACTCCCCTGCAAGGCTTCCAGGCCCCAGCCCCTCACAGCCTCTCTAGCTTCCTCTCACTACCTTCCCCTTGACCTCTGTAATCCAGGTGTGTAGACTTTCTTAGGCTCTGCAGAGACACCTTGTTCATGCTCATCTCTGGGCTTCCCTGGGTGCTGTTCCTTCTGCCTTGACCACTTTCCTTTACCTTATTTTTTCTGACAGATAATTTTTTATCCTTTAAGAGTCTAACCACTAGACCATTTCCTGCCCCCCTCACATCTATACCAACTTTTAGAACAGGGTCTGCTATATGAGAAGTACTCAAAAACCATTGATTGCATAAGAAATGAATAAACAAACAAAAATTCTGGTACTACATCTTTTCAATTGTCTCTACTGTCTTACAGCTTATCAGAAGCTTCGTCTGTTCCCTTATTCCCATCTCAAAATTCAACTTCTCTACCAACTCCCCACAATTTTCTACACGTTTAAATTTAATTAACTAGTTGGAGTTGGGTAACAGTCGCTCTAAAAGCCATAGTTTCCAATTTGTCTTAACCACACCAGACCCACTTCATCACTAGATTCCCTTGTAGTGCCTACAGTACCTGTAAGCATCTAGTTTATGACACCTGGAATGGATTTGCTCCCCAGCAATAGATTCTCCAGGCAAGAAACTCAATCTCAGTCATGTTTGTAGAGTTTCCCAAAGTGTGCAGAAAGGCATAGGATGGCTGTGCTGGAGTGGTTCCCAGAGAATGGTGTCAGCACCATCATCATTGCTTTGCCCAGCGTGGGTCCCCTGCTGTCTGGGTGTGTGCTGTCATGCTGGGGGGTGAGCAGGGTAGGCTCAAAGATGTTGCCTCACAGGGTTCCTTTCCATGGAACTGAAGCCTTGGTGATAGAGACCCTAAGTCACAGCACTTAAATTCCCAGTTTCCATAAGCAGCCCATAGCCATCCCACCATCCAGCCATCACTCTCTCCTGGGTCCTACATATAAGTAGGGTGCATCTCTGCCTCTCTTAAGAAGCTCTCAACTACCATCTTCTTTCAGTTCTCAGTTGCCTCCTGGGGTTGCTCCAGGCCAACATTCTAAACTAGAACACCAGCCCAAACTCTGGCATCATCTGGCGCCAGCTCACCACTGGCATCATCTGGTTTCACCCCTTTCATTCCTGCCAGGAACACAAAGGATACTGACTGCCCCCTTGGAAGGTCTGTAAGGGAAATCCAAGACTTTCAGAGACACAGTAACGGCATTGTGCTAGCTTGTATTTTACTCTTCCCTGGTGAACTCATCATAGCAAAACAGTAACAAAATAATACACTCATCAGCATTTTTCTCAACATCTCACCCTGTTATCAGTTATTTCCATTTCCTTGTATTATCTTCCCTACTGAACTGCCAGTTGCTCAAGGATTAGATTTCTTTTATTCGTCATTTTTATCTCTAATCCTTAGCACAGGTTCTGGCGTATAATATTTGCTCAATAAATATTATTTCAATAAATGAATGAATTATAGGTCAGTCTTCTGAGTCTCTGAGTCATGTAAGTGGTCAATATTTAGGGGAATACAAACCCTAAAGCAGTTATCTTCAAAGACCACTTTTCAAAAGTAGCCCAGCTCTGTAGAAATCTGAGAATCTATGGAGACATGCAGTTCAATTTATCCCATTCAAAGTAAATCCCCCCTTCAAACATTTATTGGTGGTAACTAGAGATTCCATTTCTGAGTAATTATTTCTCTTTCAGTGAGTCAAGGTCGGGATATTTTCAAAGCTATAATCCAGATTTAGCCACACCGATTTCTGTCATTTAAGATTATCCTTGAAATAGTGAATGCACGTTTCTTACCCTGGGGTTAAAATTCATTTGAATGTCTAGACATTCTTTGTCTGCTCCGGATGAAAGTTCACATTTCTCTGTAACACAAGTTACATGAACAGGTAAATTAAAACAAGTTTTGCACTGTGATTTCCCATTAATCATGATTATCAATTCATGAATTCCTGATAAGCCTGTTTGGTTAAATCTGATCTTTCACCTCCATGTTTAGAAGTTGAATTAAGGTTAATTGCATGCATTATGCCACTTGTGACAGTATTTGAGCTGATTAGCTCCTGGAGGACTGATTAGGTGAAGCTATAGTAGTATAAAAGTGTGCATTATAATAGGCTATGTAGATGAGCTCGTAGTGATATTGTATATGACACGAAACTAAAAGAATGTATTTTTATTCAGATTAGAGACACTCTTAATTGTGCTCCATAAGCATCAAGGTGCATGACAGTCTCTGAATGACTATGTAAATTCGGCCCCACATTTTTATCAACTGCCCATCACGACTCCTTTGCTCTCTGCTAAAGAAAGAAGAAAGCATAAGCAGAAAGTTTTGGCAGGTGGGATAAAATGCACAACAAAGAACATAGCCCAAATCGCTCTCCTTTCGAATCCCCACAACAAGGGATACACTTGCATCTGATGCTGAGCCTGTTTATTTTAATAAAGATCTTTAAGAGAACCGCTAGAGAGTCTCACAGCATGTAAAGCTTCCTGTCTCATTTTCTGGCAGCACCTCCAGCTCCCTCACACTTTCCTTCTTATTAGTTTTTGAAGCACGATGAGACCTCACTCAGCTCTGGCGTTTCAGTTTGCTTCATGCTTTTCCTTTTGACCTGTTCATCATTGATCATTTAATCATGGTTGCTTCTGGCAGCCTCCGTGTGTGTATCCTCCTTCGTTTCTGCGTGTGGCAATTACCTGATGTAATCTGGGCTTCTAATTTTCCTAGAGAGCATAAAGCGTCAGGAGTAGCTACTCTGAAAAGTAATAAAACAAAACACAAATATTCCCCACCCCACCTCCTCTTGACAAGCCTTCCATTTGACTGCATATATTAAAATGTCTCATCTTCAGCTGAGGAAATAAAGCAAAAATGTAATGTTCTGGTGTGGTGGTGACTGAGGCCTTCTGAGTTATCTCAACCTAGCCAACTCAGGCCATTTAGAGAGAATAAGATTTTCTTGGAAAACCACTGAGAATTTCCAACAAAAAATTACCAAATCTGTCAGAAAGGTGGCCTGTTAGAAATATTAACTGAGCTTTCTCTTTTTTGACCACATTTACTTATTTTTTAAGCTTTTTCCCCCTAAATATATATATTTTATAACTTGTATATTTTCTTATATTATAAGTGAAAACATTCTAAAAATAGTAAAACACTCACTTGGGAAGCAGTTTTTAAAATGTAGTTATCAGGTGACTTTCAAAAGTGGCTATTTGATTTTTATGCAAGGATCACTATGGGCTGAGTAATGAAGGTCGAGAGATGTGTAACGTAGGCTAGCCTGACCCTTGGTTTAGCTCATATTATAGTGGGACATCCAGTTCATTGCAGTACCCTTGTGACCTCAGTTTTTCCATCTATAAAATAACAATGACATATACCACCTATAGAAAATAAAATAATGGACCTCCCAAAGTTTGTCATGCTCTAATCCCAGGAACCTGTGTACTTACCTATGGGGACAAAGGGAAACTTACCGATGTGGCTAAGGATATGAACCTGGAGATGGAGAGAATATCCTGGATTAGCTAGGCAGATTCAATCTAATCACAGAAGTCCTTAAAAGCAGACAACCTTTCCTGAATGGGTTACAGATGAATTAGAAGAAGGAAGGATTCAGACCATTATTTTGGAGATGAAAGAGAGAACCCAAGAGCCAAGGAATGTGGGTGGCCCCTTGAAGCAGGGAATGGCCGCTAGCTGACAGCCAGTAGGAAGACAGCAATCTCAATCTCTATTTCTGAGTTCCTGTTGCTGAGTTCTGCTATCACACCAATAGGCAAGGAAATAGTTTCTCCCTGAGAAACTCCAGAAAGAATGCAGCCTGCTGACACCTAGATTTTACCTCAGTAAAACCCTTGTTGGACTTCTGACCTACAGAACTGTAAGTGAAAACATTTGTGTGTTTAAACCACTAAATGTGGGGTATTTGTTACAGCAGCAATTAGAAACTAACACATCATGTAATGGGGGATTCAGCTCAGCTCAGCTCAGCTCAGTCGCTCAGTCATGTCCAACTCTCCGCGACCCCATGAATCACAGCATGCCAGGCCTCCCTGTCCATCACCAACTCCCAGAGTTCACTCAAACTCATGTCCACAGAGTCGGTGATGCCATCCAGCCATCTCATTCTCTGTCGTTCCCTTCTCCTCCTGCCCCCAACCTTTTCCAGCATCAGAGTCTTTTCCAGTGAGTCAACTCTTCGCATGAGGTGGCCAAAGTATTGGAGTTTCAGCTTTAGCATCAGTCCTTCCAATGAACACCCAGGATTGATCTCCTGTAGAATGGACTGGTTGGATCTCCTTGCAGTACAATGGGGATTAGGAAGGTCTTAATCTTTAGTCAAGGCTATGGTTTTTCCCGTGGTCACGTATGGATGTGAGAGTTGGACTGTGAAGAAAGCTGATCGCTGAAGAATTGATGCTTTTGAACTGTGGTGTTGGAGAAGACTCTTGAGAGTCCCTTGGACTGCAAGGAGATCCAACCAGTCCATTCTAAAGGAGATCAGTCCTGGGTGTTCATTGGAAGGACTGATGCTAAAGCTGAAAGTGCAATACTTTGGCCACCTCTTGCGACGAGTTGACTCACTGGAAAAGACTCTGATGCTGGGAAAGGTTGGGGGTGGGAGGAGAAGGGGACGACAGAGAATGAGATGGCTGGATGGCATCACCGACTCTGTGGACATGAGTTTGAGTGAACTCCAGGAGTTGGTGATGGACAGAGGCCTGGTGTGCTGTGGTTCATGGGGTAGCGGAGAGTCGGACACGACTGAGTGACTGAACTAAACTGAATCTTTAAAAAATTTTTTTCTTCCCCAGACTATTTCCCAGAGAGGGAATATTCTGAGATTGCTCACTTAGCTATCTCCTGCCTTCTGAAGAGCATTCTGGGTTGGTTTGATGTTCAGATCTGGTGAGGGGCTTCCCAGGTGACTCAGTGGTTTCAAAGAACCTGCTTGCCAGAGCAGGAGCTGCAGGAGACTTGGATTCAATCCCTGAGTTGGGATGATCCCCTGGAGGAGGAAATGGCACCCCTCTCTAGTATTCTTGCTGGTATAATCCCACGCGCAGAGGAGCCTGGCAGGCTACAGTCCACAGGGTCACAAAGAGTCAGACACGACTGAATGACTGAACACAAGGAGGAAGTGAGTGAAAGGGGAGGAAAGAGGAGGCTTAACAGGGACAGAAGTCTCAGAGGAGGTTTTTGATCAAAAGACTGTTAGAAAAGAAACACCAAGTTCCCTATGGAGTTAGGTAGGCTGAGTCTCAGTAAGTGCCCGGGGCATATTGGAATGTAGAGGGAGGAAGAGAGCTTGTCTAGGGGGTGACAGGCCCAGGTCTAACAGTCTGAAAAGGAGAGAGGCAGGAGGGAAGAAGGAAAAGGGAGAGAGAGAGACATAAAGAGAGGGAATTTTCTGGGGTTGAGAGAGACTGCAAGATTTTTAAGAGCTGTTAAGTATTTTGTCATTGTTTAGTTGCTAAGTCATGTCCGACTCTTTTGACACCCCCATGGACTGTAGCCCACCACACTTCTCTGTCCATGGGATTTTTCAAGCAATACTGGAGTGGGTTGCCATTTCCTTCTCCAGGGGATCTTCACAACCCAAGTATTGAACCCAGGGCTCCTGCATTGCAGGCAGATTCTTTACCGTCTGAGCCACCGGGTGACCTTGGTACATAGTAATAAGCATTTAATAAACAGCAGTTCCTGTTATGATTAGGGAAACTGGAGGATATTATTGTAATAGCTTAACCCAGGATATGAAAGAGGACAAGTGGATGACAGTTGGTAAGACTTAATAGCAATTTTCTTTGGAATTGTTGACATAAATAAATGCGTGAGCCCTTGATTATACATTGCCCAACAACTTCAGTTAATTGTGGTTTCATTTCTCAAACTGTTCTCAACTCCAGGACTTGCACAAATGAAAAATAATTAGCATAAAATGCAGAGTAAATGAAAGTAATATAGAATCCAAGTGCTAGCTCCTCAGCATGCTACAATCATAAATAATGTCTTTGCTTGGAATCACACTTTCTTTCCTGATTTTTTTCCTCCTATTTATGAGAATTCAGATTAAAGCTAGGCTGCAACACAGACCTTGGTCAAAACTGAGAGGTGTTAAAAATCGGTATTTGTCATTTTTTCCCTCTAGTGTGATACTCAATCAACTATCCAAGGCCTGTCTTCAGGCTGTGGTTGCTGCTCAGGGTGTTGACTGCTCCTACTGCACTCTCCCCATCTGTCGCTCCTCTTTTCAGGGTCCTAGAGAATCATCAGTTGAATTCTGTCTAACATGACTCTATTTCCTTTGAACATTGCCTGTGCAGACACTGTCAACTTTTGATTGAGTTTTTTTCACTTGTTCACTGCTTACATAATATATCAGTTAGCTATAGCCACAGTTATGCTGTGTAACAAGTAACTTCAAAATCTTGAGGGCTTACACCAAAAATCATTATTCTTACACTCACATAAGTCTGCAAATGACTTGCGGTTCAGTTGCTCTAGACTAGGAGGCTCTGCTTCAGGCTGAAAGTCTCTTGGTCTCAGCTCCAGGCTGTGGTTGACTCCATATGTATCTCATCCTCCTTGGATTAGTGACAACCCAGGGAATGTTCTTCTCCTTGTGAACAGTTGGTGTACAAGCCAAACCACGCGTGCATATTTCAAGTCTCTGCTCACAAACATTCACTAACGAAGCAAATCATGTAGCCGTGCCCAGTATCAGCAGGCTGAGGAAGAATACACTACCCCCATTGGGTGAGCACTGGAAAGTGATGTGGCAAGAGATAAGTGTGCATTAGGTTAAACCCTGTGAAACTGCTGATATTTGATCATTTTTCACTTAACCAAAAATGCCAATTATATATAGTTTGATCTTATACTATTATTATCCAAGAAAGTGAAGAATTGGAACTTTGATCCAGTCTACAGATGGCTATTAAATAGACTTTTATGGTTAACTTACAGACCTTCACCATTGAAGCTTTTAGTCTTTCACATTAAGTATGAGGTTAGTTTAGTTTTCAGTACTCTTGCCTGGAAAATCCCATGGACGGAGGAGCTTGGTGGGCTGCAGTCCATGGGGTTGCTAAGAGTCAGACGCGACTGAGCGACTTCACTTTCACTTTTCACTTTCATGCATTGGAGAAGGAAATGGCAACCCACTCCAGTGTTCTTGCCTGGAGAATCCCAGGGACCGGGGAGCCTGGTGGGCTGCCGTCTATGGGGTCGCACAGAGTCGGACATGACTGAAGCGACTTAGCAGTAGCAGCAGCTTAGTTTTTCATAGATGATATCCTTTATCAGTTTGGGGACATTCCTGTCTATTTAGTTTGTTAAGTGTTTTGATCACGAAGGGATGTTGTGGTGTCTTTAAGGTTACTTCATGTATTCTGATAAATGAGTAATGTGTCAGGGTTCAGTTCTTGCCTCTTCAGTCGCAATACTGGGAATATGTCTTGCCTAAAATAGCTCTTCTATTTGTTGTAGTTAAACTACTCTATTCTAAAATATACCTATGAACCCTGACACTTTTTAACTTTTAGAAAACATTCAGAGTAGGGTGAATGTACACAGACTAAAAATTTCATTAACTGTAAGCCAGCCTGCTCATGGCAAACTATAATTCTTTCCATCAAAAGCCCCTAACCTGAAACTGGTTTGCTATTCTGCAATTTCCCCATTTTAATTAACTCTCTTTAAATCTAATGTCAACTGAGGAAATTTTAAATGAGTTCACTAGTCCAAATACTCAACATCTTTTCCTCCCAACAATTGAAATAAGAACTTAAAAATAAAGTTCTTTTAAAAAATAGTTTAAGTAAACAACAGAATCCATGCACTGTTCATTTTAAATGTTTTGACTGAGTCTGAATCACAATAGTGAAATGAGAAAAATGTCCTTATAAACCTAATATCCTTCACCTCATTTTCTTTCATCTTCTAATTTAGCTTCTGTTGTCTAGTTTACTTATGCGTCTTTGTGATCTGTTCTTGGTTTAAGTATTTCACAGAACTTGTCTCCTGACTCCTAATCCCCAGTGATGGAAAATGAACCTTCTGAAGATGAGAAAATAAATAGAACGGCAAATACCTTATTGTGGTGAATTTTAACTTTGAGGATCAGAGACATTTTTTTTAAAAATGTGAGGATTGCTATGGATCCTCTCCCAGAAAAATGCACACACACGCAAGGAAATAAAAAAAAATTGTATGCAGTTTCAGTAAGTCTTCAAATGTGTACAGAGAATATAAAAATCCAATAAGTCTTTGAGTCTGTCAGTACAGTTAAATAAGCAAGTGTACCAGAAAAATTCCAAAGAAGTAGGAAATAAGAGTATTTTTTCACATTTGACTGTCATTTTTATATCTGGTTTTGTCCCTTGTGTTCCCAATCACTCATCACTTTGGATGTCCCTGATGCTTCAGAGACCTTAGTATATTGCAGGCAAATCCTAGAAGCACTTCTGCTTCATAATGCAGCCGACAAGTGGTTAATGCTCTGGCGGATTGGAGAGAAAGCAAGCAATACAGACAGGGAAACAATATTTCATTTTGCCTAGGATCTCTTTTTTATTGAATTCCTTGCCCCTTTGTTCCTTTCTCTTCCAGCTAAGAGCTTCCTGTATTGTCTTGAGGATGGGAAAACACAAGTTGGGGGAAGGAGGAGGCTAATTTTTCAGTGAGGCTCTTCAATGCCAGTGACATGACATGACAGATGGATTTGGAGGTTCATACAATCACTTTTTCCTTAATCATGTTGGCTACCACATGGTGCATAGGCACAGTTGGAAATGAAGGCTCGCCCAGGAGGGATGTTTTCAGAGTACCTTATCCGAGCACAAGCTATGGAAAGCACAGTGTACAGAGCTATGGAGCAGCCTTCATTCTAGGTATAGAGCCCTATTCTAAAACAGTGCATGCACGGATGTGCACACTCACACACACACACACACAGATCCCCCTTCTAGTCAAGGATTGTCTTATAAAGACTTGCTCTAAGAGAAAACATATCTTTATCTGAAAGGTGCTGCAAAGAAAAGAAGACTCATGCCATCCATCAATCTCTGGTAACTGGCATTCAGCTCTCAGATAGACTCCTCTCTTTTAATTTTTAAATCACCTTATCAATCAAAGCACTGCATTGTTCTCGGTCTCATTTGAGCTGTTCTGAGTTGATCCTATCTACTTGTCTTCTACTTGCTTCCTGGATTTGCTCCTATTGTCTGTGTTTTATAGAAATCATTCAGAGGCTTCTGAGACACATGCTTAAAAGAAGGTGTTCATTTTTCTTTAGTTAATAAATACACGAATTTCCTTGGGAAACTGTGTTGGCCCAGTGAAGTTCATGCGATCAATCTCCAACTTTGGGTCACTGTAACAAAAGGTTGGGGGTGGGAGGAGAAGGGGACGACAGAGAAAGAGATGGCTGGATGGCATCACCGACTCTGTGGACATGAGTTTGAGTGAACTCCGGGAGTTTGTGATGGACAGGGAGGCCTGGCGTGCTGTGATTCATGGGGTAGCGTAGAGTCGAACACGACTGAGCGACTGAACTGAACTGAACTGAACTGAACTGAACAAAAGGGCGGGGCACTAGCAGTGAACCACAGCGAAAGCACAGAGTTCAAGTTGAAGCTGCAACAAAACCTAGAGGAAGTTCGCAGAGCCTTGGTGCCTCAAGTGTTTCAGAGAATGTCCTGGGAAATAAAGCTTTGTGGTGGCTCTGCCGTCATAAATCCTAGAGGAAATTAAACAGAAGAATACATAACTTTTTCGTAAAACATCTCAACCTGGTTCTGATCCCAGGTGATCCACTTCCCATCCCCTTCATTTCAGAGTTTTCCTGAGCTGCGCTGTGTAGCTCTGGTCCCAGTCTACTTGGAAGAAAAACAAGGTGGTGAGTATAATTATTCTCTTTTGTGACATTAGACAGTAAACCCTGTACTACTGGCAGAATGGAGCCTTTTTTCCTTTTTTGCTTTTAGAGTAACTGTCTTTCTTTCTGACACTTTTGAGGGCAAGTGAAGAGGAAAAGTTATTGGTGCTTTCTCTTTTCATCTAAAACTGTTTTATTTGAGGTGATATTTTGATCACCTTTTATGAGCTGCATTGTCCTTTCTAATCAGAAGCTAGATATCCACACTGTAGTAAAATCCTTGCCGTATTTAGGAAAGCAAGAGAAAGGCAAGGGAAATAAGCAATTCCCAGGAAGAGCAGGGTTGAGATACTGGATGCAGCATTGTGAAATTCGGAGCACTCCTGCAAGCCACGAAATGACACTCCAGACACCTGAATCTGTTAACCTGCCACATTGGTTGTGTCAAACTCACTCTCGGGAAGCAGCTACATAGAAAGATAGTATTTACTGTCTAGAAATTACACTTATTCAGGGACTTTCCTGGCAGTCCAGTGGTTGAGACTTCACCTTCCAATGAAGGGGATGCAGGTTTGATCCCTGGTTGGGGAGCTAAGATCCCACATGCCTCAGGGCCAAAAAACCAAAACATAAAACAGAAGCCATATTGTAACAAATTAAAAAAAGACTTTAATAAATTAAAAGAAATGACATTTATTTAAAAAGGAACTAAGGCATTCCTAATGCCATGTGTGTTACTACATCTTATTTTATGCTACAGATTCAGAAAAATATAGAAAATATTATATTTAAAATTTAAACATACTTAATATTTAACTATTAAAAATTATATTTAAAAACCTATTTAATTTGTTTATGTCAAATCAATATGTTTCTAGACTCTATTAGGCCATTGTAGGTAGTTGTTAAGGAGAATGTCATGGTTAAAAAACATAACTCTTGCTTTCAAGGAGCTTAAACTGTACTTTAATATAAGAATTACAATAACTTGCTATGGAAATGTACCTTTGTCACCTAGTCCAGTGGTTTTCTCTCTGTTCACTGTCCAAAATTCCAACAGGGGAAAGACTGAACTGTAAATAAACAGTTGTAGAAAATGTTCAGTGGGACAGTGACCATTCCTCAGATCTTTCTCTTCTGAGCTGGTGTTCTTGTCCCTTGGTCTGTACAGCACAGATCTGACAGCTTGAATGACACTTGGAGCTCTTACCATACTTGAATATGTGTCCTTGAAGATTGAATGAAAAATGCTGAGTGTTCAGCCTGGAATGAATGACTTCTATTATCATGAAGCTACTTGCCAACTGCATATGCACTGCAGGGAAAGACTTGCTTTCCCACCATCCTTACGGCCTGTGTGTGTGTGTGTGTGTGTGTGTGAAAGTCACTTAGTTGTTTTTGACTCTTTGCAACCCCATTTACTGTAGCCTGGCAAGCTCCTCTGTTCATGGAATTCTCAAGGCAAGAATACTGGAGTGGGTACCCGTTCCCTGCTCCAGAGTATCTTTCGAACCCAGGACTCCTGTATTTCAGGCAGATTTTTCACCATCTGAGCCATGGCCTAAGTCCCCCTGCCAGTCTCCATGCCCTCAGCATGAGGCCTAGAGAAAGTCCTTTGAAATGTTTTTTTTTTTTCTCTACTCTTTCCAAGAGTCAATCTTAGCACTTCTGTAATTCAACCCTACCAGTTGTCCTGTGTTTACAGGGACAAGCCTCACAAGGGTTCAAACTCCAACAGCATGAAATGTGATTTCCTCAGTGTCCTCTGGCAGCTGGGGGTATGGTAACATTACACTCATCATGGGATGACCTGCTGACTACTTTTAAAAACATTCATCAGCGCCTAGTTCAGTGCCTGGCATGGAACTGCAGATTTCAGTGCACTCTGTCCAATTTAATTCTCATCTCAATCCAGGAATGTAGGTGTAACAATACCCCCATGTTATGGATGGGGGTGAGAGTACTGAGTTCCAAGGAAACTGGATGACTTGGCCACATGGACACTTAAATCCAGATCTTCAGAGCCATTTAAAAAATATATATAAAGCTCAACTTTGTCTCCCATTTATAACCCAAGAATAAAGTTGAGCCTGAAATATGAAAAATCAGTCAATCATACACATTTGAACCCATAACAGGAAGGGAGCCAGGGTTGCAGTTTTCCCTCAAGTTTTCTAAACAATGTGTATATATATATCTATATATAATATAGTTATATATATAATTCATCTATTTTAGCCTGAACATTGTAATATAACATTTCAGCATTTTCCATTAAAACCAAGAAATTACCACATATCCAAGGAAACTAAAGAACGCTGTAATTGTTCATGTTACAAAAATGTCATTGGATATGTTAGCAGAGGCTTGTCATTCTACATGCCATAAATATTATTGCTTGAGTGGGTAAAATGCACGGTTTTAAGATTCCTAATCAGTGTTTTTAAGCACTCCTATTGGCTCTTCGTGATTACAGTTTCACTGGGTATTTTGGTTGTTCCTTTCAACTATCAAAGAAACCTGCACATTTGTATTTCTCTAAAGCTGAAACTGCAGTACTTTGGCCACCTCATGAGACTAGTTGACTCACTGGAAAGACTCTGATGCTGGGAAAGATTGGGGGCGGGAGGAGAAGGGGACGACAGAGAATGAGATGGTTGGATGGCATCACCGACTCTATGGACATGAGTTTGAGTGAACTCCGGGAGTTGGTGATGGACAGGGAGGCCTGGCGTGCTGTGATTCATGGGGTCGCGGAGAGTTGGACACGACTGAGCGACTGAACTGAACTGACCTGAGGGACATCCCGCCAGCTCTCTGAGCTCCAGAGTTCCTGATTTCTGAGTGTCCTTCCCTATAATGTGCTTCCCTGGTGGCTTAGATGGTAAAGAATCTGCCTGCAATTCAGGAGACTTGGGTTCGATACCTGGGTTGGGAATGTCCCCTGGAGGAGGACATGGCAACCCACTCCAGTATTCTTGCCTGGAGAATTCCATGGACAGAGGAGCCTGGTGGGCTACAGTCCATGGGGTCACAAAGAGGCAGACATGACTGAGCAACTACCACTTTCACATTTTCCCTATAATGTACATATATGTCCCCGCCTTCATGTTTCCAGAAAGGAGTTTCCTCTAAATAATATTCCTTGTCTCTCCCCTAGGCCCCTTTTCACATGAGAGGAGGGGCAGTTATGTGATTGAGTTTTCAAGGAATTAATATCTATTGGTTACGCTCCCCAGATGTGAACTATTAAAACACTACAAACACTTAAGTATCCTTCTCTCTCTGCCATGAAGGGAGGCAGAAATTCTAACTAGATGGTTTGCTCTGCAGACCAAAACTCTCCCTTTGGGAGGGAGTATCTGAAAACCCAACTTGGCCATGAGATTAAAGACATGTTCTCCAGTTGGTTTTAAGTATAATAAAACTAACATTTGAATCTTAATTTCTTAAGGCTTGGCTCTCAGTTGGTTGGAAGAAGAAGGTGTTATTTATTATCTCCCAACCCATCAAAGTATTTTTTAATATACAGAAGTGGGAGCTGCTAGGTTTTCTTAAGGCTTAGACTCAGAACAGTGTTTCTGCCATAGGCTATTGGTGAAGGAGACTGGAATTTTCACACAAGGGCATGAAGACTGGGAGGCATGGTTCAATGAAAGTCTCTTTTAGAGACCAGCTACTTCATGCAGACCTTACTTTCTGTACAGCACAGGACTAGAGCCTCTTTTTCAAAACTCTTGGAGTCAGATATTTTTCATAATTCAGATTCTCTTAGATTTTCTGTATGTGTGTGTATGAGTTAGTTGCTCAGTCATGCCTGACTCTTTGCGACCCCATGGACTGTAGCCTGGCAAGCTCCTCTGTCCATGGAGTTCTCCAGGCAAGAATACTGGAGAGGGTTGCCATGCCCTCTTCCAGGGGACTTTCCTGACTTAGGAATTGAGACTGAGACTCCTGCATTGCAGGCAGATTCTTTACCGAGCCACCAGGGAAGCCCGTCTTAGATTTTAGAGAACTATAATGTATACACTGTGTATTATATCACCTGCCCAACAGAGTTTAGGGTCACACCCCATAATCAAGCACCTTAATAATTCTTTAATAGAATATATGACTCAAATGGAGTAACAGCAGAATACAGCTAGCCTCATACAAGGTCAGATCAAGTTTTGGCATTTTCAGAGATTTTAAATTGTGAGTAAAATATTATGAACTGTATTTTGAGTCAAAATAAGCTTTTAAAGGTAAAATAAATTTCTCCTACCTTGGGCATATACCTGCTGTCAGTTCAGGTCCTCTGGGAAGCAGACGTCAAAGCAGAATTAAAGTGTGAGCCATCTGGGGAGAAATGCCTGTTGAAAGTTGTAGGAGAGAGGGAACCAGAGTAGGCAGGGAGGGTCTTCAGACCAAGAGGCAGGTCTGATCTCCATGTAAGGGAAGCGGGGGTGGGGAAGGGAAGCTAAGCAGGAAGATTCTTAGCAGCAGAGCAGTTCTGTGAAATTTTGGCTCATCCAATGGGGAGCTCTATCCACAGCAAAGGTTGCCTCTTTGAGGCCTCTTGTGTTGGCTATTATAGCCAGACCTAGTCTCTTTGCCCTGGTCAGTCACTTGCTGGGAGCTGACTAGAAGGGGAGGCTGGCATCATGCATCCCTGGAGGCAGTCAGTCAGTTCCTGGCCTTGGGCAGTTTCTCTCTCAAAGGGAGAGCTGAACTCCTTCCTCTGTGGCTGCCATCATCTTTCCTCCTCGGCTTTCACAGACTTAGTCCCTCTGGTTCTTAGTTTCCAGTTAACACAGTGCTCTTCAGGGATCTTTCATGTAACTGGGAGTTCAACTCCCATCTCAGGACTATCCCATTAGTCCATTAGCCACACGGTATTGCTTCTACACCCATTGTCAAGCCTACCCAAACAGAAGCAATTTGTATAAGGCCTCCTTCCTTGGCTTTCCTTTGATGTGAGTGAACAGTAATTTACAGCACAACTCAAGAAGGGACAACTCTGAGAGAGAAGCCCCCCCAAAGGCCTAGAAGGACTGTGGGTTTGTGTGTTTCTTGGGGTGGGGTGAAGTGGGGGCCAGGAAGGTGACACAGTGCTTGGCAAACGTGTGGGGTGACTTTCAGATCAGTGACTCTTCCTTGTGGATTTTAGGACCCTGTACCACCTCTCCATCTCTCAGCAAACCCCTGCTGCACACATAGCAGTGGCGTGAGCAATACATGAACAGTAACACTAACACCAGTTAATCACTTAGCCCTTCATAGTGCCAATCCCATGACATGCGCAACTACGATCCCCTTCCCTGCTATTGTGCTACCTGGAGACAATCAGCTTAAGGCCAATCAAGTATATCTTACAAAGCAGGGAGCCCAGAGGAAATATGCCCCCAATCCTTGGCTAGTGACAGGATTGGGACCAACTTCCAGCCCAGCCCTTTTTCCATGGCCCCACTCTGCCCTTCCCCTCCTCATGTTAGGAAATTCACTTCCACTTTAGACCTAAGGTGCTAATGGCAGAGCTGTTATTTTAGCAGTGTGTGAAAAGTCCAAGGGTAACAAAAAATTAAAGTCACACTTCTCTTTAAATAATTATTTCAAAGACCCCTTTAAAAATACATTGGATTTTCCTGCCAGATTAAAGTCCTGGGGAGTCTTCCAAAGATTTCTTGGCTGGCCACTGAGCATTCTGCACCCTCCCAGCTCCACACTTCTCTCACTAACTGTTACGAAATCTTCTAAAGCACTCATGCAGCACACGGCTAGGAGTTGAGAAGAGTGCAAAAGAGATCTCAGAAATAACACTCACCAGATCTCTGACCAGTTTTTCTGAGATGTGGGTAGACAAGTACCCTCTACAAATGGCTGGCCATCCAGAGTGGACAAACTGGCATAACTGCTCTAAGTGTGCTTTTGTAGAGTTTAATGTGATAATCCAATAAAACTTATAGCAAAGTTAATCTGACACATACAGTGGTGTACATAATAGTTATTGTCCTACATGGTAATTAGGCATAAATGAAAGCAGTTCCCATAAATGCCTATAATTAGATTTGGAATCCCTCCATGGGTGGAGGAAATAGAGAATTTAGAAAATGCTATAGCATGCTTAATATGCTACAACATTTTTTCTTAAAGAAAAATTGCCTTCAGCTTGTTGCTCTGATGCCCATTTTGTGACAGAGTTTTGAGTCTTTCAGTGCATGATAGTTTTTTTTTTTTTTTTTTCCTCTCAGCTGCTTCTCTAGGATTAGAGAGATAAGGAGGAAGGGACTGAAATGCACCATACGGCTCCTTGGAAGCTGAGCATACAGTTCTACTATCACAAGAGAAGGATTTTCAGAATGGGTGAAGGAAAAATGCTTTGAGTATAGAAGAAAATGACTAAAATGAGAATTCTTTTTAAACAGTTGAGCTAAATTTCTAGTTTTCATCTTTGGTTCATCTTCTAACAGATTCTGATCAGTGTTAGTGTTGATTGAGTTCTTGATGCTGTGAACCATTCAGTCCCCACAGCCGTACTCAGAACCACACAGGGGAAGACCACAGTCTCCCTTTTTTAGTTGCTGAGCACCTGCCCCATGCAGTAAAGGCTTGGGGCTGGAGGTAAGGGTGAATCAAGCAAGGTCCCTGTTCTCTAGTAGTCTGCATCCTAGACGAGGAAAAAGCCATGTAAAGAGAAGGCTATGACATACGTGTAAAGAGTCATAGCGGAGGCTGTGGGGGCACAGGACAGAGACTAGAAGACCTATGCAAACAAGGTGACACTGTGATTGAACTTGGTGACAGGGTTTTCAATACAGAAAAGGACAGGAGGGCCTCCCACCTAGGCTGAGGGGGCACAGAGAGATGGAGGTTGTCTAGGAAATAATGAGGAGCTGGTGTAGGGGAAGTTGTGGGAAATGAAGCTGGGTAGAAACTAAGCTCAGAAGGGCCCTGGACATCTTAGATAGGGTTTGGACTTCCCTGTAAAGGTAACAGGAAACAGGGCATGCATCTCACGATGATGGCCTGGGGCTGGGCTCCAGGAATCGGGCCCATGGGCACACATCTTGGAGCAGCTCCATCTGTGAGATCTGTACAAGAGTCCAGTTGCTCCTGGCTCTCCATCCTCTCCTTTCCACCTGCTCTTCACTCAAACTTGTATGGCCAGCTGCAGTGGGGAGGAGGAGTCAGTGTAAACAGCCTTCCATGCCAGCACCTCATCCTTCACACCACTGGTTCCCAGGCCAGAATCTCCCAACAGCTGCCACTGCTTCCCCATGGAGCCCAGACAG
Organism: Moschus berezovskii; assembly: GCF_049115385.1. Taxonomy (NCBI): domain Eukaryota; kingdom Metazoa; phylum Chordata; class Mammalia; order Artiodactyla; family Moschidae; genus Moschus; species Moschus berezovskii. The sequence continues at coordinate 47,952,699 of NC_142461.1, forward strand.
TTGTCGTTTTTGGCATGTGGAGCTGGTAGAGATTTGCTATTCCTTCTGACTCAGGCTTACCCAGCTCTCTGGCTTCCTAGGGAAAAACTCAAGTAGACTTAGGGACTGATTTTCTTTATGTCTTTAGTTGTAGAAGATATTTTCTGGGTAGATTCCACAGATAGTTATGGTTTTGGTGTGCTCCTGAGAAGAGGAAGGCTCATGGTCTTTCTCCTCCACCATCTTGGCTGATCTCTCAGGAGCTAATTTTGAGGAAGTCTGAGCTCAGAATCAGAGAGACATCCCAGCCTAGCAAGTGAACCCTAATCCCCACCTGCACCCCAGATGCTTGGGATCCTTCTTAGAATAGTCAAAGCCTTCCACAGTCAGGAGCCTGAGGGAACAATTATCCACTATAAATGAATTTCAGTCGCACCAAATTGTTTCTTTTCATGTAATATGGAGGAAGAATGAGAATTTTAAAAGCACAGGGCAGTGAAGTTGAAGGAAGAGACAATTCCCAATAGATGCCAGGCACTGAGCTAGGTAACTTACATACATTACATAAGCTGACTCTCACCACAAGTCCAGTGAGATGGGTGTTATTGTTCCATTTTGGAAAAGAAATTAATGCTCAGAAATTTTATGTAACTTGTTTAAGTGAGGCTTGGGATTCCAGAGTTGTCTATCTAGATGACCCTAAGAGAGAAAAGGAGAGGCTGTATGGGCCAATTTCTATGCTGTGTAGGCAGTGAGAGACATGTTGTCCCAAGGGCTTGGGGGCACTGGTGGCCTGATTTAAAGGAGCTTGCATTTCAGTTGGGCATGAAATCCTAGAAGTTAATGACATCTGGCATTTTAGTTTAAGTACAAAACTGTCAAGGACTAATCACAGAATCTTAGAACTAGAGGATTTGTCTTATAAATGATCTTATCCATCCTTGTTTCACTGATAGGGAAACCAAGGCCAAAAGAATGGAAACAATTTGCTAGGATTAGCTCAACTGTGAAAAAGCTGTGATGAGAGCCTTACCAGCTGAGTGAAATATTCACTGCCTCTGCAATAGACAATCTGCCTAATTATACCATGCGGCTTTTATGCCATGCTTCTGCTTCCACTGGTAAAGCCACTGATAGACCCAGGTCTGGCTGGGGTGCCTGGTAGGGGAGATGGTGGATCTTGAGTGCCTCAGGCAAGGTTGGGACAGGGTGAAAAACAGGAGCAAGGAATAACAGCTTTCTCCCCCCAAGTTTTAGTCCTGACCATAAAATTTACGACAAATCAATGCCCTCTAGAAATAGTGGTAACTCTCCTCTGAAAAGTATTTAACATTAACAGAATAATTTTGATGTCAAATCAAGTTCGATAAAAAGGACTTTTGTCTAAATTTGTAATATCTTTGAGGTCTAATGACCAAATTCAGGTATTCCAAGGCAGCCATGGGATATGTGCTGAGACCAATACATTACGTATATCATTAAATTTAATATTTGTATAAATTATTTATAATTGTGGAGCAGGTAAAGTTGTATTCCTGACTGCCAATTGTCACATGTTGTTTCTCTGTACCCCTGAGGAAATTTCTCAGAATAAGACATAAAACTCACTCATTCTAAAGTGTAAATAGCTAACAATGCTTAAAGTAATATTTCTCCTAGGAGTATTTTCATTTTAACATCTAAGTCAGATAAATTACGCTTTATTGGAGAAACAACAGGCTTTATTTCAAGGTGGAAGAGAACCTTCTAGATTTAGTAGAACATTCTTGGTGCTTCTGAAATCACACTACACTGGTGGTCCTTTAGTCTTTCAGAAGAGTCCTTTCTGCCTGCAAAAATAATAGCTTCTGATTAGTTAGTGTAAATTAAATGTCTCAGTTCAGTTCAGTCACTCAGTCATGTCCGATTCTTTGCAACCCCTTGAATCACAGCACGCCAGGCTTCCCTGTCCATCACCAACTCCCATGCATCGAGTCGGTGAAGCCGTCTAGCCATCTCATCCTCTGTCGTCCCCTTCTCCTGCCCCCAATCCCTCCCAGCATCGGTGTCTTTTTCAGTGAGTCAGTTCTTCACATCAGGTGGCCAAAGTATTGGAGTTTCAGCTTCAACATCAGTCCTTCCAATGAACACCCAGGATTGATCTCCTCTAGAATGGACTGGTTGGATCTCCTTGCAGTCCAACGGACTCGCAAGAGTCTTCTCCAGCACCACAGTTCAAAAGCATCAATTCTTTGGCACTCAGCTTTCTTCACAGTCCAACTCTCACATCCATACATGACCACGGGAAAAACCATAGCTTTAACTAGATGGACCTTTGTTGGCAAAGTAATATCTCTGCTTTTTAATATGCTATCTAGGTTGGTCATAACTTTCCTTCCAAGGAGTAAGCGTCTTTTAATTTCATGGCTGCAATCACCATCTGCAGTGATTTTGGAGCCCAAAAAAATAAAGTCTAACACTGTTTCCACTGTTTCCCCATCTATTTCCCATGAAGTGATGGGACCAGATACCATGATCTTAGTTTTCTGAATGTTGAGCTTTAAGCCAACATTTTCACTCTCCTCTTTCATCACGAGGCTTTTTAGTTCCTCTTCACTTTCTGCCATAAGGGTGGTGTCATCTGCATATCTGAGGTTCTTGATATTTCTCCCAGCAATCTTGATTCCAGCCTGTGCTTCTTCCAGCCCAGTGTTTCTCATGCTAGAGTTTGCCTAATGCTATAAATAGATAATAATAATGGGTTAAAACCAGGCATTTAAAGAAGTACTTTACATAATGAAATTAATTTCATCCTCCCAAATCACTGTGAGGTAGGTATTATTATCATCTTGATTTTATAGATAACTGATTCAAGTTTATAGAGGTGAAGTGAGCTGCTAAGGAAGCTTTGGTGTTCCCATTTCACAGCTGAGAAAACTGAGGCTCTTAATTATTCTTTGCTCCCTTGCTCCTAGATTTTCTAACAGAAAAGAGTATCTACTTCCTTTTATTTTATATTGTTTTGAGATTCTGCATTCTTTGTTATGTTTAGCAACAGACTAAATCATTACATCTGAAATGAATATAAGTAAGTCCAATTTGGCACACGTTCCAAGACCAAATCAATAAGGGCAGTATTCCATGAGGCTCATTTGTGGACCTATGTGATACATTGTTTCTTAAACGGACATGGAAATCATGATGATTATAATCTTTTGAAAAATTCACAGTTGAAACAGATCCAACTTAATTGTGAGATTTGCTTTGTGAGGTTGTGTGTACAAGTCATCAAACGAAAGAACAGAAGGTCACAGAATTCACATCCGTGCAAGCATATGGATCAGTGTTTAAAACATACACAGAAAGACATTTCCACACATCTGGTTTGATCCAGAAAGAATCAGGAAACTCAAAGTTAAAATACAAACCCTTTTCATTTGCACACTGTCTAAAGAAATATCACGGAATGTTATGGAAACAAAATTCTAAGCATGGTGTCCAGTTAAAAGTTAAATGAATAGCAGGGCCTAGCCCTGTGAATGGTAATTAAGACCTAGGGTCTGAATCTCCCTCTACCTCCATGTCTTCCCTCTTTATACGGGACAAATGACTGGAGTGGGATAATCACAGAGACTCAGGCTGCACACCTGTCAGAGAGACAATAACTTTTTTGCACAATGTTCAGAAAGAAAAGAAAATTTATAATTTTATTGTGGTTTTGTGCTAGAATCCTGACATTTTTTACCCTGATGAACCACATATGAGGATTTCTTTATGGACACAAGGTGGTGAGAACCCTTAGGAAAAAAGTATCAACAAGGTTTCAATTTAGGCTCATTATCTGGCATATTGTAGGCATTCAATAAAATTTGTGGAACCATCCATTTGACAAGCCAGTAACTTCACATATATACATTGAGTTTCTAACATGTCCCAGGGACTGTTCTAGGCTCATGGGATACAGCAGAAACAAAATGGAAAAATATTTTCTCTGATGCATTGAGGACCACATTCTAGTAAGCAGTACATAAATAAATACATAGACTACTTAGTGTGTTAAATGGTGATACGTTCTGGTGGACTGGACAATGGATCCCATAGATGTCTACATCCTGATTTCTGAAACCTATAAATAGCTACCCTATGGGGCTTCCTGGTAGCTCAGAGAGTAAAGAATCCTCCTGCAATGCTGGAGACTCAGGTTTGATCTCCGGGTTGGGAAGATCCCCTAGTGAAGGGAATGGAAACCCACTCCAATATTCTTGCCTGGAGAATCCCATGGACAGAGGAGCCTGGCAGGCTACAGTCCATGGGGTCCCAAAGAGTTGGACATGACAGAAGCAACTTAGCACATGCACAGATCTGTGACTATGGTGAAATGGATACTATGTTACTTCTGAGACTAGATCGTAAAAGGTGACACAGCATCTCTTTGGGATACCCACTCTTGGAACTCAGTCAGCATACAAAAAGGAAGCCCAATCAGCCACATGGCCACACCATTCATAGGTGTTCTGAATGAGGTACCAGCTAACAGGTAACGTTGATTATCAGGCATGTGAGTGCTGTCAGACTTGAAGACCCCAGTCACATGGACAGAGAAAAGCCATCATCACTGTGCTCATTCTGAATTCCTGAATTCAGAATTCCACAGAATCTTTGAGCATAATTAAACGGCGCCTGTTTTAACCACCAAGTTTTGAGGTTGCTTGTTATGCCATAAAAGTAACTGAAATAGAAGGCTATGTTGAGAAAGTAACATTTAAGCAAAAGCCTAAAGGAAGTAAGTGAGCACTGACAATATCAGGAGGAAGATTATTTAAGGCAGGGAAAAGGTCACCGTAAAGACCCCTGTGGGAGAATGCCTGAAACAGTGAGAAGGCTGCTGTGGCTGAAGAAGGGTAGGTAAGGGGGAAAGTGGGGGAAGATGAGTTCTGAAATGTGTTGGAGGAGTGCAGGTTGTGTAGGTACTTGGAGGCCACTGAAGCAATTTGGGCCTTTCCTCTGACTGATTCGGGAAGCTGCTAGAAGGTTTTCGAAGAGACAGTAGAATGTGACTTACATTGACGAAAGATCATTCCGACTTCTGTGTTCAGCATTGACTGTAGTGGGGCAGGATAGAAGCATGGAGAGCAGTTAGGAGGGTATTTTTCTAATTAAGGAGAGAGTCTTGGACCAGGATGGTGATAATAGAAATGATAAGGAGTGGTTGTATTTTCATATATTTTGATGGAGGGACTTCCCTGTAACTCAGATGGTAAAGAACCTGCCTGCAGTGCAGGAGACCCAGGTTTGATCCCTGGGTCGGGAAGATCCCCTGGAGAAGGAAATGGCAGCTCATTCCACTATTCTTGCCTGGAGAATTTCCTGGACAGAGGAGCCTGGCGGGCTACAGTCCATGGGGTTGCAAAGAGTTGGACACAACTAAGCAACTAACACACACACTCATCTTTTGACAATAGAGTCAATAGATATTTAAAATATATCTTGAAGGTAAAGATACTGTGATAGATCAGATATAAGGAGTGAAGAGAATGATTGCAAAGATTTACCTAAACAAGTAGAATAGAGTTATTTGAAATTGGAAAATGTTAAAAAAGAAACTCTGAAAGGGAAAATTATGAGTTCAGTTTTGGACATAATAGGTTGAAATTCTCGGTAGCCATCTAAGGGTGGGTTATTGATGGGCGGATTTGTCATCCAGAGGAGAAGTGTAGGCTGAAGACATTAATCCAAGTGCACCCAGCCTTGAGATTGGCTGAGCCCAGCAAGGTCATGATTGAAGAAAGAAAAGAGGTCCAAGGAGTAAACTCTGGGGCACTCTGATTTTAGGGGTCAGAGAGATAAAGAGAGTCAGCATCAGAGACTGAAATAGAGCAGTCCAAGAGACAGGAGGAAGACCAGGAAAGAAGTGTGGTTTCCTGGAAGGCAGTTAAACTGTTTCAAGGAGGAGGGAGTAATCAGCAATGCAAATGATGAGATCAAACAAGATGAGATCTGAGAAGGGGCCATTAGCTTTTGCAATGTTGAAGTCACAGGAGACCTTCACAAGCCTTGTTCCGAGAGAGTGGTGGTGGTAGAAAATGAGTGAATGAGTATTGTTTAACAGGTTTCACGTGGGTACTTTTCCTTTGAAAGAATCTGGGATATTTTTCTGCCAGAAAACAAGAAAAAAAAAAAAAAAGACAACACAAAACCCGAAAAGTACTCTGAGGTGGCCAAAAAGCATCAGTTGAGTGCATTCAGATATTGTCAAGCTGAGCTCTAGACTCAATGATAGTCTAAGGGATCACAGTTGCCAGGAGGCTAGGTTATGATGAAAATTACAGTCTCAAGCAAGAGCCAGTCATACCCTTTGTTTGTTGCCAGTAGGTCTCAACCTTCCTTCCAAAGTGAAGATAATTTAGCCTCCTGGTTAAGAGCATCCAGCCTCTGGAGTCCATCTGCCTATATTTAAACCTTGATATCACTAGTTACTAGCTGAGTGGGTAGCTTACTTAAGTCTCAAATTCCTCCTGTGTGAGATGGGGCTATTAACAATATCCACCACTTATGGTGATGTAAAGAATGGGTTATATCAAACATGAACAGCCTGATTCATGGAAAAAATTCAATGAATGTTAGCTGTTATTCCTATTAATTAATATACAGGGAGAAGAGGAGGTTTTTGTACTGGCCCAAGGTAAATCAGTGCTGCACAAACAAGTGTTTAACAAGCTCATCTTTATGGGAGTAAGATTAGCTGGTTTAGCTCTAATGGGTATTTTCTGTAATTGCAGGATTTTATAGTCTCTGGTAATACCGAACATCCTTTATTATACTAGAATTGAACCGGTAAAGGGGGAGCTGCCATTTGTAACCTTTGTATTTTACTCTCAGGATCAAAATACACAAAAAGGAGCTTTATAAATGGAAAAGTATTATTCAGATAGGTCAGTGCTGGTTTATTTCCATGGCATTGTGACTTTGATGTTGACCATTTGGAGTTCCACTGTCCCAGAATTTGACCACCCGTGCCCTTCCCCAACCCCATCATTAATACATACACCTACTTAGTATGAGATGTTTGGCTAGTGGAACTTTTCAGAAAACTTCTATACTCCAAATGGAGTGAATGAAAAATGCTTGAGAAGGCTAGAAAGCAACACCCAGAACTGCAAAAACATTTCTTTAAAAATATAAAAAGTCTGAGTTGTTTTCAAATCTAGTATCCCAACATGTCCACGTGATGTGATGCTGGCCTTTTTGAAAGTATACATTGCCCTAATGAAAAAATGAAAAGGGAATGACAAATGCAGCAAATAGAGATCTCAACTCAACTTCAACACATGGAAACAATTGTCCAAATTATGGCAAAATCTGGCAATCTCACTTTGGCCTCATTATTCGTTTGAGAACAAAATCATAGAGCACAGAAAAGTTATCCTTGTATGTAGGTTTTGCTGCTTTCACGTCTCCAAATGACTTTTGCCTGCTATTGTATTTCTGTTAAAAGCTAAACTCCCCCCTTCCACTCAAATCAGATTTCTGAGACCAAAGAAAACCGTGAGATCATAATCCCAAAGATTCAAATAAACCCTCTGAATTCTTGCCTCAGTTTCTTCACTTTTTACAAGGAAGCCTCTGTAGCTGGGAGCTTCCCCAGTGGCTCAGCTTTAAAGAATCTGCGTGCAATGCAAGAGACACAGGAGATGCCAGTTTGGTTCCTGGGCCAGGGAAGTTCCCCTGGAGGAGGACATGGCAACCCACTCCAGTATTCTTGTCTGGAGAATCTCACGGAGCCTGGCAGGCTACAGTCCATAGAGTTGCAAAGAGTCGGATATGACTGAGGTGACTGAGCACACATGCACACACTCTGTAGCTGAAAGAAAAAAAGTTGGAATGAATACACAAGCAAGAATGAACAGTGTCTGCCAGCATCTCTACCAGGAAAACTGTACAAACCCCAAGATTCCAGCCCTTGTTTCCACATATGGGAAACACTGATCTCTAAGCCTTTGCAACTCAGTGTGGAAAATGGACTGGAAACATGAGTATCACCTGGAAGCTTGTTAGAAATGCAGAGTTTCAGGTCCTACCCCAGAGCCTCTGGATCAGAACCTGCATTTTAACCATCTCCCCAAGTGACCTTGTTGTTTTGTTGCTAAGTCATACCCAACTCTTTTGTGACCCCATGGACTGTAGCTCACCAGGCTCCTCTGTCCATGTAATTTCCCAGGCAAGAATAATGGAGTGGGTTGCCATTTCCTTCTCCAGGGGATCTTTCCAACCCAGGAATCAAACCTGTGTCTCCTGCATTGGCAGGAGGGTTCATTACTACTGAACCGCCAGAAAAGCCCCACCAAGTGATCTGCATGCGTATGCAAGTTTGAGAAGCAATCTCTGAGAAACTCTCACCCCTTGAGGAGCTTCCAAACTGCTTGTTCAGCTTGGTGTGATCCTGCATTTGCAAAACCAACCTCAGAGCCATGCAGGTGACTGACAGCTTTGAGGACAAGAGTACAGCAAGTCCCATATCATTATGCGTAAATGTTCCTCCTTACCCATTAAAAAGGTTCAAAAAATACTGAGCTCCTATATTCTACATAATGACCTTCCAGATTTCATGGCACCAATCATCTTCTGAGAGACTTCTGTGCCTGCACATATTAAATTAAACCTACTCTTTTTGCAAACTGTCAGTCCTTTGCTACTGACTTTTAAGCCATGCCCCCTAAATGAGGTTATTGGAGAAAATATATCAGGCGTAACATAGACAAACTATAGACAGGTACTTGAGGAAATAAGATCAAAGCACCTTGGAGAAACAGGCCTAATTATTAACTGTGGTATAGTTTCTGAGTTCATTGAAATTCTGATTTTCAAATGTTCTGACAGTGTAGGGAAGAAAGTGAAGCACAAACCTGCCTTGAGACTGTATTCATACACACACAGCTGTTGCCTTAACTATAGGGTCATGTGTATAGCAGCTTTGTTTTTCTTGCCTTCCAGGTGTTTTCTGAGGATGCATTAAGCAGAATTTCAATGAGGCGGAGGGCTCTACTCAGTGTATAAATTACACTTAAATCTTCTCAAAGCAAGTTCAAGCCAAATTGTCCTCCTCTGCTTATTTGAGTCTGTTACTAAGGAAGCAATGGAAATGACACTTTTTAAGCCAGGCTCTCATAAATCAGGTGCTTCCACACTTCTTGAAGTGACAATAGAAAGCCAATTGGAAAACATAATAGCGAAAGACACTGCTCCCAAACTGTCGTCAGACTTTGGAGTGAGTATAATGTTTGACAGGAAAGATTGTGTGTGAACATTATTCATTGCAACCAAGAGCCATTCAAAGGCACCTTCGGAGCAAAGATTAATGAAAGAGAATTCTCAGGAAGTAACATAATATGGAACCTCTTCCTCTCCCCCACCTACTTCTCCTTTGGAGAGATCCAGATTTAGCTTGGGACAAGATTTACGATTCTGAAGGTGTGATGAAAGGCAAGGCATAGTTTACAATGCTGTTACTGGGTAAGGGTTTCACCTCTGGATGTATAGTTTGACATTTCTGAACCCAATCTGGGTGTCTCCTTGGTGTTTAGGCCCAAGTAGACAGCACTGATGAGAAAGTATCAGGTGTCACAGCTACATAGGTAACCAACACCCCAATTTTAATCATCCTCAGTTTGATTTGAGTTTGATGCCCTGCGGGTGCCTATCTCAATCCATCAAACTGTCAAATGTCAGACCTACCTTCTTGACACTTCATTAATATTCTTTATCCTATAGAATTGATCATGGACTCTTTGAATAGTCAGCCCAGAGTTATTGCTTAAGAAGAAAGCATGGAAAGAAGACTGATTTTATCTGTCAGTCTACATGCATAAGCGGCTTAGATTTTCCTCTGAAAAATGGAGAACTTAAAAAATCTTTCTAAATTCTGTGGCTGAGGTACCATGTCCCTAGGCATTCGAGGGACTCATCTCCTTAAAAAAGTGGAATGGTGACCTGAGAATGGAAGGCTCCCCATTTTCAAAACTGAAGGCTACCAGACTGCTCACTGAGTAATGTGGGTTGTTTTCTACTCAACAATGAAGACGATCAACTGTTCAGTCACTTTTCAGAATTTAACCATATACTTACTATGACCCAACCTAAAGAAGGCTGACTTTGGGAGTAAGCATACTAACTACTCATTCTTTGAAGTTTGTGGCTCCCAACATTTTTGAGCATTAGGATACATTTTTGAAAACAGACTATTTTTCAGATCAGTTTTAAGTTCACAGCAATTCTGAGCAGAAGGAACAGAGATTTCTTATATACCTCCACATGTGTATAGGGCTCCTCCATTATCAGCATTGCCCACCAGAGTAGTTGATGTTGTTGTTCAGATGCTCAGTCACATCCAACTCTTTGCAACCCCATGGACTGCAGCATGCCAGGCTTCCCTGTCCTTCACCATCTCCTGGAGTTTGCTCAAACTCATGTCCATTGAATTGGTGATGCCATCCAACCATCTCATCCTCTGTCTTTCTCAGGACGGACAGAGGGACCATTTCCTCCCACTTTCTCCTTCTCCTCCTGCCTTAAATATTTCCCAGCATCAGGGTCTTCTCCAATGAGTCGTCTCTTCTCATCAGATGACCAAAGTATTGGAACTTCAGCTTTAGCATCCAAGCAGTCCTTCCAATGAATATTTCAGAGTTGATTTCCTTTCGGATTGACTGTTTAGATATCTTTGTTGTCCAAGGGACTCTCAAGATCTTCTCTAGCACCATAGTTTGAAGGCATCAATTCTTTGTGTACCAGAGTGCACATTTGTTATAATTGATGAACTTATATTAATACATCATTATTGTCCAAAGCCCATAGTTTAAATACAGTTCACTCCTGGTATCGTACATTCTGTGGGTTCAAACAAGAATTCTGTCATTTCAAACAAGTTTAAAATGACATATATCCACCACTACACCATCATACAGAAAGGATTCCTTTTTAAAATAATATTTTGTTTTTAAAAAATTTTCATTTAAAAATATTTTAAATGCAGAAAATTTACAAGAAGAAAATAAAAAACTAGTTACCCAGATTTGTTTTTATGAATTTTTTTACTCCGTTTGTCATTTGTTTTCTTTCTTGCTATTTCCTAATATTACATTTTCATGAACCATTTAAAGATAAACTATATATATTATAATCCTTAATCCTTAAATATTTAGTGGCCCTTTCATAGTAATAGTGGAGATTCTCTCACATAACCACAATACAATGATGAACTTCAGTAAATTAATGTTAACATGGAACAACAGACTGGTTCCAATTAGGAAAAGGAGTACATCAAGGCTGTATATTGTCACCCTGCTTATTTAACTTATATGCAGAGTACATCATGAGAAACGCTGGGCTGGAGGAAGCACAAGCTGGAATCAAGATTGCTGGGAGAAATATCAATAACCTCAGATATGCGGATGACATCACCCTTATAGCAGAAAGGGAAGACGAACTTAAGAACTTCTTGATGAAAGTGAAAGAGGAGAGTGAAAAAGTTGGCTTAGAGCTCAACATTCAGAAAACTAAGATCATGGCATCCGGTCCCATCACTTCATGGCAAATAGATGGGGAAACAGTGGAAACAGTGGCTGACTTTATTTTTCTGGGCTCCAAAATCACTGCAGATGCTGATTGCAGCCATGAAATTAAAAGATGCTTACTCCTTGGAAGGAAAGTTATGACCAACCTAGACAGCCATATTAAAAAGCAGAGACATTGCTTTGTCAACAAAAGTCTGTCTAGTCAAGGATATGGTTTTTCCAATAGTCGTGTATGGATGTGAGAGTTGGACTATAAAGAAAACTGAGCGCCGAAGAATTGATGCTTTTGAACTGTGGTGTTGGAGAAGACTCTAGAGTCCGTTGGACTGCAAGGAGGTCCAACCAGTCCATCCTAAAGGAGATCAGTCCTGGGTGTTCATTGGAAGGACTGATGTTGAAGCTGAAGCTCCAATACTTTGGCCACCTGATGCGAAGAGCTGACTCACTGGAAAAGACCCTGATCCTGGGAAAGATTGAGGGCAGAAGGAGAAAGGGATGACAGAGGATGAGATGGCTGGATGGCATCACCGACTCTGTGGACATGAGTTTGAGTGAACTCCGGGAGTTGGTGATGGACAGGGAGGCCTGGCGTGCTGCGGTTCATGGGGTCATAAAGAGTTGGACATGACTGAGCGACTGAACTGAACTGAATTGAATACAATATTTTTATCTAATCTATATCCATATTCAAGTTTTACCTACATCCATAGTCAATTGACCCAGTAATGTCATTTATAGCACATTTCCTCCTTCCTGTAGAGGTTCCAGACTAGGGTCAGGTATGGTATTTAGTTGTCATGTTCCTTTTAGTTCAGTTCAGTTGCTCAGTCGTGTCCGACTCTTTGCAACCCCATGAATCACAGCACGCCAGGCCTCCCTGTCCATCACCAACTCCCGGAGTACACTCAAACTCATACCCACAGAGTTGGTGATGTCATCCAGCCATCTCATTCTCCGTCGTCCCCTTCTCCTCCCGCCCCCAACCTTTCCCAGCATCAGAGTCTTTTCCAGTGAGTCAACTCGTCGCATGAGGTGGCCAAAGTATTGCAGTTTCAGCTTTAGCATCAGTCCCTCCAATGAACATCCAGGATTGATCTCCTTTAGAATGGACTGGTTGGATCTCCTTGCAGTATAAGGGACTCTCATGTTCCTTTAGCCTCCTTTAATTAGGGACATTTCACAGCTTTCTATTTTATGATGTTAGTATGTTTTTAAAAATAGAATCTCTCTATTTTTCATAGAATGTTCCCTATTTGAGTTGTCTAATTAGATTCAGGTTATGCATTCTGGACTGGATGGGAATACTATGTATATGATATTGTGTTTGGATATCTTTTTTAAAGTAGAAAGATAATTTGCTGACTCCTACATGATCTGAGTTTTTCTTTTATTTACTTGACCTATAGACAGGGCTTAGTGTGCACTTTTACATTTCCACATGTTAGTGGCCCACTGAGTGTTGAATCCTCTGTATTTTGCTTATTATTAATTCAGAAAAAAATTAGAAAATGATATATCCAGATCATGTTATCTTAGTTCCTCGTGTTGGCTTTTTTAGAGGTCGATGCAGGAAATATTTGAAGAACGACTTCGAAAATTTTGCATAGCTATAATTGACAACATTATCTACCATGATGTCAACCCCTCCCCTTAATAAGATCTGCTGCTGCTGCTGCTGCTGCTAAGTTGCTTCAGTCATGTCCGACTCTGGGCGACGCCATAGACGGCAGCCCACTAGGCTCCCTCGTCCCTGGGATTCTCCAGGCAAGAGTACTGGAGTGGGGTACCATTGCCTTCTCCGTAATAGGACCTAGTGACATTTATTTCTAGTGTAAAGCTTGTCTTTGTAAGATAACTATTTCCTTTTATTGAATAATTAGGAAGTAAAAGTCTCAATGAAAATTTTCTATTCTCTTCAGTTTTTTAGAAAGTTCAGGGCTGAATTTATTAAATATTCTAATTCAATTAGAATATATATAATTTTCCAAAGTACTTTTGCATTTTTAAAGTTTTACACTGAATTGCCCTGTCATTGATATGATTCAGTATCTTAGGACTCGTGCCTTGACAAGAAGACCGTGGGTTGAATTTCAGTCTCATCGGTGGCTCTCCTTTGGCACCTTTTTAGGGTGCAGCTGGAGGCACAACCCCATTCCCTTCTGAATCTCTGGGACTGTCTTCCATCTCTCGGGTCCTCAGTCTTAGGATAGTTCTTGGCCTCAGTCTGCAAGGAGCACTCACTTTTGCGCTTCCTACCACTAGGCCAGAGATGTGGATTTGGGCTTTGCTTACAGGAGGCCTGTTCTCCCAACGCCTGTCATCCCCACTAGCTGAGCTGCTGCCTTCAGCAGTCAGAGCGGGTCTTCCAGGTTACCTCCCCTGCCTGTGTCACCTCTGGCTGCCTCTTGTTCCCTTTGTTGTCTGCCTAGTCACTCAGTCGTGTCTGACTCTTTGCAGCCCCATGGACTGCAGCCCGCCAGACTCCTCTGTCTACAGAATTTTCCAGGCAAGAATACTGGAAAGTGGATCGCCATTTCTTACTCGAGTGCATCTTCCCCATCCAGGGATCAAACCAGGGTCTCTTGAATTGGCAGACAGATCCTTTACCACTAGTGCCACCTGGGAAACCTCTGTTCCCTTTGTTAATTCACACAAACTCATGCACACATTTATGGGTTGTGATTCCTTTCATATTTTGTTGATTACAGGGGCCAGAACAACAGGGGCTGAGGCAAAATTTTCTCCCTGTTGCTTGAGCGGCAGGGTAATGTACTGGGGTATTAGCTTGGATTTTGTTTCTGCTTCAAAAATATTCAGCAAGAATGAGGACCGTTTGTGTTTTAGTCTCTCTGTTTTCCTGTCCCTCTCTTTCCTAGAAGGGGTCAAGGCCTTTTGTACTTCTTGCCTCCGGGGTATTTGAAGAGCTGAAAGCAGACAGTGCTTGAAACAACCTTTCTTTCTGGCTTTCCTGAAAGTCTTGAGAATACTAAGCAAGAATGTCCCCTGATGGGGAAGAGACTGGAGAGGAGGAGGTCAAAAAATGTCAGAGAGAGGATGAACATAAAGCCAGAAAGGGTCCACAGTCTCTTTTTTATTTTTCTGGAGGAGGTGGCAGTTCCTTAAGGGGCATGTCCTCTGCACCTAAGGAGACTGGACCCCTGGGACTGGAGCTCCAGTTTCTGTAGAATATTTATTTCACCCAAACCTGCCTGGTATGGAGTAGCAAAGTCTTTGACTTGATTTTTTTTTTTTTTTTACATTGTACTTTTAAAATTATCATAGAGCAAAATTAACTTTTCTCTTTTGGTGTACAGTTTTTTTGTTTCAGAATTTTTTTTTTTTTTTTAGTTGCAGAGTGTAAACAAACACTTAGTTGTGGCATGTGGGATCTAGTTCCCTGACCAGGGATCAAACCCAGCCCCCCCTGCATTAGGAGCTCAGAGTCTTAGCCACTGGACCAGATAGGGTTTCTGAGCCAGATTTAATATGATTTTTAAAAAAGTAAAGTGACAATTCTTGCAAACCCAGTTGTAATGGAAAGTCTCATCTACTTTTTGTGTCTGATAGGTATCTGAAATCCACATAGCCATAATTTTGTGCATCTTGCCTTGTGCCCAATTGCATTAGTATCTCTTGATTATAAAGATGCAGCAAAGTGCTTCAAAAGGATAATTTGAAGCACATAACCGCTAACACAGCTACACACCAGAGTTCTGTCTGGACACAATAATTCTTTGGACTTAGAACAATGGAAAAAACTGTAAACTAAGCAAATAAAGACACTGGAATCTAGACCTAGGTGTTAATTAGTCAGTGTTGAGTGAATTAAAGGCTACTTATCAATTGATGACTGATACAGACAAAAAGTCTCAAAGGTGCTAGAACTGAAAGAATCCAAGTAGTTTTGTTAGCAAGCCAAATGCCTTTCTTTGCTTGGCCCCCTGACTATAAATATTCTCTAAAGCTTTAGTTTCAAGGATTAACTCTCACCATCCTCCCTTGGGGCTCTGAGAGGCTTCAGTGTGGGAATACATGTGTCACAATCCCTATTTCCCAATTCAGAAGACTTTATCTTATAATAAAGAATTTGTTTGGCCTTTGTCCCAGATTCCTAGTGTGGAGCTTTTAAAACCTTTGGAATTTGCAGCATGTTAGACTGTCTTTGTTTTTCCTGAACCCCTTGGATTACATTTGAGTTTATACCAATGAGGTTACTCGTGATGAGTCCCTAGGTAGCTTCAGGATGGAAGCTGGTCACCTGGAAGATTCATCACATGTTTAGCGGTTGGAACTTTGAGCTGGTCCAACCTGGAGGCGGTGGGAGAGGGAAGCTTGTGACTAGGTTAAATCACGTGACCAGTGGTTCAATCAGTTATGGCTGTGTAGTTATGTTGAAAGCAGTTCTTTTCCCCCTTCCTGTTTGCAATATCTGTTCCCTTCTAACCTTAAAAAAACCTAATTATAGGAATGAGCTCACTAAGCAATTGAAACTAATTCCTGATTTGTGCTCTCCTGAATGCACACCACACCATATCTAACCTGTTGATATTTTCCTAGACAAAAAGAAGTAAGAATGAAGAACTAAGCAGTTGAAAACATGACTAGCTCTCAACCCCCAACAGTCCCCTTAGCAGTCTTGCAAGCAGAACACGCAGGCAGGATAACATCTGAAGAGTGTCAGTTAGTCTGCGCACTCAATGGAGAATAATGCATAATCCAGCCACCTGCCTTGAAGATTCTCTGAATTTCTTCCCCCATCCATTTTTCCCTTTAAACCTGTCATGGCTGAGCATAATCTCAGTTGGTCTCTGGACATGAATCCACTATCTCCCCAGATTGCCAATTTCTCTGATGAAAGCACCTTTCCTTTTTACTGACACTTGCCTCTCGAATTATTGGCTAATGAGTGGCAAACAGGCGAACCTGGGTTTGGTAACAACAGACCAATAAAAACTGTGGACTGGAAGCTCCCTGGAGCTTCTGGCTGGTGAAGACATCGATATGCCAGGAGGGTTACATGTCTTGATTCCGTGGAAAGATGGTACAGACTTCTGCCTTCGGGAGGCTCCCTACCTTGTCCGATATGTCTCTTGCTTTGGCTGGTCAGATTTGTGCTCTTTATAATAACACTGTGGTCATAACACTTTTCTGAGTTCTATAAATCATTTCAGTGAATTATTGAACCCAAGGAGGGTCCTGGGAATCCAAGTCCCCCCCACCAGATTTGCCCCACTGATTGGTCAGAAGTTCTGGGACCCTGGGGACCCCATTTGTGGCTGGCACCTGAAGTGGGGCAGTCTTGAGAGCCTGAGCACTGTACTCATGGCGCCTGCGCTAACTCCAGGTGGTTAGTGCAGAAATGAATTGCAATACACCAATGGGCTTGAAACAGAATGCTCTCCATCAGTCCTGTGGGCAGGTCCCTGGCTATTGTCCCTGAATCATAGCTCCTGTCCTTCCTCTTCTGCCACAACAGACACTGCCAGGCTGTTCTCACAGGGTCTTGCAACACCCTTACGGTCTGAGCCAGACACTGTTTTCTCTGATGCTCTAGTAAAAGAAGTGCCCCAGCCACTCATGGGCCCCTCAGGGAAATGC
Source organism: Moschus berezovskii (assembly GCF_049115385.1). Classification (NCBI taxonomy): domain Eukaryota; kingdom Metazoa; phylum Chordata; class Mammalia; order Artiodactyla; family Moschidae; genus Moschus; species Moschus berezovskii. Next base: position 47,969,825 of record NC_142461.1, read on the forward strand.
AAATGAGACATGACCACCCCCTCTGTTTTCCCTTCCCGTGGCCTTTTATTTCAGACGCAGGGGGAGGGCTTCCTCCATCAGGCTCGTGATCTGCTCTTTTGCTGTTAATGCCTCCACAGAATTCGCTGCTGCTTTCCCCTTATTCTTCTGGCCTTTAGAAAAAAAGAGTGCTGAATGCCAATGTCTCCAAGTGGATGCTTGCGTGGCTCTTCAGAAAGAACATGAATAGAGCCAGTGAGTCTCAGGCTCCGAGTGCTGCCCGGGTGCATCTGTATTCACCAGAGAAAAGCTAGTGGTTTTTTAAGGGGAGTTTGCTAACCCTGTGTTCCCTCCTCCGCTCCTCAATGGGTGCTTCCCTGCGCCCTTTGGCAGTGTTTCCAGGCAGTGTGACACAAACACCACATTCTTCAAGAGAAGGAGGCGGGATGATCAATGAAAACTCCCTAATAAGTTGCATGCACTCTGAGCAGTGCTGTCAGGCTTAAAGGTCACATATTTCCAAGGTATGAAAAACACAGAGCCCAGTGGAAGCCTCATGCATAAGCAAAGCTTCTCATTGCATTCAAAAGTAATATAAACGGCTGGAAAACTTATCTCTATGATAAAGGCTGCACCCTTTTATGTATGTTAAACTTAAGGAAAGTGCTTGAAATCCTTCCTGGCATTTGCCTTGCGGAGCTCTTGTGGCCTAATGGGCCATGACACCCTTTGAGCTCTGAGAAGAATGTGACGCAAGTGTAAATGTATTATTATTGCCATTAGGGATGGTGATCTGGTGGTGGGGGAGGAAGGGGGGATTAAATGCTAAAGATAAAATCATTGAAATCTAGAAGGGAAATGTAAAACCAGGCCCAATGAAGTTCCATGATTCGATCAAATTAAAAGACCATATAATGCTACATTCTAATCCTGTGTGCATAAATTAACATAAAAACAAAATGACATAAAACTGCCAGCGTCAGCAGGAAATTGAGAAGCTATTAGTCATCAGCCCCTGCAAACCTCTCTCATTATTATTCAGTGCCTAGGAACTTGACGACTCAACCCACAGTGCTCAGCAGTCTTCACTGGTAAAAGTGCTTCCTCAAAGCGGATCCTCTCCCAGGCCCTCCTTCTAGCCATTGACCCAGGTTCCCCGCTTCCAACTCAGCCTGCACTGGGCACAGGTCTTCCTGGCCAGTTCCTCACAGCAGCTGCAGATCCTCCCCAGGGCTTAGAGGTTCTCCAGGATTCTGAGAGCTCTAGTAATTAGCTGATCCTTGATTGATAAAGAGGCCAGTCCTGATCTGTACAAGTCCAACCGCCTGGCTCCCAATGCCTGGTGTGATGGAGGGTTAACCCTGCAATTCCTGATGCAACTCTTCCACAAGCACAGTCTCTGCTTTGCCTACCAACCCCTAGAAGGGCATTTTTTTTTTTTCCAGAAAACCAGGGCAGCCCCAGTCCCTGGACCCCGTGATGAGTCTGATAGATGTGTTTCAGGTTTAATGTTGTCACTGTGGTCTCAATAGCGTAGCTAAGCCCTCCACAAATAGCCAGCCTCCTAAAAGGAAATCCCAGCTCTCTCATTAGACACGTACTAATGTTGGAAGAAAACAACAAATGAACCTTTTGCTGGAAGTACGAGTAGCCATTGCAGACTAAGGTTATGATTTTCCAAGCAGCACATAGCTCCATAGCAGGAGTTGCGACCTGAACCAATACTGCGTCCACTCCAGGTGTTGACCTGGATGCACCCCAGCATGTCTGGTGAGCCACTGGGCAGACCTGAGCAACACCTGTTTTCATGAGGACTGAGCTGCCTCTGAAGAGATTTCTACTTAAAGAATTACCTGAATCTGACTCACAATGCCTCACAAAACAGGGGAAGTATGATTTAAAGATGGCAAGGAAATACTGCTTTGGAACCCCTTGAATGGATTTAATACCAAATGGAGAAAGACACCCCCAGATACTTTGCTGTCAATTCCCATGCAGTGTGGTGCTTCAGAGCTCTGGTGTGTTGTTGGATGGCAAAGGAGACAGAGCACTTTGGGGCTAAGCTTCCTTCTGCACATGTTTGAAAAAGCATGGAGACTCACAGAATTGTTTAAGGAGCATCTTAGGAGACCTATGAGCCATGTGAACAGGTGTTCTTATTGTTGTTTTGTAGCTAAGTCGTGCCTGACTCTTTTGCGACCATGGACTGTAACATGCCAGGCTCCTCTGTCCATGGGATTTCCCAGGCAAGCATACTGGGGTGGGTTGCCATTTCCTTCTCTAGGGGATCTTCCTGACCCAGGGATCAAACCTGTGTCTACTGCTTTCGCGAGTGGGTTCTTGACCACTGAGCCAGCAAGGAAGCCTAAGTGAACAGTTGTGTGAGTCAGGAAATCTGGTTTGTTTTGTGGCCATAGTTTGGTGGTGCATGAGGAATCTGGAGTTGACAGACGTATAATTAACACGCTCAGTTTTACCTGTGAATTCTTTCAACACATCATTATTGAGCACCTGCTATGCCTGGCACTGTACTAACTTCTGAAATTACATGTCTCCAAATCAAGTGGTAATAAAAAGATATTAATAACTCACTCTAACGATGATTATGATAATAATGAGCAGGAAGACCATGCTAAGGACTATTCATTGTGCATCAGTTGTGTGCCACACACTGTGCTACGTGTTTCACATATATTATTACAATTTTCCAATGGCCCGAAAGAGAGTATTTACTAAATCCAGTTTAAAGATGAGGAAAATGGAGGCAGATCATGGGGCTAGTAGATGTCAGAAAGTGAAAGTGAAAGTTGCTCAGTCATGTCCAACTCTTTGGGACCCCATGGACTATACAGTCCATGGAATTCTCCAGGCCAGAATACTGGAGTGGGTAGCTATTCCCTTCTCCAGGGGATCTTCCCAACCTAGGGATTGAACCGGGGTCTCCTACATTGCACAAGGGAAGCCCGAAGATTGTCAGAGGTGGAATTCAAACGTATATTTTTAGGACTCCAGGAAGTCTTTCTGTCACACGTTGTTGTTGTTTAGTTGCTAGGTTGTGTCAGATTCTTTTGCAATCCATGGATTGTAGTCTGCCAGGCTCCTCTGTCCGTGGGATTTTCCAGGCAAGAATACTGGAATGGATTGCCATTTCTTCCTCCAGGAGAGCTTCCTGACCCAGAGATGGAACCCATATCTCCTGCATTGGTAGGTGAATTCTTTATCACTGAGACACCAGGGATGCCCTTCTGTCACATGATAGGAAGTTTAATAGAAAACCATCTAAAGTGCCATGGGAGAAGGAAAGGAGAAATTAATAACTTGATGCTAACAATTGAATAGCATGCTTCAGATCAGATAGGTGTTTTCAGTATTCAGTCATCCAATACATGGGAACAGGGAATGAAAGATTTTGCATATGAGTGTGTACTCATATTGTAGTCCCTCATAATTTTTCTAGAAAGAAAGGAAGCAGAAACTTACGGTATCAGAATATTGAGCTTTCCTTAGCTGCCCAAAAGAGAGATTCTTCCACAGTGGTGGTGGTTAAGAAATGCCCGAGACTCCATCTTGTTATTCTGGGGCAGAACGGGGGACCCTTGACAACTGAGCTGTCACCAGAAGAGTGAACACTATATTTCAATACACGTTCACAGAATTTAATTTTGCCAATAAAAGGTAAACAAGTTTATCATTTATAGGAATGCCCTACTTTGAAAAACAAACAAAAAAAAGAAGGCAGTTATTTAGTTGCATAAAAGTATCCTCCAAGTTGTGAAGTTCCTTGCATACGTTTGTGTTTTTAAGATTGCCAAGATTAATACGAAAAACTTTTTGGAAAGGGTGCTAGAGTAAAGAGAAACTGAACGTTAAAATGTTAGAAATTAATTAAAGTTCAATCTGGATAGACAATAGAACATCTTTGCTAAGATACTCTAAGCCAATAGGAGAATGACTCAATTTATACACAACTTTTCAGGAACACATTTATTTTATCACGTGAGGCACATCTGTGTAAGCAAAGCACTGACTCAATCCCGTCAGGAGAAAAATAAAATGTTCTTCTACTAATATGCAGTACTTTATTATTTACCCATAGATAAGATAAACTCAGTCAATGACCTGAAAGTAAGAGGTATAAAATAGTCCACTTAAAATCTGAGATTGTGAAGAAAATATGCCATCATGCTAAATCAACTACTCAGTAACACCCAATCTCTGACACTTGTTTATTGTTACAATGATATACTGGGGATGAACTATGCTTCCAAATTATTTGCTCTCCAAGAAACAAAACTATCCCTCGAATGCTTATTATCAGAACACTATAGAAAAATACGTGAAATACATGCAATTTCATGTAATTTTGTCTGGGCAAATCAGCGGAATTTGATGCTGTCATTTTTCCCAGGCAAAGCTGATATCATTACCATATGACTACAGCCAGCAAACGGTTCTACAGTTATCTCATATCCTCACAGAATCTTTTCCCCCAAATGTCAATGTCGTTCAAATGCCTTCCATATGAACAACATTCAAAGGAACAGTTCTGTAATACTGCCACCCACCCACTCCCACTCCAAAAAAAAAAAAAAAATCATGCTTACAAGAGAAGTACGAGGGGTTTTTGGGCAAGAACTTAAAGCTATCTGATTTAAGTGCTTAATTCTAGGATGTTGAGCAGAGCAGAGCACTTGAGCTGTGAAAGGCAGCCATGAGGTTTTATTGTAGACCCCACTCTACCATGCTATTAATTCACATTTGATTATGCATCATACCTAGAAGTCCCATTTCTCAGCACAACTGCAGTCTCCAACAAAAGCTCAGTGAGGGGTCCATTCTTTTCTCCTCAATACACATCCTCAGCTCCTATCCATGTTAATGGCGCATATAATAGTAGCAATATTCAAAATTCAAAAGATAGCCATTGTCACTTTCAGAGCTTTTCCAGTACAAAATATTAATTTTATACAAAATATGGTTATTGGGGCAAAATTAAAGAAAGATTTACATCAATAATTTTCTTCCTAAACAGATAAACAAAAATGTATTGCATTATAATTTCAGTATTTTTTTAAGTCCAGTTCCTCTTACAGGTATATTTGTTTTTTATATCTTTATGAAGTGACACAACTTATTTAAACACCTCTTGTCTTAGTCACTTTGGGCCACTATAAAGAAAGACCATAGACTGAGTGGTTTATCCACAACAAAAATTTATTTCTCACAGTTCTGAGGGCTGAAAGCCCACCATCAAGGTGCCAGCATGCTTTGGTCTTGGCAAGAGCCCTCTTCTGTATTGCACTGTCGGAATCCTGTTGTATCCTCACCTGGCAGAAATAGGGTGACAGAGAGCTCTCCTATGTCTTCTTATCAGAGCATGAATTATATTCATCAGACCCAGCCCCATGAATTAATTACCTCCCATGGACCCCATCTCCAACACCATCACTTTGGGGATTACAGTTCACCATATAAATGTGGGGGTGGGGCACTAGCATTTAGTCCTTTACACTTCTCTAGAGACAAGCCCCATGAACCCCAATATGTTATAGGGCAGCTGGGTTCCATACAATCAATCTATTAGACTGTAAAGTCAGTGGAGTCAGGGCCCACGTGTGTCTCATCTAACTCTAGTTATTTAGTAGACCCTCTGAGATTTGTCTGTCTCAGATTCACCCTTTGGACAGGGTACGTGTGCTCATGCACTTGCGTAGGGAGGGTATGAGGTGTGGAGAAACCAGGGTGTTCTAGCCCTATTTTTCCCTGTCGGGCTAGGGCAATATCTTCTGCAGTGATTGAGTCTCCTCCGTGGCTCCAGCCCTGTCAACCACAGCCCCACTCTGCTTCCAGTTTCCCCAACACCTCTGCCCCTGAATTCCTGGAATGCTACCTCCTCCAGCTGCCCCTGAGGTCTAGGAGTGTTAGTGATTGCCCCTTATTACAATTCTCTGGGGCTCCTCACCAATCCCTGTTGGGGTGAGCTCAGGAATTCAAATTACACTCCGAGAACCACTTGAGTTTTCTAATTTGTACAGACAGAAATCCGGGAAACATGCGTGGGAATGGATATTAAGGATATGAGATAATGGAGGAAGGGACATAAAGTCGGGGCTGGACTTAGTGATATTTGCTCACTAAGCAAGGATTCTGCATTTATCTTGCAGCTTGAGGAGTTAGAATGGATTATAACAGTTTGTTTGGTGAAGGTTTGAGTCACCCTACCAGGTAAAGAAGCATGGCAAGCTGAGGTGCTTGCTGAAGACAGAAAGAATACAGAATGGATAGTGGGAGAAAAATAGTTGTAAATATCAGCTGTAACCACATAACCAACAGAAAAATGAGGACTGTAATTTCATATGATTGTCATGAATATTTCCTCCGTATTTTGTTATGACTATGTGTGTGTGTATTTGTCTTTCTTTTTCTCCTTCATATAACATAAGATGCACTGACTTTATATCATAGTATTTAAATATTGTTAATTTTACATCATAGTATTGGTATATCAAGGAGAAGAGTAAATATCACTCAAGATTTTTACCCCCTCTTTGGGGAAGGGACCAGTGTACTTTTAGTTATACACAAGACAGTTGTTTTAAGTAGAACTTTAACATTGTCCTTATTTGGAGCTTAACTATGATTTAAGAAGATGTTTATCTTTGCCTGCTTCCCTCATAGCTCAGTTGGTAAAGAGTCCACCAGCAATGCAGGAGACCCCGGTTCAATTCCTGGGCCCGGAAGATCCCCTGGAGAAGGGATAGGCTACCCACTCCAGTATTCTTGAGCTTCCATTGTGACTCAGTTGGTAAAGAATCCACCTGCAATGCAGGAGACCTGGGTTTGATCCCTGGGTTGGGAAGATCCCCTAGAAAAGGGAAAGGCTACCCACTCCAGTATTCTGATGTGGAGAATTCCATGGACTGTTTAGTCATGGGGTTGCAAAGAGTCGAATTCAACTGAGTAACTTTCACTTTCACCTATCTTTGCCAGCTTGACAAGGAATACACTTGTAATGGTTGACTTTACATGTTAACTACACTGAGCCATGCAATGCCCAGATACCTGGCTAAATATTATTTCTGGGTATGCATGTGTTTCCAGAAGAGCTTAGCATTTGAGTTGGTAATCTAGGAAAGCAGACTGTTCTCTCCAATGGAGGTGTGTCTCATCCAATCCTTTGAGGACCTGAATGGAACAAAAGAAAAAAAGAGAGAGAGAAATGGAGAATTTTCTCCCTCTCTCCCTCTCTTGAGTTGGGACATGAGTCTCCCGCTCTTGGACTGGGACTTACACCATTGACCATCCCGTTCTCAGGCTTTCGACTTGAAAATTAACCATCCATTTCCTAAAGATTGAATTTTGCACTTGGACTGGAACTATACCATCCAAGCTTTCCTAGGTCTCCAACTTTCAGACAAATATCCTGGGACTTCTCAGCCTCCGTGTATAAGTGTACTATTTGTTTGTTTCCACCTGATTTCTATACCTTCTGGTTCAGAAATTCTGGAAAAAGCTGAGTTTCAAAACGTCATCCAGGTGACTCTGATGCAAGCCAAGTTTGAGAAACACTGCCCTATAGGCCTCAGGACCTTCATCCCAGTGCTGGAGAACTCTGAGCCCCAGCCCCACCAGTGCATTTGCAGGAGGCTTAAGTGTTCCCTAAATGAGACCATCTAGCTTCTTATCTACATCAATTAATAAGGCAAGTAAAACATTATACCATATTGATGGAGCTCATTAAGTAAGAGTTCTCCTTTACTAATGCCAATTAATTCTTCCCAATTATCAGCTGAACTTCAATTGAATAGCTTTTCATTTTGACTTGAAATTATCCTTTTCAGACAAGCTAATTTAACAATGCTGACAATATTCAGAGTTTAAGAACCTTCACCTAGATTAATGTGTATTCTCACAACTTAAATCCATGATTTAAAGTAGAAATGATGAGGTTGCCTCCCATGCATTTAATACATATTTATAGAGCCCCTTACTCTACTGTAGGCTTTGTGTCTACAGCAGTGAACAAATAGATGTGATCCCTGCCCTCATGGCATTTATCAAACTCCTGGACTTGCTAGGCTTCATCAGGTTACAAGGAACAGAAATAGGTTTGTTGAGATAAAAATCAGCTCTTTAATTACACTAGGGGTTTGTTGTAAAGATGCAGGAAAAGTTTAAGAAATTCAGAAAAAATAAATCCAAAGGGTGAGTCTGAGGCAGACCAATCTCAGAGTGTCAACTAAATAACTAGTGTTAGATGGGACAGTCTCAATGAGAAATTAAACAACAGTACACGACTGAGCGACTGAACTGAACTGAACTGAACCTCATCTTTCAGAATCTACTATGCTAGATGCAAAAGTTGTATTCAGTTCAGTTCAGTCGCTCAGTCGTATCGGACTCTTTGCGACCCCATGAATCATAGCACGCCAGGCCTCCCTGTCCATCACCAACTCCCGGAGTTCACTCAAACTCATGTCCATAGAGTTGGTGTATAAACCAAAATAGCAGTTTTCCGGGTTAAAAAAACGAGGTTGTCTTCCCCAGGTACCCATTATTGATGGTGGATTTTAACTAAGATGCTGGCCTCCAGCCCAACCATCTTTAGACAGGAAGGCAGTGTCAAATGACACTCATCATGACTACTCTGGGAGGCAGAGCTGCCTTGGAGCTGAGGGCAGGACAAGTTAAAATGTTTTTTAACTGCAAGTGCTAGCATAGTCCAACATTATCTAAAACCAGGACGTCTCTTGCAACTTCCGTTTGGATTTATTGCCTTGCTTGATATGGAGAACACACCTGTGTATAGTTTGAGATTTAGATATCAACTCAGAATGAACAAGAGTGAAGAATGGATAGGGTAGAATTTGAGGAGAGAAAATGTTGACATTTTGGAGATTGGCTGGCATGAATATTTCTTTTAGACAGATTTTTTTTTCCACATTGTACATCTGGCATATTTTTCTTTCTGTATTTGCAGCACTGACCCAATGTAGCATGGTCTTGCAGATCAGCTAAAGGGCCAATCAGCCCAGGGAAACATATTACGGATATATCCACTCAAATGAAAGAATGTGGAAATAAACTTGATGTACAGGAAGAAGGTAACTCTGAATACCCTCATTTCAGTTGGATCACAGTGTTTGCTCTAAGGGAGGCTGGCAATCTTCTAGAGACCTCGTAAGCTAGAAGGGCTTTTGGTGAAGAATTTTCTGAGTCACAAGAGGGGTATGCAGAAGGCTCACACTGGCTTATTTGGAAGCATTATTGGACAGCTGCTTTTTATTCCATAGCTCAACACAGTGCTCTCTTTGCCATGAATTTCATGGGACTTTAGATGAAATCCTACAGCAATTCACAGTCTGTGCACTGCAGGTTACCATGACATGCTTCCTCCCATACTCAGGCACCACACCCCCGCCCTGGGGGTGCTCTACTTTTGTTACTCCAAAGCTCTGTTATTAGGTAAAGGAGTAGCAGCTGTGCAAGTCAGACCTTAATTAAAATGAAGTCATATAAAGCTAGCTAACATGTACTGTCGCCCTCATTCTGGTTTGTTGTGTAAAGCTGTTTTATCCTGAGATCAGTCCTTTGTCATAATCATTTCCTGTTTCTGAGATGGAATTTCCACTCTGAGCGGTTTATAATGATGCTTTCTTGCCTCGACCTAACAGTCAGCATCACAGTATGATAATCTTTTAAGAAATAAGCATTCAATAGAGGGAAATATTTTACATATTTCCAAAAGTATCTTAAGGGCCCATTAATATCACCGAGTCTATTCTATACAATGCTTAAAACAGGAAGCTGAGTATAGAATTACTACAATTGCTACAATTTTTGCCCCAGTGGTCAGAGCTTTCTGGTAAACAGAATGTGTGTCATTGTCCCAGTATCAAGAAAAAGGGATTTAAGTGCCTCAAGATCCAATTTCAGCAAATTCCAATTCTTACTCTCCAAAGTGAAAGAAAACATCGCTATTGATTTCTGACATACACAGCTGGATCAAAAGAGCTTGCCGTTTTTGTTCAAGGTCCTTATCTGTCTCTTCCTTTTATTATTATGCTCTCCTTTGCTTTACTTGCCTTTGATTGGCTGCTTATTGAATGAACTCACCCAGACATCTTTTGTTCTGGGTGAATGTTCCCCCTGTAGAATTTTCGGGCTGTAAGGAACTATAACAGATCATCCGATGATGTGTGGGTGAAGTCTGAATTGGCTATGACACCGTCCAGATGTTCTCATGAGTTCTTGGCACCCAGTGTGACTTTGTGGCCAGAGCCCCGGTTTGGACTCGTTGCTTCAATTATTGATGAGCTGGGAAACTGTCTTCAGTGATACTGCAGCTGGCAACCTCTTCACCAAATGCAGGAAAAACTGTGGGAACTGAACTGTGGTATGTTGCCATTTCATGGTGGATACAGCATTTGGAGAACTCATATTTGTTACAATTTCACAAAGCCTGAGTGATATCTCCTAGGTATTCATTCTTTCATTTAAAAAACAGATATAATTCACATACTAAAAAATTCCCTTTTAAAATATACATGTCAGTGGTCTTAAGTGTATGTGCAAAGTAATATAACCTAAAGTGAAAGTGAAAGTCATTTAGTCATGTCCAACTCTTTGCAACTCCACGGACTGTAGCTTGCCAGACTCCTCTGTCCATGGAATTCTCCAGGCAAGAATACTGGAGTGGGTTGCCGTTCCCTTCTCCAGCGGATCTTCCCAACCTAGGAATCGAACTGGCATCTCCTGCATTGCAGGTGGATTCTTTACCAGCTGAGCTACCAGAGAAGCCCATATAAGCTAAACCACTATCTAATTCCAGATATTTTCATCACTCCAATAAGAAACACACACCCATTGGCAGTCACTTCCCTTCTTACTTCCAAACTCTTTACCACCGTTTATTCACTTTCTGTTTCTATTGATTTGCCTATTCTGACCATTTCTTATACATGGAATCATATTGTGTTCCTTTATGTGTGGATTCTTCCACTTACCATAATTTTTTCAAGGCTCATCCACGTTGTAGCATGTATCAGCACTTCATTCTTTTTTATGGCTGAATAATATTTGACTCTATTTATATACCACATTTTATTTATCCATTCATCAATTGATGGACATTTGAATTGTTAAAGCTTTTTAACTATTGTGAGCATGAATATTCATGTACAAGTTTTAGGTGGATTTATGTTTATAATTTATACTCAATTTCCCTGAGTATATGTCTAGGAGTGAAATTGTTTGGTTATATGATAACTCTGTATTTGATGTCTTAAGGAACTGCCAAGCTATTTCCTAAAATGACTGCACCAGGGACTTCCCTGGAGGTCCAGTGGTTTCGATTCCATGCTTCCAATGCAGGGGGCATAAGTTTGACTCCTGGTTGGGGAACTAACATCCTACATACTATGTGGTGCAGGTAAAAAAAAAAAAAAGTCAAAATGGCTGCACCGTTTTACATTTCTACCAGCAATTTATGACACTTTCAATTTCTCCACATCCTTGTCAACACTTGCTATTGTCTGTCTTTTTGATGGTTCAGTTCAGTTCAGTTCAGTTTAGTCGCTCAGTCCTGTCTGACTCTTTGCAACCCCATGGACTGTAGCATGCCAGGCTTCCCTGTCCCTCACCAACTCCTGGAGTTTACTCAAACCCATGTCCATTGAGTTGGTGATGCCATCCAGCCATCTCATTCTCTGTCGTCCCCTTCTCCTCCCACCTTCAATCTTTCCCAGCATCAGGGTCTTTTCAAATGAGTCAGTTCTTTGCATCAGGTGGACAAAGTATTGTAGTTTCAGCATCAGCATCAGTCTTTCCAATGAACATTCAGGACTGATTTCCTTTATGATGGACTTGTTGGATCTCCTTGCAGTCCAAGGGACTCTCAAGAGTCTCCTCCAACACCACAGTTCAAAAACATAAATTTTTCAGCATTCAGCTTTCTTTATAGTCCAACTCTCACATTCATACATGACCACTGGAAAAACCATAGCTTTGAGTAGACAGACCTTTGTCGGCAAAGTGATGTCTCTGCTTTTTAGTATGTTGTCTAGGTTGGTCATAACTTTTCTTTAAGGAGTAAGTGTCTTTTAATTTCATGGCTTCAGTCACTATCTGCAGTGATTTTGGAACCCCCCAAAATAAAATCTGTCACCGTTTCCACTGTTTCTCCATCTATTTGCATGAAGTGATGGGACCAGAGGCCATAATCTTAGTTTTCTGAAAGTTGAGTTTTAAGCCAATTTTTTCACTCTCCTCTTTCACTTTCATCAAGAGGCTCTTCAGTTCTTCTCCGCTTTCTGCCATAAGGGTGATGTCATCTGCATATCTGACGTTATTGATATTTCTTCCAGCAGTCTTGATTCCAGCTTGTGCTTCCTCTAGCCCAGCATTTCTCATGATGTACTCTGCATATAAATTAAATAAGCAGGGTGACAATATACAGCCTTGACATACTCCTTTCCCTATTTTTATGGTAGTCATTCTAAGTGGGAAGTAAGTAGCACTTCATTTGTCTTTGATTTATGTTTCCTTAATGATTAATAATGTTTAGCATCTTTTCATGTGGTTACTGGACATTTCTTTTTTGGAGAAATGCCCATTTATATCCTTTGTCTTTTTCCATTGGGACATTTTTCTTTTTATTTTTAAGTTGTGCATAATATGTGCTAAGTCACTTCAGTCGTGTCCGACTCCTACTGGATTCTCTACCACTAGTGCCAACTGGGAAGCCCCTTTTAAGTCATAGAATTCTTTAAATATCTTAGATCTGTAGATGAGTTCCAGATACCTTGTGTGTGTGTATACTCAGTCGTGACTAACTCTTTTCTACCCTACAGACTGTAGCTCACCAGGCTCCTCTGTCTATAGAATTTTCCAGGCAAGAATACTGGAGTGGGTTGCCATCCCTCCTCCAAGGGGTCTTACAGACCCAGGGATGGAACTAGTGCCTCTTTCATCTCCTGCATTGGCAGGCAGATTATTTACCATTGTGCCACCTGGGAAGCCCTTCAAGATACCTTAGCAGATATGTAATGTTCAACTATTTTTTCCCATTTTGTGAATTGTTTTTTCACTTTCTTAATTATCTTTTAAAACCAAAAGTTCAAAAGTTTGATAATTTCAAGTTTATCTATAGTTTCTTTTGTTCCTTGTGACATTCATTTATTTTTACGAACTTTTTGAAGTCCCAACACTGATCCAAAATGCAAAGATAAGATACCATTTCTGCCTTCCTGTCAATTAGATTCTTGCATGAAAAAAATAGACATGTAAACAGACACACTGAGGAGTCTCATTCTCCAGACTGAAAAGCCCATTTCGATGCCAGCATCATTTTCAACAGTGCTTTAAGGAAGTGGAGTGAGGGAGAGGAAATGCCACAGGACATGGTCATCAGCAGTCTTGGGGTCTGATCCTTAGTTGGGTGTTAATTTTTTACTGGCCTTAGGCAAGAGTCTATGGCCTCCAGGTTTTAGCCTCTAGAGGTGGCTGATCTTTATTGTGTCCTCTAACACAGGAATCTAGAATTCCATGTCAGAAAGGAGATTACCTTTCAATATCTCTATGATGAAGAGTCATTTCATTCCTTTTTCTTCTTTATTTCTCAGGCGAACTATAACTCATGCAGTCGTGATCACATGTTTTAAGTGTACAACTCAATAAATTTTTATATATGCATGTACCCTTGTAGTAACCACTCAGATCAAAATACAGAGCATTTCCTTCATCCCTCATGCCTCTGTTCAGTTAATAGCTTCTCAGAGGTAAACCACTATGCTGACTTCTATAAACATAGAGTAATTTTGTCTGGTTTTGAACTTCATTTAAATGGACCCATATAGTATGTGCTGTGTCTAGATTTATTTTTCATGATACTATCTTGAGATTCATTCATGTTGTTGCACGTATCCGTATGCTTTGTTTTACACTAAATAGTATTCCACTGTTTGACTCTATTACAATTCATTTATCTATTCTGCTGAAGAACATTTGGGTTGTTGAGCTTTTAGCTGTTATAAGTAAAGCTGCCATGGACATTCTTGTGCATGGCTTCCAGTGAACACATTCTCACATTTTTTCCCCTTGAGCATACACCTATGAGTGGAATTGTTGATTTGTAGTGTAGACATATATTTAGCTTTGGACATATGTACTGCCAAATATTTTCCAAAGTGGTTCTGTCAATTTACATTCCTATAAATGATGTATGAGAGTTCCAATTCCTCCATATCCTTTTCAAAAATTGTTATTGTCAGTTATTTTAATTTCAGCCATTCTAAAGTGTGTGAGATGGTCCCCTCATTGTGTGGATTTGATTTTTAATTCTGTGATACAAATTATAATGAACTTTTCTCATGCTTATTGGCTACTTGGATATTCTTTTGGGATGGGTGACAACATATGCCTGTTCAACCCATTTTAAATTGAATGTTTGGCTTGTTTAATGGATTTGTGGAAGTTCTTTATATATTCAGGATGTGATTTTTTTCATATATATATATATTCATTTTTATTAATTGTATAGAAGATCCCTTGGAGGAGGAAATGGCAACCCACTCCAGTACTGCCTGGAGAATCCCATGGACAGAGGTGCCAAGAGGAGGGTTAGTCTGTGCAATGCAAAGAGTCAGACACTACTGAGTGGCTGAGCACTCATATAAAATTATTTATTATGCAATACTTGTGTACATATGTATGTAATTAGTTGTTGTTGTTTAGTCACTAAGGTGTATCTGACTCTTTTGTGACCCCATGGACTGTAACTTGCCAGGCTCCTCTCTCTATGGCATTTTTTAAACAAGAATACTAGAATGAGTTGCCTTCTCCTTCTCCAGGGTCTCTTTCTAATGCAGAAATTGAACCAAAATCTCCTTCATTGATAGGCAAATCCTTTTACCACTGAGCCACCAGGGAAGCCCCCATATAATTATATATGTATTATTAATATAACATATATTACTGTTATGTGGTTTTATATATTACAGATATCATGAATAGTAGTTAGTAATTTTACTAAAGTGCAGTTTATAATTTCCTGTTTTAATCATTAGTGTTTTTTTGTATGTGTCCTGTTTGAGAAATTTTTTTCCAAAATTCATAGAGATATTTCTCCTATGTTTCTTCCAAAAGCCTGATTAGTTTACACATTTAGCTTTATAATCCACCTTGAATTAATTTTAACACAAACTGTGAAGTAGAGGTTCAGGTTTACTTTTTTCCATGTGGATATTCAATTTCTCCAGCACCATTTATTCAAATGACCTTTGTTTCTTCACAGAATTACAGTGTTGCCTTTGCCCTTAATCAAATTACTATATGTGTGTGGATTTTTGTCTGAACTCTCTATTCTGTTCCATTAACCTATTTGTCTATCTTTGTACCGATACCATCATGTCTTAATTACTATAGCTTTAGAGTAAGTCTTGAAATCTAGGAATATAAATATTCCAACTTTTCCTTCTTCAAATTATCTTATCTTTTCTAGGCTTTATGCATTTCCATATATATTTTTGATTCAATTTCTCAGTTTACACTCACATATACATGCACATACATAAACCGATGAGATTTTGACTGTAATTGCATTGAGTTTATAGATCAGTTCAGAGGAGAACTGATATGTCAACACACTTGAGTTGGCCAAACCATAAATGTGGAATATCTTGCCATTTATTTCTCTTGATTTTTTCTTCTCAATATTTTGTAGTTCTTTGCAACAACTGGAAAATAAAATAAATATATAATTTACAATAGCATCAGAAGATTCAATACCTGTGATTTATTATATGAGCCAGCTCAGCAGACACTGCTCTCTCAATCCACCTCTATATGGGAGGATTTGTGGACCTCACTTGTCAATACATCGTGTGTAAATATGTTAATTTTTGATTACCTTACTGATAAACATTAAATTTGATTCATATTTGACCTTCTTCAAGGGTATTGACACTGTATGTAAATCTGGCTCAAAACTGCATGTCTTTTCAGAAAAATTCAAGAAAGGTAGGAAATAACGAAACTGTGGCTTTGTTTAAGATTTTTATTCTTCTAGGAATTTTAATCTCTCCCTATTGGATTCTGAGCCCCTTTACTTTTACAAATAGTTGATTAATATTGACAAACTTCTGGGTTATTGTTGTTTACTATTATTCATGTATTTTGTTATATTACTTGTAATAATACTAATTTTCAAAGCAGTCTTACAATTATTATTTCATTCAATACTTAAAATCATGTCTATTTTACAGGTGATGAACCTGAGAGGTTAAGTTCTTGTCCAAGATCATCCATCTGGTTAGTGAAATATCTAGCACTCACAGCCAGTTCTCCTGGTGGCAGTAGAGTTGTCACTGATTCTAGCAACACTATTCTTTTTTTCTGTTCCTAAAATAGAGCACTGAGTAGAGAGATAATTGCCTCAGTACTATGCTTCACTTTAAAATCCAGAGCCTAATTTAGTACTGACTATACAAGTACAGAAAATTAGATCTTGAAAGGAAACTATTCTGTTATGAAGGAGCCCAATTTCTTCTTATTGGTATAAATTAATGAGATAAAGCTACTTTAAAACTACTTTAAGATGCAGTGAAAAGTAGAGTAACTTTGACATTCCTTTTTATACTTAAAATGCAACAAAAATCCAGCGCTGACAAAGTCTTAGTGAAACTAGTCCATTCACACCCAGCAGCCTTCATGTCCATTGCTATTGTTTTCATGGAACACGTAATGGTAATAAGAACCATATATGCATTCACATCTTTTAGTCCAATGATATCATCCCAGTGAATTTATCCTGAAGACAGGATGCCCTTGATATTGATTTTTCGAAGTCAAAACAGAGTTCTTTATTAAAATATTATAACTAACTGCAGTTGCTGGACATTAACAAATGTGTGTTCACAGAGCAATCCATGTATAGGTTCAAGTGCCTTTCTTCTGAAGACTTTAAAAATTATTTCCTTGTGTAACAGATACTGGCTTTACTTCCTAAACTCAAAACTGAGTGCAGTGGGGCTCCATTTTCAGACTGTGTACATGGGATGGACCCATAGGTAGTGGTATAGCTTCATGTACCTAGAAGGCCTGTGGATGGACACGCTGCTCCTCTCCTTCATCAGTCAAATATGTCTAATTTTCTGCTTCCTCTGTTTTACTGCCCTCTTTACCCAAAATAGAGGTGGCTGTTCTATGTTGTATATTTATAAATAATATACAGCTCTCCAGTGTCTCCTTGTGCAAAGAGAGGAAAGTGAAAGTAAAGGGCTCAGTCATGTCTGACTCCTTGTGACCTCATGGACTGTAGCCTACCATACTCCTCCGTCCATGGGATTTTCCAGGCAAGAGTACTGGAGTGGGTTGCCATTGCCTTCTCCAGAGGATCTTCCCAACCCAGGGATCGAACCTGGGTCTCCTGCATTGTAGGCAGACACTTTACTGTCTGAGCCACCAGGGAAGTGCAGAGAGGGGGAAAACCTTAATGTGTTGTCCAGAGCATATTGAGAACCCCACTCACTAAACAACCTGTGGAGCTGACTGTGAACTTTTAGCACTACAGAGAAAAGGGAGAAGAACAATTAAAGGCCTTTACTTATTATAGACTTGGCTTGACTTGTAGAAATGTCTTACAGAAATGAAAATGACATCAAAGAGTAAGTTAGAAAAAATTAGAGCTGATTCAAGTTTCAGATATTTTCCTGTTATCGGATGAGGTAGCCATGTTAGAATTCCTCCCTGCCCCCTACTCCTGAATACAAGCTGAGTGCATTTACATCCATTTAAACAAATAACTTGGATTGCCATAACTCCTTAGGGCTGGACAAATGAGTGCAAACAGCTTAAAAGGGGACCATCTGTGGCTTTCAGGTTATTCGTTACTGATATGCATTTTTCATGGTTCTTCAGTCTCAAAGCGGTGTTATAGTTTTCTCTTCCACAGACTGCTAGTATTTCTCTGCCGTCCGCCTCCTTTTTTCAATCCCACTCTTGGAATTTAGTCTTACTGGGAGGATTAAGAGAAGAAAAACATAACTCTGTGCTGAGCTCATTTTACCATATGTTACATTATAGCTAGAAGCCAGAGAGCTTTTTGAAAGGCTCAACCTGAATTCTGTCCTACCACAGAATAAGCCTGAAAGAGCCAGAGGTGAGGGACCTGAACACCACAGGTTCTAAGTCTTAATCAATCATATTTTGCTCTCTGGAGTAACCAGTTTTTGTTTCATTCCAATCTAAGACGATTCTCAAGGAGAACAATTGTTCCATACACTTTAAGAGAAACCCTTTGTTTCCCATGGGCTTAATAACCACAGTGTGGCAAGAAATCTTTTAAGGTATTATACGGCCTTTTTAAAAGCATTTGCCTCCATTTCTGAGGTAATGAAAGGGATATGAAAAGGATTTTTCTCAAGGAACAAGATCTGAAAGAAGTAGGTAGCTTGCTTCAGTCTTTGTGTCTCAAGACCTTTCTGTAGAATGTTCGTGGTATATTCTGAGCCCCAGAATGTTGCTACCATATGTTTATAGTTTGTGGATAACCTATGAGAAGAGAAGATGGCTTTAAGGAATTTTTCTGTATCAACTTGGCCTTGAACGGGAGGCAAAAGAGGGAAAAGAATCCAGCACTTTGGAACATGTTTTGTTTGCTATAGAATTATGCGGTAATATGATTGTGCTGTTTGCTTAGGGAACCAAGAAAAATCTAGAAGTCTGAAATGGGATACATTTAAATGGGAACTTGTTCTGGCACTCTATTTTTTCATCAGTATGACTTAAATGTTCACAGAGTGCTGAGCACTGAACAAAATACATAATGCTTGTTATATCTCTCCTCAAACACTCATTCAGAGAAAGGTGGTTTAGCAGAAAGCTGTATGTATACATAGTTCATGTAGAATATACGCTCAAAGAGGTAGTTTCAGGAAATGTATATGTGTGGAGGAAGGTTATGCATGAGTTTTGTAGAGATGAAAAATGTGTATTCCAGGGATAATGTCAAAAATCATCAGCCCTTTTCATTAGAAAGAGAACGTGAGAGCTGAAACAACAATTGTAGAGTGTTCCCCAGATGCTGCAATTTGACAGCTAGTTGTCAGAATTAGACCTGTATTTGTTTGGTTTGCCAAATTCAAATTTAGAATTTGAATACCTTTCGGCTGGGAAGAACTCCAGAGTTCATGACAGTTTCCAGCCCATTTGATGGTCTTACACCTGGAGAACTTCATGTCTACTCCTGATCTCCAAAGGTATTTAGTGACCTCCTAAAGAGCTCCATTTTGCAATGTGGGAATCAAGGAATATGTGAGTTGAGAGACAAACTTACCAAGGCCACATAGCTAGCTGTGGCTGAGTTAGTGACAGAACCTATGTTTCCTAACTCCCAGCTCAAAATAATCACAACTCCCAGTTATTTTGAGCTGGGCAGTATGCTAAGAGCTTTCTGCACATTATTTTATTTAATTCTCACAACAGCCTTAGGAGGTAGGTCTTGATTATTATCTCCATTTTATAGACAGGCAAACTGAAATTTGGGACCATGAAGGAAGATACCTAAGGTCACTCAGTAGTGAAGTCTGTTATCAAAGCCTTTAACTTCTGTCTCTTCTGCTCCAAATTTCTTCAGCCAGGTGTTCAGGACAAGGTCCTAGGTGTTGGTTGCTGGTTTTCAGAGGATGGTTTTGAAGAGGCCAGATTAAGCAAAATAAGCTTATGGTTGGAATCATTTTGGCTTTCTTCTCATACAGAAAGAAAGATGGAATATTTGCTCAAATCAGAAAAATCCAGTACCATTGTTATTTTTCTTCAAATCAACCATGGGAACTTAAAATACCTGAAATCTGACTGAAATTTTGAGTAGATTATAAACTTAAATGGATACATTTACTATGACTTAGAAAAATGATCCTTTCAATTTGTTAGTATAACCTCTACTCTGATTTGGATTGCAATTAAGAATTCTAGGTTGTTCTTTTTTAAACTTCTTCACAAATAACAAATGTTGGAGAGGTTGTGGAGAAAAGGGAACCCTTGTAAGCTGCTGGTGGGAATGTAAATTTGGGTGCAGACACTGTGAACAACAGTATGGAAGTTTCTCAAAAAACAAAGAACTACCATGCGTGTGTACATGCTAAGTCGCTTCAGTTGTACCCAACTCTTTGTGATCCTAAGTAAGAATAGCCTGCCAGGC